>NC_072415.2:21430102-22030102 GCF_028858775.2 Pan troglodytes
ATTAGAGATCATAGGTAAATATCAGCTGTTATAATTTTTATTAAATATCAAACATCAACCGGGCATGGGCGGCTCACGCCTGTAATCCCAGCACTTTGGGAGGCCAAGGCAGACAGATCACCTGGGGTCAGGAGTTCAAGACCAGCCTGACCAACATGGAGAAACCCCGTCTCTGTATTTGTATTCTCTAAAAAATACAAAATTAGCCGGGCATGGTGGTGCATGCCTGTATTCCAGCTACTCAGGAGGCTGAGGCAGGAGAATTGCTTGAACCCAGGAGGTGGAAGTTGTGGTGAGCTGAGATCGTGCCATTGCACTCCAGCATGGGCAACAAGAGCAAAACTCCACCTCAAAAAAAAAAAAAAAATCAAACATCATTTTACCGGAGAATGAAACAAATTATTACTTAATAGAGAATCATGAACCAAAATCAACAGTATTTACCTAATAAAGCTCTGGTTGACAGTTAAAATAATAATAAGAGAAAGAAAGAAGAGCCTCACAGACCTGTAAAATTATGTCAGATATCCCAACAAACATGAAATGAGAGTTCCAGAAAGATAGGAGAGGGAGAAAAGAGGGCTAGAATTTTTTGAAATAATAATGCTAAAAAGTCCCCAAATTTGATTTAAAAAAAAAAACCCTGCAAATACAAGAAGTTCTAATGAACACAAAGTAAGATAAACACAAAGAAAACTGCACCTAGATACAGCATAGTCAAACTGCTGAAAGCCAAGAACAAAAGAAAATCCTGAAAGTGGCAAAAGAAAAATGAGTCATTAGGGGAAAAACAATGTGACATAGAGCTGACTTCTCATCAGCAACACAAGAGCTCATAAGGCATTGGAATGATATATTTAAGGTGTTAAGTGAGGGGGAAACTGTCAACCAAGAATTCTGTATCTAGTGAAACTATCCTTCAAAAAGGAAAGTGAAATAAAGACATTCCCAGAAAAACAAACCTGAGAGAATTTGTTAGTAGCAAACCTGCCCTCCAAGAAATATTAAAGGAAGTTCTTCAGAGTGAAAAGAAATTGCAGGAGAGTATAACTCTGATATATAGAAAGGAATGAAGATGAGAAATTTTTTAAATATGTTAAAAAATATAAAAAGGCTATACACACAATTTTCTTAATTTCTTTTAAAAATATGATTAAAGCAATAATTTTATACTATATTGTTGATATTATATAAATGGAATATGTATGACAGTGATAGCACAAAATAAGGAGGAGGAAATGGTACTATATCAGAGCAAATTGACTGTAGTTTACTGAAATTAAGTTAGTATTAGCCTGAAAGAGATTGTGTTAAGTTAAAGATACATGTCTCGGTTCATTTGGTGCAACTATAACAAAATTGTACAGATTGGATAATTTATAATAAGTGGAAATTATTCTCACAGTTCTGGCATCTGGGAAGTCCAAGATCAAGGTGCCAGCATCAGTCAAGGGCTTTCTAATTGCATCATCACATGACAGATGGCAGAAGAGCAAGATAGAAGAGAGACCTTGCCCTTCGACTTCTAGCTCTTTTATAAGGGTCCTGAAACCACTTTTGCAAAAAATTATAGCAGTGAGAAAATTATGACTGCGAAAGAGATCTGACCTAACCAATTCCATCTTGCCTTTAACCTCCAAACTGCCCCTGATTATTCCTGGGCATGAGCTAAGCTAACTTTGGGAGAAATTTAGTTTACAGTTTAAATGATAATAGCCCCTTCCAAAACTAAATTGCCTTTGTAAAACTAATAAAAATCCACCAGGTTAGGAGGATGAGAGGAGCCTAAATTCTGCTAATATATACACATAGTTAAATGATTACCAGCCATTATTCTGGAGATCACAAGACTTACAGCTTCCCCAATTACTAGAACCTAAGATCGGCCTTTTGAGATGTCTTTTCAGGCTTTTGCATTTCTGATGACTGGATGGCCTCATCTGAACCAGTGGCTCTTCTAAGGCCTCCACCCAAAACTGGACTCAGCACTTGAGGACCATTTTCCACATCCCTACAATTGCATCCCCAACCAATTAGCAACACCCATTCTCTAGCCACTGCCTGTCAAACTATCCTTGAAAAACCCTGGACTCTGAATTTTGGAGGGGGGTGGGGCAGATTTGAGTAATGATAAAACTCTGGTCTCCTGTTTAGCCAAATCGATGTACATTAAATTCTGCACTGCAATTGCCCTATCTTGTTAAATAGGCTCTATCTTGGCAGTGGGCACAATGAATCCTTTCAACAGTTATAGCCCTCATCTTATCCATGAGGGGCTCCACCTTCTTGACTTAATTACCTTTTTTTTTTTTTTTTTTTTGAGACAGAGTCTCATTCTGTCACCCAGGCTGGTGTGCAGTGGCTGCTCATTGCAGCCTCTGCCTCCCAGGTTCAAGCAATTCTCATGCCTCAGCCTGCCGAGTAGCTGGGATTACAGGTGCACACCACCACGTCCAGCTAATTTTTGTGGTTTTTTTTTGTTTGTTTTTTTTTTTAGTAGAGACAGGGTTTTACCATGTTGGCCAGGCTGGTCTTGAACTCCTTACCTCAAGTGATCTGCCTGCCTCGGCCTCCTTGCGCCACCACACCCAGCCTCTTAATTACCTCTTAATACTATCACCTTGGGAACTAGGTTTTAACTACAAATTTTGGAGGAGACACAAACATTCAAACCATAGTATACATTGTATTCCTTAGAATAACCAATAAAAAAGTAATTTAAAATAATTTAGGTGAAATAAATAAGTGTAAAACTGTATTAAGTAAAATTAAGTAATTTTTTAATGAGATGATGTCTTATTCTGCCACCCAGGCTGGAGTACAGGGGCACAAACATAGCTCATTGTAACGTCGAACTTCTGGGCTCAAGCAATCCTCCCACCTCAACATTATGAGTAGCTAGGACCACAAGTATGCACCACCATATCCAGCTAATTTTTAAATTATTTCAGAGATTGGGTCTCACTATGTTACCCAGGCTGGTCTTGAACTCTTGGCCTCAAGTGATCCTTCCACCTCAGCCTTGTGAGTAGCTGGGATTACAGGCAAATTAAGTAAAACTAAAATGTTAAAAATATAGCTAAGAAATCAACAAAGGAATTAAAATTGTACACTAATCTGGGCACAGTGGTGTGTGGCTGTAGTCGTAGCTACTCGGGAGGCTGAGGCAGGAGGATCACTTGAGCCTAGGTGTTTGAGGCCAGCCTGGGCAATCTGGGCAATATACAAAATCCCAACTCCAAACAAACAAACAAACAAACCAGAAAAGGAGGAACAGAGGAACTCAACAACAACAAAAAACAAGCAATTCAATTAAAAAACAGACAAAGGACATGAATAGACATTTCTCCAAAGAATATATACAAATGATAAATAAACATATGAAAAGATGCTCAACATTATTAGTCATTAGGGAAATGCAATTCAAAACCACAATGACATACCACCGTATACTCATTAGGATGGCTACTATTTAAAAACAAAACAAAACAAAACAAAAAACAGAAAACACAAGTGTTGCCAAGGATGTGGAAAAATTGGAAACTCTGTGCACTTCTGGAGAGAATCTGAAATGGTGCAGCTGCTATAGAAGACAGTATAATGGTTCCTTTAAAAATTAAAAATAGAATTAGCATGTGATCCAGGCATTCCATTTCTGGGCTTATGCCCAAAATAATTTAAATGAGGAACTTGAAGAAATATTTGTACACCCATGTTCATAGCAATATTATTTGCAATGGTCAAAATATGGAAGTAACCCATGTCCATTAGTGAATAAATGGGTAAGTAGAATGTGGTCCATAGATACAAAAGAATATTATTCAGTCTTAAAAAGAAGGAAATTCTGACACATGCTACAGTATGGATGGGCTTTGAGGGCATTATGTTTACTGAAATAAGCCAGTCACAAAATGACAAATACTTTATGATTACACTTATATAAGGCTCCTAGAGAAGTCAAATTCATAGAGATGGAAAGTAGAATGGTGGTTACCTGGGGCTGTGCACAGGAGAGAATTGGAAATTATTATTTAATGTGTATAAAGTTTCCATTTTGCAAGAAAAGAGAGATGAATGGTTGCACAACAATGTGAATGTTCTTTATGACTCTGAACTGTACACTTTAAAATGGTTAAGATGGTAAATTTTATGTTGTGTGTATTATGCCACAATCAAAAACAATAATAATAAAAAGGAGGAACAAAGAAACAAGAAAGATAAGGCATACAGAAAACAAACTTCAAATAGCAAGCGTAAATCAAACTATGTCAGTAATTACATTAAATGTAAATGGACTAAACTCTGCAATCAAAAGGAAAAGACTGCCAAGCTGGATTCAAAACCAAAAGCAAGTCCCACTATAGATTGTCTGAAAGAGACATACTCTAGATTTAAAGACACTTATCATTTGAAAGAAATAAGATGGAAACAGATATACCATGCAAGTAGTGATCACAAGAAAGTTGAATCAGCTGTTAACACCACACAAAATATACTTCAAGACAAGGAATATTACAAGAGAGAAAGAGGGGCATTTCATAATGATAAAAGGGTAAATACATCAGGAAGAGATAAAAATTGTAAATATACATGCATCTAATGTCATATGTGGCATAAGAATTTTATTTGAATAATGTTGTTATCTAAAAAACAGATATAAGAGTTGACTAAAATATTTTAAGATATCCCCATCCTTGAAAGAATAAAGTATAAGATTCCGTAAGGCCTATTGCCTATATCCTTAGTACTGGTACCTGAGGCCTCTTCCCTAAACAGTCTATTGGGTCAAAACACTGTTACATAATTGAAATTTTCTATTTTGTATATTTAAAAGATATGATATTTAGAACTCATTACAAAAACAATGTCAGAACTGTATGAGTTTGCCTTTGCTCTTTGTAATAATTCACCTCACAACATATTAGCCTTAAACAACTGTTCTGCTGCTGGTCTTGCCTTTGATCACTCAGTTGTAGCCAGTTGGTGGTTTCAGTGGGGGCTAGGCTTAGCTGAGGCACCTAGGATGGCTGATCCACTCTCAGCAATGGTCTCTCAATAGCCCACATTTCAACTGGATTTCCATCATTTTCTTCTGAAAGAGTCACACAAGCACTTTTCAAGCTCCTGTTTGCATGTTATTTACTAATATCTTACTGACCAAAACAAGTTACATGCCAAGCCCTCAGATTCAAGGGATGACGAAATAGACTCTGTCTCTAGGTGGAAGATGCTGAAAATAATTAGTGGCCATTTATTTGGAGTCTATGACAAGAACTCTTCAATATCCTTGGCTTCTCAAGGAATTATATTATATCTTCCAAGGATCCATAAATTACTATGAATTGACAGCTTTGGCTGAACCAGCTGTCTTTTAGGGTAGTTGGCTAGGACTGTGGAAGTGCAAGAACAAAAATCAGAAGTGTGTTCACCATTCTATCTCTGATGACTGGTAGAATGCCTGGCACATAATAGATGCTTAATAAATTTTTGTGTAATAAAGCTGTTAGACATCTTTCAGAATAAAGTGGAAATCTGTGTTAGCCCATTTTGCGTTGCTGTAAAGGAAGGCCCAAGACTAGGTAATTTATAAATAAAAAGGGATTTATTTAGTTCACAGTTCTGCAGGCTGTACAAGAAACATGCCACCAGCATCTGCTTCTGGTGAGGACCTCAGGAAGCTTTTACTCCTGGTAGAAGATGAAGGCGGAGTAGTCATGTCACATGGCAAGAGAGGGAGCAAGAGAAAGGGGAGGAGGTGCAGGCTCTTTTAAACAAACAGCTCTCCTGTGAACTCAGAGCAAGATCTCTCATCCCCAAGGGGCAGGCACCAAGCTATTCATGAAGAATCCACCTCTATGACCCAAACACCTCCCACTAGGTTCACCTCCAACACTGGGGATCACATTTCAACATGCAATTTTGAGGGGGCAAACATTGAAACTATATCAAAATCAAATTCAAACTCATTTTTTAAAATAAGGAGAATTTACTGGTACACCTAACCAGGAAGTGTAAGATACGGACTCCAGTTGCTTCTAGGGTTTCAAATGCCATCACCAGGACTCTCCCTTATTAACTTTAGATTCCTCTTTCTTTGGGTTGGATTCATTTTCTGGTAGACTTTCTCAATGTAGTGACAAAGATATCACCAAGTTTATTCTTGGGTGTTGTACCCTGTAACTGTATATATCTTCTTTCTCTGTTTAAAATAATAACATCTACTATTTCTGAAATGACTATTCTGTGTCAAGCACTGTACATTTAACTTAAATATATATTTATTTTTTGTTAAATATTTATATGACATAGTGGCTGAAGTCATGGACCCTGGAGCCAGTCTGTCTGGGTTTAACCCTATATCCATACAAATTCCAGATTATACCAAATAATTTTAGCTAACACTGTAGAATAGTTTATCCTTATATTTGAATTATGGCTATGTTTGAATGTTCCTTGCAATCCTTCAAATTAACAACAAAGCTATACTAAACGATCTGACTCAAAATTTGGCAGTGAGGGATTGCGTGGTGGTGGTGCTGTTGGAAAGCTATTTTGTGCCTCCACACTTCTGCTAAATTCATTTTTCTTTCTCATTCCCTCCTGAGGTTGAGATAGTATTACTTCTAAATTCCCCCCTTTCTTCTGATTTTTTGATATAACTTATCTACGCCATCCTCAAAAGAAAGCATGCTAAGTCCTTTTGGTAGCTGAGCTTGCTCTTTCTTGGGTTTTTTTGGAGATAGGTTCTTGCTCTGTCCCCCAGGCTGGAGTGCAGTGGCACAATCATAGCTCACTTTAACCTCAAACTCCTGGGCCCAACGAATCTTCCTGCCTCAACTTCCCAAGCAGCTGGGACTACAGGTGTGTGCTACCATGCCCAGCTAATTTTTTAATGTTTTGTAGAGACGGGGGTCTTACTATGTTGCTCAGGCTGGTCTCAAACTCCTGGCCTCAAGCAATTCTCCTGCCTAGGACTCTCAAAGTGCTGGGATTACAGGTGTGAGCCACTGTGCTCAGCTGACTTTTTTTTTTCTACCTCCATTATAGACTAAATATAGAAGAAAATATAGAAACGTTATCATGTTGACTGATTTGTTGAAAGTGGATGAATACTTCCCTCCCTCCAGTCCCATCCAAATCCTAAATGCTTTCCAGGAGTAAATAAACCATAAAGCTTATTCAGATAAGAAATTTTACCTTATAAGCATCTATCCAGTATAGCAAAGTTATTTGAATTTTCCATCATATGTTGTGAAGGCAATGCCTTGTTCAATCATTTCTTGGGGGGTAAATGGTAAAATTTATGTCACAAATTTGAATTATAGCATTTGCTTTTTAAGCATTATCAATGATAACCGTGAGGCTATTTAGAATATTAATAATTTGGAGTTTGACCTTGTAGATAGTTTCAGTCTTAGATAAATCTCAACATCTAAAAGTATATAATGCTTTCTATGAAATTTTAAAATTTTTATTTTCATTTTTATCAGTTATCTATGCACATAGTTTAAAGAGTCACATAGTACTTCAAGAGCTGTGGTGTAAACAGTGGTCAACTGTCTAACTCCCCTTCCCAATGCCAACATCCACTCTCCAGAGGCAATGACTTTCAACTCTTTTAACTAATTATTTTTATATTTACCTCTCTATTGCTAAATACAGATGCTCCTCAACTTATGATGGGGTAGTGTCCTAATAAACACACCACAAAATTGAAAATATCCTAAGTTGAAACTACATGTAATAAACCTAACCTACCGAACATCGTAGCTTAGCCTCGCCTACCTTAAACATGCTCAGAACACTTACAGTAGCCTACAGCTGGGCAAAATTCTGTAACACAAAGTATATTTTATAATAAAGTATTGAAAAGATCAAAATTCAAAGTATGATTTCTACTGAATGCATATCACTTTCACACCATTATAGAGTTGAAAAATGGTAAGTTGAACTATTGTAGGTTGGGGACTGTCTGTAGTGTGCTTACATTGTTATTTCTTGATGTTGAGAGGCAATTCTCCATGAATTTCTTGCATTTTTGAATGTCTCACAAGCAGAGGCACTTACAGCTTTTTTTCCAAGCTATCTTTTTTGGATGTATGTATAGCAAAGCATTAGAAGAGATAGTCTCTCCGGAGTAGAGATCAGGTTTGCTCACTGTGCAGTATAATAAAGATGATGTCTCTTTCTGGGGCAAAGGCTGGACAGGTTTGTTTGCAGCCCATTATAAAAGATCGAATTTTCTATTTAAAGATTCCTCAGCTGTGATGCAAACCTTTTGCATGTGTAGTATCCACCTGTGCTGCCACACATCGCCCTCATGGGACTGAGTGAGTGTAAAAGGAATGATTGTGAATGTGAAGCTCATACCATTTGCTGTGCCACAACTAACAAAGTACTTTGCTTCTGACCCCAGAGTTTTGTATCTTCTGTTAGCATGCATGAACTGTGGCAGGTTAACTTGATAGCTTAAAGTACGGTAAAATCTCAGATTCTTCACAGTTCTTGACACTTGATTTTTCCACTTCTGGTACTACCAACTGATTAATCAGTATGGAATATGTGAGAAACTTCCTTTCCCTGCCTCCCATGGTCCCCATCTCTGTCACACACCTACATACACAGACTTCCTGTCTCCCTCAGTATAGTTAATATGACAATTTGGGTCAGATCAGTATTCAGTATTTACATGATCGATGCTATGCAAATACTGTTCACAGGTACATCATGTAATGTGCCATGATTACCTTTCTGTTCCTGCACAACTTTTTGTCTTCTGAAGATTTGATCAGCCTTCAGTGTTTACATGATTGACACTATGTTCACAGATATATCATGTGTCATAACTGCCCTTTCGTTCCTTCACAACTTTTCATTTTCTAAAGAGTTGATAATTGCCTTCTATTTATTTTATTGTGTTCTTAGTTTTCTATTTACTTATTGGTAATTTGTTCCCAAATTCTGCCTCAATTGTGTGTTCAATATATTTAAACACATAAGATGTTCTACTAGTTTCATCTTCTTGGAGACATCTCTCCCAGAGGTTCCCAACTTGCTCAAATTGCATTACTTGCTCTCTAGGCATGCCTTCACTGTCATTTGGGGTATTCCTTTACCATCATCCTGGGCAGTCCCTTCATCATTTTATACTGGGTCCTGTCTCATTTGCTAGGGTTGTCATAATAAAGTATCATAGACTGAGTGGCTTAAACAACAGAAATTTATTTTCTCACAGTTCTAGAGGCTGGAAGTCTGAGATCAAGGTGTTGACAAGGTTAATTTCTTTTAAGGCCTCTCTCCTTGCCTTGTAGATGGCTGTCTTCTCTCTCTGTGTTCACAGTCTTTCCTCTGTGTGTGTCTGTGCCCTAATCTCCTCTTCTTACAAGTGCACTGCTCATATTGAATTAGGGTCCACCCATGTGACCTCATTTTACCTTAATTACCTCTTTAAAGGCCCTATCTCCAAAATACAGTCACATTCTGAGGTACTGGGGTTAGGACTTCAGCGTATGAATTTTGGGGCCACAGTTTGGCCCATAACAGATTGCTTCTTTCCTGGGTATGTCTTCTTCTTCCTTGGTTTACCCTTTCATTTTGGCAAAGCACATGTTCTAGTAGCTCTTTGAGAATTGATGTGTAGAGAATCATTTTCTGAGACCTTGCATATCTTAAAATGTCTTTTTTCTATGCGGACAATTAGTTGACTTGGTTTGACCAGCTATATTGATTGGCAATAATTCTTTCTCAGAATATTAAAGGCCTTGCTACAGTTTTCCTAGCTTCCAGTACTGCTGTTGAAAAATCCAATGTCACTCTGATTCCTAATCCTCTGTGAAAAATGCTTGAATTTTCCCACTCTCTGAGGGGAAAAAATGGTTTAAGATTCTTTATTTTGTCCCTAGTTTTATGAAATTTCATAATCATATATCTAGAGTTTGGATTAATTTTATTATTTGGGGGAGTTAGGCACTTTATGGATGCTCTCAATCAAGGAACTCATGCACTTCAGTTCTGAGGATATTTTCATAAAGTATTTCATTGATGCTTCCCTCCCCACTTCTCTGTTGTCTATTTCTGTAACTGTTATCATTTGGCATTGAATCTTTATACTGATCTTCTACTTTTATTGCCTTTTCTCTCCTATTTTTTTTCGATTTTTTTTTTTTTTTTGAGAGATGGAGTCTCTCTGTATTGCCCAGTCTGTTCTTGAACTCCTGAGCTCAAGTGATCCTCCCATCTCAGCCTCCCAAAGGGCTGGAATTGCAGGCTTGAGCCACCATACCTGGCCTCCTTCCTATTTTCTAATTCTTTGTCTTTTTGCTGAAATTTCTGGGAAATTTCTTCATTTTCAATGTATTTACTGAGTTTTTCATTTCTGTTTTCATAATTTCCAAGAAATTTTTGTTGTTATTGGTCTCTAAATTTTTTTACGTAAAAATTCTGTTTTCTACTTGCATGAGTTAACCTATCTTATTTTCCTGAGGCTAACAGAAAACAAATATATATCTTCTTGAATAATCTCTAATTCTCTCAGGTTGTGAGTTTGCCATTTTTGTGGTTGTTTGTATTTGTTTTGACCTCTGAATTTCTTTTTTATTTTTTTCTTTTTTATTTATTTATTTTTTTTAGACAAAGTCTCACTCTGTCACCAGGCTAGAGTGCAGTGGAATGATCTTGGCTCACTGCAACCTCTGCCTCCCAGGTTCAGGTGATTCTCCTGCCTCAGCCTCCTGAATAGCTGGGACTACAGGCGCATGCCACCATGCCCAGCTAATTTTTGTATTTTTAGTAGAGACGGAGGTTCATCATGTTGGCCAGTATGGTCTCGATCTCTTGACCTTGTGACCCACCCGCCTCAGCCTCCCAAAGTGCTGGGATTACAGGGATGAGCCACCATGCCTGGCCTGATCTCTGAATTTCTTATTACAAACTTTCCTTAAATGTTCAGTAATCCTTGACTGTCCAAGTTTATTTAAAAGGGTAGAACTTTAAAAAAAAAAAAGCTGTATCACTCAGGCTGAAGTGCAATGGTACAATTGTAGCTCACTGCAGCCTCAACCTCCTGGGCTTAAGCAATCCTCCCACCTCAGCCTCCCAAGTAGCCGGGACTATAAACATGGGCCACTAGGCCCAGCTAATTTTTTCTTTTTTTTTAAGAGATGGGGTCTCACTATGTCACCCAGGCTGGTCTCACACTCCTGGACACAAGTGATTCTCCCACCATTGACTTCCAATGTGCTGGGATTTATAGACATAAGCCACCATCCCTGGCCAGTCTGCAAGCTTTGTACATGTGGGTAGGGCTTGGGACTTGTGGGCCTCATTCATTGTCAGGTGGTCAGGCTGGGCCATTTTGTTGCATGTGTCAGATACCTGAATTCCTGCAAAAGATGGTTCCTCCTTTCCCTTGGGCATATAAAGTGTGGCAGCCATGAAGAATATAGCTCTTGGGTCTCTGACTGAAGGCATCACAACTGATTGATTGCTCCAGATACTCTGTTCTGAATGCATCACTGCATTCTTGCCAAGACCACTCTTCCCATTGGCTTAGTCAATGACTAAGAGTTGCAGGAATACTAAAGCAGGACCATTCCTACAAGAAGCAGGATTCATCTCATGGGAGTCTTTGGCTTGAAGGCTCCTCATGGGCTTATCAAAACTTTCTTAGAACTGCACTGTAGTTTATGAATTCTATTCCTTCCTTGCTTCGCTCTTCCCTTCCTTTCTTCCTTCCTTCTAACCTTTCTTCTTCCCTTTCTTCCTTCCTTCTTCCTTCTTTCCTTTCTCTCCTCTCCCTTCCTCCTCTCCCACCCTTTTGTCTTTCCTTTCTTCCTCCCTCTATTTACAAGGTTCACACATGTGTCATGACTGTTATCTCTCCCAGTTTCCACCAGTATCTTCCCAATTTTCTCTCAAGGCTGTTTTTCCTAATTTATATCTCTTGGATGTCTTCTTGTCCCATCTTGGCATTTGCCTCTCAGCAGACTCCTACTAATAGAAATAGTACAGAAATTGGAGTCTTAGAAAACAGACGAAAATATGGGGAGTTAGGATTTATTGACTCACGACTTGGCAGGTGTTAAGGATGCCATCTTGAAGGGTAAGGGGACACAGATAGTCCTGGCACATGGTCGTAGCCCAGTTGCTAAAGATTTTACCAGTGGTGAACTGGGAAAATGTCTAGGTGGAGGGGAACACTCTTGCAGATAAAATGATTCAGGAATTTGAGAGCTATGAGGAGAACAATGCCTTCTATGACAGCTGAATTGGATAGTTGCTGATAAATTGTATTAATAACTTACAGATGGATAATTAGGAACTGAGCATTATTAATAAGCAGTTAATGGCCAAGAGCCATAAGGCCTTTTTGGGAGTACACAAGGAGGCCCTTATCTCCTGCAATAGAGAGCAGATACAGTTGAGCTCCAGGATGTTTGAAGTCTCAGCCAATAGCAGGTCTGTTATGCTAAGGGCAGAGTCCTGGTTGAGAAAACCTGGGACTCTGAAATATGGAATGGAGACAACTGGATGTTCACCTTTAAAGATGTTGACACTGTACCCACCCCCCACACTTTCAAAGGTGCCAACCTTCCCTAGTAAGAGCTGACAGTTCTTCCATGATGGAAATCATTGCATAGGCCTCTCCCTGACAATATAAGAGGGGTATCCCTCAGTAGCTACCGCCGCTAGCTGTCCTGAGTTCCAAGCCAATAACTAGAATTGAATCCCAGCATAGCCTGGCAGGGACATGCTGGGCCTGATAGTGGGGGAAAGAGATGCTACTAAAGGAGTTGCTGGAATTGGCTAGCATGTACTATTAGGAGTCAAGGGAGTACTACTGGAATTGGATTTTGAGCGTTCCTGTTCAAGAGATCAGAATGAAAGACTGGATAAGCAAGAATTCATTATTCTGGAACATTTTCTCAAGACATAAGATTTAACATGGTAAAAATCCCAAGGAACAGGGCAAACTTTTTTAGTTCAAAAGCCTAGAAAGGCTAGGAAAAGCAATAATTTAGAAGCCTAGAAAAAGCAATGACTAACACTCGGTGAAGCAGAAATGTCTGAGTTTCCCTGGAAGATGGTAGAGGAAAGAATGAAGAGGTTGAGGGAAGTTGGAATGGGTATAATATGTGAGGCTGTGTTGGAATGGGTATAATACGTGAGGCCAGAAGACCCCCCAGAGGGCCATGTTCCCCAGGAGGGCCCCAGGATGTGCCATCCACCAAGGCCAGTAGACATGTGCTTGCTAGAGGGGCACCAGCATTACTAAGATGTTCAGTGATCTCCTCCTTTGCAAGTCAGGAATGATGGTAGGAGAGACAGGTACAGAGCTGGACTTGTCAATATTCATGGGGAAAATGGGGCCTTGACATAATATAGGTTAGGCAGCAGCACTTAACATCTAGAGGCCAAGAGGCTTCATTTAACATAGTGATCAGTAAGGTCAAAGGGACAGCCATGGGGCTCAGCCAACAGGGAATTATAAAGGTGGTTAATAGCACATGCTATCCCTTAGGGAAAAATAAGCAGGCAGCTAACGAGCTGCTACTTGATATCTATACCCAAAAAAGGAAGCAAAAATGAACCATTAAGAGTCCAAAGAAAGTCATCCCCCATAGAGTCATAATTTCCTGCCCATTTCCCATGCCCAAGCCAATTGCCTGGCTGTCTGCTCAGGGATCTGAAAAGAAAAAGCCTGGAACATTGGCGATAAGGAGGCCTGGAGTGGAGGTATGTGGATGAACACATGGAATAGGGATAAAACGTGGGGACTGATTATTTCTTAAAAAGACTTTCACCCAATCCTCCTGGTTTTAGCTCTTGAACCTTTTGCCTACTGTTTCTAATTTCTGAGCTTTCTGGGGGAATTTCACAGTAAATTGACTTGCTTCGTGGCTGGGTTGGCCAAAGTGGTTAGCATATCAATCGCTTTGTAGCTTCCAAATGTCATTATTTTTGTCTCCTCTCTCCCATTCTCTTTGTCATTGTGGGCTTGTGGTTTTTATTTTATTTAATGCTTCATTGTCATTTTGTTAGTGATATGGTTTGGCTGTGTCATCACCCAAATCTCATCTTGAATTGTAGTTCCCATAATTCCCACATGTCATGGGAGGGACCTGGTGAGAGGTAATTGAATCATGAGGGTGGTTACCCCCATGCTGTTCTCATGATAGTGAGTGAGTTCTCACAAGATCTGATGGTTTTATAAGAGGCTTTTTCCCCTTTGCTCACCACTTCTCTCTCTCCTGCTGCCTTGTGAAGAAGGACATGTTGGCTTCCCCTTTTGCCATGATTGTAAGTTTCCTGAGACTTTCCCAGCCATTCTGAACTGTGAGGCAATTAAACCTCTTTCCTTCATAAATTACTCAGTCTTGATTATTTCTTCATAACAGCATGAGAACAGAGGGTTGGCTTCTAGGAGGGATTAGAGACTATTGCCTTTAGGTGGAAGTTGGCAAATTCTTTACCACAGAGAATCCTATTCAAGCTTTCCCTGTTTCAGTCTATAACCAGACATCTTAAGTTGTATTGCTTTCATGGAAGGGTTGAGCTTGGCTAGCTTTTGATGGACAATCAACAAAGAATTCCCTTCAAGTTTTCTACCAGTCATTAAAGAAACCTCTCCTCAACTCCAAGATGATTCACCAAAATATCGTATATATAACCCAGATGTGATTTGACCAGGCAGTCACAGTTAGGATGATGCTGGGAGAACCTCTACTCATAGACACTGAATTAGCAAGTAACTGTACTCATCCAGGCCACATTACTTTAACTTATCCACAATGATACAAAAAATACTGTCAAACACTTTGCAAAAATCTGTATACACAATGAGCAGGCATACTTAGACTAGATAACGTGGCACAGAATTTTTGGTATTTGACAGAACTGAGTTTGAATGTCGGCTCTAATTCCTGCTTTATGTTAGGGTCAGCAAACTTTTTCTTAAAGGGACAGATTCTAAGCACTTTAGGTTTTGCAGTCCATATGGTCTCTGTTGCACTACTCAACTCTGCTGTTTATAGTGAAAAAGCAACCATAGACCATATGTAAGCAAATGAATATGGCTGTGTTCCAAAATAACTTTATTTAGAAAAACAAGTGAAAGACTGAATTTGACCCATGAGCCATACTTTGCTGATCTATGCTTTATGATTTTTTTTTTTTTTTGAGATGAATTCTCGCCCTGTCAGCCAGGTTGGAGTGCAGTGGTGCAGTCTCATCTCACTGCAAATTCTGCCTCCCAGGTTCAAGCGATTCTCCTGCCTCAGCCTCAGGAGTAGCTGGGATTACAGGTGTGTAACACCACATCCAGCTAATCTTTGTATTTTTAGTAGAGATGGGGTTTCGCCATGTCGGCCAGGTTGGTCTCAAACTCCTGACCTCAGATGATCTGCCTGCCTTGGCCTCCCAAAGTGCTGGGATTATGGGCATGAGCCACTGCGCCCAGCCGATCATATTTTGTGTTTTTTTTGAGACGGAGTTTTGCTCTTGTTGCCCAGGCTGGTGTGCAATGGCACAATCTTGGCTCACCACAACCTGCCTCCCAGGTTGAAGTGATTCTCCTGCCTCAGCCTCCTGAGTAGCTGGGATTACAGGCATGCACCACCATGCCTGGCAAATTTTGTGTTTTTAGTAGAGACGGGGTTTCTCCATGTTGATCAGGCTGGTCTCGAACTCCCAACCTCAGGTGATCCGCCCACCTTGGCCTCCCAAAGTGCTGGGATTACAGGTATGAGCCACCACTCCTGGCCAATCATATTTTTTTAACCTTTGTTAGGTCATTTGCAAAAATGGTGTTAATGCTAACTACTTTTTAAGGTTGTTCGGATACTTACGTGAAATAATATGGACCAAGGCAATGAAGTGGAGTCTCACAATCAAATAGACTTTGGGTTGGGTCTGGAATTTGCCACTTACTGGTTACAGGTGACCTTGAGTAAGTTTTTAAACCTCTCTGAAGTCTGTGGCCTGGCTGGATTGAACAAGGCCTATGACAGTATGATTTGCAGAGGGTTGTTTAATGGAGCATAGACATTCTGATTCACTGCTCTATCTGTGGTTCTGCCTCTGGCTGCAACATGTTGATATGCTATTTGTGACTCAGCCAGAAACATTCACTTCAGCTCCCAATCTTTCCGAAGCACTTAACAGTTTTATTTAGTAATTTTTTCAAACAGATATTAGGTCACTGGCCCTCTCTCCCTTCCCATTTTCTCCTTCTTTTCCATTCATACCTAGCACAGAGCTTTCCAAACAGGAGAAGAGATGTCAGTCTTTATTTAAGGAATGCAGTGTTTCAGTCCTGTTGGATTCAGCTGTGCTTGTGGAGACATGCCTTTAATGACTAAATTTTTAGTCTTCAAGTAAAGCAATCAGGTATTTCATCTTTTTCCTGAAGTTGAAACACAAAGAAAAGAGCCTTAACCAAAACAGGGCTTTGAAGTTTGCCATCAAAAGGATTTCCTTATAGTGGCTGTTGCAGGCTTTCAAAATGATAGGCTTTTAAAACTAGAGTGGGTTACCACTCCTTAGGAAGTTTATGTGTGAGTCTAATTACAAGAAGAGATGATCAATTGAAATATCCTTCAATATTTTTGAAGTCTTTGATTTAAATGGCAGTATCTGGTAAACAAAGGATGTGAAATGTCCTACTAGTGAATATCTCAGAGTTCCTTTGTTAAGCAGTTTAAGTTGTGAAGTAAGCTGCAGGGTTCTAGAAGCTGAAGCAGTAACTAAAACCTAACATGGTTGGTGGAACTGTAAATTGGTGTAGGCTCCCTACAGAGAAATTTAGGATATCTAACAAAATTTTAAATATACATAGACTGTGATCCAAAAACGCAGTCTAAGGTTATAATAGGACAAGTGTGGCATGCACAAGAATATTTAGACTATTGTTATTTTTAATAATGAAAGCTCCATCAACACAGGCTTGAATAAGTCAATTAAAATATATATATTGCAGTAGAATACTGTGTATAGTTTTTAAAAGACAGATTTTAAATTTTTGGCATGAATCATATTTATGACATACAGCAAACAGCAAAGTGTTCGTTATCTGGATGGAATATGCATGAGAACATGTTCTGTCTCTGTATTGTTTGAACTATTTATGAAAGTGATGCAATATGGGGGAAGAAAACAATGATGGTTTCTGTTTGGAAGGAAAAAATCAGCTGTGATTTTTATTTTCTGCTCAGGAAACAGAAAAAAGAATAGAATATTGGGCTAAAAAGATCTATGATCATCCAATCCAATTTCCTCACATAGAATATAAATAGTAAGACACTTATCCTAATATAATTCTGTATCTCAAATATAAGTAGTAACTTATTTTCACAAAACGGTTGCTGAGAACTGTGATATGAAGTAAATTATATTTTTCCCCAAAGAAATAATATAATAATTTATTTCATCATTAAAAACATTACAGATATAACCAAAATGATTTTTATAAATTAAAAAATACATACAACATGCAAAAAAATGTAATACAATAGTGTCATAAATTGAAGTATCTAGCCTTGCACAATAATAATATATAATACATGTTCATAATGTAATAAAATTTTCATTGATTTCTCAGAATTTCGGTGGTGTTAGGGGATGATTTGTATGAATCATGTTACTTATAAACTGGTCCAGGATAATTTTAAAAGATACTTTCTTTTTTATTAGTAAAGTTTTATGTAGCAAATGGACACACTTGAAATATTCCTTTTATACCAAGCTAGAAATCTTGCCATCCTCTTTCATTTCTCTCCCTTCTCTGTCTCTTTCTTGTCTGGCAGACATCTCTGAATTGATAGCTTATTGATAATAATTGAAAAGACTGGGAAACTTAGCTTTGAGGGCTATTTCCCAACCTTATTTTCATTAACAAACTCCTTTCACAGTACAATCTCTCTAACCCCATTAGAATTTTTATATGCCTTTTTCTCCAATATTTTATTATGAAAATTTTCACATATATAGAAAAGTTGAAAGAGTTGCACAGTGATATACCCAATCATTAAATTCTACAATTGTCAATATGCTGTTCTATTTGTTTCATCACCTTTCTCTCCATTCTCTATCCATGTACCCATCCATCCATCAAGTCATCTTATTTTATTTATTATTATTATTATTTTTGAGACAGAGTCTCACTCTTATCACCCAGGCTGGAGTGCAGTGGCACCATCTTGGCTCACTGCAATCTCTGCCTCCAGGGTTTAAGCGATTCTCCTGCCTCAGCCTCCTGAGTAGCTGGGATTAAGGTGCCTGCCACCACGCCCGGCTAATTTTTGTATTTTTTAGTAGAAACGGGGTTTCACCATGTTGGCCAGGATGGTCTCAAACTCCTGACCTCAGGTGATCTATCCTCCTCAGCCTCCCAATTTATCTTATTTTTAAATGCATTTCAAAGCAAGTTGCAAAACTGGCTCACACCTGTAATCCCAGCTACTCATAAGGCTGAGGTGGGAGAATCCCTTGAAGTCAGGAGTTATCAGCACCTGGGCAACATAGTGAGACTATCTCTACCAAAAAAAAAAAAAAAAAAAAAAAAGACAAGGTGGCATGTGCCTGGAGTCCCAGGTACTCGAGAGGCTGAGGTGGGAGGATCACTTGAACCCAGGAGTTCAAAACTGCAGTGAACTATGGTCATGCCACTGCACTCCAGCCTGGGTGAAAAAGCAAGATCCCATCTCTAAAAATATAAAAAATAAAGGCAAGAAAGTTGCAGACCTGAGTACAGTATATCCCTAAACACTTCAGCTTGCAAATACTTATCTAGATCATTGCATTTTTATAGTGTTGTTTTTATTTCAAGGTAAAATTCACATATAGTGACATAGACAGATATTAACTGTACCATTCATTCTATGCGTCTTTAAAAATGCAAAACTGCACCGAACCCCTATCTAGAAAACATTTCATTACCCAAGAAGGTTCCTTTGTGCACCTTCCTAATCAGTCCCCAGCTTTGCCCATATGTAGAAATAACTACTGTCCTAATTTTCATACCATAGATTAGTTGTGCCTATTCTAGAACTTCACGTAAGTGCAATCACACAGCACTGTTTTATGTAAGGCTTCTTTTGCTCAGCCTGTTTTTGAGATTCATTCATGTTGTGTTTCAGCAGTTCAAATCTGTTTTCATTTTATTTATTATTTAAAATTTTTTTAACTTAATTTTTTTTTTTTTTTTTTTTTTTAGTATAAGATCTTGCTGTCATCCAGGCTGGAGGGCAGTGGCACAATCACAGCTCACTGCAGCCTCAATCTTCCGGGCTCAAGTGATCCTCCTGCTTCAGCATCCTGAGTAGCTGGGACTATAGTTGCATACCGCCATGCCCAACTAATTAAAATATTTTTTTGTTGTTGTTGAGACGGGGTCTCACTGTGTTACCCAGGCTTGTCTCAAACTCCTGACCTCAAGCAATCCTCCCTCCTCAGCCTCCCAAAGCACTGAGATTACAGGTGTGTGCCACTGTGTCTGGCCAGTTCATTCCTTTGTTTGTTTTTGAGACAGGGTTTCACTCTGCTGCCCAGGCTGGAGTGCCGTGGCATGATCACGGCTTACTGCAGCCTCGACCTCCCCAGGCTCAGGTGATCCTCCAACCTCAGCCTCCTGAGTGACTGGGACTACAGGCATGTGCCACCATGCCTGGCTAATTTTTGTTTATTTTTAGAAACAAGGTTTCACCATGTTGCCTAGGTTGGTCTCCATAGTTCATTCCTTTTTATGGCTGAGAGGTATTACATCATTTAAGTATAGCACAACTCATTTGATCTCTTCTCCAGTTGATGGACATTTGTGTTGTTTCCACTTTAGGGCTGTCAGAAGACAAAATTACAATAACTTAGTTTAAAGATTGAATTGGCTTTTATTTGCCATCATGGAATCAGGCAGCACCTCATTCTATAAAGTGGAAGGAGTGTTTCAATGAGCTGAGTGGAGGCACTGGCTTTATAGGCAGGAAAGGGCTAAAGAAGGCAGAAGCAAAGAAAAAAAGCAGATGGGTCTTTTCAGTTACTTTCCTTGTAGTACTAAACAGAGGTAAATTCCTTATTATACTGACTCAAGTTGACTGGAATCTCCTGATTTTTAGGAAAATTCGCCCATGTCAATGTTCAGTTTGATTATGTGGCAGTTAGTACAAGTGACTACATTCTGGTTTGATCTAGTCTCCTGGGGCCCAGTGCAGGAGACTAGTCCAAAACAACGGCCTCCCATAAACCTTGTTTAACAGGACAATTAGGAAAGAAGCTGCTACAAACATGCCAAGAACTATGCAGGGTCTGAATGTTATCCTATTTGCAAGATTACAAATTAGCCTGCTGCAATTTCATGGATGCTGGCAGATAACACAAGACTCCTGAGTGAGTGACAGTTTTCCTGCTCATAGCAATAACAGTGGCCACAGTTATCGGAATTTGTGAGAGTTCCCTCTAAGCTCCAGTTTCCACAGGGTGACACGGAGAGAGCCAAGTGACATCTGCATACAGTTATGCAGGTGTTACAAGAGAGAAACCCTGAGCTTAAGGATTCCTAATCTTTTATAATTGCCCTGGAGGGCGACATTATTGTTATCTTCCAAGGCTGTTCTCTGTGCAAACATACAGATACCTCAGAAAAAGGCAGCCAGTAATTCTGCTCACAAGATGTGTAAAATACCAGAGACCTACGGAGAATTGTCTCCTGACAGAACATTCTTGTACAAATCTTTTTGTGAACATCTGTTTTTATTCCTCTTAGGTAAGAACCTAAGAGTAGTCCTAGCTACTCGGAAGGCTGGGGTGAGAGGATTGCTTAAGCCAGGAATTCGAGCTTACAGTGAGCCGTGAGCTACGATCACACCACTGCACTCTAGCCTGGGCTACAAGTGAGAATCTGTCTCAGGCATAGATAATCCCTCATAGAGATGTTTATTGGACCTTTCCAGTGGTCATAGGTTTCACAAAAAGTCTGAGGCGTGACTAGCTACACGTTTTACCGAAAAAGCTTGTGGCAGTGGCTCACACCTGTTGTCTATTAATAGCAACCTGGGAGGCTGAGGTGGGAGGATCACTTGAGCCCAGGAGATCAAGACTTCAGTGAGGCATGATCATGTCACTGCACTCCAGCCTGGGAGATAGAGCGAAACTCTATCTTAAAATATATATTCAAAAATATATTAAATATATATTAAATATATATTTAAAAATATATAAAATATATAATATATTATATAATGTATTGTTTTCACTTTAGAGCTCTCAGAAGACAAAATTACAATAACTTAGTTTAAAGATTGAATTGGCTTCTATTTGCCATATATAATATAGATACAAAATTTGTATATATATACAAATTTATATATACAATATATATTTGTATATATAAATATATTTATATACAAGTATATAAATATATTTATACATATAGTATATACATATTTGTGTGTATATATATAAATTTGTGTATATATATACAAAATTTTTTCCTGGAGGGCTGTTGCAGGGTTCCACCATCTTGCAGCTGCCTGAGACATGGATTCTGTTTGTAAGTCCCTATTAAATGTTTCTTTCTGAGAAACTGGAATTGTCAGCCTCTTTCTTTGGCCTTTCAGCTCCCTCAATCTTTGGGAGCAGGTTTGCACAGCCCGGCTTACTGCAGAACATTTGGTGAACTAGCCAGGAACTGAGACCAAGAAATGGATAAAGGCACTGAAGCATCCTTGGGGAAGACCCCAGGGTGGTGCCACAACTGTGTGGAACGGTGTGGCTCACGTTTTAGATGCTTGTGGACCATGGTGTAAGTACAGGGATGCTCCCCAAATGCTGGCAGGCTTAGAATGACCTTTATCCGAGAGCCACCTACCCCACTGCGGCAAGGGAGGGCAGAAAGGGGCAAACAGCCCTGCAAGGGGGCGGCCACCTCCGTGAACAGAATGTGAACAGAACGGAAGCCCAGCTAGCAGCAGAAGCAAAAGTAAAAGAACCTGAAGAGGAGGCCAGGCATGGTGGCTCTCACCTGTAATCCCAGCACTCTAGGAGGCCAAGGAGTGAGGATTGCTTGAGCCCAGGAGTTTGGGGCTGCAGTGAGCTGTGATTATGCCACTGCACTCCAGCCTGGGCAACAGAGCAAGACCCTGTCTCTAAAACAAGAAATTTTAAAAATTAATCAATTAATGAACTCTGTGGTCAGAACTCAGCTTAATTAAAAGCTGGTATTATGGTTGTGTTGTGTGTGGGGGAAAAAAAGCTGATTTTTCTTATTTCTTATTTTTTTGAGACAGAGTCTTACTCTGTTGCCCAGGCTGGAGTAGAGTGTCACTATCGTGGTTCTCTGAAGCCCTGAACTCTGGGCTCAGGAAATCCTCCCACCTCAGCCTCCCATTGTATTTGGCACTACAGGCGCATACCACCACACCTGGCTAATTTTTAAAACTTTTTGTAAAGACAAAGTCTCACTATGTTGCTCAGGCTGGTCTCGAACTCCCAGGCTCAAGCAGTGGTACCTCTGCCTCAGCCTTCCAAAGTGTTGGGATTACAGGTGTGAGCCACCACACCACACCCAGCTTTCTTCTCTTTTTGCATCCTGTATCTGAGAATTTGTTTTCAGTTAACTGAGCATCCCCCCTTGCAAAAAATTTATATGTTTGGTCCCTCTGTGTGGTGCGTTTCTTGTTGGTATGATTTTTGCGTTTTGGAAAGCTTGAAATTGCCCCAGTTTGGCTCCTCTAAGACTTAGTTTTCAATTTCCTTCCACTCCTGCTCCTCCTTCATTTGCTATCTTCAAGACCATGTGAAGAATCTAGAGGAGACTTCTAGCAACACTGAGACCCCTTAAGAACATAGAAAAAGGTGTCACACACCCCCTTTTGGGGGTCTTCTGCCTTCCATATGGAGTCCCAAGAGTCAAGGGGAGGTTTCTTTTGGGTCTAGAGCTCTGTTCTCTTTTGTAGTGATGTTGGATATAAAATACTCCAGGAATAAATGCTTGGTGCTACAAAGTAAAACCAGCACTCAGGCAAAAGTTTAATCCTCTCAGCAAGGCAATTTACTTCTGCAGAAGGGTGTCACTCACGTCAGTCAAGATCACAAGTACACACAGAACAAAGGACACTGGGGGATTTTTATCCTTAACGCAGTCCCTATCCCTGTGCCACTCCCACATGGGCTGGGGTCGGACCGCACAATCTGAGCTGACCCGATTGGCTACTTGTACATATTTTCCTAAATATAGCAGGGGAGGGGGACGTGAGGTACAGAGGTGGATCGTGTGAGACGTGCAGTTGTGGGGGAACAATGGGTACAGGTAACCAAGGGAACAGATGTGAGTTATTGATTAGAGCTGATGTGAAGGGGAAGGCTGTTTACGGTAAGTAGGGGCAAGGAAGAACAAGCAAGTTGAGTTTGAGAACGAAGGATAAGGAAGTTAACAGGCTAAACACTTTGAAGAGAAACTCAGAAAGATTTATTGTTTCTTACAAGTGAGTTCTCTGGTCTCTCTAGCTTTGGGAGTACCAGGGATGCCTTCGTGCTATGAGAGAACATGACCTTTGGGTGTGCAGTGGCTGAAAAGTCACCAGTGAGGGCTGTGGTTTTGGAGGTTTATAATGAGTGGTTATGACTGCAGGGAGCTACTCGTTTCTTTGCATGTTTAGATAAGAAAAGCATGCCTTGGGCAGCTAGAGGCTATGTATCTTAGTCCATTTTGCATTGCAATAAAATAATCACCTGAGGCTGGGTAATTTATACAGAAAATAGGTTTATTTGGCTTACAGTTTTGCAGGCTGTCCAAGAAGCATTATGCTGGCATCTGCTTCTGGTGAGGGCCCCAGAAAGCTTCCACTCATGGCAGAAAGTGAAGGGGAGCAGGAGAGAGAAAGGAAAAGAGAGGGAGGGAGGTGCCGGGCTCTTTCACAGTCAGTTCTCTCTGGAACTAAGAGTGAGAACTCACTTTTCAGAGGATGGCACCAAGCCATTCATGAGGGATCTGCCTCTGGATTTCAAACGCCTCCTACCAGGCCTCACCTCCAACCTGGGGGATCAAATTTCAACATGAGATTTCAAGGGGACAACTATCCATTCTGTAGTACTATGGAAACACTTGCCACCAAGGGACAAGACTCCCATGGGGAGTGGGCTGATCACAGAGTGGGTTGCTTGGCGCTGGCTTGCCCACCAGCCTCAGGGGAACGTCCATGCAATGAGGTGCATTATGGAAGCATTGCACTGCCCAGTCCTGTGCTGTTTCCCTCTTTAGGGGAATGTGAAAAAAGACACAAAGTGAGCACATGCTGTTGGAAAAATGGCGCCGATACACTTCCTCCATGCAGGGTTTCCGCAAACCTTCAATTTGCAAAAGATGGCAGTATCTGTGAAGCACAGATAAACAACAAAAGTTGAAGGTTTGTTCAAAGCGAAGTGAAGCAAAATAAAATGAGGCCTGCTCGTATAAGATTCATAAAAGAAAACCCAGAGAGCTCTGCTCCAGTCACTATTGCTACTAACAACCTACCCCAAAACACAGTGGTCTCATTAGCTCGCAGATCTGTTTGGGGCTGAGTTTTATTGGGGGAGCTCCTCTTGGATCCACGTGGTGTCAACGGAAACAGGTTGAAGGCTGAGACTGATTAAACTCTTCTCAACTCTCCTCATCATAGCAAAATTCCGTTTTCTCTACTCACTGTCTCTGACTTTCTCCTGCCATGTTCTCCTTTTAAAATTATTTTTAATGATTCATTTTGAAATAATTCCAAGCATACAGAAAATTTGCCAGAAAGGTAAAAAGACTCCCATCTTCCCCAGTTATTAGTACAATTAATAATAACAGATTCCCCAGTTATTAGGGCAGCCACTATGGAGAACAGTATGGAACTTCCTCAGAAAACTACAAATAGAACTACCCATACCCACCGATCCCACTGCTACCCATTTACCCAAAGGAAAGGAAGTCAGTATATCAAAGAGACATCTGTGCACCTGTGTTTATTGCAGCAGTAGTCATAATAACCTGGATGTGGAATCAAACTAGGTGTTCAACAACAGATGAATGCATGAAGAATATGTAGTATATTTACACAATGGAATGCTATTCAGCCATAAAAGAGCGTGAAATCCTGTCATTCATGGCAACATGGATGGAACTGGAGGACATTATGTTAAGTGAAATAAGCCAGGAACAGAAGGTTAAACACCACATGTTCTCACTCATATGTGGGAGCTAGAAAAAGTTGATCTTGGTTGGGCACAGTGGCTCATGCCTGTAATACCAGCACTTTGGGACCCTGAGGCAAGAGGATCCTTTGAGTCCAGGAGTTCAAGACCAGCCTGGGTAACATAGCAAGAATCCTGTCTCTATCAAAAAAAAGTTTTTTTATTTCACAGAAGTAAAAAATAGAACAGAGGATACTAGAGGCTGAGAATGGTATGGGGAAAGGGGGATAGGGAGAGATTTGTTGAAGTATACAAAATTACAGCAAGATAGGAGGAATGAGTTTTAGTGTTCCATACCACTGTAGTATAACTGTAGTTACAAATAATACATAGCTTCAAATAGCTAGAAGGAGGATATTGAAGGTTCCCAACACAAAAAAATGATAAATGTTTGAGGTGATGGATCTTCTAATTACCCTAATCTGAGCACTACATATTATATGTATCAACACATCACTATGTATCCCATAAATACGTACAATTATTATTCAATTGAAAAAATAAAGTTAACCTAAAAAAACCTTTTAAAACTTATGTTTACACTACACTGTAGTCTACTAAGTGTGTGATAACATCATGTCTAAAAAATGTACATACCTTAATTTTAAAATATTGCTAAAAAATGCTGACACAGATGAGAAGTGAGCATATGTTGTTGGAAAAATGGTGCTGATAGATTTGATTTATGCAGGGTTGCCACAAACCTCTAATTTGTAAAAAATGCAGTACCTGTGAAGGGTAATAAAGTAAAACACAATAAAATGAGGTATGCCTGTATAAGAGAGAAATTAAGTATAATGACACAAAAAACATTTTAATGGCTATTTTATAATTTCAGTTATTTTATATTTCATAAACCCATTATTATGAGCCCAAATTTGACTTTTAATATTTAACAACTGATATATGCCATGTTCTTTGGTTAAAATTAATTAGGCAAGAAAAACATAACAATGTGATGTTATCTAGCTGTGTTTGTTATGTTTTGATCCTTTAGAATAAGATATTTTAATTAGTCTGATTAGACTGATTAGTGTAGGCTGATTTGAATAGTCATGCTCTAGGAAGACTAAGAATGAAAAAAAGCTTAATTAAGAACAAATTAAGTAGTCATTACTTTGTTGATTCTTGTCTAATTATAATATATAATTGAATCTCTCACCTAAACTAGCATTTCTTTCCTTCTTTCTCTCTCTCTCTTTCTTTCTTCTTCTTCTTCTTTTTTTTGGGGGGGGGGAGATATAGGGTCTCACTCTGCCACCCAGGCTGAAGTGCAATGGCTCAATCAACAGCTTACTTCAGCCTCAACCTCCTGAGCTCAAGCAATCCTCCTGCTTCAGCCTCCGAGTAGCTAAAGCTATAAGGCACATGCCACCATGTCTGGCTTAAACTAGCATTTCTAACTAAAGGATTTGTTCATTTGTAAACAACATTAGAAACAAAAAAGATATGCAAAAAATTGAAGAATGATTAGGAGTTAAACATGTACTTTTGAAAGTTTGACATTGGAAATATCTAAAATCATGAAATATTTAATAGGCTAATATTTAAAAATCTATACTTTAATAAATATCAGGTATACAGACAAATTTGCTTATCCAGAAGTTGATCTAGATACAAAAGATAGAAGATACAATGCCAATATAAAGTTCTTCTGTCATTTTATACTGCTTTCCTGTTTATTTTTTAAAAGTTGCTTAATATACATTTTCTCATTTGTCCCTTTAAAACCTGTATCTTGAAAACAGTAATTCATTTGTCGTTTTGAAATAGCAGGCTTCTCAGCTATTATATTTATCTTATTATTATTATTACTTTTTTTTTTGAGACAGTCGCCCAGGCTGGAGTGCAGTGGTGCGGTCTTGGCTCACTGCAACCTCCGCCTCCCGGATTCAAACAATTCTCCTGCCTTAGCCTCCCGAGTAGCTGGGACTACAGGCACCTGCCACCACGCCTGGCTAATTTTTGTAGTTTTAGTAGAGACAGGGTTTTGCCATGTTGGTCAGGCTGGTCTTGAACTCCTGACCTCAGGTGATCCACCTGCCTCGGCCTCTGAAAGTGCTGGGATTACAGGTGTGAGCCAGCACACCTGGCCATTTATCTTATTATTGAATGAAATTTACATCCTCATGAAATACTGTTTTAGTTATCTTAGCAATTTCTGGGACTTTTGATGCATTAATGAGTTTGTTACTTTACTAGCTACAGAATGTTGCGGCATGCAGTGGTAAAAAGTCAGGGGTAAGGTCCCTGATTGCGAAGCTACTAGTATACTAGATATAAGATAATCTTTTCTGTCAGAGAACCTTATCAATGGAAAAACGACTTGACCACCAAAACATCTCTGCTACCAACATAGCAACCCTTAATGAAGGACAGCCTTGAGGCATAGTAGTTGGCTAGACAGTAAATATGAGCAATTAAGGATCCCCAGATTTACAAGAAAATAAACTGCAAAAAGGAAAATGCTAAGGTAGACAAATAGACAAACTGATTTTGTAGGAAAAACTGATAAGTCAGGGCTTTCTAACATATCAATTTGAAATTATTTTCAATTTAAAATGCCATATATGGCCAACCTATCAATTCAATGAGAAAGCAAAATTAGGATATTTGTACACATCCAAGAACTTAGAAAGTATAGCTCCCACACATTCCTTTTTAGGAAGATTTTGAGGATATATATTTTAGTGAAATATGTGGACAGCCAAGAGAAAGGAAGATATGGGATACAACAAAGATTTAAACTGACCTAGAAGCCTATTAAGAAGAAGACATGCTTCTTTTTCAGATTAGATAAAAGAAAGGCACTTAGAGGCCAGGTGTGGAGGCTCACGCCTGTAATCCCAGCACTTTGGGAAGCTGAGGCCAACGGATCACTTGAGGTCAGGAGTTTTGAGACCAGCCTGACCAACATGGTGAGAACCCCTCCTCCCATCTTTACTAAAAATACAAAAATACTCAGGTGTGGTGGTGCATGCCTGTAGTCTCAGCTACTCGAGAGGCTGAGGCAGGAGAATTGCTTGAACCCGGGAGGCAAAGGCTGTAGTTAGCCGAGATCATGCCACTGTACTCCATCCTGGGTACTAGAGTGAGACTCCATCTCCATCTCAAAAACAAAAACAAAACAAACAACAACAACAAAAAAGCAAAAGGCACTTAGAAATGCCAAGAAAAACAGAAGGTTGTACAGGATAGTCTTGATTCAAACATGAAACATGCTAAAATGTAATTGTAACATTTTGAGCAAGTGATAGTGTTTTAGAAGAGAATATTTTTTGCCCATGATTCTAGAACTTCTTTCAGTTGACACTGGAGTTCTGACATTGACCATATAGAGGAGGAAACAGAATCTTAGCATATTTTTTAAAAGCTCTGTGATTAATAATACCTACATATTATAATAATGTGCATGCTACTTAATGGTTTTCAACTTTAAAAAGTCAACCAATAGACAATTCACGGAAGACTTAATACCGGAACCTAAGTTGAGAGGTGATAGTTGCAGAAGAATCTTATATCCTGGAGAGGCAAGGAATGTTGTATAAAGTTAATGGATCATGAAATAGAAGCTTAAGTGTTTTATTTCAAGTTTCAAAGGTTAAAAAAAAGAAAAAGACATAAGTAAAATAACAATAAAAATTGAGAGGAGAAAGGCAATAGTATGGGTTAAATCCTCATCTTTTAGAGCAGGGACTTGTTAGATGTTATCCATCTAATCTGAAAATAGTGGTATGGAAATATAATATTTAGAATCCCGAAGGTAATGATCAAGAGAACAAAGTATAGAAAAATGATTGCCTATGAGGGTAGGCCTAGAGTGGGAAGGACTTTTCATCACAAACCCTGCTATACTCTGATTTTTTTACTTTTTATTTTTTCATTGCTCGTCAGCTGACTTTAAGCTGTACTCTTTTTTTAAGTAATTTACATATATCGTGCTGATAAAAATTTGTTTAAATGAGAAAAAATTTAGATGGAAATCTATTTGCATGACGGCATCAAAAATAGACCAAAGCAGCTATTTCAACTGCTTGCAATTTTTGGTTTTAAAAAACCTGGTTGGCTTATTTTTGTAATTTTTCAGTTTTGTTTCTAAATGAGGAGCTAGAGAAGATCTCAAACTGCTATTGGTGCTCTTGGTTGTCATTTGTTCAGAAATCATACATTGTGAGTACAGATCTTCTTTTCTTTGTGAGTAAAAAGCCAAATTGAATTTTTTTTTTTACTATATAGTATTTTCTCTTTTAACATCGATGTTTGAAGAACCAGAGATAGTTTTATATGCTATATAAGAATTGTGACCAGATAACTATATGGTATAGATCTAGTGGAAAATATCTTGACAGGAACTTGAAAAATTATCATTTTTGTGTTCCTTGTTAAATTGTTTGTGATTGAACAAAGCATTCCTTAATCTTCCCCACTTTTTAAAAATAGTGGTCAAATATACGTAACATAAAATTTGCCATTTTAGCCATTTTTAAGCATACAGATAGTGGCATTAAGTACATTCACATTGTTGTGCTACCATCACCACCAGACATTGCCAGAACTTTTTTATCTTCCCCAGCTGAAACTCTGCACCCATTAAATAACTTCCACTGCCCCTGCCTTACTCCCATGACCACACCTCTACTTTCTGTCTCTACAAATTTGACTACTGTAGGTATCCAATGTAAGTGGAATCATACAATATTGTTTTTTGTATCTGGCTTATTTCACCTAGCATAATTCATGTTTCATTTACATTGTAACATGTCAGAATTTCATTCCTTTTAAAGACTATTTCATGATATGTACATACTACTTTTTATTTATCCATTCATCTATGAACGTTTGGGTTATTTCCACCTTTTGGCTATTGTGAATAATGCTGCTGTGAACATTGGTGCATAAATATCTGTTTGAGTTCCTGCCTTAAATTCTTTTGGATATATACCCAGAAGTGGAACTGCTGGATCATATGGTAATTCTATGTTTGACTTTCTTTTTTGAGACGGAATTTCACCCTTGTCACCCAGACTGGAGTGCAGTGGAGCGATCTTGGCTCATTGCAACCTCTGCCTCCCAGTTCAGGTGATTCTCCCGCCTCAGCCTTCTGAGTAGCTGGGACTACAGGCATGCACCACCATGCCCGGCTAATTTTGTATTTTTAGTAGAGATGTGGTTTTGCCTTGTTGGCCAGGCTGCTCTCAAACTCCTGACCTCAGGTGATCTGCCCGCCTCAGCCTCCCAAAGTCCTGGGATTACAGGTGTGAGCCACTGCGTCTCGACTGTTTGACTTTTTTGAGCAACCAACATCTTGTCTCCCATAGTGGCTGCACCACTTTACATTCCTACCAACAGTGCACAAGGGTTCCAACTCTCCACATCCTCACCAACACTTGTTATTTTCTGTATTTTTTAAAAAGAATAGTCATCCTAATGAGTGTGGAGCAGTATCTAATTTGGTTTCGCTGTGCATTTCCCTAATGATAAGTCCTGTGCTTATTGGCCATTTGTTGTTTTGTTTTGTTTTGTTTTGTTTTTGAGAGTCTCACTCTGTTGCCCAGGCTAGAGTATAGTGGCATGATCTCGGCTCACTGCAACCTCCACCTCCTGGGTTCCAGCCATTCTCGTGCCTCAGCCTCCCGAGTAGCTGGGATTACAGGTGTCCACCACCACTCCCAGCTAATTTTTGTATTTCTAGCAGAGATGGGGTTTCATCATGTTGGCACCCCTGACCTCGAGTAATCCATCCACCTCAGCCTCCCAAAGTGCTGGAATTATAAGTGTGAGCCACCATGCCTGGCGTTTATTGGCCATTTGTATATCTTCTTTGGAGAAAGGTCTATTCAAGTCCTTTGACCATTTTTAAATTGGGTTGTTTGGGGCTTTTGTTTTTGTCATTGAGTTGTAGGAGTTCTTTATATATTCTAGATGTTCATTCTATAGCAGATACATGACTTGAAAATATATTTTCCTATTTGGTGGGTTGCCTTCTCACTCTGCTTCCCACTTTGAGCAGTAGGGTTTTGCTGTTGTTTTTTTGTTTATTTTGTTTGGGTGACAGGGTCTTACTCTGTCACCCAGCCTGGAGTGCAATGGTGTGATCATGACTCATTGCAGCCTCCACCTCCCTGGGCTCAGATGATCCTCTACCTCAGCCTCCCAAGTAGCTGGGACTACAGGTGTGCACCACCATGCCCAGCTAATTTCTCTATTTTTTGTAGAGATGGGATTTCACCATGTTCCCCAGGCTGGGAGCAGTAGTTTTATATAAATTAAACCTTATAAAATTAAGGGTAAAACAATGAAGAACTATATAATAGTCCACCCACCAAATAAGCCCACTAATAGGAGTAATTAATATTTGAGCTGCTTCATCTGATCCAATTATTGGATAAGCATTTGGTGGCTCTCAAACTTTCTGTTTTAAGGCTGAATTTTTTTTTTTTTTTTTTGAGATGGAGTCTAGTCGCACTGTTGCCCAGGCTGGAGTGCAATAGCATGATCTCGGCGCACTGGAACCTCTGTCTCATGGGTTCAAGCGATTCTCCTGCCTCAGCCTTCCGAGTAGCTGGGATTATGGGCGCCCGCCACCATGGCTGCCTAATTTTTTTTTTTTTTTTTTTTGTATTTTTTAGTAGAGACGGGGTTTCACTATGTTGGCCAGGCTAGTCTCGAACTCCTGACCTTGTGATTCTCCCGCCTGGGCCTCCTAAAGTGCTGGGAAATTTTTTTTAACATAATTACTGCATTATTTTTAAAAGTTGGGGCTGGGTGCAATGGCTCATGCCTGTAAACCCAGTGCTTTGGGAGGCTAATGTGGGAGGACCAGTTGAGGCCAGGAGTTTGAGGCCAGGAGTTTGAGGCCAGCCTGGGCAACATAGCAAAACCCTGTCTCTATAAAAAAAAAAAAAAAAGTTTTTTAATTAGCCAGGCATAGCAGCGTACACCTATAGTCTCAGCCAGTAGGGAGGCTGAGGTGGGAGGATTGCTTAATGCCAGGAGTTTGGGGCTGCAGTGAGCTATGATTGTGCACTCCAGCCTAGGGGAGAGAGTGAGACTTTGTCTTTAAAAAATTGGAATAGAAACAATGACCATTCTATTCTCTATCAAAGTGTACCCCCTTTACCCCTCAGTTGGCGTAAATAAAACCCTGCTCCAATAAACCTGATTGCCAAAATCACTGCTTTGAAATCATCCCAGGACTCACCAGGAGCCCCCTCTTCAGGACTGGGAAATCCTGCTCTAGAATTCTCAGGCTTCCCCTTTCCCCCGGATGAGCCATTCCCCTGGATAGCTCTATCACCCTATGATGGGGAGGAGAATTTGAAATTCAGTTTTACAATAGTCATTCTTAAATAATGAAATTCAGAAAATAGGATTAAAGTGTAGAGTTTACTCTGGTGCAAAGCTTGAGGATAGCCACCCGGCAAATGCAGACTCCAGATGAATAGGGTCAGCATTTTAAAGCAGAGACGTTGGCTGGGCATGGTGGCTCATGTCTGTAATCCCAAGGCTTTGGGAGGCCAAGGCAGGAGGATCACTCGAGGCGAAGAGTTTGAGACCAGCCTGGGCAACATAGTGAGACCCCATTACTAAAAAAAGCAAAAAAATTTAGCCAGGCATGGTGGCATGTGCCTGTGGTCTCAGCAGCTACTCAGGGGGCTGAACCAGGAGGATCACTTGAGCCCATGTGTTCAAGGTTATAGTGAGTTATGATGGCACCACTGCACTCCAGCCTGGGTGACAGAGCAAGACCTTGTATCTAAAACAAATAAATAAATAAAGTGGAGAAGTTAATGTCTCCCTTATATAGGCAGAGACAGAGAAGTTTTAGCAGGATTATAACATTTTTTATACAAGACCAGAGCATATATTACAGCAATGTGATTGATTACAGATTGCTACATTCCAAGGAAGATGATTTCTTTGTGAGGAGGGGTAACGGTCTGAGGGGCCCTTACTCTGGTGCTGCCTGGTCTTCCTAATTACTTACAGGAAAAAAATGCAGAAGTTGCAGCTGCATGGCACATAACTTAGGCCTCATAGCCACATTCCTCTCAAGGCTCAGAATAATTTAAGGTTCTAATAGCTTTAAGTTAGCATGATTTAATTTCACACAATTTAAAAATGACATCAGCCCTTTTTCCAAGAGAATTACACTTTGTGAAATCCCCTCTGTGCTAACTTTAGAAAGATTCAAATCTTGACTCAGTCTCTGGCTCACAGGGTCTCCCATCCATGAGGCAAGCCAAGGCACTGGTATGGCCAGGAAAACGGAGCCGGGACCACAAAACACACGTCTGCTGGGCTTCCTGCCTTTGACCCTGCTCCAACATTCATGGCGTTGTCACACTTTATTAACTTATAAAAGCTAACTAACTACTAAGGAAATTCAATGCCACCCTAAGAAAAGCAAATTGCCAGTTATTTTGACATCAGAAGTTGTTTGAAAGTTCTGTGAAAGGAAAGCCCAACTGTGATCTTAGGGAAATTAATTTTAAGAAACATAATTTTCAAAGGTGATAATTATTTTTCAAGAATATTGCTGACCATTGACATCTGAAATAGGCTTTTGGGTTTTTTTTTTCGTGTTTTGTCTTTCACAAAGATTATTTTGACATTTTTGCTTCTGGGAATTTCTTTCTTGGCAACACATATAAAAGTATTAAACTGGATGAAGTTGACATTCTCAGCATTTGAAGTTTGTCTTTGATTCCTTCAAAAAAGAGAGCAAATGACATAAAAGGGAAGAGGAAGGCCATTTGACATCATTAAAACTTCTTTGAAAGTTTAATAGGCTTGTGCTATGGAAAACTAAAATGAAACAAAAGCATTTTTCAAAATGATGGAATTTGGGGATCTCCACTCAACTTTCCCTAATCTCTCCTTTGCAGAGATGTAGGGGCTGAGGACATGCAGGTTGCTCCCCCAGGACACGGGCTGGTTAGTAGCAAAGGGGGTTTTAGAGGCAGGCTCCACCAGGTCACCACATGTCTGGGCAAGTGGCCTCACCCAAGGCCTCACTTTCCCTAGCCCTCTCCCCAGCCTTTACGCAGACTGCTTCTTAATCCTAAATCAGCCACAGAAAACAAAGGAGCACCACCAACAGCCTTTTTTTTCTTCTCTTTTTTTTTTTTTTTTTTTGAGATGGAGGCTCACTCTGTCACCCAGGCTGGAGTGCAGTGGTGAGATCTTCGCTCACTGCAACCTCCACCCCCCAGGTTCAAGTGATTCTCCTGCCTCAGCCTCCCCAGTAGCTGGGAAACGCCACCACACCAGGCTAATTTTTGTATTTTTAGTAGAGACAGGATTTCACCATGTTGACCAGGCTGGTCTCAAACTCTGACTTCATGTGATGTGCTGGCCTTGGCCTCTCAAAGTGTTGGGATTACAGGCGTGAGCCACCGTCCCCGGCCCACCAACAGCCTTCTTTTTTTTTTTTAGACAGGGTCTCACTCTGCCGCCCAGGCTGGAATGCAGTGGAGCAATCCTGGCTCACTGCAACCTCCGCCTCCCGGGTTCAAGCGATTCTCCTGCCTTAGCCTCCCGAGTAGCTGGGATTATAGGTGCACACCATCACGCCCAACTAATTTTTGTATTTTTAGCAGAGATGGGTTTCACCATGTTAGCCAGGCTGGTCTCCAATTCCTGGCCTCAAGTGATCCACCCGCCTGGGCCTCCCAAAGTGCTGGGATTACAGGCGTGAGCCACCGCGCCCAGCCGAGCCTTCTAATTGTAAAAGGCAGCTTTCCTTTAAAAAAATCCAAGATGGCTCTACACCTAGAGATGTGAAATGCTGTAGTCTATTAAGTGAAAAAGCAAGTCACAGAAAAATAACAGGATTCCATTTACAGTTTTTAAAAATTATATATCTGTGTGTATACATGGTTTAAAAAAAATAAATGAAATCATACCATCAACCTAAAGAGGAAACTCAGAGAGACAGACTCGAAAACAAATGAGCTCATTTGGGACTATGCAAGGGATTGCAATCCGTGGAAGCGTGTGCTATGATGGCTCATAAGGTTTAAAAGACAAAGAGAAGTCCATGCACGCTGCTTTGAAACAAGGCTGGCAGGTCACAGAAGCTCACTGCAGGAGCTGCCGTCTGTTTGCTGGTGGAGGCGGCTGTTGCCAGGTCACTATCCCGTGCTGGTGGCGGATCTGGAATACCACAGCCTCGAGAAGTCCTTGCAACAAGTCCTGATGCGGGTCTACGTGCAGGAACGTCTAGAGATGGGTCCCGTGGCCAGCATGTGGGCGTGAGGGCCTCTTCATAGCCTCCCCCAACTCCATTTTGCTAGAGTTTAGAGTTTGACCTGGGTGACTCCGTTTCGGTACCAGCAACTTTCATAATACACCCCGCCCCATATACATGTAACCCTCCCACCTTTTTTTTTTTTTTTTTTTTTTTTGACAGAGTCTCACTCCGTCGCCCAGGCTGGAGTCCAGTGGCGCAATCTCGGCTCCCTGCAACCTCTGCCTCTGGGGTTCAAGCGAGCCTCCTGCCTCAGCCTCCCGAGTAGCTGGGATTACAGATTCCTGACACGACTCCTGGCTAATTTTTGTATTTTTCGTAGAGACGGGGGTTTCACCATGTTGGCCAGGCTGGTCTCGAACTCCTGACCTCAATGATCCGCCTGCCTCAGCCTCCCAAAGTGCTGTGATTACAGGTGTGGGCCACCGCGCCCGGCCTGTAACCCCTTTTTAAGGGCAGCTTCTTCCCACCCCAAGGGCAGGCCCGGGCCCATCTCACTGTGCTCTGCTGGGGAATGCTGCTCTGCGCTAGGCCCTCCCTGTTTCCGGAGAGTGGGGCTGCCCCTCCGCCGTGCAGGCCTGGCTGAGGCTGGGCCCGCTTCCTCCTGACCGCTGCAGCCCCCGGGGCTCCCCAGACAAAGGCAGTTACACAAAGAAACAAAGGAAGGCTTAGAAGGGTAGACGTCCTTGCTAACTCAGAACGGCTCCTGAGCTGCAAAAGATGGGTCCTAAAGCTGGAGCTGTTCCCTGGGAGGGAGGCCTCTGTGTGCCCCTGCCTCTGTCTGAGCAACTCACAGCCTCCTCACTGTCCCCAAAGCTGACTGCCTGCAGCCTCTCTGCTTGCCCGCCGGCCGCCTGTCGCTAGGCTGCCCCCAGGCTGCCCCCTCCCCCTCTACAGACTCGTGCTTGGCTTTCCCTCTCTTCCTGAGGTATCTATGGGACCCCTTTAGTTTGTAAAACTGGGCCTCCTTTTCCACTCCAGAAATTCTCCAGCATAAAATCTGTGCTCTTGGGGAGTGAGGAGGGGAGGTCTTCCTAGGAGTGCAGGGGTGGGGTGGAGCCGGGGTGGGGTGGAGCCGAGCTGGGGCGGGAGGTCTTCCATCTGTTGAATCTATAAATACTCTGAGAGACGTCTGGGAGGGGAAGCAGATGGAAAGAAGGTGTGATGAAGGGGCTTTCACTTTTTGCTCCATGTATTTCTGCCTTGCTGCATTTTTTTTACAATCAGCATGAATTCATGCTTTACTTGTGTAATGATAAAAGGGAAAGAGATGCCTGGCTGGCTGAAATGAGTCGTGGGTTTACGTATACATTTTCATTTGCCTTCTGCTTTTCACGGACCAGGGGTAGTCTCTGAAGTGAGGCCACCGGAGGAAGTAATGCAAGACGATGTCAAGGGAGCTGCAGCAGGCCAAGGGCGTTCTCCAGCTTGCTGATGTTTGTGCCCCAGATAGTGAAGTTTAGAGGCAGTTCGTCTTCAGAAGCACTTCAAATAAATACATTGTATTAGTCCGTTCTTGCACTGTTACTGGAGACTGGGTAATTTATAGAAAAAAGAGGTTTAACTGGCTCATGGTTCTGCAGGCTGTACAGGAGGCATGGCTGGGGAAGCCTCAGGAAACTTACAATCACGGTGGAAGGTGAAGGGGAATCAAGCATGCATTACATGGCTGGAGCAAGAGGAAGAGAGAGAAGGGGGAGGTGCTACACACTTTCAACCAACCAGATCTCGAGAGAACTCCCTCACTAGCAAAGGGGAAGTCCGCTCCCGTGATCCAATCACTTCCCACCAGGCCCCTCCTCCAACATTGGGTATTAGAATTAGGCGGCAGTGGCTCACGCCTGTAATCCCAGCGCTCTGGAGGGCCGAGGCGGGTGGATAACTTGAGGTCAGGAGTTCAAGACCAGCCTGGCCAACACGGTGAAACCCCGTCTCCACTAAAAATACAGAACTTAGCCAGGCATGGTGGCACGTGCCTGTAATCCCAGCTGCTTGGGAGGCTGAGGCAGGAGAATTGCTTGAACCGGGGAGGCAGAGGTTGCAGTGAGCTGAGATTGCCCCACTGCACTCCAGCTTGGGTGACAGAGCAAGACTCCATCTCAAAAAAAAAAAAAAAAAAAAAAAGAATTAGACATGAGATTTAGGCAGGGACACAAATCCAAACCATATCGTACATATATAAGGAAAGCACCCAGATCAACTTAGTCTTACTGGCTGTGAAATTCTATAAAGCTCAACAGTGGTAAAAAGTATCTGCTCACAGTTGAAATCTGGCTAACAGAGGCAAAGGAGTTTATAACTGATATGAGACCTACTGATATCACAAATGACAACATCTTTGTAGACCAAGTTTACTTTTTAGAATATGGAATTTTTTTTTTTTTTTTTTTTTGAGACGGAGTCTCGCACTGTTGCCAGGCTGGAGTGCAATGGCGTGATCTTGGCTCACTGCAACCTCTGCCTCCCGGGTTCAAGCAATTCTCCTGCCTCAGCCTCCCGAGTAGCTGGGATTACAGGTGCCCTCTCACCACACCTGGCTAATTTTTTGTATTTTTAGTAGAGAGGGGGTTTCGCTATGTTGGCCAGGCTGGTCTCAAACTCCTGACTGCCCTTGTGATCCACCCACCTCAGCCTCCCAAAGTGCTGGCATTACAGGTGTGAACCACCGCACCAGGCCAGAATTTTGTTTTAATTTTAAAAAAAAGGCTCAGTGCAGTGGCTCATGCATGTAATCTCAGCACTGTGGGAGGCTGAGGCAGGAGGATTGCTTAAGGCCAGGAATTCGAGATTAGCCTGGGCAACGCAGCAAGACCTAATCTCTTCAAGAAAATTAAGAATTAGCCAGGCATGGTAGCACATGCCTGTAGTCCCAGCTACTCAGGAGGCTGAGGCAGGAGGCTGACTTGAGCCCAGGAGTTTGAAACTAAAGTGAGCTATGATAGTGTCACTGCACTCCAGCCCAGGTGACAGAATGAGACCGTATCTCAAAAAAAAAAAAAAAAAAAAAAAAAAAAAGCCAGGCGCCGTGGCTCACACTTGTAATCCTAGCACTTTGGGAGGCCAAGGCAGGCAGATCACTTGAGGTCAGGAGTTCAAAGCCAGCCTGGCCAACATGATGAAACCTGGTCTCTACTAAAAATACAAAAAAAATAGCTGGGTGTGGTGGCCGGCACCTGTAATCCCAGCTACGTGGGAGGCTGAGGCACAGAATCATTTGAACCCAGGAGGCAGAGGTTGCAGTGAGCTATTTTGCCATTGCACTCCAGCCTGGGCGACAGAGAGAGACTCCATCTCAGAAAAAAAAAAAAAAAAAGAAAAGATCAGGAAAAAGAGCAAACAAAAATACTTTCACTATAAGACTGGAATGTTGAAAGAGAATCAGTTTTCTAAATAAATAATTCACTGGGAGGCCATTAGACTGAGGAGGCTTCAGCACCCTGGCTTCCTAGTAAGCAAACGAAACCCACCTCAGTGTCAACGGTCATATTGTAGGCCAGTCGGAACTAACTTCTAACTAGGGACTTTTGCTGGATGCATTTCTTTGCCTTGCTTCTGTATTCACGTTGTAAAAACCCCAGTGTCCCTTCAGTGGTGCCCCAAGCTACTTAAGGTCTGGTGCTGCCCAATTCATGAATCTGTCTACTCAAGAAACTCTTTAAAATTTTAATGTGCCTTAGTTTATATTGTAACAGGGTGATATGGGTTAAGGAAAAGAAACCTTATAAAATAGGTGATTAGTGAAATGTTGGATATGAAGCAGAGGTGATCACCCTTGCTGCTAAAACCATTAGCTATGTAAAAGTATTCTGCACAGCACATTTTAAAATTAATTACTGCTTGTTAATACAGGTTGAGTATCACTTATCCAAAATGCTAGAGACCAGAAGTGTATGGAATTTTGGAAATTTTTGGATTTTGAAATGTTTGCACGTACATAATGAGATATCTTGGGGATGGAATATCTAAACACAAACCTTATTTATGCTTCACATACAGCTTATACACATAGACTGAAGATAATTTTACATGATACGTTAAAATGATTTTGTGCATGAAATGAAATTTTATTTTATTACCCTTTGTGGACATGCTTGCCTGGGGGAATCTGGGAATGAGTGGAACATATCTATTGCAGCTAAGGGGCTGGGAAGGTCTTTTTTCCCTTGGGGCCACTGGATAAACCATGCGTTGTGTGCCTGTGTTTTCATTGAGACCCTTTGCATGAGGTCAGGTGTGGAGTTTTCCATTTGTGGCGTTAGGTTGGCACTCTAAAAGTTTCCGATTTTGGAGCATTTCCAATTTCAGATTTTCAGATTAGGGAGGCTCAACCTGGAGAGCAGCATTTGAAAAAAATAATAAAAAGTGTTCCTTAAGGAGTATGAATCTAGAAAGTAAATATTGTCCCTGCACTTGATAATTTAGTGAAATCAAATGCAGAGAAAATAACTGACCTCCTTGTAAATAAAACCAGTTTAGTTTTTAAAAAAGTGCCTACTGGGAAATGGGGAGCGCCTCTGCCCGGCCGCCCCGTCTGGGAGGTGGGGGGCGCCTCTGCCCGGCCGCCCCATCTGGGAAGTGTACCCAACAGCTCCGAAGAGACAGCAACCTTTGAGAACGGGCCATGATGACGATGGCGGTTTTGTCAAAAAGAAAAGGGAGAGATGTGGGGAAAAGAAAGAGAGATCAGATTGTTACTGTGTCTGTGTAGAAAGAAGTAGACATAGGAGACTCCATTTTGTTCTGTACTAAGAAAAATTCTTCTGCCTTGAAAAAAATAAAATAAAATAAAATAAAAAATAAAAAAGTCCCTAAAGTTGTGATTTGCAAATATGGACACTTTCACTATTGTATCAGACTTTGCCCAAAAAAGTGAGTATCTGTTTTATATGGTACTTACATGGACAGAGTTAAGACAACCGAGATCTGACTCGGTTTGCCTTTTTAAAAATGTCCTAGTCATTATAGCTTCATACCTTTATACAAGTGACCTTTCTAATAGTGGCTCATGAGCAATTACAATAGAAACAGTCAAATTCCCAAGGCTAGGAATGTAAAATGAATCCAACTGTTTAGAGGTGGAAGCTTCTAAAAAAGAGCAATCTGCTATCTTTGAGTTGTTTGCCATCTTGCCATTTGTCCTCGTTTGCTCTAAGTACCCGCATTGTTCTGCATTCCTGAGTTTTTGGATGTCCCAGGGACTGGTCCTTGTTTAGAGCAATGTTCTAGTGTTCGTCATGCAAATGTGGTTTTGCTTTAAACATGAATTCAATGTGTTTGCTGATTTGCAGATGCCTTGATTGTTCATCATACAAACCTAGCTCTGAGGACCTCATGAATTGTGAAATGGGTAATGCTTTAAAACAAAGGAGCTTGTTATTTTGTTCTCCTACTTTGAGCATTATTTTTTTGGCATTTGCCAATGTCCAAGTAATTTCCCAGCTGTTGAATAGAGTTCTATTTCTTAACCCATAAATTTGCAACTTGAAAGGATGCTTGACTCAAGGGCTTCTGAAACTAACACAGTTTGAGATTGGCATTGCATAATAATAATTTGCCCTACATATTTGGTACCAGGTTTTGGATATTTTTGGCTACCTCTGACAACCAGAGTAATTGTTCTGTGTATGTCTTTCATTTGGCACATGAAAAGGTACAGATCCTGCCTGGAGACATGTGTACTCTTTTTGAGGGAATGAAATATTCCCAGAGCACTAACAGTCAGAGACTTACTGAATTCAAGCCATGGCATTTCAACCCATGCAACAGTGCATGGGCCAAGAGTCTGGCCCCGCACACTGAGCTTTGACTGCCCGCCTAGATGGAAACAGCTCTCCACTGCTCCATTCTCTGGTGCACGTAGTTCATCGCCTCAAACACAATTCTCTGGTGTTCACAACACACTGGTGCTAGTGATGTTAGACTCAAAAATAACTAGCAGACAATTAATGTGTCCAGGCAATCTTGCATCATGGGGAGTGGTAGGACTGGCTGAGATTTGTATCGATGTGATTCATGCTGTCATGGTACGATCTGTATTTTTGCATATTTCTCTTCAAAATAAAAAGTCTGACATACCCCATTCCAAAAAGAGACTCTTACTCCCCTGGCTGAGGATCACTGCTTTAGGAAGCAACAGGGAAAATCTAGAAGTATCTGAAGAGGAGAGAAGAAAGGAGGAGGAGGCCCCAAATGTGAGTTTCCTGCTTTCTCAAGTGAGTCAAATTCTGACGGACATGGTCTTCCAACAGAAAATCATTAGGTTCAAACCCACTGTTTTACAATAAACATTACTAACTGCTTTGCCATATAAATGCCTGTAAACACATAAATATCTCATTAGAATCCTGCTAAACTTCCTTCAAGGGAAACAGAATCAATATTTAGCAGCTGGGCAAATTGCCAAAAATTCATATTCATTTCCCCTTGAGAGAACATGCCTTTCAGAGCCCTTATCCCACCATCAGAGAAGCCTCTGATACAGGCGGTGCCTAGGACACCACCAGATAGGCCGGTGACGCAGCCCTCTGTGAGGAAACACGTCAGTCAGTCCACCTGGTTGCTCTTTCCATCCCTCTCAAGCCTTCTGTCCTCTGTCTCAACCATGTGAGCAGGGCGTTCTGGAGTAAACACACAGCAAACCACCACAAGCCGGGGAGGCCACACACCCACCCTCATCTGCCTCTTTGTGATTTTAAGAGGTTGTTGTCTGTCGGGCCTCCGTCTCCTCGTCTGTTAAGTGAGGAGTTGATGAGCAGTGCCTCTCAGTCTCATACACTGAGGAACTCCAGTGGCAGAAGTGAGTTTCACCCAACCCAAGGGTCTAGGGATGAGGCCCAAATAACCTTGCCAATAGTGGGAATGTTTCTTTCAAGACTTACATTTTTATTTTTAGAATTTATGAGAGTCTAACATTCTATTCTGTAATATACCTGTGTTTATTTAAATATTAAAATAATGTCTTGCCAAGTGGGGTGGCTTACACCTGTAATCCCAACACTTTGGGAGGCTGAAGTGGGAGGATCGCTTGTGTCCAGGAGTTCAAGACCAGCTTGAGGCACATAGTGAGATCTCAGCTCTGCAAAAAGTTTTAAAAAATTAGTAGAGTGTGGTGGCACACACAGTCTACTAATTTTTTAGTAGCCTTAGCTACTCGGGAGTCTAAGGTGGGAGGATCACTTGAACCCAGGAGTCTGAGGTTGCAATGAGCTCTGATTACATCACTGTACTCCAGCCTGGATGACAGAGTGAGACCCTGTCTCAAAAATATAAAATAAAATAAAATAGTCTTAAATCACTTCCCATGAAATAAAGGTAATACGCTACATTCTTCTTGTGCCTTTGAGAACTGCCTGGCTTCTCCCCATGAGCCTGGGTACATGTGCCTCAGTTTAAGTGGCATGACTTGGGTGTGGGCCATCAGCAAGTTGCTTCCCGTAGTGTCACGCTGTGACAGGTGTGCTGGGTTGAATGCTGGCCCCACAAAGTTGTCCAGATCCTAATCTCCTATGAATATGACCTTGTGTAGAAAAGGGACTTGGCAGATGTCATTAAATTCAGTGTCTTGAGATGGGGAGATCAGCCTGGATTAGCTGCATGGACCCTATGTAATCACCAAGGCCCTTCTAAGAGGGACACAGAGGAGTCATGGTTGGAGGAGAAGGAAGCAGAGACCGGAGTGATGCCCTTTGAAGGCCAAGGAAGGGGCCATGGGCCAAGGAACGTGACAGCTGTTGGAAGCAGGAAAAGGCAGAAAACGGATTCTCCCTTCAGCACCTCCAGGAAGAACCTGCCCTACTGACACCTTGACCTTAGTCCAGTGAAACTGACTTCAGACTTCTGGGCCTCCAGGACTGTTAGATTATAAGCTTGTGTTTTTTTAAGCCATCACGTTTGTGGTGCTGATTTGCTACAGCAGAAACAGGAAATGAATATAAAATGATATAAAAACCCAGCTTATTTCAGTAGTTTTTCTCAGTGCCAGAAATCCTTGTTCATAGATTCATTTTTTTTTACGCATTGCTAAGTAAATCAGAACGGTAGCTGCTTTTGTTCGGGCATGCAGGTATACAAGACCATTTTCTCCTTCAGAGGACACATTGCTGGGTGCTCGTTTGAAGCCGACTCTCCTGTTAATGGCCTGACAGCTTACACTTTTTCTCTAAAGGAGGAGTCCATGAAACAAAAGAGTACATAAACAATTGTCCCTGCCCAGTCAATACACCCAGGCAGCCCTGGCCCGGAGGGCCTGTCTTAGCTCAGACTTGGTCAAGGAAGAGCAAGAAGATCCCCACGTGACATCTGCCAGAAGTCCCTCTCAGCCTTAACTGGCTTTGTCACTCTGCAGGAGTTAAGGGGCCAACTTCCGACTCCAGTCTCACCTCCAGTTTCTCACACTAATTTCTCTTGCAAAAATTTAACTGATTCATCCTAGGGAAATTTTCATTTTCATTATCGTGACACAATTTTCCTTCCTTCCTTCCTTCCTTCCTTCCTTCCTTCCTTCCTTCCTTCCTTCCTTCCTTCCTTCTTTCTTTCTTTCTTTCTTTCTTTCTTTCTTTCTTTCTTTTTCTTTCTTTCTCTTTCTTTTTTGTTTTGAGACGGAGTCTCGCTCTGTCGCCCAGGCTGGAGTGCAGTGGCATGATCTTGGCTCACTTCAATCTCCATCTCCTGGGTTCAGTGATTCTCCTGCCTCAGCCTCCTGAGGAGCTGGGACTACAGGCGCCCACCACCATGCCCAGCTAATTTTTTGTACTTTTAGAAGAGACAGGGCTTCATCGTGTTAGCCAGGATGGTCTCTACCTCCTGACCTTGTGATTCGCCTGCCTCAACCTCCCAAAGTGCTGGGATTACAGGCATGAGCCACTGTGCCTAGCCTATGGTGACACAATTTTCAAGCAAAAGGTGAAATCAAGCAAATGTTTGCAGTTTATGACTAATCATTTTAACTGTACTTTTAAACAAATTAAATGTTTATTATTTAAATTTTTCATTATGAAACATTTCAAACATATTCCATAGTCCTGGACTACAGCCACATCTCATTGCCACCCTTCTCCCCAACCCAAAGCCTCCTTTGCGTCTTCCTCTTGTATCCCCCGACTTTAACCAAAAAGTATGGGACACCTCTCCTCCCTCCCTGGCAACCAATCACACACCCATTACTATCCCATTAAAACCTAATCACCCTTATGCCACTTAATGCCAGTATCCCATCCCACAGCAGGCTTTAAGGGGACTGAAACCTGTTATCAGTTGCCTGCTACAGCACGGGCTTCTAAAGCCTATAAACTCTCCTTACAATACCCCCATTTTACCTGTCCCAAAACTGGACAAGTCTTACAGGTTAGTTCAGGATCTGCACCTTATCAACCAAATTGTTTTGCCTATCCACCCTGTGGTGCCCAACCCGTACACTATTTTGTCCTCAATACCTTCCTCCACAACTCACTATTCCATTCTTGATCTTAAAGATGCCTTTTTCACTATTCCCCTGCACCCCTCGTCCCAGCCTCTCTTTGCTTTTACCTGGACTGACCCTGATACCCATCAGTCCCAGCAGCTTACCTGGGTGGTACTGCCACAAAGCTTCAGGGACAGCCCTCATTACTTCAGCCAAGCTATTTCTTATGATTTACTTTCTTTCCACCCCTCTGCTTCTCACCTTATTCAATATATTGATGGCCTTCTACTTCGTAGCCCCTCCCTTGAATCTTCTCAACAAGATACCCTTCTGCTCCTTCAACATTTATTCTCCAAGGAATTTCAGGTATCCCCCTCCAAAGCTTAAATTTCTTCTCCATCCATTACCTACCTTGGCATAACTCTTCATGAAAACACACATACTCCCCCTGCCGATTGTGTCTGGCTGATCTCTCAAACCCCAACCCCTTCTACAAAGCAACAACTCCTTTCCTCCCTGGGCATGGTTGGATACTTTCGCCTTTGGATACCTGGTTTTGCCATCCTAACAAAACCATTATATAAACTCACAAAGGAAAACCTATCTGACCCCATAGATCCTAAATCCTTTCTGCACTCCTCTTTCCATTCCTTAAAAGCAGCTCTAGAGACTGCTCCCATATTAGCTCTCCCTGACTCATCCCAACTTTTTCATTACACACAGCCAAAGTGCAGGGCTGTGCAGTCAGAATTCTTACACAAGGATCAGGACTGTGCCCTGTAGCCTTTTTGTCCAACTTGACCTTACCGTTTTAGGCTGGCCCTCATGTCTGCATGAGGTGGCTGCTGCTGCTCTAATACTTTTAGAGGCCCTCAAAATCACAAACTATGCTCAACTCACTCTCTACTTTTCTCATAACTTTCAAAATCTATTTTCTTCCTCACGCCTGATGGATATACTTCCTGCTCCCCTCTCCCCACCCTCGGCTCCTTCAGCTGTACTCACTCTTTGTTGAGTCTCTCACAATTATCATTTTTCCTGGCCCGGACTTCAATCTGGCCTCCCACATTATTCCTGATACCACACCCGACCCCCATGACTGTATCTCTCTGATCCACCTGACATTTACTCCATTTCCCCATATTTCCTTCTTTCCTGTTCCTCACCCTGATCACACTTGGTTTATTGATGGCAGTTCCACCAGGCCTAATCGCCACTCACCAGCAAAGACAGGCTATGCTATAGTATCTTCCACATCTATCATTGAGGCTACCACTCTGCCCCACTCCATCACCTCTCAGCAAGCCAAACTCATTGCCTTAACTCGAGCCTCACTCTTGCAAAAGGAATACGTGTCAATATTTATACTGACTCTAAATATGCCTTCCATATCCTGCACCATCATGCTGTTAAATGGGCTGAAAGAGGTTTCCTCACTATGCAAATGTCCTCCATCATTAATGCCTCTTTAATAAAAACTCTTCTCTAGGCCGCTTTACTTTCAAATGAAGCTGGAGTCATTCACTGCAAAGGCCATCAAAGGGCCTCAGACCCCACTGCTCAAGGCAACAATTATGCTGATAAGACAGCTAAAGAAGCAGCCATTATTCCTACTTCTGTCCTCACGGCCAGTTTTTCTCCTTCTCATCAGTCACTTCTACTTACTCTCCCGCTGAAGTTTCCACCTATCAATCCATCCCCACTCAAGGCAAATAGTTCTTGGACCAAGGAAAATTCCTCCTTCCAGCCTCACAGGCTCATTCCATTCTATTGTCCTTTCATAACCTGTTCCATGTGGGTTACAAGCCACTAGCCCGCCTCTTAGAACCTCTCATTTCCTTTAAGACATTTGTCCTGCATTTCACTCCATCCTTGGCTACCTTCCCCTTGTTCTTCGGACTCTCCTCCCAGCCGCCCTTCTTGTTTACTTATACCCAACCCCTGAATAACAATGGAAGGTTGCTTGTAGACACTATGTTCTCATAACTTTCTCTGTATACTATAAAAATTGAACCTTCTCCTCTGCCCAGTTGCCCCATCAATCCCCATTACAACCTCTAACTGCTGCTGCCCTCACTGGATCCCTAGGAGTCTGGGTGCAAGACACCTTTTTTGGTGCTCCCTCTCATCTTTTCACTTTACATTTCCAGTTTTGCCTTACACAAGGTCTCTTCCTCTGTGGATCCTCCACCTATGTGTGTCCACCTGCTAGTTGGACAGGCACACGTACATTAGTTTTCCTTACCCCCAAAAATCAATTTGCAAATGGGACTGAACAGCTTCCTGTTCCCCTCATGTCACCAACACTTCACTACTATTTTGTTTTGTTTTGTTTATTGTTAATATAAGAAGACAGGAATAGGCCTTGACTTACTGCTGAAAAAGGAGGACTCTGCATATTTCTAAATGAAGAGTGTTGTTTTTACCTAAATCAATCTGGCCTGGTATATGACAACATAAAAAACTCAAGGATAGAGCCCAAAAGCTCGCCAACCAAGCAAATAATTACACTGAACTCCCTTGGGCACTCTCTAATTGGATGTCCTGGGCCCTCCCAATTCTTAGTCCTTTATACCTGTTTTTCTCCATCTTGTTAGATATGAGTTCTAAATTTCTTTTCAAAGAATTAATATGTCAGTAAGTTCAATTCTTTGCCTTCTACTTTTAAACTTAACTTCCTTGTCAAGCAACCTTTTTTGATTGCTTACTCCACCCTGACTCATTCCGATCACCTGCTCCACCCTGACTCATTCAGATTACCTGCTACCTGCTCTGCCCTGACTCCCGCCAAAGCACTCACCCCATCACTCTCTTTAAATTAGCCAATCGGAATTAGTTTAGCCTGTGCAGTCTAACCCCAGCCAATAGGGAAACAACACAGCAGCAGGGGCCAGGTGCGTCAGGGATAAGAATCCCTTCCCCTCCCTTGTCCAAGTGTGTGCTCACCATCGCTTCATCTGTAAGGGCTCACCCTTCTATAGAAGTAACTTGCCTTGCTGAGAATTAAAAAGAAAATTTTATATTTGAGTGCTATTCCTTTTGCGGCACCAAAACTTTATATACAACATTCTCTTATTTGGACCTTGTGTCTTCCATTTAGTTTCTCAATTCATTCAAAACCACATCCAGGCCATCACCAATCATTCTATATCACAAATCCTCCTTCTAATAACCCCACAATATCACTCCTTACCACAAAATCTTTCTTCAGTTTAATCTTTCCCACTCTAGGTTCCCACGCCGCCCCTAATCCCGCTCGAAGTGGCCCTGAGAAACATCGCCCATTATCTCTCCATACCACCCCCCAAAATTTTCACTGCCCCAACACTTCACCACTATTTTGCTTTGTTTTTCTTATTAATATAAGAAGACAGGAATGTCAGGCCTCTGAACCCAAGATAAGCCATCATAACCCCTATGACCTGCATGTATACATCCAGATGGCCTGGAGCAACTGAGGAACCACAAAAGATGACATTCCACCATTGTGATTTGTTCCTGCCTGACCCCAACTAATCAATCGACCCTGTGACATTTCCCTCCCCACCCCCCACCCGCCCCAATGAGTCTCATGATCTCCCCACTCTGTACCTTGTGACCTCCACCCCTGCCAGCAAGAGATAACCACCTTTAACTGTAATTTTCCGTTACCTACCCAAATCCCATAAAACTGCTACACCCTTATCTCCCTTTGCTGACTCTCTTTTCGGACTCAGTCCATTTGCACCCAACTGAAATAAACAGCCTTGTTGCTCTTACAAAGCCTCTTGGTGGACTCTCTTCACATGGACGCGTGTGACAGGGCTCTGCTCTGAGCTGCTCACTGGGGGCAGGTTGCCTTCTGCTCAGGAGGCATTTGTGCAGCTCTGCAGTTTATAAGGTGCCTTCATATCCAACATTTCACTGTTCCTCCTCCTTTAGGGTGAATATTTATAACCCTCATTTTGCATAAAATAAATGAGATTCAGGCATCCCAAGTGACCAGCCCAAGGATCTGCAGTCATTAAGGAGCAGAGCTAGGACTAAATGACGGTCTGGCCCCAAGCCCAGAGCTCCTCCTCACAGAATAACTGGCCAAGTATAAACCGGGTAAATATCCCTATTTAATGTGAATATTTAAAATTGGACCACTCTTTTGGAAGCTCATAAGCACAGTATGTGTTTGTCCTGATACCAATTTTAATTTAGTAATTTTGGAAAGGGCATTTCAGGCAGAGGGGATAAGCCGGGTGTGTGTGGAGTTACAAGCAGTTTACGTATCTGGAGCATGAAATGGGAGTCAGGCAGGAGTGGGAGAGGAAGCCCGAGGGTGGGCGGTAGCCAAGGGTTTACATATCCTGAGAAGAGCTTGGATTTTACACCCTTGGGAGGAGATGAGAGGTGACTGAGTATTACTTTTAAGCAAGGAATAATATGACATAGCTGCATTTTACAAAGGTCACTGGGGTAGCCGTGAGGACAATGGATGGAAAGTGCCAAGCACAGAGGCAGAAGGACCCGCTAGGTGGCTGTGCATGGGTCAGGGAGCCATGGGGAGAAAGTGGGGTTCGAGGGAAGGGAGGGAAGGAACCCTGGCTCAAGGTCCCTGCCTACCAGAGAGACCACGGGAAAGACAGGTTTATGTACATGTACATCTACACCTAATCTTACAGTGCTAATTAGCAGATGAAGCATTCCTTTCTAGTTTAATTTTTTTATTGAAAAAAATGTTGAGATAATGAACATACAACAAAATGCATAGGTATTAAGTGTGCAGCCCAATGGGTTTTGACAATTGTGTAACCTGTGTAGCCACCAGGACGTGATACATTAAAGTGCTTTTGGCTGACAGCTAACTCCAGGTAGGGACACTATGAGAAGGGAACAACTTTTTCTCTCTCTTTTTCTGCCATGTACCTAAGGCCCGTTGCTATGCAACAATGCCAGCATTACACCTTCTGATATCTTCATCTTCTCCAATCTCTGGCGTGACCCTGGAGAAATTATGAAAGAAGAAAGGGCAGGAATAAAGATGGACTGAGCACCAGTGTGAAACTGTACGCCAGTGATTATGAGTACCAAGGCCATAACCTCCCAGCCTCATAGCCAGACAATGACATGGGAACAAATGGCTTCATTTTGTGGGTGGAGAACTTGAGCCTCAGAGGTCATATGTGTTGTCAGGCAAAGCCAAAAAAGTGACTTACTGACCACCAAGAATGAACAGCTAGAGCTCAAACTACAATGGACGTTTCTTAGAAACTCCTAATTCCAAATGTGTTCACTCCAGGCAAGAATCTTGGACATAGTGACAAAGTAGCATTGGCCACATCCAATGAGAACAGCCATCAGGACAGAGGCCAGCCTTGTAGCTGGAGCTTGGTGAGGTCAACATAGGTCAGAGGGAGAGGCCAGCACACAGCTCTCTCAGGAACACCACTGGGCTATGGGAGGGTCGAGAGACAGATGGTGCCTCCACAAGAGGCCTGGGGCTCCCCAAGTGAGGGTCCTTGGATGCAAGACTGGGGTAACACTGATGCACCTCTCGGCTGCAGCCACCACTGAAACATGCTTTGGGAGCAGATGTTTGAAGCCACAGGAATGTGATCTGTGCCATTGTAGGCATGATGTGTCAAAAATGTGGTTTGAAAGGCCCATATTTCTTGAAAGCCCTGTGAGATGGTTCAGTAGAGATGCAGGGTCATCTTCACTTGAGTTATACCAAAGTGCTCAGAGTTTCTGTTTGTTTTTTTTATTTTGATGACAAATTTGCTGTTTTAAAAATGCCACAGAATGGCCGGGCACAGTGGCTCATGCCTGTAATCCATGCACTTTGGGAGGCCAAGGCAGGCAGATCACAAGGTCAGGAGTTCAAGACCAGCCTGGCCAACATGGCAAAATCCTGTCTCTACTAAAAATACAAAAATTAGCTGGGCATGGTGGCAGACATCTGTAGTCCCAGCTACTGGGGAGGCTGAGGCAGGAGTATTGCTTGAACTCGGGAGGCGGAGGTTGCAGTGAGCTGAGATTGCGCCACTGCACTCCAGCCTGAGCAACAGAGTGAGACTCCATATCAAAAAAAAAAAAAGCCACAGAACAAATAAAACTGTGTTATGCTTCATGCTTTTTGGTGGCTCACTTCATGTTGACAGTTCCAGTATGTTTCTATTGAGAAATTGTGTTTGGCTCACTGCTGGAACTCACCAAGGGCCTGCTGGACGGGCAAGAAAAACCCAGGGCAGGGGCCAGGTGGGCTCCCGGGAAGGCGGTGGACCTGAAGGTTTCATTTGACTCTGCAGTGGGTTTCTGTGCCGGATGACATTCTTTCAGTAAGGCTGGCAGCAAATTGGACTTCACTATGGTGATGATAGCTGTTCAGAGGTTTGGGTACCTTGCAAGGAAATCCTATAAAGTTCTAATAATATTATGAGAATGCTCACAATATATTGTCAAGTTAAAAAAAAAAGTAAGTTACAATACAGCATTGCAGTTAGATCCACTATTGGAAGAAAGAGTATATAGTCACCTTTGTATACAGAAAAAAAAGGCTAAGGAAGGCCAGATGTGGTGGCTCACGCCTGTAATCCCAGCACATTGGAAAGCCGAGGTGGGCAGATCACTTGAGTCCAGGAGCTCGAGACCAGCCTGGGCAACACAGCCAAATCCTGTCTCTACAAAAAATATAAAAAATCACCTGTAGTTGCAGCTGCTCATGAGGCTGAGGTGGGAGGATCATTTGAGTTCAGGGGGTGGAGGTTACAATGAGTCAAGACTGTGCCACTGCATTTCAGCCTGGGTGACAGCGAGACCCTGTCTCAAAAAAAAAAAAAGGCTAGAGAAACATGATATTACTTAGGTTTTAAGGCTGTCATGAACTAACAGAGACTCACTGAAATTCCTCAAGAGTGGAGAAGCTCATTGAGGGGAAACACCTGCAGAATGATAAGGAAAAGCCACGAATAGTCAGGACTGAGGATTACTCTGGTATCAAGGCAGGTCTAGAGGCCTCAGAAGGAGCCTGTGTGATGGCTTTGCTCTGCTCTGTGGCTGACCAGCTTCCTCACCTTTCTGGATTGTTTCTCTTGCTCACAGCTTCTACTTAGATTTTCTTCCCTTCACAATTTTGGCCTGCACAGGACCTGGCAGGGCCACCCTGGCCCTCCTAGTACAACTGGAATCTTTCAGCTGAGGTCCTGCTTCTGGTCTCGTCATTCTCCCAGGGGCTTCTGGTTCCAACACCCACAAGGGAATATCCATGGCCCACCTGTGTTTGTGCCCAGCCTCATGAACAGCCCAGGCTATGGGGCTGTCTTGGGATACCTGTGCTCCCAGCCCAATTAGCCAGGCAGTGTGGGTTACTTGGTGTTAGCCTGGCAGTGCCGGTGGCCTGGACATGGGGGTGGGGCACCTTAAAAGAAAGAGCTGGCAGTGTCCCCACCATAAGTAATAAAGATAAGAAACACAACGAAAACCTGAATGGTAGAAGAGGATGCAGTTCCACGCTGGTGAACAGGGGCGCCCCACCTTGTGCAGCCCGAGGCTGTCTGTGCCTGGCCCAGAGCAGAGCCTGCCCTGCCTGCCAGGCCTGCCTGTTCACTGCTCCTGGTTCCCAGCAGGAATATCTGGATTTGCCAAATGATTAAATCATGGGTGGTTGTTTTTCAGTCCATCATACAGACCCTTATCATGGGGAGAATCAAGCATTAAATGAAAATACTTTTTTCCTTTCCCCACCTTCAGTAGAAGTTTTTCTTTTTATTTGGAAATCAAAGAGAGGGCCGGGTACAGTGGCTCTTGCCTGTAATCCTAGCACTTTGGGAGGCCAAAGCGGGTGGATTGCCTGAGCTCAGGAGTTCAAGACCAGCCTAGGCAATAATGCAAACCCTGTCTCTAATAAAAATATTTAAAAATCAGCCAGGCATGGTGGCAGACGCCAGTAATCCCAGCTATTTGGGAGGTTGAGGCATCTGAATTGCTTGAACCTGGGAGGCGGAGGTTGCAGTGAGTCGAGATCAGGCCAGGGCAGTCCAGCTGCTTGGACGACAGAGCGAGACTCTGTCTCTTAAAAAAAGAAAAAAAGGAAAAAAAAAAAGAGCAATCAAAGAGAGGACGAGGAGAGTCTCTGATAAATGCACGGACATCAGGAGCTCCATGGGGTGCGAGGGGCCTCCTTCACGGACACTCCTCCATCTGCCAGAGAAGGCAGCAGCTCTGCTGTCTGAATTTTGTCTTCAGAATTGCTGAACACCTGCACTGCTTGAATTTCATTCAAGATTCCTAGTCAGTAGGAATGTGTTCTTTCAAGAGGTCAGATTAATTTCTGGAGCCTCAGAGCGTGAACACGCCTGGCACCCTGCCACTGGCCCCAGGGGTGGCCGGCGTGGCGGTGCTCTGGGCGCTGTTGGAATGAGCTCTTTTGTCCTACAGTCTGTGCTTGTGTAGAACGGGTCCTCAGAGGCAATCTGGTATGTCTGTTCAGAATAGTCACAAAACGGAGAGTTGTAAACACTCTGATAGACAAGTTCGCTTTAATAAATTAACAGTCACCTTTAGATGATTACATGGCTAAGGCTCCCTCCTCCTCATCCGGGAGTGCTGGCCCTGCCAAACCTATCGGACTCTGTATAGCTGGCAACTGCAAGGAAATTCCAAGTCGGGAATGTAATGGAGGCCCTGTGATGGGGGCAGGAGGCATGGGGGACAGAGGAAAGCCGTGCAGAGAAGCCGTTTCACACATTAGAAACGTGGCAACAGATGAGAGCCGTTTGTTAGTGTGTTTTATGTGATTAAAATACACTCTTCAAAACTATTCTCATGTAATTTAAAAACCAAGGCTTGGAGTTCCTTGCTGGTATTCTTATTGGTTCTGATTAGTTTAAGGGAGCTGGAATGCAGCTGTTTGAATGCTATGAACTGAATTTGCACTCTTGAACTCCTCTATAAGGAAAAAGAAGGAAATTCCATGGTAGGAGAAGGCACAAACTATAGGATTATCTGTCCTGAAATTTTCCTGCTCCAACCTAAGCCCCTCTGTGGAAACTATTTGGTAGAGTTTGAGAACAGAATCTGTCGTTGTCCATCCAAAACGTGATAGATCAGCAGCAGTGGGAGTTTCCAGTTAGGGCAACAGCGTTTTGTTCCCACAGCGTGCTAACATTTTCATCAGAAACTGAGTATCTACACCTTCATATGAACCCATTTTCTGGGCACTGATAACCAAAGTGCTGCAAAATTGTGAGGACCTTTCTTTCAGAAGTCTCCTCCTCTTTTTTTTTTTTTTTTTTTCTATTTTTTTTTCTGAGACAGTCTCACTCTTTTGCCCAGGCTGGAGTGCAGTGACGTGATCTTGACTCACTGCACCCTCCACCTCCCAGGTTCAAGTGATTCTCAAGCCTCAGCCTCCCGAGTAGCTGGGACTACAGGTCCCAGAGCCACCACGCCCCACTAATTTTTGTATTTTTAGTAAAGACGGGGTTTTGCCATGTTGGCCAGGCTGGGCTCAAACTCCTGGCCTCAAGTGATCCATCCGCCTCAGCCTCCCAAAGTGCTGGCATTACAGGTGTGAGCCACTGCGCCCGGCCAAGAAGTCTCTTCCTCTTTGAAGGGCCTCCCCAGCAGCATTAGGGGCCTCTCCTTCCAGCTCCCATGGAACCCCTATCCTGGCCCTTCACACAGCTGTCCTGGTTTTTAATGTCATTCTCTCCCATTTAACCTGATATTTTTAGGAAAAAAGTTTTAAGATAAAAGTGTCTTTTTAGTTTAAATGTTTACTTTTTGAAAAGGCAGTACATTCTCATGGCTCAAAACTCAAAGCTACAGTCCTGGTGCAGTGGCTCACACCTGTAATCCCAGCACTTTGGGAGGCCGAGGCGGGAAGATCGCTTTAGGTCAGGGGTTTGAGAACAGCTTGGCCAACATGGTGAAACCCCGTCTCTACTAAAAATACAAAAATTAGCTGGGTGTAGTGGCATGTGCCTGTAATCCCAGCTACCGGGGAGGCTGAGGCAGGAGAATCACGTGAATCCAGGAGGCGGAGGCTGCAGTGAGCCAAGATTGCGCCACTGCACTCCAGCCTAGGTGACAAAATGAGACTCCATCTCAAAAAAATAAAAATCAAAGCTACAAAAGGGTGCACTGTGCAAAGTCTCCTCCTACGCATGCCTGTTTCTCAGCTCCCGTTTTCCCTCCCTGGAGGCAGCCAATGTTTTTATTTTCTTGTGAATTCTTCCAGGTATCTTATTTGCATACAAGCAAATATGCACACAATTTTTTCTCTTTTTCTTGTTTTAAACAAATGCCAGACTATATGTGTACATACTTCTGTACCTTGTTTTTTCCTGTTAACAATATTTCTTAAGAGATAATTTCTATCCATCCATCATATTCCATTATAAGAACGTATATAATTTTATTAGCTACCATGGTTGGACATTTAGGTCCAAAATTTTGCCATGGCCGGACATGGTGCCTCATGCCTGTAATCCTAGTACTTCGGGAGGCCAATGCAGGTGGATCACCTGAGGTCAGGCATTTGAGACCAGTATGGCCAACATGGTGAAACCCCATCTCTGCTAAAAACACAAAAAAAATTTAGCCAGGCATGGTGGCACATGCTTGTAATCCCAGCTACTCAGGAGGCTGAGGCAGGAGAATCGCTTGAACCCAGGAGGTGGAGGTTGCAGTGAGCCAAGATCACGCCACTGCACTCTAGCATAAGTGACAAGAGTGAAACTCTGTCTCAAAAATAAAGAAAGAAAGAAAAAAGAAACAACAACAATGAAATTTTGCCATGACGATGCCGCAATGGATCATTTCTCACAGTGTAAGATGATTCTACAGGATCAGCTCCTAGACTTGAAACCGCTGGGTCAACGCGTATGTGCCAAGGCACCCCTCTCCCCACAGAGGCTGTGGAAAGTTACATTCCCATGAACAGTGGGACCGCTTCCCACAACCTCCCCTAGGTTAGGCGTTATTTGATGATTGTCAATTTGACAGATGAGAAATGTTGATCACTGTCAATTTGATAGATGAAAAATGGCATCTCCATCTTTTTATTCTGTGTCCCTGTTCTAATTTACAGTTCTCACATTTTGAGAAAGGTGGAGAATCTTATGTGTTTGATGGCCATTGGCATTTCCTGGTCTGTGACTAGTCTATCTATTTTTATAAATCAGGTTGTTCTTTATCTTACTGACTTATCAAGAATATATTGTACAATTTCTCATTTGTCATTTTCATTGTTTAGGGTGTGTTTTTCATTCCCAAATTAAAATTTTAGTTTTATAGTAAAATGTATCAATCCTCTCTAAAAGCCAATAAATGCTTTTAGATTTTTTAAAATTGTAATTCAAAAGGCCTTTCCCACATAGAGACTAAAAAAGTTTTCTCTTTTTTGGGTATTTTGTGGTTTAGTTTTTTGCACTGAAATGTTTGATTGATATTGAGATTTATGTTGGTACAAGGTGTGAGGTATGATTCCAGCTTTATTCTCTTTCAGGTGGTTACCCAGTCATTCCCACATTTATTTAATTACAGTTCCCACTGGTGTGCAGGACCACTTTATCTTATACCTCATGCTTTATGCATTTGGAACTATTTCTATACTTATCTCTACCATAAAAATATCTGTTCATATTAATTACTATAGCATTTATAACATGTTTTAATATCCCTCACCTGATTTTAAATGCATTTTGTAAGCAATTTATTATTGGTGTTCTTTTGGATGCAACAACAGAAATAGATTCTTAAGCAAGAAAGCACATTTAATTGGAAGATTTTTGTGGGAAGTCTAAGAATCAAACTGGGGAGGACAAAGAGAAGATCAGCTCCAGAGAATCTGTTGGTAGAACTCTTCTCCAGAATGGTGTCATTAAGTGACTGGCCTCCTGGGTAACTGTCTTCAAGTTACACATTCTCGAGACAGAGATGAGCTGTCTTGGCTTAGGTCAAGCGAATGTCTTGATCCCAGCTGTGCTGGGATGCAGGGTTGTTACAGCATAGAAGAGGCCACTGAGAGGTCATAGTGAGAAGGAAGTTACTCCAGCTAATGTCTACTACACACTTGGAATCTTGCCACCCTTCTTCTCTGAATTCCTGACATTGCTAATATATAATGTATTTATATTGAAAAGTAAATGTTCAGATGTCCCTAGTATTTCAGCAGACTAGATTGCCTGGGAAAGTTCCAGATAAAAAAATAATAAGAAATGCCGACAAAATATAACCAAATATATATATATTTTTGAGATAGGGTCTTGCTCTATTGCCCAGGATGGAGTGCAGTGGCATCATCATAGCTCACTACAGCCTCAAATACCTGGAATCAAGCAATCCTCCCACCTTAACCTCCTGAATAGCTAGGACTACAAGGCATGTGCAACCACACCTGGCTAATTTTATTTTTTCTAGAGATGATGTCTCACTATGTTGCCCAGACTGGTCTTAAACTCATGGACTCAATTGATTCTCATGCCTCACTCTCCCAAAGGGCTGGGACTACAGGCATGGCATGAGCCATCTCACCCAGCCCCAAACCTTTTTTTTTTTTCTTTTAATATGCAGTTGGGCTTGTAAATAATTAAGGAAATTCCCCAGATTAAGAAAAGAAAGAAGTCTGACGCTGAAGCTGAAAGTCAGAATGACACTGTTACGAGGCGTTGGCCTGTAGAAGGTAGAGATTGTTGTTTAGAGGCCTTCTCTCACCTCCCGTGGAGCTGAGATTCTTGATAAAAGAGTGGACTGGAGAAAATTCTCTTTCTGACAATAGTAGAACAAATGACAAACAACTGTGTTGGTATGGCTCTGGATAGGGCAAATGTCTCCCTGAAAGTTCACGATCATGAAAGTTCATGCCTTCATGCTATTCTGGAGTTCAAAAATGTATCCTACCAATTTATACTGACTCCAGTAAACTGAGAAATTAACATCAAGGGTTTCTGGGCTGGTAACCCCCTGAAACAGCTGTAGAAGCAAATAAAAATCCTCCTAAAAACTATATATCCACAGCTCAAGTCTCCTAGAAATTACCCAGACAAAGCCCCACTGAGCACAAGCTTACACTCCAAAAGTATAAAACACGTGGAAAGAGGCCACCATACGTACACTAGAAATTAAAACTTTAGCCATTGGAGTCAAAGACATCAGAATGCTACTCTGCCAAAGTCTTTAGCTACTATAAAATCATCTCTGGGTATCATTACTGCCTTAGTGACTGCCGATTTCATTTGACCAGCAACTCATAAACACACATTTATCGTGCTGAGAGAGCCTCAGAATAAAATTGTCCCACTGATAAAACATTTAGAAATGCCCACAGTTTCCTGTCAGTAATTGTCTGTACCCCACGACCAATTTAGGCACAGTCTACCAATTTATGCTTTACCCCTCAAATACCGATAGGCATGGATTTTAAAAGTTTAATTATCAACACCCTAATTGATTCTCTCAAAAACAACAACAACAACAAAAACCCAAACTGGAAGAATCTACTAGCAGTATCCAGAAGAAAATCTCTGCAAAAATCCAGTAGAAAAATCCACTTAAATAAGGGGCAAATTCAAAATAGTTAAGAAAACACAGAACATAATCTTGGACTCTATCCAAAGGCAGTGAATACATGATTAGACTCACATCAAGTAGAAGGAACATTAAACACAATTTCTTGTATTCTATGCTGAGAACTTAAAAATCAGTAATCCTTTTTCATAGGTTCCCTGAATCTCAAGTATTGTACCTGATAGAGTTCTTACATTTTTTGCTTGCCCATTTTTAGTACCTAGTATGTATCTGGATAAAGGAAATAAAAAACTGGCCAGGCACGGTGGCTCACGCCTGTAATTCCAGCACTTTGGGAGGCCAAGGCAGGCGGAGCACCTGAGGTCAGGAGATCGAGACCAGCCTGGCCAACATGGCAAAACCCCATCTCTACTAAAAATAGAAAATTAGCTGGGCACGGTGGCGCATGCCTGTAATCCCAGCTACTCAGGAGGCTGAGGCTCGAGAATCACTTGAACCTGGGAGTCGGAAGTTGTGGTGAGCCGAGATCGCGCCTTTGTACTCCAGCCTGGGCAACAAGAGTGAAACTCTGTCACAAACAAACAAACAAAACTATAGAAAATTATTATTGCATTACTCATTTATGAATTATGAATAGCTTGGAATAATAGTACAACATGTAGCAATTGAGGAATAAATAAATCATTGTTTATGGATGATATTTATCATGCCCTTTATTAAAACTCAAAATACATTTTTTATCCTAAGAAAATATGTTACATACTTGAGATTCGAACTGGCCTTCATAGATGTTCCTTTCATATTTTAGCTAAAAGAATACTTCTTCTTTTTTTGTCTTTTTTTTTTGAGACATGGTCTAACTCTGTCCCCCAGGCTGGTGTGCAGTGACATGATCACTGCTCACTGCAGCCTCAACTGCCCAGGCTCAAGTGATCCTCCTGCCTCAGCCTCCTAAGTAACTGGGACTACAGATGTGCACCACCACATCCAGTTAATCTTTTACTTTTTGTAGAGGCGTAGTCCCACTATGTTGCCCAGGCTGGTCATAAACTCTTGGGCTCAAGTGATCCTCCTGCCTTGACCTCCCAAAGTGCTGGGATTATAAGCATGAGCCACTAAACCTGACCAGGACTACATCTTGACTGATTTACCAGATTACATTAGGAAGAATTTTTAACATGTCAGACCAGAAAAAAATTGTGAGGCCTCAAATAAAGAATATTTAAATATTTCTAACACGTGGATTTCCAGTTGTTCTAGTTTGTGTAGAAGTGGGTTTCTAAAGAGAACACTTAATAAAGCTGAAACTTCATCTGAAGCATATCTAGTGAAGACCTTTAGCTTTTACCTGTGCTTTATCCTAATCCCTTTTTCTGCTAATCTCTGTATTTCTTTTGGGGATCCACTGCTCCCCCACTCTGTCCCCGTGACTTGGGAGGATTGACTTCCAGTCTGGGCCAGTGGGAGTCTTATCTGGGACTTCCAGCTATCTGAATAGTGATGATCTCTTCCTGCTGAGATTGACATGTGAGCCTGGTGTAGTGGAGGGCTCCCTGAGATTGTGGCCGTGCAAAGTACCAAAGAGCTGCAAGCAAGAGACCATTTCCTGCACTTGGACTTGCCTAAAGCCATGGTATCCCAAGGCTTTCAGGTATCTGAGCCTTCTCCCCAGTATTTTCCTTTTTTTTTTTCACCTGAGCTAGTTTAAATTTGATTTCTGTCATTTGTAACCAAACCTCCCCTATGAGAATACTAAAGGGAGTTCTTTAGGCTGAAATAAAAGGACACTAGATGGTAACCCAAATCCACATGAATAAGTAAAGAGCACTCATAAAGGTAGCTAACGAGATAAACATAAAAGACAGTATCAATATATTTTTTGTTTGTAACTCTTTTTTCCCCACCTATCTGATTTGAAAGACAACTGCATAAAGCAGTAATTATAAGTCTATGTGATGGGAACACAAAGCATAAAGATGTAACTTGTAAGACAATAACATCCCAAAGGAGGAGAAAGGAAATGGAGATACATAGAAACAAAGTTCTTGCATACAACTGAAATTAAATGGTATTAATGAAAACTAGATTGTTATAACTTAAGATGTTAATCGTAATCCCCAGGGCAACTGCTCAGAAAATAACTTATAAGAACACATAGTAAAAGAAATGACAAGAGAATTAAAATGGTACATGACAAAATGTCTTTAATGTAAAGAAGAAAGGGGCAGTAAAGGAGAAATAGAAAAAAAAGACAAAAGACAAATAGCAAACACAAAGCAAAATAGCAGATATAAATCCTTCCTTATCAATAATTACATTAAAAGTAATGGATTAAAATTTCTGTAATTAAAAGGCAGAGATTGGTAGCATGGATTAGAAAACATGATCCAACCATATGGTGCCCACAAGAGATACACTTTAGAGTCAAAGATATAAATAGGTTAAAAGTAAGAAGATATAAAAAGACATACCATGCAAAGAGTAAACAAAAGAGAGCTGAAGTGGTTATACTAATATCAAACAAAATAGTTTTTAAGGTACTAATTGCTACTACAGACAAAGATATTTTATAATTATAAAAGGGTCATTCATCAAGAAGATTTAAGAATTATATACATATATGCACCTAACAAGAGCTCAAGAATATATTAAGCAAAAACTGACATAATTGAAGAGAGAAATAGACAATACAACAATAATAGTTGGAAACTGCAATACCCAATTGTCAATAATGTGTAGAACGACTAGACAGGAGATCAATAAGATAATAAGTGACCAAATGTGTTAACATGGTATAAGTCCTCTTATACCAAGTTACCAGATCTGTGCTGTCTACTAGCCACACGTGGCTACTGAGCACTTGAAATGTAGCTAGTCCACATTTGGATGTGCTATTAAACATACACTAGATTTCAAATAATACCAAAACAAGAGAATGCAAAATGTTCCATTGGTAATTTTTATATAAGTTATATGTTAAACTGCTAATTCGGATATATTGGGTTAAAGAAAATATATTATTCAAATTAATTCTACATGTTTCTTTTTACTTTTTTAATGTGGCTACCAGAAAATTTTAAATTACATGTATGATTCACATCTTGCTGTCCTGCAAGACTACTTCAGAAACCAGAGAGAAGTCTGTGGTCTATGATTTTAATATGGAAAAATCTCAAGGCTGAGCCTCTTGTTCAGGGATGAGAGTCACTGCAGACTAATCAACGAAGTTTCAACAAACTGGTCCAGTTATGGATTGTATATGGTTTTTGGCTTAAAAGAAATAATTTATTCCACCTTCAAATAGCACAGAGAAACTAGAGAATATTGATCTTTTCTAGAGAAATTCAGCCAAAGAGAAAAATGTAACTGCATTAAATGAGAAATTCTATTACACAGATAAAAAGACCACTATTAACATGTGAAGTTACCCAACTCATATATACATCTTCAAAACCAAGAACCTCAGAAATCGCAATTAGCTAACTTCATCTAGATCATTTTAAGTCATGCCCCTTTTGATAATCACAAAACCTCATCCTTCTTTACCTGCCACTCTGTCTAGAATCAGTGCTTTTCTAGCTGTGCCAGGGACTGCCTCTGCACTTTCAAGCTGGACATACAATGTCATTCTGGTGTGGGTATATACAGCCAAGTAAACAGGCAATTACAACACAGAGTGATAAACACCATAAATGGCAAGTGTTTAGGATGCTATAGGCACCCACGCATAGTGGAGATGACTTGGGCCAATCATTCTCCCCTTCTTCATTCTCTCCCTACTTACTAACAATCCTGAATTTTATTCAGTTGCTAATTCCTTGTCACTCTTACAAACAGTGGTAGTCAATGAGACATAAACAATTGTTGGATGGGCTTCCTGAAGGCTGACTTGACTTGGAGGTATATAATTTTTACACTAATCTCCTTCTTCCTTCTTGGAAAGCAAATATGATGGTTGGGGCTCCAGAAGGCATCTTGAGACCATGAGACAAATTTTAGGACAGCAGAGCAAAAGGAAAGCCTACTTCCTGGTGACAATGTAGAGCCCCCATTCCAGATCTGGTCTATGTATTTTCAGAATTCAAGTTATGTGAGAACAAACAATCTCTAGTTGTTCAAGCTACAATTACTTCAGGTCTCTATTATTAGCCATTAAAAAATGAAGGGACCAAATAGGGGTGGAAGGGGAGACTAGGAAAGCTGGGCCTGTGGTCTGCCATGACAAACTCCTGAGAATAAAGGCCCCTGGAAATCCTCAATGGAAACAGGCTTCCATAGAAAGACCTCAAAGTTGTGGCCACTAGTTAGGCAAAGCCGTCTGAGATAACTCAAATTCTGCATGGTATTATTTTAGAACAGTTGTATGATTCTTAGAACATGAAAAAAATACAAGGGTCAATTCAATTAGATTCAAAGTTCTTGAACCTGATATTCAAAACAGACTTATTTCCATATTCGAGAATTTCACCAAAGGGTACTTAGAGAAAAAGACAAAAATATATCTTTTTTTTTTAGACGGTGTCTCACTCTATTGCCCAGGCTGGAGTGCAGTGGCACGTCTCGACTCAGTGCAACCTCTGCCTCTCGGGTTCAAGTGATTCTCTTGCCTCAGTCTCCCGAGTAGCTGGGATTACAGGCACCTGCCATCATGCCTGGCTAATTTTTGTATTTTTGTAGAGATAGGGTTTCACCATGTTGGCCAGGCTGGTCTTGAACTCCTGACCTCAAGTGATCTGCCCGCCTCGGCCTCCCAAAGTGCTGGGATTACAGGCGTGAGCCACCGTGCCCGGCTGAAAAAGACAAAAACATATCTTAAGAATCAAAGATATGCAAAATCCAATCCACTCATTGACCTGGGTGGAAAGGGCAGACTTCTCTGAAAAGTTGGGCAGACGTAGGTAATGTGTATCACTTGGAACGGAGAACAACGTCTCCCTAAACCTGATGCTCCTTCCTGGGTAGGAAATCATTTAGTGTACCATGGGTCTTTCTCTGCCTTTATATTCATTCTGCCTCTGAGAAGAGAAACAACATGACTGGCAAATTTGGGAAGAAAACTGGGCATACTCTTCGTCTTGGTAGTAAATTATCTGTAAAGAGCACGTATTTTGCCCTGCTTGTCCAGGGGCAGGCCCTTCTTGACTTACGTTTTGGGGTGTGTCTGGCTAAATGTTGGCTAAGTCTTGTCCTCTAATCTGGTCTTCCTCTGTTTCCAAGTTCTCTGGCACCTATTTTACTGAGGCCATAGAAACCTCTGTGACCTGTTTTGCTTAACCAGAACCTGTTTTTCAACAATGGAATGATTTGGAGGATCTGGGATAAAAGACTCAAAACTATATCATTAGTACTATTGTGTTAAGAATGGGCATATTTGAGTATTTTAGAGGATTTGGCTAATTAGAACACAACCTCACAACTCCAATTTAAAATTGGTAAGTGTGAAATTGAATGAGAGTTGATTGTGAGTTGAAATCTTCCTGTTTATGTGCAGTATTGGAAATTTCAACAGGCTCACCTCAATAGTGAGTTTATTAGCTGTTGAAGTACTCAGCAAATACTGAATGAGGGCCCTGTAAAAACGATTATTAGATATATAGTTAGGCTGCTAGAAGAAATATTTGTAAACTGTTTTTAAAAACTTATGGAAGAACTAAGTTTGATTTTGTAAATTAAATACATTAAACATTAATTTTAAAAATGAACATTAGTTTCTGTGTAGTGTCTTCTGCAAATAAAATTTGCCCTCAAGGACACCAAAAAAATTCATATCATCACGCACGGTCTTCTTGCTAGGTTGCTAAAGAAGTCCCTTAGTCTCCCACAAAGCCTGCATGGGTCAGCAGTCTAAAAACGGCCTCAGCCACGTGGCTAAAGGTGTATCTGCAATACTGCAAATAGCCCAGTAGAAACCTGGACACCAGGTTGAAGTGTGGCAAGCAGAAGTGTAGGGTAATGATGAAGTTAGGATGCTGCTGAGGAATGTCCTGGGGTCAAAGGCTACACCATTGTGAGCCGCTCAGTGAAAGGCGTGAGGAACGGACGCAGAGGGACAAGTGTCTCAGATTGATGAAACCATACTTACAGGGGGAGTGACAGAGGCTCCAGGGGATGTCCACCTGGACTGCTGAGATGGGCCTAGTGGTGAGCAGGGACATGCTGCCTGGATCTGAGAAGTCTGCTGCACAGTTGACACTTACTTGTCTGAGGGCACTGAGGAGCCACTGTTTAAGGCCTATGTAGGTTAAGACTCGCCATCACTCATCCACAGAAGAGCTGGTGCCCACTGAGTGTGAGACATTAGGTGCTGAGGAGCTGTGTTTAGGGCAGTGACAAACCAAAGAAACAAGGTCCCTGCCCCTCAAGGGCCCCACAGTCTAAGAGGAGAATGCATGATAAACAAGTAACCGATGAATACTTTTGGAGAGGTGTCTGCTGTTAAAGAAAGCAGACGAATGGGATGGGGGAGTGGGGAGGGGCTGCTCCTTTAGAAGTGGTCAGAGGGCCAGGCACCGTGGCTCATGCCTGTAATCCCAGCATTTTGGGAGGTTGAGGCGGGTGGATCACTTGAACTCAGGAGTTTGAGACCAGCCTGGCCAACATGGCAAAACCCCATCTCTGTCAAAAATAACAAAAAATTCGCCAGGCATTGTGGTGTGCACCTGTGATCCCAGCTACTTGTGAGGCTGAGGTGAGGAGGATCGCTGAGCCAGGGAGGCGAAGGCTGCAGTGAGCCAAAATGGTGCCGCTGCACTCCAGCCTGGGTGACAGACGGAGACCCCATCTCAAAAAAAAAAAAAAAAAAAAAAAAAAAGGGGGAGGTCAGAGCAAGGAGCCACAATCTGCACAGAAAGCAGGTCCAGCAGGGGAAACGACTCCTGCGACAGCCTGAGGGTGAGAGAGACGGCAGCACGAGCTTGACCTGCTGAGGCGGGAGTCAGCAGTGATGGGAGTGGGGATAAGACATGAGACAGGAAGAGGAGATGCCGGCCGAGGCTGTGAGACGAGGAGTCTTGGGACACAAATGCAGTCCACAAACCCAGGGCTGCAACGCATTCTGTCTCATTGTTTTCTTGGAATCAAGTAAAATCCGACTCTGAGCCTCATCCCATCCAACACTGACCAGGAGAGAGGCTCTGGTCACCCATCTTGGGACTCACAGAACCCTGGTGGCAAGTCTGGGGGGCTTTGGACAATGAGGGCTGGGCTGCTAATATTTCTAAGTAGAAACCCCTGGAAAGAAGCAACTGCAGGCTCGGGTTCTCCGTGAGTCACGGGCCGAGAGCACTGGTCTCCACGGTCAAGAGACCTGGGCCTCTGGGACCTACCTTCCTGGCCCCTCTCTCAGGCCCTCAAAGGCCTCATTCTCTCCCTTCCTCTAGCAGAACACTCCAGAGCCAGGGAGGCTTCAGGAAAACAAGAGATAGGTTCTCTGCCCTTGCTCGACTTCCTAGTGGGTAACTCATACCTTTCCGAGGCAGACGAGCGCAACGGCCTTGCTCTTTGCCTAGAACTGGGGGTGGAAGCAGTAATTACCGGTACACGTGTTTTAGAAAGATCACGCTGGCTGCAGAGGGAAGTACGTAAGTTAGACGGGCAGGAAACACATTTCTGCCATAAAGATATTTCGCCGGTGACTGTGCCTAACTTCAGGGGCTATCTTCAGCCCAGTGAGGGAAGTCCTGTCTCCCTGACTGGCGGGGTGCCTGCACTCTCCAGGCGTCATTCGGTGAGTCACAGCGCGGACTCCAGGTTTCCCAGCACTACTGGGAGGGGGCAGAATTCTTTTCCTCTTCGCATCTGCACGGAGAATTCTCATCTCAAAAGCCAAACCTTGGAGTTGTTGCTGACTCCACACTTCAAGCAGGCTTTAAAATAAAAGGAGGTAGAACATACTTTTTTTTTTTTTTTTTTAATTGAGACGGAGTTTCACTCTTGTCGCCCAGGCTGGAGGGCAGGGGCGCATTCTCGGCTCACTGCAACCTCCGCTTCCCGGCTTCAAGCGAGTCTCCTGCCTCAGCCTCCTGAGTAGCTGGGATTACAGGCACGTGCCACCACACCTGGCTAATTTTTGTATTTTTTAGTAGAGGCAGGGTTTCACCACGTTGGCCAGGCTGGTCTCGAACTCCTAACCTCAGGTGATCTGCCCGCCTCCGCCTCCCAAAGTGTTGGGATTACAGGCGTGAGCCACTGCGCCTGGCCCACATTTACTTTTTACTGGTTAGTTAAAGCTCAAAGGTCAAAGAGCTGTAATGGCTAACACCCACCAGCTAATGGCGCTAATGGCATGTCTGCCTGGCTTACTGAGCTCAGTGCCTGCCAGGTCTGGAGCAGCCCCATGGGGCCGGATGCGCCATGTTGTCTGCAATGTCTCCCGGAGCCTTGGGCTTGGATGCCTCCCCTTCCAGCTCAGCTTCACTCTCTCTGACTGTCCACATGACTAGCTGCTGTGTGGACACCTTCAGCAAAAGTACAGCTTTCCTGGTCAAACGTTGTATCTGTCCTTGAAACTCATCCTACCTTCCGAATGCCCCAGCTCCTTTCTTAGGTCACTCAGGCTGTCCTCTTGAGTTCTTCCCCTCTCTAGATCCCCCAGGCACGAGGCTGCCAAAACATGGACTCTGAAATAAGGTGGATTTTGCCATGGCAGCACAGTTTATGGCTCTCAATTCTAACAGTATCCTGTGGGAGAGCTGAGAAAGGTTTTTCCCTACCTTGATCCTTCTGCAACTCCTTGCAACCTTTAGATCATTCTTATAAAGCTGGTTGGCATCTGAAGGCCCACAGAGCAAGCAGAATAGTAAAGTATTCATTTAAAAGGTTCCCCCATATTGGAATAAAGCATATGAAAAAGCAGACAGCAAAATGTTCTAAGATCTGTTCTGAGAGAATCTGTAGAGACATCCTGAGAAAAGAACATTCTTTGCTGATTGTTTTTTTGTTTGTTTGTTTTTTAAGACAGGGTCTTGCTCTGTCACCCAGGCAGAGGTGCAGTGGCACAATCAGGGCTCACTGCAGCTTCCGCCTCCCTGGGCTCAAGTGATCCTCCCACCTCAGCCTCTAGAATAGGTGGGACTACAGGCACATAATTACTGTGTCTGGAGTTGGCTCCTGCTGGTGGGTTCGTGGTCTTGCTGACTTCAAGAATGGAGCCGCAGACCTTCTCAGTGAGTGTTACAGCTCTTAAAGATGGCACGGACCCAAAGAGAGAGCAATAGCAGGGTTTATTGTGAAGAGCAAAAGGACAAAGCTTCCACAGGGTGGAAGGGGACCCGAGCTGGTTGCCGCTGTTGGCTGGGGTGGCCAGCTTTTATTCCCTTATTGGCCCCTCCCCACCATGTTCTGTTTCTGTCCTATCAGAGTGCCCTTTTTTCAATCCTCTCTGCGATTGGCTACTTTTAGGATCCTGCTGATTGGTGTGTTTTACAGAGCACTGATTAGTGCATTTTACAACCCTCTTGCTAGCTACAGAGCGCTGATTGGTGTGTTTTACAGAGCACTGATTGGTGCATTTTACAATGCTCTTGCTAGCTTCAGAGCACTGATTGGTGCATTTTACAATCCTCTTGTAAGACAGAAAAGTTCTCCAAGTCCCCACTCGAAACAAGAAGTCCAGGTGGCTTCACCTCTCATCAACATGGCCGGATAATTTTTTTATTTTTGTAAAGACGAGGTTTCACCACGTTGCCCAGGCTGGTCTTGAACTCCTGAGATCAAGTGATTTGCCCACCTCAGCCTCCCAAAGTGACACCGCACCCGGCCCGCTGATCACTTAAACACTATCTTCTTTAGACAGAATGTCAAATTTATGTCTATGCTGAAGTTAACAAAAAATATGACTCACTCATTTCAATTTTTTATTAAAATACTTTTTTGTTAATAGGGACAACCAAAGAAAAATACACAATTTTATATGTTGTAGATCATATAAAATACAATAAACATAAACTCTTGGGAATGCAGAATAGATTTCAAAATCTTAAAAGAAGCTTTCATAAAAATAAACTTTAGAAATGTGGCTTATATTTACTGCATTTTTTCAGAAAACTTTCTTTTCTCCATTTTAATGCTACCCTGATTATAAATAATGGTTCAAATTTCTAACATCTTATCAATTTTGCTTTCTGGAATTTTAGAAATCACATGTCTAAATGAAGACCTCTTTTTTATACCACCCTACATAAACACAGAATAGATTTTATTTAAATTACCATTTGATTTGGCACCACTATTGTAAATACAATTTTAGTAATAATTAAATGTTATGGGGGAAAAACTAACAGAAAAACCTGCTAACAAGCACAAGTCTTACTATAAGAAAGGATCTTTTATATATGGCTTTTATGATACCCATTGATTTAAAACCTAGTGCTTTAAAAATCTGGTTATAAAAAAAGTAATAACCTAATTTTTTATTAAAAAAGAAAAAAGAATTTTTACCAAAACTTCAATATAGAAGTGAATGTGCTTAGAATGGTAATACAGGATCTAACTTTTAACCAGGCTATCAACTTCTTGAATATTTACTTTCAATTTGGAAAAATATTGTTATTCAGAACCTGAAATACATTATAAAACTGGAAATGGAATCTTTTAGGTGAATTCTTTCTTTCAAACCCTCATAAATCAGAAAAAATAAGCCAAATTTGAAGGCAAAAGATCTTTACATTTAGGGATAGTTTCTAATGAAAGAAATCAAGATAAGAAAAATCAATTAAAACAATGTGGTTTAAGAAATTATCCTCCTAATGTAGGGGGTGGGAAACAGATATTACATTTTAAAATTTAATGAAGACCTAAAAAATGATAAATGCAGTTTTAAAATATTTGTTGTCATCATTAAGAAAACATTAGGCATGTTGCCAACACACACACAAACATCAAGCCACTCACAGTAGGAAATGACTGAAAAACAGCAGAGTTGAACTGCAGCAGGAGACTGCAGATTCCTTTCAGCTTTCTGTCTAAAGTTCCAGAATACTTTCAGCTCTACAGGTGCTCATGAAGAAGGGGAGCTAAATGTTTTCAAGGCACTTTTAAATGAGGCATTCTAGGTAAAAGGAAGAAAAGGAGACCCTAATGTTTCCCTACCAAAAAATATATCCATGAGCTAAATCTCAACTTTTTAAAAGGCTAAAATATCTTGAATATTCATTAGAGTTATTTGAAAGAGCAGAAAAGGTATTAAGACCTTAATTTATAACAGTTGATCATAATATTACAAATGATCTTTTAACTAACTACTATTCAGATCATGAATAATACAAAATGTGTCCAAGAGCATTATCTATTTTTATATACTAAAATATGTAGACGTATAAAGAGGTATTCCTAAAAAGTTGCTTGTAGTTCAAATATGCACTAGAGCAATTAGCAATTTTGTAAAATTGAGTCTGTAATATAAATATTTATGTTTTAGATTCATGCTTAAAGATTGAGATTTTATTACTATGAAGGGCACATAGTATCTTTATTGAAAGAAACATTTATTGAAACATTATATAAAATGTTGACTAAATTCTGTAGTGTATTTGGAGTGAACATCATCTTGAATAGAGATTTTAAAATTTCATAATCTTAACCTCCGACGATATGATTATACTTGTTTAAAAAGAACATTATATCCAGATATAAACTTAACAAATGAAATATTACAAAATATGAACATAGATAGTTTTGTTTCCCATTATAATTCCCAGCATTTTCACCCTGTCCTGTTCATATGAGTCAATTCTCTTCTTCAATTCCTGTCCCATCAGCCGTCTGCTGAAAAACACTGCTTTGTCTTGGCTAAGGCTGCACGAGTTCAGTCTCGCACTGGCTCAGCCTCCCCTTTCAGCGACACCATTTCCCTACCAGGGTACAAGCTGTTTCCTGGTGCTCTAGGTGGAGTCTGATTTGGCATTCGTTCCCCATCCCTAGTGCTCTTTAAGCTGGTACCTGAAGTCACAGAAACGCTTTTGCTTGCTAATTATTTACCCCAGCAGTGCATTTAAAGCAATTTCATAGGTACACCCTGAAAATCTTGGTAAAGATTCTTCATCACTGCCTATGTCAGCACTTTGGGCAGGGGAAATGGAAGAGAATAGGAAACTTTCTCTAAAGCTTTGTCAACACATGTATTATAGAATGGATTCTACTATGTAAGAGTTCTCAATTATAAAATATGGTAAGCATTTACCTTTTAAAACCAACATAAAAGGGATGAAATTAAGCTTTTTATGATGATATTTTTATATGAGTTATCAGAGTGGTATATCAAATATCTACTCTATTTATAAAATGGATAAAACAAGGCACAATGAGGAATGATGTGCAACTATAAAAACTCAGTGTGCTAACAGTAGCACATGAAGAAATCATAATTCACATCAACATGCTTCTGCTAACATTTTCAAAGCAAAAACCTTTTGGAATGCTAGAGGAAAACCACATCAGACTTCATGTTAAAAACCTCAGATCTTTCAAGGAATTCTCTGCGCACCTGCTTCTCATATGACCAAAGTTGTACATGTATTCAAAGGAAAGGGCTTATTGCTAGGGGGCAATAAAATCAGTAAGAACAGTTATATAATTAAACACATCACTGGCTATGTCATATTTTTAAAAGAAACTTATTCCAAAGTCTTTACAACTTAACTTACTGGGATTCTGATACAAGATACAACCAACAGACTTACAGAATAACTTTTTAAACCTATTATTTTACTAAGTTGCTTTGGTTTGCATTTGTCTTCTTTAAAACATGCAGTTCATACATTTGACAGTTTTACTACCATAGTCAATACATTCTGGACCAATGCACTCGCAGCAGGCATTATGAAACCAGCGATATTTGGATGCTCCCATGGACTCACAGGATATTTTACACTGATGTATGGACATGCAGTCATCAAAATAAACCACAGTACACATGTGTTCTGAAAAACAAAAATTTAAGATTTCAGGGCAAGAAAGAAGAAAAACAAAAAAATGCTTGATTACCTAGTTGAATATTAACAGTTATTTATCTTAGTTCTCTTATTACTGGTCTGTACATGACAAAGATGAGGTACAGGAAAAAAGATCTTCATTTATTAATTACGTTGAGAAGGAAGTCAGATTCTCCCACTCCATCTGAAGAAGACAAAGGGCTTCCTTAGCTTCTTTTATTAGATTTCAGGCTTTGATCGAAAAGTTGGATTATTGGGCTTAAAAACATTTGCTATGTTATACAGCTGTGCTTTTAAACTGGGCATTTCCTTTTTTTTGAGATGGAGTCTCACTCTGTCACCCAGGCTGGAGTGCAGTGGTGCGATCTTGGCTCACTGCAGCCTCCGCCTCCCAGGTTCAAGTGATTCTCTGCCTCAGCCTCCCGAGTAGCTGGGATTACAAGCATGCACCACCACAGCCGGCTAATTTTTATATTTTTAGTAGAGGAATCAGAGAATCCACAGAACTAAGTAGAAAATGATAGATCCATAAGTTAAAAACAGACAACAAATAGAACTGCAAATGCAGGCCAGGCATGGTAGCTCAAGCCTGTAATCCCAACACTTTGGGAGGCCGAGGCAGGTGGATCACCTGAGGCCAGGAGTTTGCAACCAGCCTGGCTAACATGGCGAAACCCTGTCTCTACTAAAAATGAAAAAAATTAACCGGGCATGGTGGTGGGTGCCTGTAACCCCAGCTACTTGGGAGGCTGAGGCAGGAGAATCACTTGAACCTGGGAGGCAGAGGTTGCAGTGAGCCGAGATTGCGCCATTGCACTCCAGCCTGGGCAAGAAGAGTGAAACTCCATTTCAAAAAACAAACAAACAAACAAACAAAAACCTGCAAATGCAGGAGGAGCAGTAGAAAGAGACTGACTCTATCTGGGGGAATAGGTGCCCAGGAAAGATGTCACAGAGAAAAAACTTTAGTTGTGTCTTGAAGACAGCTGGAGTTTCCAGGAATTAGCTTCTTGCTAATTGCTTCATAAATTTAAATAATCTTTGAGCAAAATTTATGAATTATTATTTAATATCTGTTATGTTGATTACTTACATTTTAATAATGGAGAAAATGATAACAAAACATATTATTATTGCATTCCATATGTTTCTAATGTTTTCCAAAATCTAGCATTTGTTTTACAAAGTACTTTAACCTAAAAGGGAATAAGAAATCTTACACTGTCATTTAACAGAAGCTGTTTTGCCTTTTACTATTAATGTTCGAAGCTCACACTGTTTTTTGTTTTCTTGGTTTTTTTTTTTTTTTTTTTTTTTTTTGAGATGGAGTTTTGCTCTATTTGCCCAGGCTGGAGTGCAATGGCGCGATCTCGGCTCACCACAACCTCCACCTCCCAGGCTCAAGCGATTCTCCTGCTTCGGCCTCCCAAGTAGCTGGGATTACAGGCATGTGCTACCACGCCCAGCTAATTTTGTATTTCTAGTAGAGACGAGGTTTCTCATGTTGGTCAGGCTGGTCTCAAACTCCCGACCTCAGGTGATGTGCCCGCCTCAGCCTCTCAAAGTGCTGGGATTACAGGCGTGAGCCACCGCACCCGGCCCGCACTGTTTTATATAGGTAGGAATGTAATGGAGGGCACAACTAATAGTCAAGTAAGAGTACAAATTATACTATTTATACATAATTCACCTCATGTTTTAAGAAATAATTGCAATTTTCATAAGTGCTTTATGCTTCCACAGTAAAATTATATGGTGCCTTTTGTCAAAAAATATCAAAGATTTTATAAAAGTCACATGCTCTTTACATTCCAAAATTATGATATGACCTATCTTCACTAATAAATGCTCTTAAATATGCTTCTGTAATTTGTATAAGTTATTTTCTCACTTAATTCCTTTTCTGACCAACAGCACCCATTTGCAGAGAACTGGCTGGGGTTAGTTTATGCCTGGAAATGAGATGTCTGGAATACCGACTTGCTTATAAAGAAATTTAGCTAATGACTTTGGCATCATTTTGGTACGGGTGCTATTATAAAAATCTGACTTCATGGGATACTCTGAATGTTACCTGACAATGAGCAATATTTTATTAGAGAAGCAGCATTGTTGCTATCTTATGAACAGAATAAAGCCTAGCACAAATAAATACCAGAATTAGGAGCAATTATCTATTTTCCAATACAGTACAGCCTCTGCTGCCAGGAGTATGGAGGAATTCTGACAATATGCTGACATGCCTCTTTATCTTTTTTTTTTTGGTGAGACGGAGTCTTGCTCTGCCACCCAGGCTGGAGTGCAGTGGTGCGATCTTGGTTCACAGCAACCTCCGACTCTCAGGTTCAAGCAATTCTCCTGCCTCGGACTCCCTCGTAGCTAGACTACAGGCGCCCGCCACCACACCCGGCTAATTTTTGTATTCTTAGTAGAGACGGGGTTTCACCATGTTGGTCAGGCTGGTCTCGAACTCTTGACCTCGTGATCCACCTGCCTCGGCCTCCCAAAGTGCTGGGATTACAGGCATGAGCCACCACGCCCAGCTGACATGCCTCTTTATCTACTCAAGGATCGGAGATATTTTTTTTTCTCTTATCCTTCTGGCATGTGCCTGTAGATATGATGGGATCAGGGTTATTGAGTCTAGAATTTATGTGAGATGATACAAATTCAAAACCAAAAAGCTGCTCCAAAAGATGGTCTTATATAGGTTTTATAGATTACATGGACAGACCACATGAGGGGGCGGAATGGAAAAAGTCAACTGTTGGCAGTTACCTTTGTCACTGGAATAAGGCGCGTGAACATTATTGCTGGGGACAGACACATTCTGGTGGTGTGGCTGGTTCACAGTTTCTAAAAATGAAACCAGATTCTCATGATGTGAAAGTTCTTCTGCAACAGGGAAAGAAACGATGTTCCAATTCAACTGAGTATCTCCTTCTGTGAGTGCCCGGAAGAGAGAAGGGATCGGTTCATGCAGCTCCTCCACTGTGCTCTTTGAAGTTGGAGGTGTGTCACTATAATTTCGAGGATTACACATACCTGGGTTGGGGGTAATATCATAAGATTTTGTTAGTTACTGCCTTGCAATCAGAGCTATAACACATTAAAATTATGTAACTTCTAGGATTACACATGGATATTTTCCTAGCTTTTTTTTTTTTTTTTTTTTTTTTTGGCTGGGTGAGCCTAAATGATGATATTCTACCCCAGTAGCTTCAAGCATACTGAACGCTCAGATCTTGTTTTTTAAATACATAATAGGAACCAGAGCTCCTTGGAGGAAAGACTGATTTGAAGGCTGGGTCAGGAAAGTACAAAATGAGCCAGGAACACATTTGTGCCAGAAAGTAAGGAAGTGCACCATGAATGATGGGACATGCTGAAGAGACACAGGAGGACAACTGAAGGGGCTCCTACTGGCTAATAGACAATTTGAGCATTAAAATAATAATAAGCTGAGCGCAGTGGCTCACGCCTATAATCCCAGCACTTTGGGAGGCCAAGGTGGGAGGATCACTTCAGCCCAGGAGTTTGATACCAGCTTAGGCAACATAGCAAAACATCATCTCTACAAAAAATAAAAAATATTAGCTGGGTGTGGTGGTGCATGCCTGTAGCCCCAGCTACTTGGGAGGCTGAGGCGGGAGGATTTCTTGAGCCCAGGAGATAAGGCAGCAGTAAGCTATCATTGTACCACTGGACTCTAGCCTGGGCAACCCCATGTCAATCAATCAATCAATCAATAAAAATGGATTACCATCTTGTAAACAAAACAAGAATCAATGAGTTCTTATATATAAATAAATACAAGAGAAGGGAATGATATTCCTTACCAACTGATAAATGTAGAAGAAAGGAAACAGAAAATCACCATTTGGCACTATCACAGGGGTTTGATTCGGATGGGAATGGTCAATGGATATTAAGTCTGATGGGTGACTGTTAGATAAGAACATACTGATGTATTCTTGGAAAGTTCTCCACAAAATACTAATCACTTACAAAAGGTCATTAATAATGACTTTAATGTGGAGAAGATTGGCGGGCACCAATATGATCAGAAGATCAAAGTTAACATCACCAGTGATGGGAGGTGGTGATGTTGCCAAGAATGTGTGACATAAGTCTGGTCACAAGTAAACATCAGGTACATCAAGGCTGAGGGAAATCCTGTATAATCAAGGTCTGTACTCTTTAACACTGTCAAGAGAAAGACTAAAGGACTGCTTCAGATTGAATGAGTCTGAAGAAACATAACTACTAAACGCATCACATGTTCGTGGATAGGACACTGGGCCAGAAAGAAAGAAGAGGTACCATTGGGACAGCTGGTGACACTGAATGGGGTTTGTGGATTGGGTAGCAATGTTATATTGATATTGGCTTCCTGATTTGGAGGGCTGTATGCCAGTTTTTAGGAGAATATCTTTGTTGTTTGAAAATATAGACTGGAGTGTTTAGTGGTAATGGGACATTGTAAAGCTTGCTTTGCAAAGATTCAAAAAAACATGAATGATCATGTGTGTGCGTGCGTGTGTGTGCATTCACGCGTGTGTGTGTGTCTGTAGGGAGAGGAAGGGTATTGAGCAATGAAGCAAATGCAATGATAAAATGTTTTTGTAAATTGACATAATAATTATACTTATGAGTTACAGTGATGATTCAATACAATCATGAATAATGATCAGATCTGGGTAATTAACACATCCACCATCTCAAACATTTTTGTGTTGGAACATTCAATATCCTTCTTCTAGCTATTTGAAATGTATAATACATTATTGTTAACTATAGTCATCCTATAGAACTACAGAACACTAGAGAACTCATTCCTCCTATCTAGCTGTAATCTTATATCCTTTAACAAATATCTCTCTATCCTCCTGTTCCCCCTACCCTCCTATCCTTCTCAACCTCTACCATCCTCCGTTCTACTTTTTACTCGCATGGAATGAACTCTTTTCTAACTTCCACATATGAGTGAGAACGAGAGCATGTGGTGTTTAACTTTCTGTTCCTGGCTTATTTCACTTAACATAATGTCCTCCAGTTCCATCTATGTTGGCATAAATGACAGAATTTCATGCTTTTTTGTGGATGAATAGCATTCCATTGAGTATAAATACCACATTTTCTTTATGCATTCATCTGTTGTTGGACACCTAGGTTGACTCCACATTTTGGCAATTGTGACTACTGCTGCAATAAACACAGAGGTGCAGATGTCTCTTCGATATACTGATTTCCTTTCCTTAGGATAAATGTATAGTAATGGGATTGCTGGATATGGTAGTTCTATTTGTGGTTTTTTGAGGATGCTCCATACTGTTTTCCATAGTGGCTGTATTAATAACTGGGGAATCTGGGTGAGGGAAAATATAAATCTTTTTATCCTTCTGGCAAATTTCTCTATATTTGAGATTATTTCAAAATGAATTATTAAAAAATAATTTTAGGTCAGACATCATGGCTCATGCCTTTAATCCCAGCACTTTGAGACGCAGAGGTGAGAGGATTGCTTCAAGCTAGGAGTTCAAGACCAGCCAGGACAATATAGTGAGACTCTGTCTTTATCAAAACAAACAAAAAAATTAGCTGAGCATGATGATGCGTGCTTGTAGTCCCAGCTACTCAGGAGGCTGAAGTGGGAGGATCACTTGAGCCCTGGAATTCAAGGTTGCAGTGAACTATGACTGTGCCACTGCACTCCAGCCTGGGTGACAGAGTGAGACCCAGTCTCTAAAAAAAATAAATAGATGGAAATAAAAATAATTTTAAAAGGAGAAAAATGGCAGGAGAGAATCAGAGACAGAGTATAGAAAACTTTTTCAGTGAGTTTTGCTATAAAGGGGCAAGTTGACACAGTGTTTAATCAGCCCCAGCCTTCAAGCTGTCCCAGCTGACACCAAGCGGATCAGAGAGGAGGTATCCCCACAAAACTCAGCCCCAAATGCAGATTTGGGAGCTAAGGAAATGATTCTTGTTCTTTTAAGCCACTATGTTTTGGTGTAGCTTGTTTAGTAGCAATAGTTACTGGAACAGAACCCTCTGTGTTTCTTTTTGTGAGCATTATATAAGCATACCTTATTTTATTGCGCTATATTTTACTGGACTTCATAGATGCTATGTGTTTTATAAATTGAAGGTTTGTGGCAACCCTGCTCTGAGCAAGTCTATCAGTGCCATTTTCCCAATAGCATGTGCCCACTTTGTGTCTCTGTGTCACATTTTGGTAATTCTTGCAATATTTCAAACATTTCATTATTATTATAACTGTTATGGCGATCTGTGATTACTAATCTTTGATGTTACCATTGTAATTGTCTTGCAGCAGCAGGAAGTGCCTCCATATGCAAGCTCAACTGATAACTGTTGTGGTTGTATTCTGACTGCTCCACCAACTGGTCATTCTCCTGTATCTCTCCCTCTCTTTTGGCCTCCTTTTCCCTGAGACACAGCAATATTGAAATAAGACCAATTAGTAAGCGTACTATGGTCTCCAAGTGTTCACGTCTCTCACTTTAAATTAAAAAAGTTAGAAATGTCTGTATGCTCTCTTTCACAGTAAACAAACAACAAACAAATAACCCAGTATTTTTTAAGCCAAAAAAAAGAAAAAGAAGAAGAAAGCTTAGTGAAGATGGCATGTTGAAAGCTAACACAGGCCAAAAGCTAGGCCACTTGTGCCAAACAGCCTAGTTGGGAATGCAAGGGAAAAGTTCTTGAAGGAAATGAAAAGTGTTACTCTGAGCACATGGATGCTAAGAAAGTGAAACAGCCTTATTGCTGATATGGAGAAAGTTTGAGTGGTCTGGATAGATCAAACCAGCCAAAATATTCCCTTAAAGTTCAATCCAGAGCAAGGCCCTCTCTTCAATTATGTGAAGGCTGAGAGAGGTAAAGAAGCTACAGAATAAAAGTCTGAAGCTGGCAGAGATTGGTTCATGAGGTTTAAGGAAAGAAGCCATCTCTATAACATAAAAGTGCAACGAGAAGCAGCAAGTGCTGATGTATAAACTGCAGCAGGTTATTCAGAAGATCCAGCTAAGTCACTGGTGAAGGTGGCTACACCAAACAACAGATATTCAATGTAGATGAAACAACCTTCTATTGTAAGATGATGCTATCTAGGACTTTCCTAGCTAGAAAGAAGTCAATGCCTGGTTTCAAAAGCTTCAAAGAACAGGCTATGTTGTTGGGGGCTAATGCAGCTGGTAACTTTGGGTTGAAGCCAATGCTAATTTACCATTCCAAAAACCCTAGGGCATCCATAAGATTTATGCTAAATCTACCCTGCCTGTACCCTAGAAATGGAACAACAAAGCCTGGATGACAGCACATTTGTTTATAGCATGGTTTACTAAATATTTTAAGTCTACTGTTGAGACCTACTTTTCAGAAAAAATGATTCCTTTCAAATATTACTGCTCATTGACAATGTACCTGGTTACTCAAGAGCTCTGATGAAGACGTACAAGGGGATTAATGTTGCTTTCATTCCTGCTAACACAGCAGCTGTTCTGAAACCCAAGGTTGAGGGAGTCATTTCAACTTGCAAGTCATATTATCTCAGAAATATATCTATCAGTGCCATTTTCCCAATAGCATGTGCTCACTTTGTGTCTCTGTGTCACATTTTGGTAATTCTTGCAATATTTCAAACATTTCATTATTATTATAACTGTTATGGTGATCTGTGATTACTAATCTTTGATGTTACTATCGTAATTGTCTTGCAGCAGCAGGAAGTGCCTCCATATGCAAGCTCAATTGATAACTGTTGTGGTTGTATTCTGACAAGAAATATATCTTGTAAGGTTATAGCTGCCATAGACATGATTCCTCTGACGGATCTGGGCAAACTAAATTGAAAGCCTTCTGGAAAGGATTCACCATTCTAGATGCCATTAGGAACATTCATGATTCATGGGAGGATGTTAAACTATCAACATTATCAGGAGTTTAGAAGAGAAGTTGAGTACAACATTCATGGATGACTTTGAGGGGTTCAAGACTTCAGTGGAGAAAATTACTGAAAATGTAGTGGAAATAGCAAAACAACTAGAATTAGAAGCGGAGTCTGAGGATGTGACTGAATTATTGCAATCTCATTCTAAAACTTGAACAAATGAGGAGTTGCTTCTTATGGATGAACAAAGGAAGTGTTTCTTGAGATGGAATCTACTCCTAGTGAAAATGCTATAAACATTGTTGAAATGACCACAAAGGATTTAGAATATTACATAAACCTAGTTGTTAAAGCAGTGCAGGGTTTCAGGATTGACTCCAATTTTTTATTTTTATTTATTGAGAGAGAGTCTTACTCTATCACCCGAGCTGGAGTGTAGTGGCACAATCATAACTCACTGCAGCATTGAACTCTTGGATTCAAGTGGATCCTCCCACCTAAGCCTCCCAAGTAGCTAGGTCTAGAGGTGTGCACCACCACGCCCAGCTAATTTTTTCCATTTTTTGTAGAGATGGGGTCTCACTATGATGTCCAGGCTTGTCTCAAACTCCTGGCCTGAAGCTATCCTCCTGTCTCAGATTTCCAAAGCTCTGGGTTTATAGACATGAACCACTGCACCCGGCCTAATTTTGAAAGAAGTTCTACTGTGGGTAAAATACTATCAAATAGCATGACATGTAACAGAGAGCTATTTCATGAAAGGAAGAGTCAACTGATGCAGCAAACTTCAGTGTTACCATATTTTAAGAAACTGCCAGCCAGTGTGATGGCTCATGCCTGTAATCTCAGCACTTTGGGGGACTAAGGCTGGAGGATTGCTTGAGGCCAGGAAATTGAGACCAGTCTAGGCAACATAGTGAGACTCCATCTCTATTTAAAAAAAGAAGAAAGAAGGCTGGGCGCAGTGGCTCACGCCTGTAATCCCGGCACTTTGGGAGGCTGACGGGGGCGGATCATGAGATCAGGAGATCGAGACCATCCTGGCTAATGTGGTGAAACCCCGTCTCTACTAAAAATACAAAAAATTAGCCGGGCATGATGGTGGGCACCTGTAGTCCCAGCTACTTGGGAGGCTGAGGCAGGAGAATGGCGTGAACCTGGGGGGCGGAGGTTGCAGTGAACTGAGATCGCGCCACTGCACTCCAGCCTGGGCGACAGAGCGAGACTCCATCTCAAAAAAAAAAAAAAAGAAGAAGAAAGAAACTGTCACAGACACTCCAGCCTTCAGCAACCACCAGCCTGATCAATTAGCAGCCATCAAGATCTAGGCAAGAGCCTCCACCAGCAAAAAGATTACAACTGCCTGAAGGCTTAGATGATTTTTTGCATTTTTTAAACAATAAAGTATTTTGTATTTAAGGTATGTATTTTTTAAGACATAATAAAATTGCACACTTAATAAACTACACTATAGTGTAAAATAACTTTTATATGCACTGGGAAACCAAAGTATTTGCGTGACTCACTTTATTGGGACCTTCACTTTACTGCAGTGATCTGGAACCAAATCAGCAATATTTCCATGGGGTATGGCTATACTTTTGAAAGCTAAATTATGTTTCATTTTTGTTTCGCATCTATTAGGTGTAAGATGGAGTTTCACTTCTTCCTCAGATTAAAAGTTAAAAAAGTTAAACCAAATTTATAAATTCCTGTTTTTATAAATTCAGGGAGGAGAAAAAAAGCCATCTATTTCCTCATTTTGTTAGTTTAAGGATCATGGCAAGAGCTGAGGAGAACAAAGTTGTGTGTGCTCTTCATCACATTTTTCAATACAGCTGAACTTGAATAACTTAGGTTGTATGACAGGATCATGGATTAAATGATCAAATCTGATCCCTTTATTCATAAAAAGAAGAAATAGGTGCAGATAAGTCAAATGACTTGTCCAATATTATGTCATCTAGGATCAGAGCCAAGATCATGATGTAGCCTCCTGATTTCATGTCTACTACTCTTTCTAATAACTACATCCATACGTAATCTTTAAGTGGTATCAAAAAGCAAATAATACTTAGAATGCTCATATTATACAACTATACATAATATAGTCTTCTGCCAAATTTATAAATAAAAATTAGTGGCCAGGTACAGTGGTTCACACCTGTAATCTCAGCACTTTGGGAGGCTGAGGCGGGCACATCACCTGAGGTCAGGAGTTCGAGACCAGCCTGACCAACATGGAGAAACCCTGTCTCTACTAAAAACACAAAATTAGCCTGGCATGGTGGTGCATACCTGTAATCCCAGCTACTCGGGAGGCTGAGGCAGGAGAATCGCTTGAACCCGGGAGGTGGAGGTTGCGGTGAGCCAAGATTGCACCACTGCACTCCAGCCTGGGCAACAAGAGTGAAATTCCATCTCAAAAACAAACAAACAAACAAACAAAAAGCCAAAAAACAAACACACAAAAAAATTAGTAAATAGAGTTGAAGGTAAACAACTGAGTTCAAATGTTATAAAAGCTAAATTTAACATCTACTGAAGACTTTAAAGAAATTTCAGCCAGGCATGGTGACACACGTCTGTAGTCCCAGTCACTTGGGAGGCTGAGGCAGGAAGACTGACAGAGCCCAAAAGTTCCAGGCCAGCCTGGGTAACTCGTGAGACCCTGTCTCTAAAAAACAAACAAATAAATAAATGAAAGCTCATTATCAGATATTTCATTATATCAAAACAATTTGGGGGCAGTTTTGTGCATTTAACAAATTTAGGACAAAAACATTCATAATTTAAATCTCAATATACTGCACTAAAACTAGTAAACCTGATGTCCCTGATTTGCTGATAAAGATACTAAGGTCTTTTCCACTTTCCCTAGCCAACTTCTCCAAATTCTATATGACAAACTTGATAACCATATTCTGTAGCAAATTCACAATGCAGCCTTGTCTCATACATTGATTCTAAAGGTTGAAAACCAGTAAAAGTAGTTACCTTAACATAATCCTATGAAAACTGTTTATGACAGAAGAGGCAGTATGGTAGGACTTCCTTGTTCAATGTCATATTGTCAAAGGACAATACTTCTGATTTTGAGATAAAGTGAACTTTTCTTTGAACTTCATAAAACAGTGAAAACCATGCTACATTTCACATGGCATGACCTGAGAGATGTTCTTGCCAACAAATATTAAACCTAAATCTAATCATTTTCTTATAGTTAACTTCAAATAACTAGAAATACAGAGGGGCAGAGGAACAAGTTAAAGGATACCACAGGAAGCAGTCAAATCCGGAATGTGGGCTATTCTATAGGTCAACTGATACAGTTCCTTCATTGTCAAGTGGCATGACAGAAATGAAAGGAGGGTCAATCTGGATGAAAAACACAACAAGCAGATTCAATACAAGAATTTTGAATTAATTTGAACAAGTGAACTGTAAAAACACTGAGACATCTGGAGAAACCTGATCATGAACTGAATTTTAGATTTCACCAAGAAATTATTGTTAATTTTGTTAGGTGTTACAACAGCATTATGATTAGAAAAGTCAATATCCACCTTTTTTTAGAGATTGACACTGAAAGAAAGTAGGGGTAAAAAGTATTTGCTGTCTGCAATTTGCTTTTTTTTTTTTTTTGAGACAGAGTTTCACTCTTGTTGCCCAGACTAGAGTACAATGGCACGATCTCGGCTCACTGCAGCCTCCACCTCCTGGGTTCAAGTGATTCTCCTGCTTCAGCCTCCCGAGTAGCTGGGACTACAGGCACCCGCCACCACATCCAGCTAATTTTTTTTTTGTATTTTTAGTAGAGATGAAGTTTTGCCATTTTAACTAGGCTGGTCTCAAACTCCTGGCCTCAGGTGATCTGCCCACCTCGGACTCCCAAAGTGCTGGGATTACACATGAGCCATCGCGCCCGGCCTGCAATTTGCTTTTAAATACTTTAGCAAAGAAATAAAAAAGGATAAAGTGAATGTGGCATATTCTGGACCACTGCTGAACCTGCGTGAGGGATATATAGTTCATTATGCTATTCTCTCCACTTCTGTGTATATTTCAATATTTTTATAATAAAAAATTAACGCCAAATTTAATTCCTTTATGGAGAATTATTTTCTTGTTCAGTTTTGTTTTTTCTTGGCATTTCTATGCTTGGAATTTTCTTTCTCTGTAGCACACAAAAATGTTTCAGCATATCTTGAAAACTTATTCTGCTTCTCAATGATATGCTTGAACCCAGTTTCTTTCTTCTCTTCACTTACTGCTTCAGTCAGGATGCTTCATCCCATGCCTCCTGTGTGCTTATCATTCTGCAGCTATCCTTAACTGAACTCCTGGTTAAAGCTATTGCTTCCTTCAACCCATGTTGTTATCTTTCATGGTTTTCTATCCTGTTTTGTTTGATTGATCCTACTAATTCTTTTAGAAACGGTAGGTGAGAAGTAAACTTTGAGTTCTTATTTGTCTAAAAATGTTTCTATTTTACATTCACATTCCTGATAATTTGACAGGTCAAAATAGTTTTCCCACCAACCACTTAAGTCATTGGCCCAGTGATACTGATGAGAAGTCTGATGGCAGTGTGATTTTTAACTTCTTGTATACAAACTCTATTATTCTTTCTGAAATATTTTAGAATATTTTTTAACCTAGAAGTTGTAAAATTTTGTGAAGATGTGCCACATGTAGGTCTTTTTTCACTCATCTTGCTCAGCATTCTGAAGGCTCTTTCAACCTAAGGACTCACTGTTTTTTTTCTCAGCTTTGGTAATTTTTCTTCTACTATTCAATAATTTCTTCCCTCCTTCCTTTTTTCTTTTTTTTAAATTCTTCTGGAGTGCCTATTCTTTCCCTGTTATATTATCTGCCTGTTTTCACTATATTCTATGACACTCCAATAATATTTTCAGACTCTCTTATTATTTTTCCAATTGATTTTTTTTTTTTTTTGAGATGGAGTCTTGCTCTGTCACCCAGGCTGCAGTGCAGTGGTGTGATCTTGGCTCACTGCAAGCTCCGCCTCCTGGGTTCAAGCAATTCTCCTGCCTCCTGAATAGCTGGGATTACAGATGACCACTACCACGCCCGGCTAATTTTTGTATTTTTAGTAGAGACGCGGTTTCACCATGTTGGCCAGGCTGGTCTCGAACTCCTGACCTCAGGTGATCTGCCCGCCTCGATCTCCCAAAACGTTGGGATTACAGGTGTGAGCCACCACACTCGGCTTTTTTTTTTTGTTTTTTTTTGAGACAGATTCTCGCTGTGTTGCTCAGGCTTCAGTGGCACGATCTCGGCTCACTGCAACCTCCGCCTCCCGGGATCAAGCGATTCTCCTGTCTTAGCCTCCTGAGTAGCTGGGACTACAGGCATGCGCCACCACACCTAGCTAATTTTTGTATTTTTAGTAGAGTTGGGGTTTCGCCATATTGGCCAGGCTGGTCTCGAACTCCTGACCTCAGGTGATCCACCCGCCTTGGCCTCCCAAAGTGCTGGGATTACAGGTGTGAGCCACCATGCCCGGCCCCATTTGAATTTTAAATTTGCAAAAGCTTTCTTATTCTGATTGTTTTTCATAATACAGACATGATATTTTGTTAACTTTTTCTAAAAGATAACAATCAGTTTTTAAAAGATTTCTTTTATGTCCTAAATATTTCCTCCTTGGTCTGCTTTTTACTTCGTTCTTTCTTTTAAGCTACACTTATTCTATTTTTCTTTCGCATCTAGTCATTAGGCTGGAGACACCTTCCCTCCCTACAATGCCTGAATGAGGAGGCCTTGCCTGGGTACCAACAACACATCAGTGGCCCTACTTCTTTTCAGCTAGTTCCCTTCAATTTCTCTAGAAAGAAATTCTCCAATTTCTTTTTCCTAGAGAAACTTCTTAATTACTTGGAACTTTTTCTGACGAATGGAGGAGGGAATTGGTTATCAAATCATACAGCTGTTCTACAGACAGATCTTCAAATAATCTTGCTATTTTCAAATTCATTTCTCACACCCACACTCCATAAAGCTGCAACTGGAGCCTCTTTGGGGTTTAGCCGGGAAGGTCACTCATACTCTCACCATAACCCCCTTTTATGCAATTTGTTTTGGTGTTCCTTCCAATCTGTTTACTAAAGAGCAAGCACATCTGGGCCGGGTGTGGTGGCTCATGCCTGTAAATCCCAGCACTTTGGGAGGCTGAGGCAGGTGGATCACCTGAGATCAGGAGTTCAAGACCAGCCTGGCCAACAGGGTGAAACCCCATCTCTACTAAAAATACAAAAATTAGCCAGGCATGGTGGCATGTGCCTGTAGTCCCAGCTACTCGGGAGGCTGAGGCAAGAGAATAGCTTGAACCCAGGAGGCGGAGGTTGCAGTGAGCCAAGGTTGAGCCACTGCACTCCAGCCCGGGCGACAGAGCAAGACTTTGTCTCCAAAAAAAAAAAAAGGGAAAGCACATTTGTCTTTCCTTTTAGATATCTGATGCAGACTCAAATTACAATTGTTCCTTTTATTTATCTTTGTTTTTAGAGTTATTTCCAATCTTATCCCTTTATTTCATTTTACTGGCATCCTAAGTGGAAGGGAAGAAAATATGTGAATTTAGACCATCATATTGAACCAGAAGTCACATTAACTTGAAGGAGTTGGAAAATGTGATCAACCATTACCTGCATATCAATCTACTCATCCATTGATCCATTTCTTCCAGATATTTGTATCCAACTTCCTACAGAACATCGCCACTTGAGAACCTTATAGGCCCCTCAAATTCAACTGTCTCAGTCATCTTCCCTAACATACCTGGGTCTTAGATAAGCTTATCTTGGCTCCCTGTCACAATTTATCCAGTCACATAAACAGAAGCCTAGAGGTTATTCCTGGCTCCCATCACCCCTCAGTTCCCATTTCCAAACTGTCACCAAATTTAATCGAGTTTAACCTTGTAATTATTTTTCTAATGAGGCCACCTCTCTTCATCTCCTCTGCTATCATCCTAGACCAAGCCCCCATTACATTTTGACTGAATTTGGAAACACAATTGTTTAATGGATTTTAAACTGTCTTCCATTCTCTTTAGAAAACTCCAGCTCCTTTAAAACACACATTATTTAATGTTACCATTCCTTTTCCCTCCTTTTGGCTATTATCTTTGTATACTCAGCCATTTCTCCCCTACTTACTAGTAACTTCAATACCTGGATCACTATCTCATTTCCACCACTGGACCCACTGTCATTCTTGACAATTTCAATATTCACATCAAAGATTCACTCAACACTCTGGCTGAAATTTCAATTCCTTAATGATATTGATTTGTAAATCCACCCCACTTTAGCTACCTCATAGGTCAACTTTAATTCCTCCCTTTTCTCAGATCTTATATCCAATTCAAACCAAACTCTGACAGTTTCCCTCCAAAATATTTTCAGAATCTGAGCTCCACCTTTTCCACTGCTATCAGTAATCCTAATCAAATCCACCATAATCTGTTACTTGAACTACTGCAACAGTCTCCTAATTTGTTTCTTCTCTTTACATCCTTAAATCTACCTCCATATAAAAGTCAGAATGATCATTTAAAAGTGTAATTCAAGGCCGGGTGCAGTGGCTCATGCCTGTAATCCCAGCACTTTGGGAGGCCGAGGTGGGTGGATCATGAGGTCAGGAGTTCGAGACCAGCCTGGCCAACATGGTGAAAACCTGTCTCTACTAAAAATACAAAAATTAGCTGGGTGTGGTGGTGCACACCTGTAATTTCAGCCACTCAGGAGGCTGAGGCAGGAGAATCGTTTGAACCTGGGAGGCGGAGTTTGCAGTGGCCAAGATCACACCTCTGCACTCCAGCCTGGGTGACAGAGCAAGACTCCATCTCAAAAAACAAACAAACAAACAAACAAAAAACGTGTAATTCGGATATCACCACCATACACTCTCCAATGAGTTTCCATTATACTTAGGATATAATCCAAACTCCTTTCCATGGTCTCCAAGACCTGGTCCTGACCTACCTCTCTCACTCATCTTTCTCTACCCTTCCCCTTATTTACAAACATCTAGCCATACTGGTCTTTCTGTTCTTCAAACTTGTATATTTAGTCATTGCATGTAAGACATATTTTGATATTAAGTGGTTCACCTCAACCTTTTTGTTATTGGTTATCTAAAGTTGCTGAGAGTTTGTTGGGGAGAGCCTCTTGTTATTTCTTTTTCTTTTCCCAGCCTCTCTTAATTTATTATTTTTCCAACAGACTTTTTTTTTGTTTTTGTTTTTGTTTTTTTTTTTTGAGACAGAGTCTTACTCTGTCACCCAGGCTGGAGTGCGGTCACATGATCTCAGCTCACTGCAATCTCTGTCTCCTGGGTTCAAGCAATTCTCCTGCCTTGGACTCCTAGGAGTAACTGGGATTACAGGCACCCACGACCACGCCCAGCTAATTTTTTTATTTTTAGTAGAGACAAGTTTTCACCATGTTGGCCAGGCGAACTCCTGACCTCAGGTGATCTGCCCGCCTCAGCCTCCCAAAGTGCTGGGATTATAGGTGTGAGCCACCGCACCCAGCCTTTTTTTTTTGAGACAGCGTCTCACTCTGTCACCTAGGCTGGAGTGCAGTGGCCCGATATCGGTTCACTGCAACCTCCGCTTCCTGGGATCAAGTGATTCTCCTGTCTCAGCCTCTTGAGTAGCTGGGACTACAGGCATGCGCCACCACACCTAGCTAATTTTTGTATTTTTAATAGAGACAGGGTTTCACCATGTTGGCCAAGCTGGTCTTGAACTCCTGGCTTCAAGTGATCTGCCTGCCTTGGCCTCCCAAAGTGCTGGGATTACAGGTGTGAGCCACTACTCCCAGCCACCATGCCCAGCCTCCTTTTGTTTTTTCTAAATATGGTTAACTTCCCCAAAAGTTAGAACTTTCCAGTGATGAGGACAAGAAGAAACCAAAGCTGAGATGTATGGTTCATGCAAGTGCTTTCTGTAAATGGAAAAAAAAAAAAAAAAAGACTAAAAATATTATTGAAAGATACCTTTTGATGTAAATAAATATAGTTATTCTAAAGGTATCTTAGAGTTTTAAAAGATAAAGATATCTTAGAGTTACTCTAAAGGTATCATAGAGTTTTAAGTACAACTATGTACTTAAAACGTGCGGATAAGCACAGTGAAGCTTTTGGTGGTGCTAGCAATGTTCTGGTTTTCCGTATGGATGCTAGTAACAGGGGTGTGTAAAGCTCAGGTAAATTTATTTTGCTGTACACTTGTGGGGTATACTTTCTAGATGTATATTTCAAAAATAGGTTGAAAAATATATACCTCTTTACTAGTTGTATGATAAACAACTTGAGGGAGAGCGACTAGGGGTATAAAGAAGGGAGGCATTTCATTATAAGCACCTTCTTGGCATTGCTTGAATTTACTATGTTCAAGGATATGTTCAAGTAGTAATTTTAGTTTTTAAATTATATTTTGAAGAGAAATACATATATGTTAATAGTAGTAGATGCTAAATGCTTTCTTTTCTATATTTTTGCAAAACTTAACATAATACTTGAACCTTAAGTAATCTGCCTAGATATGCAAAATTATTACTTCATGAGTTTTAAAATGCTGAATATATTAATACAATACTCCAGATACATAATTATTGGACAAGGCTATTAAAAATGCTCTTTTCTTTTCCAATTACATAGCTGTGTGAGGCTGTATTTTCTTTCTATACTTCAACCATTACAACACAGCACAAAAGACTGAATTTTTCAGAGTATAGAGGGGTCCTGAGATTAAAAAAAAATGTTTGAGAACAGTTGCATTAGAAGAACAGATGGCAGGGGACTAGCCATAGTAGCTATATCGCTATGGCAAAATGTGCTGGCAGTTACCCAGAAAAGCTGATGGGATTCACAGCATCTGATCAAATAGACCTCATTGTGAGAGGGGTTTGAGAGTAGACACAAGTTTTCATTGCTGGCACTTAGTTTCCTCAGCATGAATACAGGGAGTAAATCAGAATCTCCAGAGGGTGTGTATAGTTTTTTAAAAGAACCAAATCCACATTATAATTGTCTTTTTCTGAAAGCAAAACAACTCCTATTATTTTGAAACTACAGATTACAAAAGAAAGAAACAATTTGGCTGATGATATTAGAAGACACATTGAAGCCAAAAGGACACTGCTGAGAAAAATAATGACTGAAACTGAAAAATGAGGGCATGGCATTGTCTAGGGCAGCTTTCCTTAATCTTTTAAAACCTGGGCTCTGTTTTGATAAACATAAAAATCTCACTACCATCTGTCCTCTCTCAAATTGTCATATTTATACGATGCCTCTAAATGAAGACTCAATGTGTAAAGCCAAGTGTAGTTCAGCTGAGGCAATTTCATAAAGAGCCACAAAAATGCAGTCTAAGTATGCAGTTCTCAGGCAATCTGGCTGAATCCAAAGAGAAAATCTAAGTTCATAGACTACAGCTTTGTCCTCAGTCCCAGTTACCTTTTTGGAGATCATGAAAAATCAGTAGTTGTAAACAATTACTTATTAAAGCCAACATCATTACTAGCTCAAGAGTAACAGTTATCATGGCTACAGATGAAAGCTACTGTGTATATGATGTGATTTTAGAATGATAACCACCTTCACCAGAAGCTGAATAATGTATAACATCTAGAAGCCATGTAACATAATGGATCACGGAGCATGGACACTTGAAGCAAGACTGCGTGGCTGGAACCCTGGCTTTCCTCCATACTAGTTATTTGACCTTAGGAGGTCACTGAGTTCTGGCCATAGTTTCCTCATGTGTGGAACAGATGAGGGAAAATAACACTCTCACACTCTTTAGGTTTGTTGTTAGGACTGAATGAAGTAATACATGGAGAGTGCTTGCCACATACAAGATGCTATAAAAGCATTAGCTATTATTAAGTTTCACAAAATATTCCATGACTGACTAGATCAAATCCAATTTAGACATTGCTACCCTGACATTTTAAAGAATTAAAAATTGTTTTCCTAGACAAAATTCTCTAATGAGCCACACAGTATATAGGGAATGCCTGATGTTAAGAAATCAGGATCTTTTTTTCTCTTCAAGATATCTTTAATCAAAGAAGCAGCAAGTTTTAAAAGTTTACAACTAATTCACTCCATAGTACAGTCTCATCTGAGTTTCTCATTAAAAACAAAGTGATACCATATTTATGGGTAGGAAGAATCAATATTAAAACTTCAATTCTCTACAAATTGATCTATAGATTCAATGCACTTCTAATAAAAATACTAAGAAGTTTTTTTCAAACAAGTCTCTTTATTCTACAAAAGGATACATGGATAGATATATTTCTTTTATATGGAATTGTATTGTCCATTATAGTTTTTTCCTCTGGGATCTATTTTTTAAAAACACTTTAACTTTTATTTTAAGTTCAGGGGTACTTGTGCAGGTTTGTTATATAGATAAACTTGTGATTCAGGGGTTTGGTGTACAGATTATTTCATCACCTGAATACCAAGCATAGTACCCAGTAGTTTTTTTTCTGAACCTCTCCCTCCTCCCACCCTCCACCCTCAAGTAGGCCTCAGTGTCTGTTGTTCCCCTCTTTCTGTCCATGTGTTCTCATTATTTAGCTCAATGAGAACATAATGGTCTTTGGTTTTCTGTTTCTGCGATAGTTTGCTAAGGGTAATGATAATGGCTTCCAGTTCCATCCATGTTCCCGCAAAGGACATGATCGCATTCTTTTTTCTGGCTGCATAGTATTCCATGGTGTGTATGTACCACTCTTTCTTCATCCAGTCTACCATCGATGGGCATTTAGGTTGATTCCATGTCTTTGCTATTGTGAACAGTGCTGAAATGAACATATGTGTCTTTAAGGTAGAATGATTTATATTCCTTTGGGTATATACTGAGTAGTGGGACTGCTGGGTCAAATGGTAGTTCTATTTTTAGTTCTTTGAGGAATCGTTACACTGCTTTCCACAATGGTTGAACTAATTTACACTCCCACCAGCAGTATGTAAGTGTTCCCTTTTCTCCGCAACTTCACCAGCATCTGTTATTTTTTGACTTTTTAATATCATAGCCACTCTGACTGGTGTGAGATAGTATCTCATTGTGGTTTTGATTTGCATTTACGTAATGATTAGTGATATTGAGCATTTTTTCATTTCCCAGGCTCTAGTGATCCTCCAGCCTCAGCCTCCGTAGTAGGTAGGACTACAGGTGTGAGCCACACTGCCCAGCTAATTTTTTTTTTTTTGGTATTTTTTGTAGAGATGGTATTTTGTTAAGTTGCTCAGGCTGGTCTCAAACTCCTAAACTCAGTGATCCACCCATCTTGGTCTCCCAAGGTGCTGGGATTACAGGCATGAGCCACTGCACCTGGCTAGTATGACCATTTAAGTGATATTGATTCTTCCTATCCAAGAGCATAGAATGTTCTTCCATTTGTTTTTGTCATCTCTGATTTCTTTGAAAAGTGTTTTGTAATTCTCATTGTAGAGATCTTTTATCTCACTGGTTAGGTATATTCCTAGGTATTTTATTCTTTTTGTGACAACTGTGAATGGGATTGAGTTCCTAATTTGGCTCTCAGCATGGGTGCTGGTTAGTGTATAAAAACGCTACTGATTTTTGTACATTGATTTTGTACCCCAAAACTTTGCTGAAGTTGTTTATCAGTTCAAGGAGCTTTTGGGCAGAGACTATGGGGTTTTCTAGATATAGAAGCGTGTTGTCTGCAAACAGGGATAGTTTGACTTCCTCTCTTCCTATTTGGATGCCTTTTATTCCTTTCTCTTGCCTCATTGCTCTGGCCAGGACTTCCAATACTATATTAAATAGGAGTGGTGAGAGAGGGCATCCTTGTTTTGTTTTTGTATATTCTGGGTAACAGTCCTTTATTAGATACAACTTTTGTAAATATTTTCTCCTAGTCTGTGGCTGATCTTTTCATTTTCTTTACAGTGTCTTTTGCAGAGTAGAAATTTTTAATTTTAATGAAATTCGGCTTATCAGTTCTTTCTTTCATGTATTGTGCCTTTGGTGTTGTATCTAAAAAGTCACTGCCAGGCTCACGCCTGTAATCCCAGCACTTTGGGAGGCCGAGGTGGGTGGATCACTTGAGCTTAAGAGTTCAAGACCAGCCTGGGCAACATGGCAAAACCCCATCTCTACAAAAAATACAAGAATTAGCCAGGCGTGGTGGCACATGCCTGTAGTCCCAGCTACTTGGGAGGCTGAGGTGGAAGATGGCTTGAGCCTGGGAGGTCAAGGCTACAGTGAGCTGACATCATGCCACTGCACTCCAGCCTGGGCAACAGAGTGGAGATCCTGTCTCAAACAAAACCCCAAAAATTAAAGTCACTGCCAAATCCAAGGTCATTTAGATTTTCTCTTATGTTATCTTCTAGGAGTTTCACAGTATCGTGTTTACATTTATTTAGGTCTGTGATCTACTTTGAGTTAATTTTTGTGAAACAGGTTTGTGTATAGATTCATATTTTGCAGGTGGATGGTCAGTTGTTCCAGCACTGTTTGTTAAAAAGACTATCTTTAGGCCAGGCGCGGTGGCTCATGCCCGTAATCCCAGCACTTTGGGAGGCCGAGGCGGGCGGATCACTTGAGGTCAGGAGTTCGAGACCAACCTGGCCAACATGGTGAAACCCCGTCTCTACTAAAAATACAAAAGTTAGCTGGGCGTGGTGGCGCATGCCTGTAATCCCAGCTACTCCGGAGGCTGAGACAGGAGAATCACTTGAACCCGGGAGGCGGAGGTTGCAGTGAGCTGAGGTCGCACCACTGCACGCCAGCCTGGGCAACAGAGCAAGACTCTGTCTCAAAGAAAAGAAAAACAAAACAGACTATCTTTGCTCCACTGTATTACCTTTGCTCCTTTGTTAAGATCATTTGACTACAGTCATCCCTTGATAGATCTGTGGGGGATTGGTTCCAGGACCCCCCAGGAAACACCAAAATCCATAGATGCTCAAGTCTCTTATATAAAGTGGTATAGTTTTTGCGTATAACCTGCCTACACAAGCCTCGTGAATACTTGAAATAATCTCTAGATTACTTATGATAAATAATACAGTGTAAACATACTGTTAAGTAACATGTAAACAGCTGTTATACTTTATTGTTAAAGGAATGATGACAAGAAAAAAATTCTGTACATGTTCAGTACAGACATAACCATCATAGGCCTAATACTTTTTTTTTTTTTTTTTTTTTTTTTTGGAGACAGGGTCTTGCTCTGTCACCCAGACTGGAATGCAGTGGCACAATCTCAGCTCACTGCAACCTCCACCTCCTAGGCTCAAGCAATCCTCCCACCTTAGCCTCCCAAGTAGCTGGGACTACAGATGTGTGCCACCATGCCTGGCTAATTTTTTTATTTTTTGAAGAGATCACGTTACCTAGGCTGGTCACAAACTCCTGGGCTCAAGCAATCCACCCTCCTCAGCCTCTCAAAGGGGTGAGATTACAGGCGTGAGCCACCATGTCCAGCCCTAACTACATTTTTGATCTGCAGTTGGCTAAATCCAAGAATACAAAACCCAAAGATACAAAGGGCCAGCCGTATATTTATGCGGGTCAGTTTCTGGGCTCTCTATTATGTTCCTTTCATCTATTTGTCTGTTTTTTTGCCATTCCCACACTGTCTTGATTACTGTAGCTTTATAGTAAGTCTTGAAGTCCAGTAGTATCAGTCCTCCAACCTTCTTCTCTCCTTCAATATTGTGTTGGCTATTCTGTGTCTTTTGCCTTTCCATATAAACTTTAGAATCAGTTTGTCAATATCCATAAGATAAATTGCTAGGATTTTTATTGCAATTGCATTAAATCTATAGATGAAGGCCGGGTGTGGTGGCTTACTCCTGTAATCCCAGCACTTTGGGAGGCTGAGGCAGGGGGATCACTTGAGGTCAGGAGTTCAAAGCCAGCATAGCAAACATGGTGAAACCCTGTCTCTAATAAAAATACAAAAAAATTAGCTGGGCATGGTGGCAGGCACCTGTAATCCCAGATACTTGGGAGGCTGTGGCAGCAGAATTGCTTGAACCTGGGAGGCAGAGGTTGCAGTGAACCAAGATCGGCCACTGTACTCCAGCTTGGGTGAAAGAGCGAGGCTCCATCTAAGAAAAAAAAAAAGTCTATAGATGAAGGTGGGAAGAACTGACATCTTGACAGTATGGAATCTTCCTATCCATGAACATAGAATATCCCCCATTTATTTAATTCTTTGATTTCATTCATGAGATTATTGTAGTTTTCCTCATACAGACCTTGCACATATTTTGTTAGATTTATACCTAAGTATTTGGGGGTGCTAATATAAATAGTATTGTGTTTCCAATTTCAAATTCTACTGTTCATTGCTGGTATGTAGAACAGCAATTGCTTTTTATATATTAACCTTATATCCTGCAACTTTACTGTAATTGCTCATTCATTTCAGGAGTATTTTTGGTCAATTCTTTCAGGTTTTCTACATAGACAATCATGTCATCTTCAAACAAAGATAGTTTTATTTCTTCCTTCCTACTCTGTACACCTTTTATTTCCTTTCCTCGTATTATTGCGTTAGCTAGAACTTCCAGTATGATGTTGAAAAGCAGTGATAAGAGGGGACATCCTTGCCTTGTTCCTGACTATAGTGGGAAAGCTTCCAGTTTCTTACCATTAAGTTGGATGTTAGCTCTAAGTTTCTTGAAGATATTCTTTACCAAGTTTAGAAAGTTTCCCTCTAGTCCTAGTTTGCTGAGAGTTTTTATCATGAACGGGTGTTGGATTTTATTAAATGCTTTTTCTGCATCTATTGATATAATCATGTGATTTTTTTTTTCTAACTTGTTGATGTGATAGATTACATTGCTTGATTTTTTTTTTTTTTTTTTTTTTTGAGACAGAGTCTCGCTCTGTCACCCAGGCTGGAGTGCAGTGGCACAATCTTGGCTCACCGCAAGCTCTGCCTCCCGGGTTCACACCATTCTCCTGCCTCAGCCTCCTGAGTAACTGAGACTACAGGCGCCCGCCACCACGCCCAGCTAATTTTTTGTATTTTTAGTGGAGATGGGGTTTCACTGTGTTAGCCAGGATGTTCTCAATCTCCTGACCTCGTGATCTGCCCGCCTTGGCCTCCCAAAGTGCTGGGATTACAGGCGTGAGCCACCGCACCACACCCAGCCCGCATTGCTTGATTTTTGAATGTTGAACCAGTATGGCATACTTGGGATATATCCCACTTGGTCATAGTGTAATTTTTATACATTGTTGGATTTGATTTGCTAATATTTTGTTGATAATTTGCCTCTATATTCATGAGAGGTATTGGTCTGTAGTTTTCTTGTAATATCTTTGTCTAATTTGGGTATTAGGACAATGCTAACCTCACAGAATGAGTTGGGAAGAATTCTCTCTGCTTCTGTCTTCTGAAAGAGACTGTAGAGTCTTAGTATTTTTTCCTTAAATGTTTGGTAGAATTTACCAGTAAACCTATTGGGTCTGGTACTTTCTCTTTTAGAAGGTTATGAGCAATTGATTCAATTTATTTAAAAAATATAGGTTTGAAGTCTCGTGTGAGTTTCTTCTTGTGTGAGTTTTGGCAGATTGTGTCCTTCAAGGAATTGGTCCATTTCACCTAGGTTATCAAATCCGTGGGCAAAGAGTTTTCATAGCATTCTTTTATTGTCCTTTTAATATCCATAGGATCTACAGTGATGTTCTCTTTTTCATTTCTGCTGTTAGTAATTTGTGTCCTCTCTTTTTCTTAACCTAGTTAGATCATCAATTTTATTGAACTGTTTGAAAAAACCAGCTTTTGATTTCATTGATTATTGATTTCTTATTTTCAATTTCATTGATTTCTACTCTAATTTGTATCACTTCTTTTCTTCTGCTTACTTTGGATTGAGTTTGCTCTTCTTTTTCTAGTTTTCTAAAGTTGAAGTTTGGATTATTGATTTTTAGATCTTTTGTCTTTTTGAATATATACATTCCAATGTTATAAATTCCCCTTAAACACTGCTTTCATGGCATCCCTCAAATTCTGATGTTATGTTTTCATTTTTTATTTAGTACAAAAGGTTTAAATTCCTCTTGAGATTTCTTCTTTCATCCATGTGTTTAGAAGTGTGTTGCTTAATCTTCACATATTTTGGGATTTTCCAATTATCTTTCTGTTATTGATTTTTTATTTAATTCCATTGTAGTCTGAGAGCAGACATTGTAGGATTTCTATTCTTTTAAATTTGCTAAGGTGTGTTTTATGGTTCAGAATGTGATCTATCTTGGTGAATGTTTCACATAAGCTTGAGAAAAAGCTTACATGCTTGGGTATTCTGCTGTTGTGGAATGAAATAGTCAATAGATATCCATTATATTCAGCTGATTAATGGTGTTTTTGAGTTCAAACATGTCCCTATTGATTCTCTGCCTCCTGGGTTGAGGGGGGTTGAAGTCTTCAACTATAAGAGTGGATTTCTACTGCAGTTCTGTTAGTTTTTGCCTCACAGAGTTTTGTTTTTGTTTTGTTTCATTTTGAGACAGAGTCTCATTCTGTCACTCAGGTTGGACAGTGCAGTTGCACAATCTCAGCTCACTGCAACCTCTGCCTCTCAGGCTCAAGTAATTCTCATGACTCAGCCTCCCAAGTAGCTGGGATTATAGGCATGCACCACTATGCCCAGCTAATTTTTGTATTTTTTTTTTTTTTTGTAGAGACAGGGTTTCGCCATGTTGACCAGGCTGGTCTTGAACTCCTGCCCTCATGTGATCCACCTGCCTCAGCCTCCCAAAGTGGCATAAGCCACTGCACCTGGCCCTGCCTTACATAGTTTAATGCTGTTGTTAGGTGCATACACATTAAAGATTGTTATTTCTTTTTGGAGAATTGACCCCTTTATCACTATGTAACATCCCTCTTTATCTCTGGTAACTTTCCTTGCAGTGAAGTCTTCTCTGTCAGAAATTAATATAGCTGTTCTCACTTACATTCGATTAGTGTTACCATGGTATATCGTTCTCCATCCATTCACTTTTAATCTGTATGTCTGTATATTTAAAGTGGGTTTCTTGTAGGTAACATACAGTAGGGTCTTGTTTTTTGATCCACTCTAACAATCTCTTTTAATTGGTGCATTTAGACCACTGATGTTCAAAATGATTACTAATATAACTGGATTAATATCTATCATATTTGTTACTATCTTCTATTTGTTGCTCTTGTCTTTTGTTCCTATTTTTGTCTTCTACTCTTTTTCTGCCTTTTTGGTTTTAATTGAGCATTTTATTTGATTCCATTTTCTCTTCTTTTTAAGCTTCTACTTTTTTTAGTGGTTGTCCTGGAGTGTGCAGTATACATTTACAATGAATCAAGTTCACATTTGAATAAACCATATCACTTCATGGGTAATGTGAGTACCTTATAATGACAAAATAATCCTAATTCCTCCCTCCTGTCCATGTATCATTGTTTTCATTCATTTCACTTATATATAAGCAAACATAGGCATATAGTATAATGTATATATTATATATAATATATAAATATATATACATACAGTAGTTGTCCCTTATCTGCAGTTTTGCTTTCCAGTTTCAATTACCTGTGGTTGACTATCATCTGAAAATATTAAGATATTTTGAGAGAAAGAGACAGAGATCACATTCACATAACTTTTATTACCGTATTATTTTATTTTATTTTTATTTTATTACTATATTATTGCTATAAATTGTTATTATTATTGTTAATCTCTTACTATGCCTAATTTATAAATTAAACTGTATCATAGGAATGTATGTATAGGAAAAAGTATAGTATTTATAAGGTTTGGTACTATCTGTGGTTTCAGGAATTCACTGTGGGCCCTGGAATGTATCTCCCACCGATAAGGGGGAACTACTGTATATACAAATATATAATATATATACATACATAGGCACACATAATTAAATACATTGTTGCTATTATTTTGAAAGCTGTCATCTGTTAGATCAATTAAGAATAAAAACGTTGGCCAGGCGCGATGGCTCACGGCTGTAATCCCAGCACTTTGGGAGGCCAAGGAGGGCAGATCATGAGGTCAGGAGTTCGAGACCAGTCTGGCCAACACAGTGAATCCCTGTCTCTACTAAAAATACAAAACATTAGCCAAGAGTGGTGATGTGCGCCTGTAGTCCCAGCTACTCAGGAGGCTGAGGCAGGAGAATCACGTGAACCGGGGAGGCGGAGGTTGCAGTGAGCCGAGACTGAGCCACTGCACTCCAGCCCGGGCGACAGTGCGAGACTCTGTCTCAAAAAAAAAAAAGAATAAAAATGTTTCACTTTATCTTCACTTATTCTTTGTGTGTTCATTGCTATTGGAGAAGGACTTCTTTTTAAAATGTCTTCTAAGAAGGCAGAGAATATATAGGAAATATACTACAAGCAACTTCAAAGTTCTTTTTAGGATAAGGAAGGCAAACTATGTATATAAGTGATTTATAGGCTGGGCGCAGTGGCTCACGCCTGTAATCCCAGCATTTGGGAGGCCAAGGCAGACTGATCACGAGGCTAGGAGTTTGAGACCAGCCTGGCCAACATGGTGAAACCCTGACTCTACTAAAAATACAAAAATTAGCCAGGCATGGTGGCACGTGCCTGTAGTCCTAGCTACTCGGGAGGATGAGGCAGGAGAATAGTTTGAACCCAGGAGGCAGAGGTTGCAGTGAGCCAAGATCACGCCATTGCACTCCAGCCTGGGCGACAGGGCGAGACTCCATCTCAAAAAAAAAAAAAAATGTGATTTCTAAAATCCTTTAAATCAATGCAGTTTCTTTGCTTTGGCTGAGACTCACATTTAAGGTCAAATATAAATCCTAAAAACAAAAAGTAACTTCTAAATATTCATAATGCAATCTCAAACCTGCTTTTGTGGCAACTTAAGGGACTTTTATAAGCAATTTTAAAGTATAGGGTCAATCTGTCATTTCTAAAAGTGAGGGAAGTTACATAAATCTAATAGGCCCAATAGGTATCACACAAAAGGGTTTTTTTTTTTTTTAAGTTTAATCTGGAGTAAAGGTACTGCTATTCAGTTTCTCAGAGAAACACCTTAGAGTTAAATGATCATTATTCCATTTTAGCTACTTAGAGAAAAATCTCCTTAACTTAAAAAATGAACAGTTACCTACCACAGCTTTTTTTGGAAGAAAAAGTTTATTGAAATTGTTCCTGAATATTATGCTATGGCTCATATTTTACACAACTCACAAGTTTTGATGGGCTCAAAGCAGAAAAGGATACTTAAATGAATGTTCTTGAAGAAAATTCACTCTAAGGAAGAAGCTACTATTACTAGTAGAAAACATCTGTGGCTGGAGTTAATTTTGGAATTAGGTCCTGTGCTATTTGACCCAATGGATAAATTACATTCAGTTTTCTTTTTTAGTCAGTTTTCTGAATCAATGCATCAGCTTTAAAAGTAAACTCTGAATAGGCCTAAATGACTCTAGTCTTTGGTGTCTTTAAGTACTTATTGGGTAACAATTGCAAACATCTAGACCAAACAAACATCTTTGGCAAAATAAAACCCAACAAAAAAGTACATAAGGCATTATCCTTTGGCATACCAATTCTGGTATATGTGTTCAGTGAAATTCAACACTGACGATGGTTGAATTTGGGAAGAGATTGGAAAGTGATCATTATGTATCTAAAACTAGGTAGAGGAAAATACAGAAAGTGCCACGACATTGGTCTGGACAATAATTTTTTTTTTTTTTAGACGGAGTCTCACTCTGTTACCAGGCTGGAGTGCAGTGGCATGATCTTGGCTCACTGCAACCTCCACCTCCTGGGTTCAAGCAATTCTGCTGCCTCAGCCTCCCAAGTAGCTGGGACTACAGGTACACACCACCACACCCAGCTTATTTTTGTATTTTTAGTAGAGATGGGGTTTCACCATGTTGGCCAGGATGGTCTTGATCTCTTGACCTCATGATCCGCCCACCTCAGCCTCCCAAAATGCTGGTATTACAGGTGTGAGCCACTGCGCCTGGCTGGACAATGATTCTTTGGGACATGAATCCAAAAGCACAGGGAACAAAAGCAAAAACAGACAAATGGAATTAACTCAAAGTAAAAAGCTTCTGCACAGTCAAGGAAACAATCAATATAGTGAAGAGACAATCTACAGAATGGGAAAAAATATTTGCAAACCATACATTTGATAAGCGGTTAATATAAAAAATATGTAACGAACTCAGGGGGCTGGGCATGGTGGCTCACGCCTGTAATCCCAGTGCTTTGGGAGGCTGAGGTGGGAAGATCACTTGAGGTCAGGAGCTTGAGATGAGCCTGGGCAGCACAGAGAGATCCCATTGCTACAAAAATTAAAAAGTAAGCTGGGTATGGTGGTGTGCACACTCCAGCCTGAGCAACAGAAGAAGACCTTGTCTCAAAGCAAAAAAAAGGAACTCAAACAACCTAACAGTGAGAAAACAAATAATCCAATATTAAAAAATGGGCAAAGGGCCCAGGTGCAGTGGCTCATGCCTGTAATCCCAGCATTTGGGAAGGCGAGGTGGGTGTATCATGAGGTCAGGAGTTTGAGACCAGCCTGGCCAACATGGTGAAACCCCGTCTCTGCTAAAAATACAAAAATTAGCCAGGCGTGGTGGCGGGCACCTGTAATCCCAACTACTTGGGAGGCTGAGGCATGAGAATTGCTTGAACCTGGGAGGTGGAGGCTGCAGTGAGCCAAGATCATGCCATTGTACTCTAGCCTGGGTGACACAGCAAGACTCTGACTCAAAAAAAATGGGCAAAGGATCAGAATAGACATTAATCAAAAGAAGACATACAAATGGCTAACAGATATATGCTGTATATGTAAAAATTCTCAAAATCACTAATCATCAAAGCAATACAAATTATTTTATTTTATTTTATTTTATTTATTTATTTATTTGTTTGTTTGTTTGTTTTGAGACAGAGTCTACTCTGTTGCCCAGGCTGGAGTGCAATGGCACTATCTTGGCTCACTGCAAACTCCGCTGCCTGGGTTCAGGCAATTCTCGTGCCTCAGCCTCCTGAGTAGCTGGGATTACAAGTGTGTGCCACCACACTCAGCTAATTTTTTTTTTTTTGAGACAGAGTCTCGCTCTGTTGCCCAGGCTGGAGTGCAGTTGCATGATCTCGGCTCACTGCAAACTTCACCTCCCAGGCTCAAGCGATTCTCCTGCCTTAGCCTCCCGAATAGCTGGGATTACAGGTGTGTGCCACCATGCCCAGCTAATTTTTGTATTTTTAGTAGAGACGGAGTTTCACCATGTTCACCAGGCTGGTCTCAAACTCCTGACCTCAGGTGATCTGCCCTCCTTGGCCTCCCAAAGTGCTGGGATTACAGGCGTGAGCTGCCGTGCCCAGCCAATTTTTGTATTTTTAATAGAGATGGTGTTTTACTATGTTGGCCAGCCTGATCTTGAACTCCTGACTTCAAATGATCTACCTGCCTCAGCCTCCCAAAATGCTGGAATTACAGACGTGAGCCACTGCACCCAGCCCAAAGCAATACAAATTAAAACCACGATAATGGCCAGGTGTGATGGCTCATGCCTGTAATCCCAGCACTCTGGGAGGCTGAGGCAAGTGGATCCTGAGGTCAAGAGTTCAAGACCAACCTGGCCAAGATGGCGAAACCCTCTCTCTCCTAAAAATACAAAAAAATTATCCAGGCATGGTGGCAGGCACCTGTAATCTCAGCTACTTGGGAGGCTGAGGCAGAGAATTGCTTGAATCCAGGAGGCGGAGGTTACAGTGAGCCAAGATCATGCCACTGCACTCCAGCTTGGGTGACAGAGTGAGGTTCCATCTCAAAAAAACAAAACAAAACAAAACAAAACAAAACAAAGAAAACACCACAATAAGATATTACCTCATACCTTTTAGAAGGGCCATTATAAAAAAGATGAAAGGCAACAAGTGTTGGAGAGGGAGGGCATGGAGAAAAGGGAATCCTTGCATGCTGTTGGTGGGAATGTAAATTAGTACAACCATTATGGAGAACAGTATGGAGGTTCCTAAAAAAATTAAAAATAGAACTAGCTCAGTATGTCAAAGAGATGTTTGCACTCTCATGTTCCCTGCAGCATTATTCACAATAGTCAAGACAGAGAATCAACCTAATTGTCCAAAAATGGATAAGGAAAATGTGGTATATATGTACAATGAGGTATATTTATACAATATAAAATACAATTCCACTTTATATACAACGGAATACTATTAAGCCTTAAAAAAAGAAGGAAATCCTATCAGTAGCCCCCAACGTTTTTGGCACCAGGACTGGTTTTGGGATGAAACTGTTCCACCTCAGATCATCAGGCATTAGATTCTCATAAGGAGCATGCAACTGAGACCCCTCGTATGTGCAGTTCACAATAGGGTTCGAGCTCCTGTAAGAATCCAGTACTGCCGCTGACCTGACAGGAGACGGAGCTCAGGCGGTGACGCTCGCTTGCCTGGTGTTCACCTCCTTCTATGTGGCCCGGTTCCTAAGAGGCGGCGGACTGCTACTGGTCCATGGCTCAGGGGTTGGGGACCCTGATTTACAACATGGATGAACCTGGAGGACATCATGTTAAGTAAAATAAGCCAGACACAGAAAGGCAAATACTGCATGATTTCACTTATATGTGGAATCTAAAAAAGTTGAACTCATAGAAGCAGTGAGCAGAATGGTTACCAGGAGCTGAGGAAAGGGGAGGTGTCCATCAAATAATGCAAAATTTCAGTTAGATGGAAATAATAAATTCAAGAGCTCTATTGTACAACATGGTGACTATAGCTAATAACAATATATTATATTGTTGAAAATTGCTGGCTGGGCACAGTGGCTCACACTTGTAATCCCAGCACTTTGGGAAGCCAAGGCGGGAGGATCACTTGTGTCCAGGAATTCAAGACCAGTCTGGATAACACATTGAGACCCCATCGCTACAAAAAATTTAAAAATTAGCGAGGTGTGGTAGCATAGTGCCAGCTACTCGGGAGGCTGAGGTGGGAAGATCACTTGAGCTCAGGAGGTTGCGGCTGCAGTGAGGTGTGATAGCATCACTGCACTCCAGCCTGGGTGACAGAGACCCTATCTCAAGAAAAAATAAAAAAGAAAATTGCTAAGAGAGCAGATTTTAAGTGTTCTCACCATACACAGAAAAGGTGAGGTAATGTATGTTAATTAGCTCTATGTAGCCATTCCACAATGTATACATATTTCAAAATAACCTGTTGCACTGGGTAAATATATACAATTATTATTTGTCAATTAAAATTAATAATAATAAATGATGTATCTAAATAATTTGCATAGTTTTTCTTAAAACAAAAAACAGAAAATTTGAACTCCTAGCACCTATTTATTCCTTAATATTAGAAAAGTAACATGTTAGAGTGAAGCAAGACAGAAATCCATTCTATGCAGGAACCAATGGATCTATCTGGATCTGACCTGAGATACAAGAGAGAGTCATAACGAAAAACCTGGATGTTCCAAAAGGAAGATGCCAAGACCCGTCAAGGTTAGTACTGTACTGTAGCCCTGAGTTCAAAGTCAGAGTTCAAGGAATTTGCCTAACAAAGAGCAGGATTAAGGAAGAAACATTTGATCCACTAGGTGGTAGAGCCTGTCCCAGGGTTGTGTTCCCAGCACAGAGCTGTCTGATCCTGTTTTCCTGGGTTTTGCAGGCACTGTGCCCGTTGCCTGACACCACCCACCTTTTCTGGCTCTTTCCCTGTGCCCCTTTCTTCCATTCACCACAGCGACATCTAGGATCTATGAGTCAGTGTGGCAAAATGAGCCAAGCTGTGGTTGCTAAGCAGGTTTTCAGCAGGCTTCCCAGCCTGGTCTTGGAGCTTATGATGCTTCCAATTTATTAAGTATAGCAAATGATCTTGTTACTATAAAGAATCTGCTATTTCTATATCAACATTATACAAACAGTGCACCACTGAATTATAGTGTTCCACGACATGCTAAACAGGTGGCTCAAGATGAAAAAGTTCATGCTTGCCATGTTTTATTTATTGGCACAAGTTATTGATTTTTTCTTTTATTTTTTTGAAACAGGGTCTTGATCTGTCACCCAGGCTGGAGTGCAGGGGTGCAATTATAGCTCACTACAGCCGCAAGCTCCTGGGCTCAAGTGATCCTCCTGTCTCAGCCCTCCAAGTAGCTAGGACTACAGGCATGCATCACTATGCCCAGTCAATTTTTTGTTTTTTTATTTTGTAGAGACAGAGTCTCCCTGTGTCGCCCAGGCTGATCTTGAACTCCTGTGCTCATGCGACCCTCCCACTTAGGCCTCCCAAAGTGCTGGGATTACAGGTGTGAGCCTCTGCGCCTGGCCTAGTTTTTTTCTTTTCCCTTCTTTTTCTTTTTCTTTTTTTTGAGTTAAAGTCTCACTCTGCCGCCTAGGCTGGACTGCAGTGACTCAGACATGGCTCAGTACAGCCTGAACCTCCTGGGCTCAAGTGATTCTCCTGCCACAGCCCCCGCTCCCACCCAAGTAGCTGGGACTACAGGCACATGCCACCCATGCACAGCTAAATTTTTTTTTTTTGTAGAGACGGGGTTTTGCCATGTTGCCCAGGTTGGTCTCAAACTTAAGTGATCCGCCTGCCTTGGCCTCCCAGAGTGCTGGGATTATAGGCACGAGCAACCGCACTCAGGCAATTTTTTCTTCTAATTTAACATTTCCCATAGAATTCAACATTTATTTATTTATTTAAAAAAATTTTTTTAGAGACAGGGTCTTACTCTGTTGCCCAGGCTGGAGTGCTGTAGTGCAATCAGAGCTCACTGCAGCCTTGACCTCCTGAGCTTAGTAATCCTCCTGCCTTAACCTCCCAAGTAGCTGGGACCATATGTGCATGCCATCACACCCAACTAATTAATTTTTATTTTTGGTAAAGATGGGGTCTCCTTATGTTGCCTAGGCTGGTCTTGAACTCCTGGGCTCAAGTGATCCTCCTTCTGTGGCCTCTCAACGTGCTGGAATTACAGGAATGAGCCATCATGCTTAGGCAGAATCCAACTTTTAATGCACATTAAACATGAATCAAAAGTTACAATGTCTTAATGCCATTAAAGAGTCTATTATTAAATCATTCATCATTTCATGTTGTTCTAAAATGTATTTTAAGCTACTATGTAGTAGTGTAGGATTCCATTTACATTATACAGAAAAATTCCAGCTAATAACTGCAGAAGTAATGATAAAAATAGAAAATCATTGTTCTACAACTTTTTTTCTTCTTCTTTTTTTTTTTCTGAGACAGAGTCTCGCTCTGTCACCCAGACTGGAGTACAGTGGCACTAGCTCGGCTCACTGCAACTTCTGCCTTCTGGGTTCAAGCGACTCTCCTGCCTCAGCCTCCCTTGTAGCTGGGATTACAAGTGCCTACCACCACACCTGGCTAATTTTTGTATTTTTAGTAGTGACGGGGTTTCGTCATGTTGGCTAGGCTGGTCTTGAATTCCTGACTTAAGGTGATTCGCCCCCTCTTGGCCTCCCAAAGTGCTGGGATTTTACGCGTGAGCCACCACACCTGGCTGTTTTACAACTTCTAATGAAGTAGCTGACTCAGGCAATGGTCATCAAGAAGGGGTGAAATCACCGGGTGAAAGGCTGATGGGGACCTTTATCACAAAGGGATCAGACTTTCACCGTCGGAACTCATGGGATCAATTTTAGCATTACTAAAAGCAGGACGTCTGGATATTGTTTGCCTTTGTGTACACTGTACCACTGTTCCCTCCTCCCAAAAACTGAGCCTCAATCTAATAAAGCCTTCATATCTAACTTCCAGCCTATAGGAAATAGAAAAGACCAACTAACAAGTTAAATAACCAAAAGAAGCAATCAGCCAAATCCAGAATGTGGTTTACTTTGAAGAAACCAATCATGACTGACTAGTTTCTTCAAAAAGCCAATGGAATATTAAAGGATGGGAGAGAGGGGGAGGAGAAACTGTTTTAGAATAAAAGAAACTTAAGAAATCTAACAACCAAATACAGTGAGTAATCTTTGTTGGATCTTGATTTGAGTAAAACAACTGTAAAAAACATTTAGTCAATCAGTGAAATCTAAGTATGATCTGAGTGGTATTAGACGATATTAAAGAAGTACTGTTAAATGGCCGGGTGCAGTGGCTCACACGTGTAATCCCAGCACTTTGGGAGGCTGAGGAGGGCAGATCACTTGAGGTCAGGAGTTCGAGACCAGCCTGGCCAACATGGTGAAACCCCATCTGTACAAAAAAATACAAAAAATTATCTAGATATGGTGGCGTGTGTCTGTAGTCCCAGCTACCTGGGAGGCTGAGGCAGGAGAATCACTTGAACCCAAGAGGTGGAGGTTGCAGTGAGCCAAGACTGCACCAGTGCACTCCAGCCTGGGCGAGAGAGCAAAACTCTGCCTCAAAAATAAAAATAAAAATAAAATAAAGATGTGCTGTTAATTACATTAGACATAGTAATGACATTGTGTTATGTAAAAATACTCTTTTTTTGAGATGTATAACTAAAGGACTTCACGGATAATAGTGAAATGATTTACTTTGTAATACCTAAGCAAAACAAAAAGGTTGTGGGGGAAGATAGAGACACATACCAACAAACAGATGAATGGATGAAACAAGTCTGGCAATGTATTAATGACTACTGGAACAGGTAGTACGTATCACTGTACTCTCTATTTTTGTGCACATTTGGAAAAGTAAAAACAGTAAAAAAAAGAAAAAAGAGCTTGTGGGTGGAGATCTAGGATCCAAAACCCACAGGATTTCAGGAATATGTTGGACAGCAAAGATTAAAATCAACTATGGTGGTTACTCTTACCTTAAGAAAAAATCAGAAAAGAGAAGCTCTTACACAAGGGAGCCACAGGGGAAAGTTTCCTAGAGAAAGTATGTGCTGAAGTCCACAGAATGAGAGAGGAAAGGAAGGCTGCACTCTAATTTGGGTTCTCTCAGAGGTCTGTGCCCCACCCATGAAAAGTATGGGGACTATTTCAACTTAGGAAGGAGGAGCAGCCGCAGGTTTGCAAAGGATGTTAAGAGAGCCTAATTTGGAAGAGAGCTGCCTACAAGGAGGAGGATTGCTGTATAAATAGAACTGGAATATCTCAGTTTTATCCTAGAAAGTAGAAAGATTAACTTAACTTAAAATGAAAGATAAAGTTACATTATGAACTTACTCAAAGTTTAAAACTGGACATCCAACCCTTAAAGGTAAATAAGCTTTTTTTAAAAAAATGAGAACTAGCCTGGAAGCATACCAGTTGCTTCTAAAACTGTAGAGATATAAGCATGTATAATTATTCTTTCTCAGTGGAAAAAAATGCAGAACTCTCTTCCTAAAAGAAGACGCTGAACAGCACTGTCATCATGGTGTGATGGTTAAGACACACACATATATAACACACATACACTCACATTCATACACTCGCACAAACACTCTCACACATATACATACACATTATTTTAGGCAATGCTATTAATAAAAGTTCATTTGTGTATTTTGGCATCCATGTTTAAATTAAATTCTTATGTGTGAGGCTGGGCACATTGGCTCACGCCTGTAATCCCAGCACTTTGGGAGGCTGAGGCGGGAGGATCACTTGAGCCCAGGAGTTCGAGACCAGCCTGGGCAACATGGCGAAACCCTGTCTCCATCAAAACTATAAAAATCAGCTGGGTGTTGTGGCTCATGCCTGCAGTCCCACCTACTTGGGAGGCTGAGGCAGGAGGACTGCTTGAGCCCAGGATGTTGAGCCTGCAGTGAGCCATGATCACACCACTGCACTCCAGCCTAGGCAACATAGCAAGACCCTGTCTCAAAAAAAATCTTATGTGTGTATATCAGAGATTAAGATGACTATTTCCTCTTTTTTAGTTTCATTGTACATATTAAATTAATATACAGTTAATGACCTAAAATAATTCAAAGCTAGCTGTTAGAGATACCAAGATGAATATAAGAGGACAGAGGAAAAGATACTTCTGCCCCCATTCTCTCAGAATTCACTACAAAACACTAAAGAAAAACAAGAAATGGAAACACTAACTCTATCTGTGGAGAACCTAAGAGCTAAAGGTACCTGACTGAGCAGTCTTCACACAGGCCATACACCCCACAGAACCCTGAGGAGACTCAGGAGCTGGAGGCGCCAGTGTGGCAGAGGCAAGCCTATTCTGTGGGGGTAGTTACACCTTCAGATCCCTGTCTCTTCTTCCACAACTGTAGGAGATGAGAGAGTTAGTCTTTTGAGAAATTAAACCAAAGAGGCCCTGGACTGGGAATGCCAAAAATGGCAAAGGGTAGAGATGAGTATGGGAAAAAAACAAGGAACGTAAATAAAAGTATGCTTACTGTGACCTCACCCCTCAGGTTCCCAGAACATTTGCAGCCTGGCATACTGCCCCATACCCCAGCCTCAACCCCAGCAGGAAACCAGGAGATCTTTCTCTAGAAAAAATGTGCAACCCTAAAGGGAAAGATCTATAGACATGAAATAGAGGGCTCGTCAGTGAAAAAGGCAGTTCATCTTCCAACCACCTTTTCGTGAGGTAAACTACATTCCATGCCCTGTCCATGGATTAAGTACTCCCAGTCCGCTTTGGAGTACCTAAATTCTACAAAGGAATAGACAGCCAAGGGTCACCAGACACCTGAGAAAATGGAAACCATGCAAGGAGTAGAAGGAAAAAACTCAACAGCAACCACAAAACAGTACAATTAAGAATCCCAGAAAGATAAGAAAAATATGTTACATATAAAACAAGAACAGTATGTTCCTTAAAAAAGGACAATCAGAGAAGGGCTCTTGGAAATTAAAAAAGGAAGTAAAAATTTAAAAAATTAATACAAGGGTGAAAAGATTAGGAAATCTCTCAAGAAGTACACCATACACCCAAAATACAGAAAGACAGATAATGGGATAACTCATTTAATTAATTAGTGCTTACATTATTATGCATCAAATGAGTATATATTATTAATTCATTAGAGTGATTATTAAGGTAAATACTGATTTCACTAGAAGGAGTGATAAAATCACACTGGGAAGATTAAGAGATAAGAGAACTAAATGCTTGTCTACCATAAGAGGAAGTCAACTGATAGTTTCTAAAATCAAAGAATCAAGAGAGTAGTATAGGGTTATTATTCAGAATTATGGAAGCAGTGCAACGCTGAAAAGTTGAAAGTGGTAGTCTCTGGGCATAGGATCAAAGGCTTGGAAAGAAGTAAGATGGGATTGTTTTAGTACTATGTGACTTAAAAAGTATATGCATATAGCCTATTTCGATAAAGGATAATGTAAAAAAGATCAATATGATGATATTCCTGTTCTTAAGGAGTTGATACTCTGTTGAAAAAACATGCAAAACAACAATTATAGGAGCATGCAATAAATGATCTCTCAGAAGCATAGAGGATCCTCTATCTCAGTCAAATAAGGAAGGTTTCCAAGGAAAGGGGATACTTGAACTGGGGTTTTAAAAGTTAAAAATGAGTTAACTGGTCAGAGAAGGGCTGACAGGTGTTTCTTCCTACACACGTAAGTTTTCTTTCTAACACACAAATGATAGCATTCTATAAACATAATTTTGAACCTGACTTTTTTTACTTAACCCATCTTGGAGAATGTTTCTTCTTATAAAACCTACTTCTTATTAAAAACAAAACAAAATGCTGCTGCTTATAAAAAATTCAACAGTATAAAAACTTTCAAAATAAAAAGTTAAACATTCTGCCTTGGCCCCCCACTCTTACTTCCCAAGGATAAGCACTTTTAAATACATGTATAGGTAAATACTACTGAATACAATTGAATGTAAAAATACAATGTTCTGTATGTTTACTGTATCTCACACACATACTTGTTTATGTGCATAAACTACATTTATATTCCTTAAAGTCTCTTAAAGCCAAGGATTCTGTGATAAGAAATATTAAGAAGTCTCCCTTGGTATCAACTTACCAACACAGTCACAGCACTCGTCCCAAAGGGCCCCAAGACACAGCATGCACTCCTTACAGCAGGAGCAATTGCCTTCTCCCGGCCGGCACTGGCAGAGCTCCTAGAAACAAGACAGATGTTAAACTTCAAATTCCAAATAATTATATATAAAACTGCTACTTTTTAAGCAAAAAACCCTGCCATATTTGCATTTACAGTAATGTATTCTTCACATAATTTTTTATTCAACATTATTAACTATTCATCAGAACATAAATATCTAAAATGTCACGTAGATTTTTTTTGGATATATTCAGTGAACATACTTTGAATGCTTTTACCTTATTTTGAAATAAGGAAAATATTTTATTTTATAATCCATAACTTGACTACCCACACCACCTCAAAGAATAATTCAGTACAAGAACAAAACCTGCTTCTCAGCTATTATATTCATTGTCCAAATTTAAACAAATAGCCAACTTGTAGGGTTCCTCAATATGTAAAATGTGAGTAAAAGAACTTTGGAAATTCTATTTTTATTGTTCCATGATACAGCAAAAAGTGTGCTCGGTATGGTAGATTATTTACAAAGAAGGTGGCAATTATTCCCCTCTCTAGGTCTCCCCTCTTTGCAATGTAGCTTCGCAGCTCCTCTGATCAAAGGACAGGGTCAATTTCTAGACCTCTTGAATTTAGGTGATCCTGAGATTCACTTTGGTCAACAGAGTTTGGTGGATATGAGATTATGTCACTTCTGAGTTTAGACCTCAAGAAGCCTTGAGTGCATCCACTCTTTCTCTCAGAACTTTGCCCAGCTGCCATGTGAAGCCAGGATATGGCCATGTGGACAAGTCAGTCCACCTGGGGCCATCCTAGATCAGCCAGCTTCCAACCAACCAGCAGCTGCCAACAGACACGGGAATAAGGCCAGAAAACCACCCAGCTGATCCAGGCTCAAACTGTCAACCCACAGAAACAAGAGTTAAATAAATGGCTATTGTTTTAACCCACTAAACTTTAGGGTTGTTTGTTATTCCACAAGAGCTAAGATAGCTTGCTCTGTACATGAAGTTCTAAAGCAATTCCTTTAGCACTTACCCCTGCCCTCCCCTTGCCACCAGACTGCCAGTCCTGAACAAACCCAACTGAAATGGAAATTCCATAGCCACCACTGATTACTTGCTTTCCCTGGTTTAAGATACCATATATATTTATAAGAAAAACATTAATATTTTATTATTTTGGTGGAAATAACTTATGACAAAACTGATTTTACTCTCAGGCTTAGAAGGAACTTCACAGGTCAACAAAACCATCCTTCCATGTAACACCTGAATCGCTTCTATAGTGTTCCATCAACATATGGCCATTGCAGCCCACAGCTGACAAGGAACTTAATAATCCAAAGTAGCCGGTCCTAATCTTATAAAGTTTTAAGTGTTTTCTTTTGTTGAACTGAAGCCTGATTCCCAGAAGCCTGCTCCTTAAGACCCCCCTCCTCCAAATATAATTTCTCTTCAACAAAGCCATTCTAATTTTTCATGGCACCTGCACTGGACAGTTTGGAATGTCTGCCCTGATTGGCTGCCACCTGCCTTTGATTCCCACCCTGTCTGTCTGCAGCTCTGTTTTGAACTATATGACCTTTCTTCTCTCTGGCTACAAATAATTGGAACACAGGTGAAAAACAGACTGTAGCTGGTCAATCAGATTGTCTTCCAAGATTCTGGAAGTAAGACACAGATAACTGTCAATCTCTGTTAGGAATTTGAACTAGGGGATCATACAAAGCTGGTGCTGGGGAGGCCGTTTCAAAATAAGAGGTAAAAAATTATCCTGTGGCCCCCCCATTCCTACTTTCCAAAGATAAGCACCATGACATTCATGGTCACAAGGAGAAGAGAAGGGAGGGAAGACGCCATTCTGATTCCTAATAATGCTCTAGTTCTTGGTTCTAGTCCTTTGCAACCAGCTGCACTTCCTGTTCTTAGAGATACTGTTATCAGTTGGAGATATTCTTCATTGAGATATTCATATCAATTGGAGTAGGCTTTATTTATTTCCAACCAAAAAAGCCCTGTTTAAAACAAAATGATTTCTATTTTTATTCTCCCATGTCCTCATTTTAGATCAAATACTCCCATGGTTTCTTCACTTGTTCCCCATGACATGATGTTAACCCTGCCATGAGCTTTGTCATTAGGTGAAAGTGTGGTAATCTTAAATCATCATCATCCCCATCACCCCCCTTCCCTGCTCCTCCTCCTTATGGCATAATGTAACTAGCCAAGAAGGAGAGAATCCCACTTACCTCCTTGATTGTGAACACTAGTTTTTAAAATTAAAGAAGCCTAAAATTTGTTTGTTTGGGGTAGCAATATGCTGTCAGCAACTGTGCTACTTTCAAATCATTTCAGTAAGATTTTAAAAATCTGAGACCTAATGGAATGCTATTGATATGCATGTTTTTAAAAATTAACTAGTGCAATGTAACTATTATTTCTCATTTCTGTACCTCAATACTGTGCTTTTAAAATGTAAACACAGATCATAATATTTATCCCTATTAAATTCATCTTATTATATTTCTACACTATTAGAGTCAGCCCAGTATTCTAATATGACATTTTTTGCAGCACCGATTTTAATTCCTTGGGTTTTGTTATTGTTTTTTGTCTCCAAAAGTCCCCTTGCTAATTATACAGCACTTTCAAGAATCAACACTTGTGCTATTTTCTAACTAATTCATTAGTTTGATATAAGTGTATATGTGTGACCTAATATATGCACATTGTAATATTTTGGTACTGCAGAATTTTGTACACTCAGGCTGCATTCATGTGACATAGACATTAGGTAACTTTGCTGGGCCTATTAGAAAGAGAGGGACTGAAAGGGCAGAGACTTAATGAGAAGTATAGCTGCTTCATCACAAAACTGGTGATGCGTGATTTAGACAAGCTCAAACTTAGTTGGAAATGTAGAAAAACAGAGTTGCCAAAGCTATACTTTGTCTTTGGAGTAAAAGAACATTTTCTGAGTACGCACTTTTTAGAAACACCATCAGATAAGAATACTAACAGTCTTTTTTTTTTTTTTTTTAGATTGATAAAGGTTAGCACTTAGTCACAAGAAATAAAGCTTTTTAAAAATTTTTAATTTACTTTATATGTAGAAAATATCCTTTCACTATCTTAGTTGCTTATACAGGTTGAGTATTCCTTATCTGAAATGCTGGGTACCAAAAGTGTTTCGGATTTTTGAGTTTATTTGGATTTTGTAATATTTGCATTATACCAGTTGAGCATCCCGTATCCAAAAATCTAAACTCTTTCAATGAGCATTTCCTTTGATGTCATGTCAATGCTCAGAAAATTTCCGATTTTGGAGCATTCTGGATTTCAGATTTTTGGATTTGAAATGCTCAACCTGTATTTATATTATTAACTAAACTAAGGAGAAACAAATTAGAAAAGTAACAAATCTATTCAAAGAATATAGTCTCTCCTTTTTCTGCAGCTTCCAAATGGTAGCTTGCTAAATGAATTACTGTATATTATGCCAAATAATTTTTTTAAATGAATGTCAATTTAATAGTTCCCATTAGAGAAATCTGAGTCTGTGAAGCATTCATTATGCCTTTTACTGTCAGGTATTTGTGAAGTGTTTTAAACTAGAATGAAAAGGTGGGTGAGAATGAGATTACTGCGAACAAACAGAAAGTTAAAACTAACGGCCTATTTAAAAGTTGCTTGAACTTGCCCAGGTTATCTAGCTCTGAAGATTAAATGTATTTCACACCCTCTTAATAGATGCCTGTCCTGCACTTTTACATACTGGTGTAAGAGAGTAACATGCTGTCGTCATATGCTTACTGCTTTATAATTTAGTGATAGAATACAACGTGAAAAGCTATGGTAAGGAGAAACAAGAGGGAAACGACAGAGATAAGCTTTCATTACTGTACAATTAAAGAGACAAAAATCCAGTTTAAGACTTTAATGGTAAAAACTACTATTAAAACTTGTTGGACACCAAACAACAATATCCTGGCTAATATTTTTCTTTCTTTCTACGTTAATACAGAAAAGACTAAAAAACCATTGTCTTAATAAAGCAGAAATTTAATCACCATAAATTAAGAAATGTTCATAATTTGGGTAAATGAGCCTCCACATACATCAAATACTCTCTATTCTTCATAACTCATGTCAGCATTCTTTTTAGGAGATGGGCAAATAAGAAAAACAAGCTCCTCAAACCGACCTTTTGAAAACAGAGTTTGTGCCTGAAAACAGCATCTGTGCCTTTTCCATTTTCAAAAACACACCTCTTACTTTTCAGGAGAAATATAATAGGCAAATTTAATAGATGGCATTTAAAATCTTACTGCAAATTAAGAGAGCAAAAATATGTCTACTGTATGACTACTGTTTTTAAGTCAAGAAACAAATTGAAACAATGAATTTCCACATGCAAATAATTATAAATAGCAGTGTTATGAAGCTCATCAAGTAATTCATTCTTTTCTATTCATTCTACATGCCCTTAAAAATCACATTATTGAATAATGTTTGGTTGTGAACATATTTAGAAATGTATAATATTTTTAACAGCAAGCAAGCTGCGGTTAGGATGAATGTTTCTAAATATAATAAACATTTGTAAAGTGCTTTGAACTCAAGTATTGAAAATAGAAAAGAAAAAACAACTCAGAACAACTCTCTGTGATGAAACAAGGATTACAGAAAAACATAAAAACTGCCCCATTTAAATCAAGCAGAATCTGTTCTTCAGAATACTTAAAAAGAAAACATTAGGCCGGGTGTGGTGGCTCACGCCTGTAATCCCAGCACTTTGGGAGGCCGAGGCAGGCGGATCACAAGGTCAGGAGATCGAGACCATCCCGGCTAACACGGTGAAACCCCGTCTCTACCAAAAAATACAAAAAATTAGCTGGGCATGGTGGCGGGTGCCTGTAGTCCCAGCTACTCAGGAGGCTGAGGCAGGAGAATGGTGTGAACCTGGGAGGCGGAGTATGCAGTGAGCCGAGATGGGGCCACTGCACTCCAGCCTGGACAACAGAGCGAGACTCTGTCTCAAAAAAAAAAAAGAAAACTTTACCCCTAGCTGTTTCACTTATAAGAACACATGTCTTCTATAACCAGAAAGGCTAAAGTCAAGACAAAAAGAAAGGTTTTACCAAAATTTTAAAAGTATTTCTTTAATTATATAAGACTTTGGAAAATATCTACTAGAGTAGAAAGAAAGAACCCTAAATTCCTCCCCCTTTGGTAAATTCCTATGCATGTCTAACAAAATAATGATTATATACTACCTTGATCTAAAAAAATAGCATTTCTCTATCATAAAAATCTGTCAACATAATTAAAATTCAGAAAGTGATTAAATTCTTAATCCTTTCCACACCTTGTCCACTTTCTCATTTTTTATCACCTTCATAAACTTCATCAGTTTCTATTTTACTATTATTTCAAAGTCTCCACTCCTTAAACAGAAAATATGGTAGAGTTGAAATTTAGAATTTTCTCTTTGGACTGGGTTATTTATATATTTTACTAACCTCACTATGACTAAATTTGGGTTCTGTTCAGTTGAATGGAACATGTGATCAAAACTAAACACCAAGTTCCCTGAAGTCCAAAATAAAGACTGACTCAATGCTTCCAATTATTTACTGCCACCACCTCCCCCAAAGTCCTTAAATGGGTTCTATTTAACCCTTATAGGCACTGTGCTAAGTATTTTATATGCATTGTCTTGAATCTCATAAAGATTCATGTCGTTATTATCCTCATTTTTTAAGTGAAGTCATGAAATTTATACAACTTCATTCAATTAGTGGCTAGAATTTGACCCCAGTTATGGTTAGGTATTCCTGTTTTGTAAACATTAAAATGAGAAATATAAAAGTTATTTTTCATTAAATTAACATTTTAATAATTACAGTTATTACTCTTTTAGAAAGAATAAGCCTATAATTAAACTTAGATAATTCTTTAGGTTGTTTAATCAAAGGCATTATTATATCTTTCACTCTCAGTACCTGAATATAACTAGAAATGCTATTGCCCAAGTTTAGTCATTGTTTGTAAAGGTAAAATTGGACTCATTGGCTAAGAGTTGCAAAACCAGTGACTTGGAATGCAATACTTATTTTTTTTTGTTGTCGCTTCAGCTGGTTAATGACTATATCTTCTGCTTTCCTAGTGTGCAAGTCATAGAGAAAGTGTGGTTGTTCCTCATGTGCAGAAGAGAAGGCTGAGAATGAGTGGTTTCATGATTTCTGTGAGTTCACACAACTGCGGCTTTGAAACAAGGTCTTCTGACTCAAGGCTTTTTCTACCACCACTGCTCTTGCATGTTAGAGGCAAGGTAATATGGAATAAGACATCTTCTATGTGTAAATAACTATGCTAGATGTTCTTAAAGTTTGGTAGACACGTTGTTCAATAATTTTATGATGGAAAAAAATTAAAACTTTACACTAAATGGAAAACTGAAATTTATACATTTGAGCTACTCTCTATTGACCAGCATGAGTATTTAGAGAGAATTTGGCAAACTGTTTTTAAAGCTTATATGAAATGAAAGTCTGGCAGGATGAAAAGTTTGAGGGAAAAATCTAATCATTCAAAATGTATTTTACTACATTTATATTAAGGAAAACCTTTAATATGACAGAGAATTTCAAATTTTTAGATGCCAGAAGACAGATTCGATCATCTTTAGAGAAGAATCTTATTCCATATACAGTCACGCTTTATCGCTTAAGGATAGGGATACATTCTGAAAAATGCATCCTTAGGCAATTCTGTTGTTATATGAATATCAGTATATACTTATACAAACCTACATGGTAGACCCTGCTATAGCCCTAGGCTATATGGTATGGCCTATTGTTCCTAGGCTACAAACCTGTACAGCATGTTATTGTTCTGAATACTGTAAGCAATTATAACACAATGGTAAATATTTGCATGTCTACACATATCTAAACATAGAAAAGGTACAATAAAAACACAGTATTATAATCTTATGTGACCACCATCATATATGTTGTCTGCCATTGACCAAAATGTTGTTACACAGTGCCATGACTATACAACTGATGCTCTGGTGAGATATTAATTATTTATGCGAAATAAATTGAGGGGGAGGATATTTATCCAAGATTAAGATTAGACTTTAAGAGTTAACACTTATTGTATGAACTCCCAAATTTCTAGGCCAGAAATGGAAACTAACAACTTGAGGAAGAATCTTATTAATATTGACTCTCAGTTACTGATAAATATTTCCATTCTTGTTGCAAAGATCTGAGAGATTTGTTAACCCTGTTGCTATAATAAAACAAGGAAACGTCATTGAAAACAACATTATATTCTAGTAAAGATAGCAAATGACTTGGACTTACAAGATCTGGTTTTAAGCCCATAAGCTGTTTGCAACCCTGAGTCTCGGTTTCCCAGTCATAAAAAAGGAATGGTGTTCCTGGATTTTCCCTTACAAACTTCGGCATCCCAATGAGATAACGAATATCAAAATGCTGAGATAACGAATATCAAAATGCTCCGGTGACCCAGCAATCCCATTCCTGGGTATTTACTCAAGAAAAATTAAAACATAGGTCCATAAAAAGACCCATATGGGAAAGTATCAACATCATTCATAATTACTGAAAACTGGAAACCATGCAAGGTCCAACAACCAGTGAATGGATAAACAAATTGTAGTACATCCACACAACGGAATCCTACTCATCAATAAAAAGGAAAGAACTACCCAACACACACAATAATATGGATGAATCTCAAAGCATTAGACTGAATGAAAGAAGCTAGACAGAACAAAAGGCTATATACTGTATGATTCCTTTTATATAACATTCTGGAAAAGGCAAAACTATAGAGAAAAAAAATCAAATCAGTGGTTGCCAGGGGCTGAGGCTAGGGAAAAAGCTAGGTCCAACTACAAAGGGGGCACAAGGGAATGTTTTAGGGTGATGAAAAATATTCTCTATCTTGATTGTAGTAGTAGTTACATGAGTACATGTTTGTCAAAAATCATAAAACTGTACATCTAAAAACAGTGAACAGGCCGGGAGCAGTAGCTCATGCCTGTAATCCCAGGATTCTGGGAGGCCAAGGTGGATGCATTGCTTGAGCTCAGGAGTTTGAGACCAGCCTGGCCAATACAGCGAAACCCCGTCTCTACTAAAAAAATACAAAATTAGCTGGGGGTGGTGATGCGTGCCTGTAATCCCAGCTACTCAGGAGGCTGAGGCAGGAGAATCACTTGAACCCAGGAGGCAGAGGTTGCAGTGAGCTGAGATGGAGCCACTGTACTCCAGCCTGGGTGACAAAGCGAGACTCTGTCTCAAAAAACAAAAGAACAAAAAGACAAAAAAAAAAAAACCCAGCATGGTACATTGGGGTTTCTTCATAAATTTTAAAGAAATAAACCTAAATTGAAAAATATAAAGCATTAAGTTGGTATTAAAGCAATGCAGAAGACAGTTCTAACTCTGAAAATATATTGCTTTAATTTACTTTTAACCTAAAACTGAAATTTTCTAACCGAACATAATTTTTTTCAAAGAAACATAAAATAATGCTAGTGAAAATGTAAAACACAAAAGTTGTATATACCATAAAATTGTTAAAAATAATCTAAACAGAGAATAAAAACCAGAAGGAGCTATATCAAAATAGTAAGAGTAGTATGTGTTTGGATAACAGGACTAAGAATGTTTTACTCTTTTTTTCTACTTCTCTGTATTTTCTGAATTTGGGGGTAGAAAATATATTTTTATAATAGCAAATAAACATTTAATTTATTTGGATATTATGACTTCTTAAGATCCAGTTTAATTAATGTTTGAACAATTACAAAAGATATTTAAAAACACAAACTGAGGTTCTTAAATTAAGGAAACTAAGTATTTATAATATCTTGAGCTAAAAAACAGAAATGCAGGAATAAATCTAATTAAGTATTTACTTGCATATTGTGTAAGCATAAGAAATCAATGAAGCATTATATTATACCTATGCTGACACTACTTTTACTTAGGTCAAATGAGTATTTTAAAATAATAAATAAATAAAATCTTCAATTAGCCCCTATTCAAAAGAATAAACAATTATAATTAGATTGGGTTATAACAAATCTGTTTTGCCATATTAATACTCTTTAAGGAGGGCATCACATGAATCTTCAAACCCAGGAGAGAAATATCAACCCAACCTCATTAGCATGTTGTTCTTTATAAATTCTAACTGATTGGTAAACTTTTGTCCTGAAAATAACATACACTTGAATGAATCAGTATTGAAAAGAGTACTTATTTTTGGCTAAATAAGTCAGCATACAAGTTCATGTATATATATGAATTACCAAAATATATCAAACAGTGCCTCTTTCTCACATAAACCTAGTAACAAACATTTAGATGCTAATCCTACTTACTGTACAAGTCACCCAGTGAATTTCTTTAAAAGAATCCAGCTGGAGTGAGTTGGGAGTAGGTACAGATGAGACTGACCACATGTTGATCACTGTTGAGGCTGAGTAATGGGTAAATGGGGGGGTTATTTTACAATTTTTCCTACTTTATGTATGTTTGAAAATGTCCGTGTGTCCCAGTGAAATCCTCATTTTGTTTTAACAATGCAACAGGTGAAACAACTAGTGAAAATAAATTTTAATCTCCATTTATATATTAGCAGCTACTATAACTGCATTAAACATTTGGAGGGAAACAATGATTTATTCTTTCTTTAAATTATATCAGGCCTAACTCATTACATTTGAACATTAATTTCAGAGATTTTCATGGGGTGTTAACTGAAGCAAAACAGGACAAAAATAGGTTAGCGCCACAACTTTTTTTTTTTTGAGATGGAGTCTCGCTCTGTTGCCCAGGCTGGAGTGCAGTGGCACGATCTCGGCTCACTGCAACCTCCACCTCCTGGGTTCAAGCGATTCTCCTGCCTCAGCCTCCTGAGTAGCTGGGATTACAGGTGCACACCACCATGCTCGGCTAATTTTTGTATTTTTAATAGAGACGGGGTTTCACCATGTTGGTCAGGCTGTTCTCAAACTCCTGACCTTGTGACCTGCCCGCCTCAGCCTCCCAAAGTGCTGGGATTACAGGCGTGAGCCACTGCACCCAGCCATGGCACCACAACTTTTAAGAGCAGGAAAATGGGATGAAGAGGAAAGAAACAATTTAGGAAAATAATGTTCATGAGAGAAAAGAGAAAACATTTTACATTGTAAACCAAAATATTACTAGTGTACTAACAAATCAAGATAACTATAGCAAGAGACTAAAGTTGAATCTAATTTGCACTGATTAAGAAAAAAAGAAGAAAAAGTTAATTCTTTAGTTTACTGTAATTAAGGAACCCCTAAACTTACCTGAACTATTTATTTTTAACTTAAGACAAAATATACTTTTAAAAGCTAGAATTATTAATGAGAAGTAAACTATTTTAAAATTCCAACTTATTTCAGAAAACTTAAGATTTAATAACTAAATCAATTTTTAGAATAAAAAAGCAGACTGTCAATTTAGCACATAAAAGCGCTGAATAAATGTTCAGACAACAAAGTACTAAAATGATGCATTATCTCTGAACCCAATTTTGAATATTTTCATGAAATACAATGTTTATGTCATCCTAAAAACTATCATAAATATTAGCCAAAGTACTCACAAGTTAATATAGGAGTTTTTCCACTCTTAATACAAAATGGGACTTGAGATTTCTGGGGTATAGCATATTTTGATCCAAATTTTAAAAATTATTTTCACAAAAGCAGCAGGGGAAAGTAGTAAGATCTTCTTAAAGGAAAATCCCATATTACCAAATTTTTTTTTTCCTGAAACAGGATAACTAAACCCCTCATTATATGAGCAAGCAAGTACACCCAAGATGAGTTTTACTTTCTTGATGTTTAAAGTTAGATTTCTTTCCTGTTAGAAGCACAAAATAAATATTTATATAGGGACCACCTTTAGGCACAGCAACTTGTAGGAGTGGCAGGAATGACTGTACTGCTTTGCAACCATGCTGGTAAAAAATATTTACATAAGAGCTTCCAGGGAAAATTTTTCATACTTAGTTATAAGTGTAGAGGATGCAATATAAACAAATGTTCTAATTTATCCTCATAGTACATCAGTTCAACATTACAAATGTTGTTCAAACTAAACCAATTTAACAAAAAGAAACCTAAATTCCCTCTACAAGGGAAATAATATCTTTTTATAAACTTTTATAGCATTGCATCTTTGTCTTTCTTAAAGTACTTATCTTCCACCTTATTGTATTCATTTCTGTACATCTTCTGCAAGTTTAAGGAGAAAAGCAGCTCTCGTTATCTAAAATGTCAATGTGCCCTGTACTTCACAGAACATGAAAGTGGAATTTTAATAACTCAGTATGTTGGAATGGAAAGCAAAGCCACAACAATGTTTAACCTTTTCAGGTTCACCAACTGCTGTGAGAACCTCCTGACAGCTGTGGACCTTTTCCCCAGAAAACTGTGCACAGGCAATTTTGAATATAACCTTGGGGATCTCCTGAATATAATCCGGGGGATACCCCTTAAGAGGTCCAGGGCCCCAGTTAACAATCACTGGCACATGAAATACCAAGAGCCAAACCATTCTTCAACTAAAGAGAACAGGGATAAAAAGAGGATATTCAAGTTCAGGTTTCTATCAGATCAGTTAGGCTACTCCCACAATAGACCAAAAAGACAAGAACTAGGCATCTACTGACCATCTACTCATGTCCAATCACAACAAGAAAATCAGCCAATCAAAATAAACAAATAACCAACAATTCTCTTCAGGAAGATGATTAGCCTCAGAGCAGAGAACACATTCCAGCATCAAGGCCTTCCTTATCCCCAAGTGTTCTCTGCTCTAAGTCCAGTCTGTAAGTCCTATCTAAATACATGGATCTCCCAACCAGGTTTTATTGCCTCATTCTTAATTATATATGGACAACCAAAGAATGTATACATTTGAAGAAATCCTGACACATAAAAAAGACATAAAAGAAAAAAAGATCTCGAAAGAGATAATCCAGGTAACAGAGTCGGGGGAAGGGGACACACACCTCCTCCACCAGCAAAAAAAATTCCAATAAGTATCCTCGAAGACACTGAGGAAAATAATGCATCCAAAAACAAGTAAATAATATTAATAGGAAAAATTAACAAGCAATAAATAAGAGCGCTTGAAATGTAAAAGTTATTGCTAAAATTAAAAAATTCAATAGAAAGAGTCCAAAGGTAAGGTCAGGAAATTTCCCAGAATATAGAGTAAGAAGGTATGATAGGATAGAAAAGAGCTAATATGCTATACAGAAGCAATGAACAATCCAAAAATGAAATTAAGAGAACAATTCCACTAACAATAGCATCAAAAAGAATAAAATACTTATAAATAAATTTAACAAAAGAAATGTAATACACAGAAAACTACAAAATATTGTTGAAAGAAATGAAAGAAAATCCAAATAAAAGGAAAGGCACACATGTTCATGAAACAAAGACATAATACTGCTAAGATGGCAACACAGTACTCCCCAAATTGATCTACAGATTCAATGCAATCCCTATTAAATCTTAGCTGGCAATACCAAAGCTACAATTCATGAAAGAAATAAATGATAAGCTGGACTTTATTGAAATTTTAAACTTCTGCTCTGCAAAAAATACTCTCCAAAGAATCAGATGACAAGCCATAGACTAGGAGAAAATATCTGCAAAAGACTTTTCTGATAAAGGACTGCTATACAAAACATACATACAGAGACCTCAACAATAAAAAAAGTAAACAACCCAATTAAAAAATGGGCCAGAGATTCTTAACAGACACCTCACCAAAAAAGGTATACAAATGGCAAATAAGTATAAGACGCTCTCCATCATATGTCATTAGAGAATTGCAAATTAAAACAATGTGATACCACTATATACCTATTTAGATGGTGAAAATCCAAAACACTTAAAACACCAAATCCTGGTGAGGATGTGGAGCAATAGCAACTCTCATTCATTGCTGGTAGGAATGCAAAATGGTACAGCCACTTTGAAAGACAGTTTGGCAATTTCTTACAAAACTAAACATAGTCCTACCCTACAACGCAGCAATTACACTCCTTAGTATTTAGCCAAATGAAGTGAAAACTTATGCCCACACAAAACCTGCACATGGATGGTTATAGCAGCTTTATGTTATTTTATAGGGACAGGGTCTCGCTAGGTTATCCAGGCTGGAGTGCAGTTGTGTGATTATAACCTACTGTAGCCTTGAACTCATCGGCTCAGCCATCCTCCTACTGTGGCCTCCCAGGTAGCTAGGACTACAGGTGCACACTACCACTCCAGACTTTTTTTTCTTTTGGTAGAGATGGGGGTCTCACTACGATCTTGAATTCTCAGCCTCAAGGGACCCTCCTGCCATGGCCTCCTAAAGCACTGGGATTATAGGCCTGAGCCACCATGCCTGGCTAAGCTTTATTCATAGCTACTAAATCTTAGAAGCAATCAAGATGTCCTTCAATAAGTGAATGGATAAACAAACTCTAGTACATCCATACTAATCAGTGAGTGCAATATTAATCAGTAAGTACATTCATACAATGGGATATTATTAGGTAATAATAAGTGATAAAAATAAATGCATTATCAAGCCATGAAAAGACATAAAGGAAACTTAAATGTATACTGCTAAGTCAAAGAAGCCCCTTTTAAAAGGCTACATTCTGTATGATTCCAACTATATGATATTGTGGAAAAGGCAAAACTATAGAGACAGTAAAAAACATCAGTGGTTACTAGGGGACTCGGGGGAGGTAGGGAGGGATGAAGAGGTTGGCTATGGGGATTTTTAGAGCAATGAAACTATTCTGAATGATACTGTAATGGTAGATACAAGACATTATGCATTTGTCAAAACCCATAAAAATGTAAAACACAAAGAGTTAATGCTAATGCAAAGCATAGATTTTAGTTAATAATAGCATATCAATATTGGTTCATCAATAGTAACAAGTATACCACACTGATGCAAGATGTTAATAATAGAAGAAACTGTGGATATGTGGGGGGAATGGGTATATGGGAACCCTTTATACTCTCTGCTCAATTTTTCTGTAAACCTAAAACTTTTCCAAAAAATAAAGTCTATTATATATTTTTTTAAGATCCCAGCTGGCTTTATTACAGAAATTGACAAGTTGATTCTAAAATTCATATGAAAATGCAAGGGACCCAGAACAGCCTAAGCAATCTTGAAAAAGTACAAAGTTGGAGAACTCAGACTTCCTGATTTCAAAACATACTACAAAACTACATAATCAAGACAATGTGGTACTAGCATAAAATAGAGATATAAACCAATAGAATAGAACTGACAGTCCATAAATAAACCATTTATGGTGAAATGGTTTTGAACAAGGGTGGCAATATAATTCAGTGGGGGAGAAATGTTGCTGGGACAAGTGGATATCCATATACAAAATAATAAAGTTGGATCGCTACTTCACTGCAGGCTTGAACTCCTGGGCTAAAGCGATCTTCCCACCTCCATCTCCCAAAGTGCTGGGATTACAGGTACATGCCACCACACCTGGCCTAAAACTCTAAAATTCTTAGAGGAAAACATACAAGTAAATCTTTATGACTTTGGCTTAGGTAATGGTTTCTTAGATACAACACCAAAAGCACAAGTAACAAAAGAAAAAAATAGAAACATTGGATGTCATTAAAATGTAAAACTTTTGTGATACAAATGATACATAGTAGTTGAAAAGACAACCCACAGAATGAGAGAAAATATTTGCAAATAATGTATCTGACAAGGGTCTTGAGCCCAGAATATATAAAGAATTCTTACAACTCAACAATAAAAAGACAAGCCAATTTTAAAATGAGCATAGGTTCTGGGTTGGGCGTGGTCGCTCACACCTGTAATTCCAGCGCTTTGAGAGGCCAAGGCAAGACGATCACTTGAGACCAGGAGTTCAAGACCAGCCTGGGCAATACAGTGAGACCCCCCCATCCCTATAAAGAATTTAAAAATTTTAAAAATTAGCTGAGTGTGGTGGCACATACCTGTAGTCCTAGCTACTCAGGAGGCTGAGGCAGGAGGATAGTGTTGGCCCAGGAGTTCAAGGCTGCAGTGAGCTATGATAGAGCAACTGCATTCCAGTCTGGGCAACAGAGCGAGACTCTCGTCTAAAACAAACACACACACACACAAAAGAGCACTGGTTTTCAATAGGTATTTCCCCAAAGATATACAATAAGCTAACCAGACATGGTGGTGCATGCCTATAGTCCCAGCTACTTGGGAGACTGAGGTGGGAGGATTGCTTGAGTCCAGGAGGTTGAGGTTGCTGTTAGCCGTGATTGCACCACTGCACTCCAGCCTGGGTGACAGAGCAAGATCCTGTCTCAAAAAAAAAAAAAAAAAAAAAAAATACATACACACACACACACACACACACACACACACACGCATTCACTAAGCACATAAAAAGATGCTCAACATCATTAGCTATTAGGGAAATGCAAATCATAACCACTCCAAAAGGTGCTACAATAAAAAGGAAAGATAAGTGTTGGTGAGGCTATAGGGTAATTAGAACTCTCATACACAACTGGTAGGAATGTAAAATAGTGCAGCCACTTTAGAATAAACACTTCAGCAGTTCCTCAAAATGTTAAACAGAGTTGCCATATGGCCCAGCAATTCTACTCCTAGGTATATACAAAAGAAAAATTAAGAGATACATCCAGGGTTGTCTGTAGCAGCTCACACCTGTAACCCCAGAACTTTGTGGGGCCAAGGCAGGAGGATCGCTTGAGGACAAGAGTTCAAGACCAACCTGGGCAACATAATAAGATCCTGTCTCCACACACAAAAAATTTTTTTAATTAGCCAGGTATGGTGGCACACACCTGTAGCCCTAGCTACTTGGGAGGCCAAGGTGAGAGGATCGTTTGAGCCCAGGAGTTCAAGGTTACAGTGAACAATGATTGCACCACTGCCTGTGTGCACAGGCAGTAAACAAACTGTGTAACACAGTTTATCTCTTAAAAAACAAACAAAGATACATCCACACACTAAAACTTGAATATTCATAGCAGTATTATCTACCATAGCCAAAAATATAAGTAACTCAAATATCCACCAACCAATAAATGGATAAATAAAATGTGGTATGCCCATTCAGCAGAATATTATTTGACCAAGGAATGAAATACTGAATATGTTACAACACACAGGAACCATGAAAACATTATGCTCAATGAAAGAAGTCAGACACAAAAGACAAGGTATGATTCCATTCATATTAAACATCCAGAACAAGCATGTAGAGAGAAAGTAAACTGCCTAGGGTTTGTGGGGAGAGAGAATAGGAAATGACTTCTAAAGGGTATGGAGTTTCCTTCTAAAGTAATGAAAATGTTCTGAAATTAGATTGTGGTGATGGTTGCACAAGTCTGTCGATATGCTAAAACCACTCAATTGTACCCTTAAATGGGTAAATTTTATAATATATGAATCATATATCTCAATAAAACTGTTTTTTAAAAAAAGATCTAACAGAGAATCCATCTTAGATTTATACTAATAAGAGTTCCAGAAAGAAAAGAGGACACTATACATAATTATATATTATACAAAAATATAGTTATATAAAACGTATATATTATATATGTATGTATGTTAGGACAAGATATATATATATAACAAAAAACAAAACAGGGCATTTCCTAGTCTTTGGCTCAAAACTGATCCCTAAAAGACTCACAAGATACCAAACAGAATGAATGAAAAGACCAACACTAGACTCAACAGTTTAAATTCCATAATAGGAAGGCTAATGAGATGATACTAAAAGTTTCTAGAGAGAATAACAAAGTTACCTATAGAGAATAAGAAACAGACTGGCATCAGACTTCTTATTGGCAATATGGAATGCTATTAGATAATAGAGAAATGTCTCCAAAGTTCTGAGGGAAAAGAATTTAACATAGAATTCTGTATTCAGGCAAACCATCAGTCAGGTGAAAGGTGAGAATAAATACATCTTCAAGACATGCAGGACCCAGAAAACTTACTTTCCACACAGGCTTTCTTAGGAAGTTACTTGAGGGCATGTTGGGACAAAATAAGGGTTACTGTTAAAAACGACAAGATACGAAATCCAAGAAACAGTGGAACCAACTTGGGAAAGTAATGATGGAAAGTCACCATAAGACAGCTTGCATCAGACCTAGATTGCAATCAGTTAAGTCTGGAAACATCAAGACTGAAGGCTCCATTTGGGAGGAAAAATACATTAAGTACTTAAAACAATATAAGGTGCTAATGATTGATGATACAAGGTAAAGAAAGATAATTAGAAACTCAAGAAAAACAAAATCATTCAAGAAGGGAAATGTAATCATAGTACCTATGTGACTATACAGTCAACAGTCAACAATATTTATATAATCATTACAATATAAACATGGTTTATTGCCAGTTTTAGAATATACCTGTAAATAAAGCATTAGAAGATTCAAATAGAGTTACAAAACAGAGAAATAAGGTTAGTAATTACCTATAGTGCACTCACGTGCCAGGCATTGCTCTAAATACTTTACACCTAATCCTCACAATACTCGCACAGTATGGTTATTATCCCTACTTTACAGATGAGGAAATTGAGGCATTGAGAGATTAACTAACTTGCCCAAGGTCATACAACCAGTAAGTGGCAGAACTGGATCCAAATTCAGATAGCCTGGTTCCAGAGTTCATACTCTTAACCATTATACTATGCAGCCTCTCAGAATGTAGATGTTATCAACCTTGACAATATAAAAGTAAAAGTACAGGTAACACTCCGTTCCCCACAGATTTTGATGCAGCCCATCAGAATTCCAAAAGTAGCCCATCAGAATGCCAAAAGTAGAAAATTTCGAGGGCAGTACTCATAAATGCAAGGGAAAAAACTGATTTCTTTGCTTTCTATGATGTTAAACATGGTAGCTTCACATGATCTCCCAAGACTGGAACCCAAACAAACCCTCTCTTCAATTCCCTCAAGAAATGCACTGTTCTTAAAACTCACTTATAGTCTGTCTCATTGCTAAAAAAAAAATAATAAAATAAAATAAACTTTAAAAGGAAAGGACTATTAATATTCTCCACTTACATCAGGAATAAAGAGATGGTGTCTCCAGTTGATAGAACAGAATAGAAAACCTTAAATATATTGAAGAAATTGAAAAAATAACCAAGAGATAAACTCAAAACTGTGATACAAGTGTGGCAGGGCAGGAGTGGGAAGGATGACATGATGAGCTATGACCTTATCTGTTATAGCAGAAAGGCAATTTTAGATATATAACATCTAAAACTGATAAATCAAGAAATAGTAGTACAGGCATATTATTTAGGCATATGGCTAAAAATTACTAACAGAAGTATAAATATAAGAGTTAGATTAAAAGTGGTTTTCCCAGGGTAATAGAATGAGAAGGGAGAATTAGATCAAGAGATTCATTTTTTCACTATGCAGCCTTCTAATAATTTAGTAATTTATTACTCTGATGAAAAAAAGAGAACATTTGACACATACTAGTTGGTTTCTTTCTTTAAAACTGCCTAGAACTAGAAGAAAATTTTGAGCTCACCTAGCCAGCCAATTCACTTTACAGTTTATATGTGGCAGAGTGTATTTTCCACAGATGGCCACACCATTATATCCCATCCACATGTTCAGCTTACAACATGACACTGTCACTCCTCCAACAGAGGTGGGGCCTATGTTCTCTCCACTTAAATCCAGGTGGACCCACAGGAGAGATCATATAGCAGGACCACAGAGACACACACATATATACACAGAGAGAGTGAAAGGGAGAGAGGGAGGGAGATGGGGATAGAGAAGGGAGGAAGGGGAGGAGAAGTCAGGAAGAGACGTATACCTGAAGAATCTTCCCAGCCCAGGTATTAGACTTTATCAGTGAGCCTTCAGATTTTCAATGTCCAATACAGTGGCCACTAGTCATATGCAGCTATGCAGCTAATGAAATTGAAATTGAATTAAATTTAAAATCAGATTTTCAGCCATACTAGTCACATTTCAAGTACTTGGTAGCCACGTATGGCTAGACTCTACTGTATTGCACAGGGTAGATGTAGATCTTTTCCATCATCGCAGAAAGCTCTATCTATAGTGCTGTTTCAGATAATTCCACCCCCACCACCTTCAAGCCACCTTGCTAATGCCACATGGAACAGAGATGAACTCTTCCGCAGAGCCCTGCTCAGAATGCAAATTCGTGAGCAAAATAAATGCTGTTTCCAGCCACTGGTTTTTGGGGTGGTTTGCCACACAGCCATAGTAAGAGGAACACGTGGAAACTAAAGATCAGAATGTGAAATAATCTGCTAGAGTTTGGGAGTCCACAAAACTAGGTGAAGAGTGGAACTAATCACATTTCATTTCAACACTCAATAAATGTTTGTGAATAAACAAACAAGAAAATCCTCAATATTTGAGCCCTAGATCTTTTTTTTTTTTTTGCTTTTTTTTTTTTTTTATTTAGTCTTTTTTTTTTTCTTTTTTATTGATCATTCTTGGGTGTTTCTCGCAGAGGGGGATTTGGCAGGGTCACAGGACAATAGTGGAGGGAAGGTCAGCAGATAAACAAGTGAACAAAGTTCTCTGGTTTTCCTAGGCAGAGGACCCTGCGGCCTTCCGCAGTGTTTGTGTCCCTGGGTACTTGAGATTAAGGAGTGGTGATGACTCTTAACGAGCATGCCGCCTTCAAGCATCTGTTTAACAAAGCACATCTTGCACCGCCCTTAATCCATTCAACCCTGAGTGGATACAGCACATGTTTCAGAGAGCACAGGGTTGGGGGTAAGGTCACAGATCAACAGGATCCCAAGGCAGAAGAATTTTTCTTAGTACAGAACAAAATGAAAAGTCTCCCATGTCTACCTCTTTCTACACAGACACAGCAACCATCCGATTTCTCAATCTTTTCCCCACCTTTCCCCCCTTTCTATTCCACAAAACCGCCATTGTCTTCATGGCCCGTTCTCAATGAGCTGTTGAGTACACCTCCCAGATGGGGTGGTGGCCGGGCAGAGGAGCTCCTCACTTCCCAGTAGGGGCGGCCGGGCAGAAGCGCCCCTCACCTCCCGGATGGGGCGGCTGGCCGGGCGGGGGGCTGACCCCCCCTACCTCCCTCCCGGACGGGGCGGCTGGCCGGGCGGGGGGCTGACCCCCCACCTCCCTCCCGGACAGGGCGGCTGGCCGGGCAGAGGGGCTCCTCACTTCCCAGTAGGGGCGGCCGGGCAGAGGTGCCCCTCACTTCCCCGACGGGGCGGCTGGCCTGGCGGGGGGCTGACCCCCCCACCTCCCTCCCGGAGGGGGCGGCTGGCCGGGCAGAGGGGCTCCTCACTTCCCGGTAGGGGCGGCCGGGCAGAGGCGCCCCTCACCTCCCGGACAGGGCGGCTGGCCGGGCAGGGGGCTGACCCCCCCACCTCCCTCCAGGACGGGGCGGCTGGCCGGGCGGGGGGCTGACCCCCCCACCTCCCTCCCGGACGGGGCGGCTGGCCGGGCGGGGGGCTGACCCCCCACCTCCCTCCCGGACGGGGCGGCTGGCCGGGCGGGGGGCTGACCCCCCACCTCCCTCCCAGACGGGGCGGCTGGCCGGGCGGGGGGCTGACCCCCCACCTCCCTCCCGGACAGGGCGGCTGGCCGGGCAGAGGGGCTCCTCACTTCCCAGTAGGGGCGGCCGGGCAGAGGTGCCCCTCACTTCCCCGACGGGGCGGCTGGCCTGGCGGGGGGCTGACCCCCCCACCTCCCTCCCGGAGGGGGCGGCTGGCCGGGCAGAGGGGCTCCTCACTTCCCGGTAGGGGCGGCCGGGCAGAGGCGCCCCTCACCTCCCGGACAGGGCGGCTGGCCGGGCAGGGGGCTGACCCCCCCACCTCCCTCCAGGACGGGGCGGCTGGCCGGGCGGGGGGCTGACCCCCCCACCTCCCTCCCGGACGGGGCGGCTGGCCGGGCGGGGGGCTGACCCCCCACCTCCCTCCCGGACGGGGCGGCTGGCCGGGCGGGGGGCTGACCCCCCACCTCCCTCCCGGACGGGGCGGCTGGCCGGGCGGGGGGCTGACCCCCCCACCTCCCTCCCGGACGGGGCGGCTGGCCGGGCAGAGGGGCTCCTCACTTCCCAGAAGGGGCGGCCGGGCAGAGGCGCCCCTCACCTCCCGGATGGGGCGGCTGGCCAGGCGGGGGGCTAACCCCCCCACCTCCCTCCCGGACGGGGCAGCTGGCCGGGCCGGGGGCTGACCCCCCCACCTCCCTCCCAGACAGAGCAGCTGGCCGGGCAGAGGGGCTCCTCACTTCCCAGTAGGGGCGGCCGGGCAGAGGCGCCCCCCCCCACCTCCTGGACAGGGCGGCTGGCCGGGCAGGGGGCTGATCCCCCCACCTCCCTCCGGGACGGGGCGGCTGGCCAGGCGGGGGGCTGATCCCCCCACCTCCCTCCCGGATGGGGCGGCTGGCCAGGCGGGGGGCTGATCCCCCCACCTCCCTCCCGGACGGGGCGGCTGGCCGGGCGGGGGGCTGACCCCCCCACCTCCCTCCCGGATGGGGCGGCTGGCCGGGCAGAGGGGCTCCTCACTTCCCGGTAGGGGCGGCCGGGCAGAGGCACCCCTCGCCTCCCGGACGGGGCGGCTGGCCGGGCGGGGGGCTGACCCCCCCACCTCCCTTCCAGACGAGGAGGGAGGACACTCCTCACTTCTCAGACGGGGTGGCTGTCGGGCGGAGGGGCTCCTCACTTCTCAGATGGGGCGGTTGCCAGGCAGAGGGTCTCCTCACTTCTCAGACAGGGCGGCCGGGCAGAGACACTCCTCACATCCCGGACGGGGCGGCAGGGCAGAGGTGCTCCCCACATCTCAGACGATGGGCGGCCGGGCAGAGACGCTCCTCACTTCCCAGATGTGATGGCGGCCGGGAAGAGGCGCTCCTCACTTCCTAGATGGGATGGCGGCCGGGCAGAGACGCTCCTCACTTTCCAGACTGGGCAGCCAGGCAGAGGGGCTCCTCACATCCCAGACGATGGGCAGTCAGGCGGAGACGCTCCTCACTTCCCAGACGGGGTGGCTGCCAGGCAGAGGCTGCAATCTCGGCACTTAGGGAGGCCAAGGCAGGCGGCTGGGAGGTGGTTGTAGCGAGCCGAGATCACGCCACTGCACTCCAGCCTGGGCGCCATTGAGCACTGAGTTAACGAGACTCCGTCTGCAATCCCGGCACCTCCGGAGGCCGAGGCTGGCGGATCACTCGCGGTTAGGAGCTGGAGACCAGCCCAGCCGACACATCGAAACCCCGTCTCCACCAAAAAAATACGAAAACCAGTCAGGCGTGGCGGCGCACGCCTGCAATCGCAGGCACTCGGCAGGCTGAGGCAGGAGAATCGGGCAGGGAGGTTGCAGTGAGCTGAGATGGCAGCAGTACAGTCCAGCTTCGGCTCGGCATCAGAGGGAGACCGTGGAAAGAGGGGAGAGGGGAGAGGGGAAAGGGGGGAGGGGAGAGGGGAGAGGGAGCTCTATCTACCACACAGTCCTTCCTGAGCCCTAGATCTTTTCTTTTCTTTTTTTTTTTTGAAATGGAGTCTTGCTCTGTCGCCCAGGCTGGAGTGCAGTGGCATGATCTCGGCTCACTGCAAGCTCCGCCTCCTGGGTTCACGCCATTCTCCTGCCTCAGCCTCCCGAGTAGCTGGGACTACAGGCGCCCATCACCATGCCCGGCTAATTTTTCGTATTTTTAGTAGAGACAGGGTTTCACCATGTTAGCCAGGATGGTCTTGATCTCCTGACCTTGTGATCCGCCCGCCTCGGTCTTCCGAAGTGCTGGGATTACAGGCTTGAGCCACCGCGCCCGGCCGAGCCCTAGATCTTTTCTAAACCCAAGTAGTCTACCATCCACCAGGATAGTTGTGTCCACTACTCCAGAAAAAAGTTTGATGTTTCCTGGCTCTGAAGCAACAACAGGAATATCAGAAATGTCAGCATCCATGAATTTGTGACTGAAAATACGTCCTAGCTGATTTTGTTTACTAGAATCACCATTTGAGTTAGGTGAAGCTCAATTTGCTTTTCCAGTTTTTTTACACTGATATAGTACTCTTTACATTTTGAAGTATTTTTTTTTTTTTACAATTTTTTTTTTGAGACAGAGTCTTGCTCTGTCACCCAGGTGGGAGTGCAGTGACACGATCTCAGCTCACTGCCACCTCCGCCTCCTGGGTTCAAGTGATTCTCCTGCCTCAGCCTCCCAAGTAGCTGGGATTACAAGCATGCACCTCCATGCTCAGCTAATTTTTGTAATTGTAATTTTTAAAATTTTTTTAATGGCCAGGCACGGTGACTCACACCTGTAATCCCAGCACTTGGGAGGCCGAGGTGGCAGATCACTTGAGCTCAGAAGGTTGAGACCAGCCTTGGCAGATCGCTTGAGCTCAGAAGTTTGAGACCAGCCTTGGCAACATGGCAAAACCCCGTCTCTACCAAAAATACAAAGTAAATTAGCCAGGCATGGTGCCACGTGTCTGTAGTCCCAGCTACACCAGAGGCTGAGATGGGAGGATCACTGGAGCCTGGGAAGTCAAGGCTGTAGTAAGCTGTAATAGAGCCAAAAAATTTTTAAAGAGTCAAACAAACAAAAAAACCTTTACAAGTATCTACCCATATTAGCCAAAAGCTTTCTCTTTTAAATACTCCCTTTAAAAGCAAGGTATTTTAAATAAAGTACAATTTTTTTTTTTTTTTTTTTGAGACAGGGTCTTGCTCTGTCACCCAGGCTTCAGTGCAGTGGCACAATCATAGCTCACTGCAGCCTCAACCTCCTGGGCTCAAATGATCCTCCTGCCTCAGCCTCCCAAGTAGCTGAGACTATAGGTGTACATGATCATGCCCAGCTAATTTAAAAAAACTATTTGTTGTAGAGACAGGGTCTCACTGTGATTCCCAGGCTGGTCTGAAACTCCTGGGCTCAAGTGATCCTCCTGCCTCAATCTCTCAAAGTGCTGGGATTATGAGGCATGAGCCACTGTGTGTGGCCAAAGTACAATTTTTAATTACTTGAACTAATGCAAGTTATAGAGTTGAAGAGTCAAGAATATAATTCGGAATTTAAGAGAATTTCCATCTAAACATGAATACAGCAAATGTTATGAGACTTTATTTTGAATAATGAATAATGAAGCTACATTGAAACAATCTGGGAGGTACCACAGACTCCTCATCTGACCATAGCACAAAACTGGGCTTCATTTGCAGACACAAAGTTTCCAGCCAACAAAAGCCTAAGCACGTGTGCCTTATTAAGATTTCTACATACAAAATTAGGTGATTAAAGAATTAGTGTTAATTTTTAAACTGTAAAATTGGTCTAATAGCTATGTTGGTAAAGAGTTCTCTTTTAGAGATACATATTAGAATTATCAACAAAACAGTATCAAGGGATTTGCTTGAAATTAAAACAGAGCTGCGAGTGAATAATGTAGGAGGGTATAGATAAAATAAGAGTAGCCATGAGGTAGTGACTGCAGTAACTACTCATGGATGGTTCATTATATTCCTCTCCTTTTATACCTGAAAATGTCCACAGCGAAAAAGTTAAAAACTGAACAACAAACACACTTCTCTAGTTAAATGTTTTGGTTTGAAATGCAAAGTTAGGGTTATCAGAGTACGAAATGGGGGCAAGTAGAATTCCAACTATTAGCGAAAAGGACCAAAATGTCAGAAATAAGCACAAAATGCTTCTGATGTATAAAAACAATTGTCACTTTAGCACATATACACAATTACTCTCAAGTGAGGGTTACAGTCATGTTAGCTGACTCATACTTTACATAGAATGCTAATGTGTGTGGTTACTGAATTTCTGAGTGCACAGCCTGCAACTAGAAAGGAAGCTAATCAGGAGTTCAATACCAGCCTGTTAACTTAGCCACATTACTTTCTCTTACTTTTCTCCCCAGAAAAATGAGAGCGGTGGCTACATTAAGAGGCCTGCCTTGATGATTGGAAGAGATATAACTTCGAAGTATCTTGAAAGCAGATTGTCCAATCCCAGCCAACAACTTGCCTGCAACATTGTGGGAGACCCTAAGCCACAGCCACCTGGCTAAACTGCTCCCAGATTCCAGGCCCTCAGAAACTGCATGAAATAATACATGTTTATTGCACTAAGTTGCTATGTTTTGGGGTAATTTGTTACATAGCAATGGACAACTAATACATCATACTTAGGGTAACAATTTATCTACTATTTGACCAGCTAATTTTTTTTCTAAATACATTCATTGAACCTCTTTGCTATGTTAATTAGATTACACAGATTAAATCATCTGAATAGAGTGCTCATCACCTTGTAATGACATGTTTATACAACAGGATATTATACTCAGTATTGAACTTCTTGAATCTAACCTTGCCTATATATATTGATTGCTATGAGGGTAAAAATCCAGACCTGTGTGTCATGATTCAGTACCTCAGGCCCTGACCCAATACTCAGGTCTTACTCTATATGATATATGCACTCTATATCTGTATATAAACATAATGTTTCTGCTCTACAATATATTTCGATATTAATAAAAGTACTCTTAGTCCTACCTGAATGAGGCATTTGCTCACATCACTAGCACAGAGTGCTTTGTTACAGCTCAGTGATGCTGGAAGCCATGTCAGGAACATCAGGATGGCTAGAGTAAGCACAGCAACATAGTGTAACTTCATGTTTCTTCAAAGAAGTTGATCAGTAACTCCCAGGAAGCTAAACAAACAAACACAACTTTAATTCAAAGGCAAGTGCTAGGGTAAAAACAAATATAAAAATGAGAAACAAAACATAAACTAAGACTCATTGTTTGTGTCAATATACTTTTTCTTTCTTTTTTAGAGTCTTGCTCTGTTGCCCAGGCTGAAGTGCAGTGGTGTGATCATAGCTCACTGCAGCCTTCAATTCCTGCGTTCAAGTGATCCTCCCACCTCAGCCTCCCAGTTATCTGGGACTACAGACAATACCACCATGCCTGGCCTTCAAAAAACTTTTGAGTGATCATTTAAAGATCATTCTCAATGAAAGATTATATAAACATTCAAAAATAAACAATAATTTTGTATAATAATGGCTTCATAGCCATCTTCAAGGACCTAGAACACTACAGTTCCTCAGACTATCCAGAAATGGTGACTGTGAAAGTAGAGTGAGTATATCTAAACCCTCAGTAACTTGAGAGTATATCAGGCAAATAACTAGTTTCAATACTGCACTGCTACTATTCAACTTTAGTTTTAGGTCCATTATTCAACTTTAAGCCCATATAAAATTATTAATATTGTATTATAATTTTAAGATATTTAATTTTAATTCTTAGAATCAAAACAAAATTTTAAATGGAAATTATTCAGGCTTATTTAGACAGAATAAAGCAGCTCAAAGCAAGAAGTAGAGTCCACAGAGTCACTTCTTAAATAATTGAGCAAATAACAAAAGACTGTGTAAATTACTAATTGCATTAAAAACTCTAGGTAATTATTAGAATGTGAAGATATTCTTTTTTTTTTTTTCTTTTAGACGTTGTCTCGCTCTGTCGCCCAGGCTGGAGTGCAGTGGCGCAATCTCGGCTCACTGCAACCTCCGCCTCCCGGGTTCATGCGATTCTCCTGTCTCAGCCTCCCGAGTAGCTGGGATCACAGGCGCCTATCACCATGTCCCGCTAATTTTTGTATTTTTAGTAGAGACGGGGTTTCACCATATTGGCCAGGCTGGTCTCGATCTCCTGACCTCAGGTGATCCACCCGCCTCGGCCTCCCAAAGTGTGGGATTACAGGGGTGAGCTACCGCGCCCGGCCAAGATATTCTTTTAATTCTATTAGTACCATACATTCTTCAAAGTTATTAAGAAGATACTACAGTTCAAAAAGAAGAAGGAAAAAAGACTAGCACAAACACAGTCTGACAGGGGCCAAACAGTATACAGTTATTAAACTTTAAATACGGGAAGATATCATTTCTTCAGGTTAAAACACCTCCCTATCAAACATAATAAATTAAAATAAATGACTACTGACGTAAGAGGGATAAATAGTGAGTTTATGGGGGCATTTATGATTACTCTAAACTTTTATTCTAAGTGTTACAAAGTACATTAAAGGAAAAATAATAAAAGGGTGAAAAGAATAAAGGGCTTTGGACCTGGTATGAGTCAATTTTGAAAGAGAAAACCCTGGTGATCGTTACTGAGGCTCACAAAGCATTCCCTAAAGACCGTTAGTAACTAATTTTCTAATGTATCTAACGCCGCATACCAAGTAGGATGATTTCTGGAGCAACCAGTACATATTTGCGGAGGCCAAATAAGGTTATTTGGAGACTAATTGTCGTGGAACTAGTTTTCATCCTACAACCATGAAAACTGGGATTTCCCCCCTTTCCCATCTTTTACGGTTGTCTTATGAAATGTTCCACAAATTCATCTTACTCCCCAAATTTCACTGGAAAAAGTATTCAAGTAACTACGACCATGTCGAAATCAGGTAATAGAATTAAAGGACTTATCTTTTCCTAAGGAGTTAGAAACCATCATGCATCAAAATTGTTTCGCACACATCACGCCCAATTTCTCGTTAAGGGAGATGGCACTGACAGCGACCAGGGCAGAGCCGAGCCTCTGTAGAGCGGTGCCAGGGCCCCGAAGGCGCCGGACGCCCCGCGAGGCAGAGGCCGGTAGCGGCGCGGGGGACCTGGCACCCGGAACCACCCCCACCCCGGCTCGGCCGACGCGGGCTGCGGAGGACGCGGGCCGGCCTAGAGATGGTCTGGACCAAAGGGGCGCAGAGATGCTGCTGGCTCCCGGCATCCGGCCTGTGCGCCCGCGCCCAGCACCCCCACTTTGTCCTCCGCGCAGCCGGGCCCAGGCTTCTCCCGGCCCCCGCGAAGCTCGCCGCGGCCCGGGCCTCTAGAGGGCCGAGCTCGGCGCCCGGCCCCTTCCCGGCCAAGAGGCTGCACAACCCCCCAGCCGCTCCCACTCACCATGCGCCACGGTCCCGCGAAGTCGCCCACCCCTAGATCCCCGCCGGGTCGGCCGAGCCCGGGGCGCGCTGCGGCGGCTTTGAGTGCGAGGCCAGGCCGCGCCTCCCGCAGTACCCTCAGCGCAGCGCCCGCGAGCCTCGGGCACCTTAAAGAGACAGGCCCGCCCGCCGCCCTCCTCCCGGCTCCTTGCTCCCCGCCCCTGCTCCCCTCTTCCCCTCCGCCCCCGCTGGGGTCCACAGCCGCCAGCTCCCGCCAGGAGGCGTCTCTCACTCCCCCGGCGCTCCTGTCAGCGCGCACGCCCCCATCTCGGCCCCGCCCACTCCCCCGCCCATCCCAACGCCACGCCCCCTCCGCGCCACCCGGTTTCGCCCCTCCCTCGTGCCACGCCTCCACCGCAGGCTCCCGCCCGCCCGCCGGCCCACAGGCCACGCCCCCAGGCGCACCCACCCCAGCTGCTCAGCGCGATTTCCCTTCGCGCTTCTCCGCACCGGGATCCCCAGTCCCTCAGGTTCCGACAGACCTTCCTGTCAGGCCCATTCTCCGGGCCCCCTCAGTTGCAGTGTTAAGATCAACAGTGTTAAGATTAAAGCCTTGTGATGTGCTAGCCACTACGCTGAGGATATGCCGTGTACTAAAATTCCTCAGGACTCCTCACAGCTGCCCTGTAAGGAAGCGGCCATGGCCGGGTTCTAGCGATGCGAGGCCGAGGCTCGGGGCGCTGAGTAGCCTAGCGCGTCGCCGAGGAGAGCTGGCACGTGAACCCCTTGTCGTTTGCCGTCAGAGGTAGGATTTATATAAAATGCGCGTTTCCTAGGTCTACCTCAGACCTACTGAATAAGGATCTCCGAGGGTAGAGCTTTCGAACTTCGTTCACCAATTCGATAAAACTTGCCAGGCTCCTTGTGAGTGGCTGGCGCTGAGCTCTGCATCGGAGCTCTGCATCGGGAGTCGAGAAGAGGGGGCGCCGTGGATCCGGGCGCGGAGGTCGCGCAGCCTAGGTAGAAGGTGCGCGGTTAGCACGTAGGTTAAAAACATTGAGAATGACACTCAGTTCTTTCCCACAACTCTGGGTTGCTTTTTTTTTTTTTTTCTTTTGAGACAAGGTCTCACTCTGTCACCAGGCTGGAGTGCAGTGACAACATCAGGCTCGCTGCAGCCTCCACCTCCTAGGCTCAAGCAATCCTCCCGCCTCAGCCTCCCGAGTAGCTGGGGCTACGGGCGCGCACCACCACACCCGGCTAATATTTTATTTTTTTGTAGATATGGAGGTCTTGCTATGTTGCCCAAGCTGGTTTCAAATTTCGGGGCTCAAGCGATCCTCCCACCGCGGTCTCCTAAATCGTTGGGACGACAGGTGTGAACCATAGTGCCCGGCCAGAATTTGCTTTTTAAAGAAGATTCCAGGGTGATTAAGTTAGAGCCCGCTAGACCAGACCATCCGCGGGGCACCTTCCCTTGGAAATGATGACCTAGTGTCAAACCCTTATGCTGGTAAATCGTAAATGCCTACCACCCACCTTTGTTGATTGGAAGGAAACAGAATGAAAACAGCTGATTGGCTGGGGGTGGATTGCATTACTGATGTTAGCCCACTTTTGTACAATAAATACAGGTTTTAAAAATCATCCTTGAAAATTATCCTAGAGAAATAATTAAGGGTATACCCAAATTTAAGTATAAGAATCTTATTCTTGGCATTATATACTAGTTAAGTGAATTAGGAAACTTCCGATCAATGCACTAATTCAGCCATTAAAAAGTGATACCGCAGATCAGAGGTTCTCAAACTTTTTGGTCTCGGAATCCCTTTACACTCCTGAAAATTATGGAGCATGCCAAAGAGGTTTTGTGTATGTGTGCTACATCTGTTAATACTTTCAAAATTAAAACAATTTTTTACATATTCATTATTTCATTTAAGAATAACAAACCCATTATATGATAACAAATATTTAATGAAAAATAAGTATATATTTTAAAACAGTAGGAAGAACAGCGTGGTTTTAGATTTTTGCTATTGCCTTTAATATCAAACTTAATAGAAAGCCACTGTTTTTATATCTGCTTCTGTATTCAAACTGTTGCAGTATCATGTATTATGTAGTTTCTGCTTGTGAGAGAATGAGGGTGAAAAGTCAAATAATGCCTTAGAATTAAAATTAAAATAATTTTGAGCTCACAACCTCCTGAAAATGTCTTGGGATCCCTCCCTAGCAGCCCCAGATCACACTATGACAATTAGTGTTGCAGATGAATATTGCGACTAGAGATATTCATGATACATAAAAAATTTTAAAGTACTGCATAGTTTTTGAATAATTAATTTTGTTGTTGTTTGTTTGTTTTTGAGACAGAGTCTTGTACTGTCACCTGGGCGGGAGTGCAACGCTGCCATCTCGGCTCACTACAACCTCCGCCTCCCGAGTTCATGAGATTCTCCTGCCTCAGCCTCCCGAGTAGCTGAGATTACAGGTGCACACCACCACGCCCGGCTAATTTTTTGTATTTTTAGTAGAGATGGGGTTTCACTATGTCGGCCAGGCTGGCCTTGAACTCCTGACCTGGTGATCTGCCCACCTCGGCCTCCCAAAGTGCTGGGATTACAGGTGCAAGCCATGGTGCCTGGACTAGAGTTATTTTTAAAGTGCTGGAAAGATAATGATGGTATTAGTGGTTATCTCAGTGAGATGGAGTGTTGTCTGTTGTTAATGATGTTTTTTTCTTTTTCTTGTCTGCATTTTCTGATGTCTTTGCTTGTATTAATTTGATAATAAGAAAAGTAACACAGTTATTTTTCATTTAAATTAAAGATCCTCTTTGACAGGACCTGGAAGGTCAAATGGTAGTTGAGCCCTCAGGTGAATATCAAGTGGTTCCGGATCTCAAATGGTTGGCCATTTGGGAATCTGGGAGCCACGGGGGTCACTGCAGTGGCTATTTTATTTCACCAGAAGACTTTCTGATCATTGCAAGTGAGAGAGTCTGACAACAATGTGATAGAGCTTCTTAGTAGGGTTCAATGAAAAGGTCAAAGGATTCACTACCAATCCTCAATTGGATACAGATGTGTCAGTGGGTGGAGTCTCTCAGCCAGCCACAGCTGCTCTACCAAATTACCTCATGTTTAGTGGCTTAAAACAACACAAATTTGACAGGGCCAAGTGGCTCACACCTGTAATCCCAGCACTTTGGGAAGCCAAGTTGGGAGGATGCCTTGAGCCCAGGAGTTCAAAACTAGCCAGGGCAACATGGCACAACTCCAACTCTACTTAAAAAAAAGTAAAAATTAGCCAGGTGTGGTGGCATATACCAGTGGTCCCAGCTACTTGGGAGGCTGAGGTGGGAGGATCACCTGATCCTGGGAGGTTGAGGCTGCAGTGGGCTGTGATCACACCATTGCACTCCAACTTGAGCATGGGAGTGAGACCCTGTCTCAATAAATAAATAAATAAATAAATAAATAAATGAAATAAATTTATTACTTTACAGTTCTGGAGGCCAGGAATTCTAAAATCAGGGTGTCAGCAGGGCTATGTTCCTTCTGTAAGCTCTAGGAGATAACCCATTGTCTTGCCTTTCTAGCTTCTAGAGGCCACCTGGAGTCTTTGGTTTGTGGTCCTCCTTCCATTTCAAGTCCAGCAGCTTTAGCATCTTCAAATCAATACCTCCCTCCTCTTTTTCTCACTCTTTGTCTCAACTCTTCGAACACAGTCACACTCCCTCTATGACTCTGACCTTCCCACCCCTCTTTACAATGCCTTGGGATTATGTCCAGCCCACCTGGATAATCCAGGATAATCTCCCTATCTCAAGATGCTTGGCTTAAACACATTTCCAAAGGCCCTTTTGCCATATAAGACAACATATTCACAGGTTAGGATACAGAAGTCTTTAGGGGTTGGTGGGATGCATTATTCTGCCTGCCATGGGGTTATAACAAGGACAATTGTAGTTTGTGAACTTCTGATCTAGAACTCACTTCTCAGGGCTGGTGGATTATACCCTTTCAATTCTAGGCCTTCCTTTGCCCCAGCTAATCCACCCCAGAGAACAAGGAATGAAAAGAGGTTGAAGGACAGGTTAAGTGCTGCCATTGGTCTGTATTCCCCACTTCTAAGCTCCACATTGCTGGTTCTATATGGCGGGAGGGCAGGCCCCAGCCCTAACCTGCATGAGTCAGGGTGAGGAGTCTAGGAAGGGAGGCTTTCCAGCATGAGGCTCTGCAGCCCAGCAGAGGCAGGAAAATCACTGTCTCCCCTGAATGATCAGCTGACTGTGGTAGGCTGGGATTCTGGTTTAGAATCCATATGCCCATTCTTATCTCTTTCCACTTGAGTGAGTCAACTGAGTTAGTTGATTTGGTTTTACAGATTTGGAATAAAGTGAGCTACACTTTCTCAGCCCGTGAGCCTGCTCTTGCGGGAGGGAAGATGTGCTGGGGGTGGAAGGCTATATGAGGAGAAGCCTCCTCCTCTCCTCTGCTCTCCTCCCTCCTCCCTCCCTGCCTTGTTAGGGGAATTACTGCAAAGGGGTCAAAAGAATGAGGAAAGAAAAGGAATTACTTCCAAAGACCTCTCACTCTTCCTGTTTTAAACAAGAAGAAATACAGGAATTATCACAGAGGTTTTGGTTTGTTTTGTTTTGAATTGTGAAATCCCTGTACTTCCCTCTACAATTAAGGAGTTGTTAATCCACCAGGCAAAGGTAAGGTGCAGGGGCTTGGGGGCTGTAGGATTCTCAGGTAGATCCTGGGAAAGGAAGCATGCAGGCCCCTCCATACTGCTCTTTCAGCAAAAGGTATTTGCAAACAGTTATCAAGAGCTATTGAGATATTTATAAATGTTCTTAAAAACCTCTAAGTCTTTACAAAATCCAATATTTATATCTGGCTCATTGTTGCCTACCAAATTTGGCCCAAACTCTATAGCTTATATATTTAAAATATTTAGTAATTTTCATTTTAGCTCCCCTCCACCCCCCACCCCCCCACCCCCGCCATTACAGAAGCAATATATGCTTGGCTGGGGAAAATCCAAAAACCATGGAACTTCATAATGAGAACCCCATGCCATCACATCCCCTAGATATTACTCCTAGCAAGAGTTTCAGGTATATCCCTGCTTTCTTTTTTTAGTTACATATCTTAAGATGTATTTGCAAAAAGAAATTATCTTAAGCACACTGCACTGAAATTTGTTTTTTCCACTCCATACCTTGGAGATATTGTGGGTTCAGTTCCAGACCACTGCAATAAAGCAAATATTGCAATAAAGTGAGTCACATGAATTTTTCTGTGTCCCAGTGCATATAAAAGTTATGTTTACACAAGAATGTATTAAGTGTACAATAGCATTATGTTAAAAATGTACATACCTTAGTTAAAATATACTTTATTGCTAAAAAAATTGCTAAAGATCATCTGAACCTTCAGAGGATTGTAATTTTTTTGCTGGTGAAGGCTCTTGCTTGGATCTTGACGGCTGCTGACTGATCCAGGTGGTGGTTGCTGAAGGTTGGGGTGACCGTGGCAATTTCTTAAAATAAAACAACAATGGAGTTTACTATATTGAACAACTCTTCCTTTCGTGAAAGATTTCTCTGTAGCATGCAATGCTATCCTATAGCATTTTACTCAAAAAGAACTTCTTCCAAAACGTTGAGAGCCAATCCTCTCAAACCCTGCTGCTGTTTTATTAACTAAGTTTATCTGGTATTCTAAATCATTTGTTGTCATTTCAATAATGTTCTAAGTATCTTCACCAGGAGTAGATACCATTTCAAGAAACTGCTTTCTTTGCTCATCCATAAGAAGCAACTTGTTATCCATTTAAATTTGATCATGAGATTGCAGGCTCCATTTTTTCAGGTTTCACTTATCATTCTTGTCCTTTTGCTATTTCTACCACATCTGTACTGAAGTCTTGAGCCTCTCACAGTCATCCATGAGTGTTGTACTCAACTTCTTCCAAACTCCTGTAAATGTTGATATTTTAACCTCCTCCCATGAGTCACGAATGTTTTTAATGGCATCTGGAATGGTGAATCCTTTCTAGGTTTTCATTTTACTTTGTCCAGACCCATCAGAGGAATCACTATGCATGACAGTGATAGCCTTACTAAATGTGTTTCTGAAATAATGACTTGAAAGTTAAAATGACTCCTTGATCCATGGGCTTCAGAATAAATAGCATATTAGCAAGCATGAAAACATTAATTTCCTTGTACATCTCCACCAGAACTCTTGGATGACTGGGTGCATTGTCAATAATCAGTAATATTTTGAAAGTACTCTTTTTTTTTACCAGTAGGTCTCAACAATGGGCTTAAAATATTCAGTAAACTATGCTATAAGCAAATGTGTGCTGTCATCCAGGCTTTGTTGTTGTTCCATTGTTAGAGCACAGCAGACTAGATTTAGTCTAATTATTTTATTATTATTATTTTAATTTTTTTAGAGATAGGTTCTCTCTCTGTCACCCAGGCTAGAGCGCAGTGGTACACAATCTTGGTTCACTGCAGCCTCCAATTCCTGGTCTCAGGCAATCCTCCCTCCTCAACCTCCTGAGTAGCTTGGACTACAGGAACATGCCACCATGCCTGGTTAATTTTTAAATTTTTTGCAGAGATATGGTCCTGCTATATTGCTCAGACTGGTCTTGAACTCCTGGCCTCAGGTGATCCTCCTACTTTGGCCTCCCAAAATGTTAGGATTACAGGTGTGAGCCACTATGCCTAGCCTAAATTTAGCATAATTCTTAAGGACCCTAGAATTTCTGGAATGGTCAGTGAGCATTGGCTTCAACTTAAAGTCACCAGCTGCAATCCCCTAATAAGAGAGTCAGCCTGTCCTTTGACATTTGAAGCCAGGCATTGACTTCTATTCCTAGCTACTCCTAGATGGCATCTTTTTCCAATAGAAGACTGTTTTGTCTACATTGAAAATCTGTTGTTTAGAGTAGCAGCCTTCATCAATGATCTTAGCTAGGTCTTCTGAATAACTTGCTGCAGCTTCTGCGTTAGCACTTGCTGTAGCTTCTGCATCAGCACTTGCTGTTTCACCTTGCGCTTTTATGTTATGGAGACAGCTTCTTTCCTTAAACCTAATGAAGCAAACTCTGCCAGCATCAAACTTTTCTTCTGTAGCTTCCTCACCTCTCTCAGCCTTCATAGAATTAAAGAGAGTTAGGGCTTTGCTCTGGATTAGGCTTTGACTTAAGGGAATGCTGTGGCTGGTTTAATCTTCTATCCAGACCACTCAAACTTTTTCGATATTATCAATAAGGCTACTTTGCTTTCTTATTGTTTGTGTCTTTATGGGAGTAGCACTTTTAATGTTCTTCAAGAACTTTTCCTTTGCACTCACAACTGGGCTGTTTGTTGCAAGAGGCCAAGTTTTCAGACTATCTCAGCTTACAATATTTCTCACTAAGCTTAATCATTTCTAGCTTTTGATTTAAAGTGAGATACTTGCAATTCTTCCTTTTACTTTAACACTTATAGGCCTTTGTAGGGTTATTAACAGACCTAATTTCAATATTGTTGTGTCTCAGGAAATAGCAAGCCCTGAGGAGAGGGAGAGAGATGGGGAATGCCAGTCAGTGAAGCACTCAAACACACAATATTCATTAATCAAGTTCACCATCTTATATGGGTGTGTTCGTGGCACCCCAAAACAATTACAGCATCAAAGATCACTGATCATAGGTCATCTTTACAGATAAATAATACTGAAAAATTTGAAATATTGCAGGAATTACCAAAATATGACCTAGAGACACAAAGTGAGCACATGCTGTTGGAAAAATGGCACTGATGGACTTCTTGACACAGGGTTACCACAAACCTTCAATTTATAACAAACATAATATCTGCAAAGTACAATAAAGCAAAGCTCAGTAAAACAAGGTATGCCTGTAGATATGTAAGACATCTTTCCATACCAGTCTAGGTAGTTCTGCATCATTCTTTTGGATGTTACACAATTCCACTCCATTGGCCAAGCTGGTCTATTTTCACACTTCACACTTTCCCACTCTTACATTTCTTCACATTTTTCTTTTTGCTTGGGACAAGATTCTTACTTTTTTCTGGCAACACAAATTCTACTCACTCTTTAAACCCAATTCAAAGATCAAATATCATCTTCCATGAGCCGACACAGTGCCTGGCACATAGCAAGTGCTCAATCCATGGTTATTGAATCAATCAATTAAATGAAGGGCCCTCCCAGCTGAAGTCTCCAACAGCCTCTGAGCTCCTAAGCATGTATTTGCACTGGCCTTTCACTACTATTGTATATATGTTTTGTTTTTTCAGCTAATTTGAGATGCTTCCTCAGAGCAGGAATTGTGTCATTCATGTGTCATGTCACTGTGCGCAGGGGTTGCTGAGGTACTTAGAGGATCCACAGAGACTAGGACTTGTGGTCTTCCCTGTATTAGCCAAGATGACAGCAGTAGTCAAGAGGTGGAGGTAAAAGAATTCATGAAAAGAGAAGACTACATAGGCAGAGTCAAGAGCTTAATAGGTACTTTAAAAGATCAGGAAAAACAGAAATCAGTGAAGCTGGAATAATTAGGAAGGCTTCCTCGAGACTTATGCTTGATCTGAAGGGAAGGTTGAACTGGAAGGGGCAGAGGGGAAGGAAACATTGGAGTGGAGGTGAAGGAGGGGTAATGATGGAAGGATGTTTGGCTAGGAGGAGACCTGAGTTCCCTGCAGCAGGCCACCAGGGCAACCACAGTCCATGATGGCAGAGCCACATTACTGTGCACAAGTGGGATCATCCAAGTGCCCAATAGACTTAATGCTCATTGTGTGTGCATGATAAAGTTTACATATCGTAAAATTTACCATTCTAACCATTTAAAAGTATACAACTCAGTAGCAATTTAGTGGTTCAATTTAATACAGCCACAATGTTAAGCAACCATCATCACTATCATATTCCAGGACGTGTTTATCACCCCAAAAGGAAACTCAGTACCCGTTGAACAGCACTCCCCATTCATTCCTCCTCCCCCATCCCTTGGCAACCACTAATCTGCTCTCTGTCTCTAGGGATTTGCCTATTCTGGACATTTCATGTAAATGGAATCATATAATATGTGGCTTTTTGTGTCTGGCTTCTTCACTTAGCACAATGTTTTCAAGATTCCTCCATGTTGTAGCATTTATCAAAATTTCATGCCTTTTAATAGCTGAATAATATTCCAATGTTTATATATACTACATTTTGTTTATCCACTCATCAGTTCATGGAGATTTGAGTTGTTTCTGCCTTTTGGCAATTGTGAATAGTAGTGTGCTGTGAATGCTCATTTACAAGTTTTTGTTTGAACACCTATTTGGTTTTTTTTTTTTTAACAGATCTAAGTGTATGTATTTATCATGTACAACAAGATGTTTTGAAGTATATATACATTGTGGAGTAGTTAAATATAGCTAATTAGTGAATGCATTAACTACCTCACACAGCTATCATTTTTGTGGTGAGAATACTTAACATCCACCATCTTTGCATTTTTCAAGAATACAATGTATTATCATTAACTATAGTCACACTGGATTTCTTGCCCTTATTCCTCCTACCTAACTGTAATTATATATCCTTTGACCAACATTTTTGACCACAATTCTAGTTCTCTACTTTTTACTATTATTATTTTTTTTTTGAGACAGAGTCTTGGTCTGTCACCCAGGCTGGAGTGCAGTGGCATGATCTGGGCTCACTGCAATCTCTGCCTCCCAGGTTCAAGTGATTCTCCTGCCTCAGCCTTCCGAGTAGCTGGGACTACAGGCACATGCCACCAGGCCTGGCTAATTTTTGTATTTTTAGTAGAGATGGGGTTTCACCGTGTTGGCCAGGCTGGTCTGGAATTCCAGACCTCAGGTAATCTGCCTGCCTCAGCCTCCCAAAGTGCTGGGATTTATAGGCATGAGCCACTGCCCCCGACAACTCTAGTCTCTACTTTATGAAACAAACTTTTTAGATTCCACATATGAAAAGATCATATGGGATTTGTCTTCTGGACCTGGTTTATTTCACTTAACATAATGTCGTCCAGGTTCCTCCAAGTTGTTGCAAATGACAGGATTTAATTCTTTTTTATGTCTGAATAGTATTCCATGGTGTATATATGTCACATTTTCTTTCTTTCTTTTCTTTTCTTTCTTTCTTTTTTTTTTAATTGAGACAGGGTCTCACTCTGTCATCCGGACTGGAGTGCAGTGACACAGTCATAGCTCACAGTGGCCTTGAATTCCTAGGTTCAAGTGATTCGCCTGCCTCAGCCTCCTGAGTAGCTGGGACTACAGGTGCATGCCACCATGCGCAGCTAATTTTTGAAAATTTTTTGTAGAGACAGGGTCTCGAAATGTTTCCTGGGCTGGTCTAAAACTCCTGGGCTCATGCAATCCTCCCATCTAGGCCTTCCAAAGTACTGGGATTGCAGCATGAACCACTGCACCAAGCCTCATTTTTATTTTTATTTTTATTTTTATTTTTTTAGAGAGAGGGTCCCGCCCAGGCTGGAGTGTAGTGGCTATTCACAGGCATGATCATGGCTCACTGTAACCTCAAATTCCACACTAACAGGAGTGAGGCAATATCTCATTGTGGTTTTGTTTTGCATTTCTTGAACACCTATTTTTAGTTTCTTTGGGTATATACCTAGGAGTAGGATTCCTGAGTCACATGGTAATTCTACGTTCAGCTTTTTGAGGAACTGCCAAAGTGCTTTCCACAGCAGCTGCACCATTTTCCCATTCCCACTGGCATCGTATGTAGGCTCCTCTCTGCATCCTTGCCAACAATTCTTATTTTTCTGTTTTTTTGTATTGTAGCCATCCTTGTGGGTGGATGTTTGTATCCTGCCTTATTCCATGAATGATTGGAGAGGCTTACAAAAACACATACAATATAGAAAAGGCCAAGCAAGAAGGGAGCATAAGGTTAAGATTCTCTTAATAAGATCTTAATAAGATTGAGGCACAGAGTGACTCATCCAGATGAGTGTAACATATTGGTTCTAAGTATCCTAGCAGTAAAGGCAAAGATAGAAAGCACAACATATTATAATATGCACAGTATTTGTAGGATAAAACTAGAAGTATTACTTTTCTTAATACTGGTGTTTGAGAGAAATTTATCCCATGGGTTCCCATGAAAAAGTGCATTGAATGATTCAACAAAAGTATATATTTGATTAATAAGTTGAAGATCTATTATATGCCAAGCACTATGTGTCAGGCACTATCTATTGCTAGCGTGTAATTCTGGACAAGTAACCTAAGCATCTCCATGCCTCAGTGTCCTCATTTGTAAAATGGAGATAATAATAGTATCTACTTGTTATGATTGTTTTGAGGATTAAATAAGATAATGTCAAGTGTCTGGCACAGAGTAGGCTCTCAAGAAATGTCAGCTGCTGCCATGGTAATGATGATATTGGTCATGATGATAAAGAAGATGCTACCCGAACTTTGGAGCTTACATTTCAGTGTGTATTGGGGGAGGAGGGAGACAGGTAATAAACAGATAGACAACTAAGCCTATAATTACAAAATAGGATGAGCTCTTTGAAGGAAGTCAACAGCATGCCAAGAGAGAGAATAACAGGGAGAGCCTCACTTAGATAGAGTGATAGGGAAGCTATCTGTGTGGAGACGACATGGAAGCAAGAGCCAGGGAGAGTTCCAGGCAGAGGGAACAGCATGGATTAAGTCTCTAAGATGAGAAAGAAGAAATGAGGTTAAAAAGATAGACAGGAGGCACCAGATCGTGCAGACTCTGGAAGCCCTGGGAAGGATTCTAAGTGCAACGTGAAGCTGCCGAAGGTTTTAAAGCAGGAAGTGGCATGTGTACATTTATGTTCTTAAAAGATTGACCCTGGCTATGATGTGGAAACTAGATTTGAAGTAGGTGAGGGTGGAGCAAGGAGACCAGTGAGGCTGTTGAGACAAGGCTGGTTTCAGCTGGAGTTATGGCTGTGAAGATGGACAGATATGATGTATATTTTGGAGTGGAAGTGAGACTAGGTAACAGACCAGAACCAGGAGGGTGTAAAGGAGAGAAAGAGGAAGGATTGAGGATGACTTCTAGGTTTCTGGGTTGATAGTTGGTGGTGCCATTGAGTGAATTGGGGAAGAAGGGGAAAAAAGCAGGTTTCAGAGAGGAAATCAAGAGACTGGGTCATGGCAAGTTTGAGATGTTCATTAGGCGTCCACATGGAAGTGTCGATTAGGTTGCCACTTATGGGGTTTGACACTCAGAGAGATTTGGGCTGGTGACTTAAATTTAGGGATGCCTACAATATCAGTGACACTGAAAGCCCTGGAAATAGGTGAGCTCCCCAAGTGAAAGAGTTATATAAAGAGAGAAGACAAGACAACTAAGCCTTGAGGAAGTCTCACGTGTAAAGATTTGGAAGTGGTCAGAGAAGTAGGAGGAAAACCAACTCTTGGTCCCCTACATGGTGTACGATCTACTATCCTTAGCACCATGCTTAAAATAGGAAAGCATTCCTGAATAGAGATAGGGTACAATACAGAGACATTTAGCTTTTCTATGAGGCACCAAAACAATGTGGCTCAATTTACTCAATTCTGTGCACTTGAGTTGTCCCCTTTCTAAAGGTCAGTTTCTCAGCTCATTGCAAGTTAATTATTTTTTTTGAAGCCCAGGTCTACATGGGGGAAAAAATGAAAAAGGCAATGGAATGAATATAAGCTGGTGCAAAGCAATGGAGACAGCTGCTTGGATTCACCTTTTGCTTTTGTCACAGGTGTTATGTGGTGGCCCTCATTCTCCATGCATGGAGCAGACTCTAGGATCTGCAGTTACTGTATGATGAGCCCTTCTGAGTATTTTGCTTGGTAAGTGCACACATGTCATGTCCCTGATTACAGCAATGTGATGTTGGACATTTTATCACCAAGAAAAGTGGGCACGATTGTCTGGCTCCAATCCAAATGCTGGCGTTTGCCAACTAACAATAGTTTCAACTGAAATTCATTTAACAGGGAAGAGAAGGAATGGCTTTGATGAGATTCCAAGTACAGCACAAACATCAGGCTGACCTGCAGGTTGGGCAAGGCAGGGTCAGAAGCAGCAGCGGAGCCTTGCTGGGACTCCCACTATCATCTAAACAACAACATAGCAGCAGGACCTTTCACAGAGAGTTCCCAACCATGTGAGAACCGTAAGAGCCTGTAGGGTCACACAGTCCTACCTCCTCATGGGGCAGCTGAGGAAGGGGAAGCCAGGGAAGCTGGGGGTTGCCCAGGGATGTGGGGGGTATTTTGTAGTCAAAACTCTAAGACAGCAGTGGGGGTCAGGCCCCGAGTGTTGACACATTCATGGAGCAACAGTCACGTGTCCAGCACAGGGCTAGGCACTAAAGATATGTCAAACTTAAATAATGAGATTTAGAAAACATTAGTAAGTATATAGTTTATTTGAGCACAAAGCTTGAGAACAGCCACCCAGGGAAACAGACTCCAAATGAATGGGATCAGCATTCCAAAGTGGAGAAGTTAAAGTTTCACTTATGTAGGCAGAGACAAAGAAGTTTCAGCTGGATTATGACATTTTCCATACGAGGCTAGTGCATACATCATAGCTATTTGATTGATTACAGATTGCTACACTCCAAGGAAGATTACTTTATTATTTCATGAGGAGGGATTATGGTCTGAGGGGGGGTCTTATCTCTGGCGCCATTTGGTCTTCATAATTATTTACAGGAAAAAAGGGCGGAAGTTGCAGCTGCATGCCACATGACTCAGGCCACATGGCCACATTCCTCTCAAGGCTCAGAATAATCTAAAGTTCCAACGGCTTTAAGTTTGAATTATTAATTGCACAGATACAAAGAGGAGCAAGACCAAGAAGAGAGAGAGAGCTGTAAAGAAATAGCCATAAACAAATAACAAATGAAAGAATGTGACCAAGTTTTCCAACAAAGATGTGAACACAGTGCTATGGGAACCAAGAGGCCAGCTGGCTCTAACTTTGTTTTTAAATCTAAATCAGAGGCAGACTGATAGTTGCCATTTTTTACTACAAATTGAGGATACCGTGTTATAATCAGTGCTTCGGGCTGAGACGGAATGATAGTTAATGCTCCCAAACCTGTAGTGGCCTTGTTTTCTTTATATCTCTAAGCCTGAGTCACTGTATAGACCAGAATAAAAACGTGGTGATGTTATACCCCATACTGGGAACCTGACAATTCGTGGATAATAGAGCCTGGTGCCTGGCACAAAATAGGTGCTCAAGTATTTTAATTAATATCTCTACAAATAGATACATTAACACTGCTCAGGCTTGGAAAATAATTTAAGCTCATAAAAAGAAAACATTGGTAATAGAACTGGTGATACAGAAATTCGTAGCATTTCAACTTAAGTTAGATATAAATACTGTCTGCCCAGGTGGCATGCAGTCCTCTTTCTTTACCTTTCAAAATCATCTCAGAATATTTCCTTGTGCATATGTCTCATATTCCAGTTACTATTGCTACATAACAAATTACCCCAAAACTCAGTGGGCTACAACAACAACAACAATCATTTTCATTCTCTCATGGGTTTTGTGGGCCAGGAATTCAGGAAGGGCTTGGCTGGGTGGGTTTCTTCTCAGCATCTCTCATGCAGGTGCTGGTGGACAGAGGCTGGAGCTGGAAGGGGGAGGGCAAGTGTGCAGTTGCAGCAGCTGGGGATAGGCTGGGCATTCTTCTTGCTTCATGTAGTCTTGGGTCCTCTCAGGTGGTGGCTTGAATCATCTCTTTGGGCTTCCTCCCAATATGGTGGCTTCAGGGCGGTTTTTCTGCTTATATGGCAGCTCAGGACTCATGGATGTCCCAGAAGAACCAGTTAGGAGCTTTTTTTTTTTTTTTTTTTTTTTTTTTAAGATGGAGTCTCACTCTATCGCCCAGGCTGGAGTGCAGTGGCACGATCTTGGCTCACTGCAACCTCTGCTTCCTGGGTTCAAGCCATTCTCCTGTCTCAGCCCCCTGAGTACCTGGGATTACAGGAATGCACCACCACGCCCGGCTAATTTTTGTATTTTTAGCAGAGATGAGGTTTCACCATGTTGCCCAGCTGGTCTTGAACCCCTGACCTCAGGCGATCTGCCCCCTTCGGCCTCCCAAAGTGCTGGGATTACAGGTGTGAACCACTGTGCCCAGCCTGAGCTGTGTTACCTTTTATGACCTAACATTGGAAGTCATATAGTACCATTTCTGTTGTCCCAACCTCACCCAGATGAAAGGAGTGTCATTGTAAGAAGAGTATGTGGAATGGAATTTATTGTCATGGCCAACTTTAGAAAATACAATCTATCACATCCCACAAAACCCGAAATTCTTGTAATGGTTCCTTTTTATTTGTTTTTGTTTTCATTAACTCAGCTCAGGGATAACTTAAAACTTGCCTTTGCAGTTGCCTGCTCTGGGTCTGGTCTGCCAGATAAGATGGCAATAATGAATCAGTGTGTCTCAAAAACTATTTTGTAGAACATAGTTTCAAGAGACCTGATTAGATGTTGCTTGAAAAAAGTTAGAAAAAAGAGGGATTGAATAGGTTTCTTTTTAATAGAACTTTTCAGAGCTCTTAATTTACTAATGAACCTTTTATTATAGATCATCTGTGGAGCACTTGCAGGACTAGAGTTCCAGCAACACTGGCCACTAATTATTTTTGGATGCTTTGCTGGATTCAACTATAATCTAACAATAAGTTTCTTTATGTTTCAGGGTGGACAGTTTATGTGTCAGGTATGTGTATTTATAATTAAAATCAAATATTATTACATAGGCTTTGCACCTGGCGAGGTAACATTGAGAGTAGTTAATCTCTACACTGGAATCCATCTGGAAGACCACTCAATAACTTGTGATTAGCTGGACCTGGTGGTGCAAGCCTGGAGTCCCAGTTACCCGGAGGCTGAGGTGGGAATATCGCTTGAGACCAGGAGTTTGAGGCTACAGCGAGCTGTGATTGTACCACTGCACTCCAGCCTGGGTGACAGTGCAAGACCTCATCTCTTAAAAAAAACAAACAATTCAAAAAACCTCATCATTGAGCACCTATGATGTGCCAGCAACTGTACTCAGTGGTGGGGACTTGACGACAAACAAACCAGGGATGGGATCCTTGAGCAGTCACCATCTGACAAGTGACTGGGAAAGATGAATAAAGCCCTTCACCAAGATTCTTCTCTGATCCACAAATTCAATTACCAATTTATTTGTTCACTGCTCTTAAACTTAAATATTTTTTAGTAGGTAATAAAGACATGTTTAAACACTCTTGACTTTTAACAATTTCTTTGTAAGTACTGTAATAGTCTTCTTTTCCTTTAAAAAGAAAAAATACAAAAAGAAGGAAAAGGAAAATCTATTCAAAATAAAGTATTCCAGATATCTGACATTGCTGCATTGCTGTATCATTCATTAACATTCACAAAAAATAAAATGAGTACCTTCCATGTGTGTGCAGGCATTGTTCTAGGCAAAGAAGATTTAGCATTAAACCAAAACTTCTGTTCTCATGGAACCTACCTACTAGCAGATCCAAGCCATGGTAGTTTGTTCAAGAACCTTCAGCTCTTTTCTGCTTTGTTGTCAAAGGCTTCTAAAATTGGATCCCCTCCTCCTTAGTTCTTCCTGACCCCTGACAGGGATCCTGTGCTTCAGTCAGCCTCCAATCCCAACCACCACCACCAACAAAATCACAAGAAGACACCTAGGCTATTATTCTTAACCTGTTTCCCAGTTTCTATTTGTTAACCCCCTCTGGATTAGGCATTGTTGTCTTTGATCTTGACATGTGCCTCTATGTGGAGAGAGTATTTTTGCTCACCAAATTTTTACTCATTAAACTTTACTGGTGCTATGCTTGCTAACTTATTTCAGATAATTAGAGGTTTTGGATGCTTTCTCTAGGACAAACTGTTCCTTTCCCCATCCTCAGCCTTCCATGCTGTTAATGTACAAAATCAGATGATTTAAACATAAATCATCTTGAACTCTAGAATGACCTGGTCCCCTTAGCGAAAAACTATGGGATTCAACACTACTCCTCAGTGATGATGGTAAGGCTATGTAGGCAGTTGTTTAACCATTATCCCCAGGTGCCCTCACCCACAGCCAGCCTGCTCAAAGGACTATTTCCCATTCCAATAATAATGACAGAGCTAGGAGGGAGGCCATGACTAATAAAGACATATAAGATGTTACTGCAAATTCTTTTTTCTATCCATATGAATTATAAACTAAAAAATATTGACAAATATCAGCAATTACATCAAAAGAAGAAGGTGGTTGTCAAAAATAAAAACCATTGTTATGTTTTATACATGTTAGTGAAGTCCACAGGAAATACATTAATTTGGTGGGTGTAAAATTGGAAGAATTTTGAAAAATGTATGCAGTGGTGTAACCACAAACACAATCATGATATTTCCATCCCTCCAGAGTTGCCTTATGTTCCTCCTCCCAATCTGTTTCCTGTCAACTAATTATCTGCTTTCTGTCACTGTAATATTGCCTGTTCTAGGAAATTAGATGAGTGGAATTTTCTATTATGTGGTCTTTTGAGTCTGACTTCTTTCACTAATTATACTGACTTTGAGATTTATCCATGTTGTTGCATGTATCAGTAATTCATTCATTTTCATTGCTAAGTGGTATTGTATGAATACAGTTTATTTATCTGTTCATCAGTTGATGGATGTTTGGGTTCATTCCAATTTTTAACTATTATAAATAAAGTTGCTATAAACAATATGCAAGTCCTTATGTTAACATAAGTTTTCCTTTCTTCTGGGTAAATTTCCTGGAGTAGAAATGCTGGGTCATATGGTAAGTATATGTTTAATATTGTAAGAAACTGTCAATGAATTTCCAAAGTGACTGCACCATTTTACATTTTATCAGCAATGTATGAGCGTTCCAGTTGCTCCACACTCTCACTGATGGTTGGTATTTTCAGTCTTCTTAATTTTAACCATTCTAGTGGGTGTATAGTGGTATGTCATTATGATTTTAATTTGCATTTCCCTAATGACCAATGATGTTGAGCATCTTTTTATGTGCTTGTTTGCCATGTATACATCTTTTTAGGTAAAGTATGTTCAAATTTTGGCCCATTTATTGGTTTTTGTAGTTATAAGAATTTATGTATTCTGGAATCAAGTATTTTATCAGATACATGTTTTATAAATATTTTCTCCCAGTATGTGGCTTATATTTTTTATTTTCTTAACAGTGTCTTTGAAGAACATAAGTTTTTAATTTTAATGAAGCCCAATCTGTTAATTTTTCTTTTACAGTTTGTGCTTTTTCTATCCTACTTAAGGAAACTTTGTCTAACTTAATGTCACTAAGATTTTCTCCTGTTTCCAGCAGGCACAGTGGCTCATGCCTGTAATCCCAGCACTTTGGGAGGCTGAAGTGGGTGGATCACCTGAGGTCAGGAGTTCGAGACCAGCCTGACCAACATAGAGAAACCTCGTCTCTACTAAAAACACAAAATTAGCCAGGCTTGGTGGTGCAAGCCTATAATCCCAGCTACTCGGGAGGCTGAGGCAGGAGAATCACTTGAACCTGGGGGGCAGAGGTTGCAGCGAGCCGAGATTGCGCCATTGCACTCCAGTCTGGGCAACAAGAGTGAAACTCCATCTCAAAAAAAATCAAAACAAAACAAAATTTTCTCCTCTTTTCTTTTCTTTTCCCTCACCTCCCTCCCTCCTTCCCCCCTCCCTCCCTCTCTCTCTCTCTCTTTCTTTCTTTCTTTTATCTCATTCTGTGTTTCAGGCTGGAGTGTTGTGGCCACAATCTCAGCTCACTGCAACCTCCACCTCCCAGGTTCAAGCGATTCTTGTGCCTCAGCCTCCCAAATAGCTGAGATTATAGGTGTATGCCACCGTGCCTGGCTAATTTTTATATTTTTAGTAGGGACAGGATTTCACAACATTGGCCTGGCTGGTCTCGAACTCCTGAGCTCAAGCGATCCACCCACCTTGGCCTCCCAAAATGCTGGGATTACAGGCATGAGCCACCATTCTCAGCTGTTTCCTGTTTTCTTTTAGAAGCATTATTCTTTCAACCCTTACAACTGATATCTTGATCCATTTTAGGTTATGTCTTATATGTGGTGTAAAGTAAGGGTAAAGGTTTATATTTTTGCATATGGCTGTTCACTTGTTCCAGGACCATTTACTGAAAGCACTATCCCTCCCCCCATTGAATTTCATTGGCACTTTTGTTGAAAATCAATTGCCTCTATATATGTGGGTCCATTTCTGCATTTCTAGTCAGTTCCCCTAATATATGTGTCTATATTTATGCCACTACCATACTCTTGATTACTGTTGCTTTTATAGGAAGTCTCAAAATTAGGTAATGTAAATACTCCAACTTTACCCTTTTGCAAAAATTTTAGGGTATTCTAGATTATTTGCATTTTCATATAAAGTTTAGAATCATCTTGTCAAATTCTACAAAAAAAAAACCCTGCTGGGATATTGATTTGATTTGTATACAGACAACTTTCTATATTGATTGGAATTGTACAGTCAGACAACTTATGATTGACACATTAACAATATTGAGTCTTTCAATCCATGAGTACGGTATATCTTTTTTTTTTTTTTTTAAAACAGAGTCTCGCTGTGTCACCCAGGCTGGAGTGCAGTGGCGTGATCTCAGCTCACTGCAACCTCCACCTACCAGGTTCAAGTGATTCTCCTGCCTTGGCTTCCCAGGTAGCTAGGACTACAGGCGTGCACTGCCACACCTGGCTAATGTTTTGCATTTTTAGTAGAGATGGAGTTTCACCATCTTGGCCAGGCTGGTCTTGAACTCCTGACCTTGTGATCTGCCCACCTCAGTCTCCCAAAGTGCTGGAATTACAGGCGAGTATAGTGTATCTTTCCATTTATTTCCAAATTTCTCTCAGCACTATTTTTTATGTTTCAGGATATAGAACTTGCACAGTTTTCTTGAGTTCATCTTTATTTCATATTCTTTTTTATTATTTTATTTTAAGTTCCAGGGTACATGTGCAGGATGTGCAGGTTTGTTACATAGGTAAACATGTGCCATGGTGGTTTGCTGCACTGATAAACCCATCACCTACGTATTTTACCCAGTATGCATTAGCTGTTTTTCCTGATGCTCTCCACATCTCCGCCCTCCCCCAACAAGCCCCAGTGTGTTTTGTTTCCCTCACTGTGTCCATGTGTTCTCATTGTTCAGCTCCCACTTATAAGTGAGAACATGCAGTGTTTGGTTTTCTGTTCCTGCACAGTTTGCTGAGGATAATGGCTTCCAGCTTCATCCACATCCCTGCAAAGGACATTATCTCGTTCCTTTTTATGGCTGCATAGTATTCCATGATGTATATGTACCACATTTTCTTTATCCAGTCTATCATCGATGGGCATTTGGGTTGATTCCATGTCTTTGCTATTGTGAACAGTGCTGCAATGAACATACATGTGCTTGTATCTTTATAATAGAATGATTTATATTCCTTTGGGTATACATACCCAGTAATGGGATTGCTGGGCCAAATGGTACTTCCAGTTATAAATCTCTGAGGAATCACCACACTGTATCCTACAATGGTTGAACTAATTTACAGTCCCACCAACAGTGTAAAAGCATTCCTATTTCTCCGCAACCTCACCAGCATCAGTTGTTTCTTGACTTTTTAATAATCACTGTTCTGACTGGCATAAGATGGTATCTCATTGTGGCTTTGATTTGCATTTCTCTGATGATCAGTGATGTTGAGTTTTTTTCATGTTTGTTGGCCGATGGAACAGAATAGAGAACTCAGAAATAAAACTGCCATCTACAATTATCTGATCTTCGACAAACCTGACAAAAACAAGCAATGGGGAAAGGATTCCCTATTTAATAAATTGTGCTGGGAGAACTGGCTAGCCATACGCAAAAAACTGAAACTGGACCCCTTCCTTACACCTTATACAAAAATTAACTCAAGATGGATTAAAGACTCAAATATAAAACCTATAAACTATAAAATCCCTAGAAGAAAATCTAGACAATACCATTCAGCACATAGGCATGGGCAAAGATTTTATGATGAAATTGCCAAAAACAATTGTAACAAAAGCAAAAATTCACAAATGGGATCTAATTAAACTAAAGAGCTTCTGTACAGCAGAAGAAACTATCATCAGAGTGAACAGACAACCTACAGAATGGGAGAAAATTTTTGCAATCTATCCATCTGACAAAGGTCTAATATCCAGCATCTACAAACAACTTAAGCAAATTTACAAGAAAAAAAAAACCATTGAAAAGTGGGCAAAGGACATGAATAGACACTTCCTATTTCATATTGTTGATGCTGTTTTCATTTGTAATTTCCAAGAGTTCCTATCATATAGAAATACAATTGATTTTTGTATATTGACATTTTTGTATATTGGTTTTTGTATCCTGTAACTCTGCTAAACTCAGTTATTAGTTCTGGTAGCTTTTTTGGTGGATTTCTTAGGATTTTTTTTTTTGAGATGGAGTCTCACTCTGTTACCCAGGCTTGAGTGCAGTGGCATGATCTTGGCTCACTGCAACTTCCACCTCCCAGGTTCAAGCAATTCTCCTGCATCAGCCTCCCGAGTAGCCAGGACTACAGGTGCATGCCACCACCCCCAGCTAATTTTTGTATTTTTTTTTAGTAGAAATGAGGTTTCGCCATGTTGACCAGGCTGACCTCAGCTGAATCACTTTGGCCTCCCAACGTGCTCAGATTACAGGTGTCAGCCACTGCGCCCAGCCAATTTCTTGGGATTTTCTATATAAGAGACCTGTCATCTTTGAATAAAGATAATTTTATTCTTCTTTTAGGCCTGATGCTTGCTTTTTCTTCTTATTGCCTTATGGAACAAATTAGGACCTCCAGTTCAATGCTGAATACAACTTGTGAGAGCAGACATGCTTGCCTTGTTTCTGATATTAGAGAGAAAGAATACTCTTTCTTTCATTAGTGTTTCATCTGTTTCATTAGTGTTAATAACTGTTTCATCAGATATTAGTGTTTCATTAATAAGTACAATGTAAGCTCTAGGTCATTTTTAGATGCCCTTTAGCAAGTTGAGGAAGTTACCTTGTATTTCTAGTTTGCTGAGTGATTTTTATCATGAGTGATTTTTTAATTTTGTCAGGCACTTTCCTTCACCTCTTGTGGCATTTGCATTGTTTTACTTTTTGAGTCTTTTAATATGGTGAATTACATTGATTTTCGAATGTTAAACCAATCTTGCATTCCTGGGACAAACCCCACCTTGCATTGATGTATTATAATTCTAATATGTTACTGGATTTGGTTTGCAAAATTTTTGTTAAGAATTTTTGTGACTATGTTCATAATAAATGTTTTCTTTTCTTTTCTTTTTTTTTTTTTTGAGACGGAGTCTTTCTCTGTTGCCCAGGCTGGAGTGCAGTGGTGTGATCTCGGCTCACCGCAACCTCCGCCTCCAGGTTCAAGCAATTCTCCTGCCTCAGCCTCCCAAGTAGCCGGGACTACAATCATGTACCACCATACCCAGCTAATTTTTGTATTTTTAGTAGAGACGGGGTTTCACCATGTTGCCCAGGATGGTCTCAATCTCCTGAGCTTGTGATCCACCCATCTCAGCCTCCCAAAGTGCTGGGATTACAGGCATGAGCCATGGCGCCCAGCCAAGAAATGTTTTCTAGTTTTTTTGTTTTTTTTGTTTTTTTTTTCTGGTTTTTGGTATAGGGTTTCTAGCCTGTTAACATGAGCTGGAAAGCATTTCTTTTCTTTTTTTCCTCTGAATTTTTCTTCTATTTTCTAATTAGCATAGAGTTGATATTGTTTATTCCTAAAATGTTTGGTAGAATTCACTACTTGGGACTGGAGATTCCTTTGTGCAAAGGATTTTAAATGCAAATTCACTTTTTAAAATAGATACAGGACTATTCAGGTTATCTATTTCTTCTTAAGATTTGGTAGATTGTGTCTTTCAAAGAATTTCTCCATTTCACTCAAATTACAGAATTTATTACAGAATTTATAAAATTCTTTATAATATTATGAGCCTTTCAATGACCATAGGATTTGCAGTGATGTCTACTCTTCTGCATATAATATTGATCATTTTTATCTTCTCTCTTTTTTTCCACCTGATCACTGGCTGGAGGCTTATTAATTTTATTAATCATTTTGAAAGACCCAGGTTTTGGTTTCATGGATTTTCTGTATTGTTTTCCAGTTTTCTACCTTATTGATTTCAGCTCTTACCTTTATTACCTTTGTTTTGCTTACTTGTGTCTAATTAGCTCTTATTTTTCTAGTTTCTTAACATGGGAACCTAGATAATTGATTTGAGTACTTTCTTTTCTAATATTTTCCTTGAAGAAACTATCTTAGCTGCCTCATAAGTTTTAATATGTCATGTTTTCATTTTTAGCCTGTTCAAAATACTTTATAATTTCCCTGTGTAATGTCTTCATTGATACAGTGATTATTTAGAAGTGTGATGTTTAATTTCTAAGTATTAGGAATTTTGTGGATTTCTTTCTAAAGTTATTAATTTCTAATTTAATTATATTGTGGTTAGAGAATAAACATTGTATAATCCTCTCATTAACACATCCTGGTCGGGCGCGGTGGCTCACGCCTGTAATCCCAGCACTTTGGGAGGCCGAGGCGGGCAGATCACGAGGTCAGGAGATTGAAACCATCCTGGCTAACACAGTGAAACCCCATCTCTACTAAAAATACAAAAAATTAGCCGGGCGTGGTGGCGGGCGCCTGTAGTCCCAGCTACTCGGGAGGTTGAGGCAGGAGAATGGCGTGAACCTGGGAGGTGGAGCTTGCAATGAGCCGAGATTGCACCACTGCACTCCAGCCTGGGCGACAGAGCAAGACTCCGTCTCAAAAAAAAAAAAAAGAACACATCCTATGGCCTCAAATATAGTCCATTTTGATAGATATTCTATGTGCACTTGAAAAGCATGTATATTTTGCTATTATTGGGCATGTTCTATAAATGTTAATTTGGGAAAATTGGGTTGACTTTGTCCATATGTTCTATATCCTTACTGATTTTCTTTCTATTTAGTCCATACAATTTTGAGGCCAGGCACGGTAGCTCACACCTGTAATCCCAGCATTTTGGGATGCCAAGGCGGGCAGATAACTTGAGGCCAGGAGATCAAGACCAGCCTGGCCAATATGGTGAAACCCTATCTCTACTAAAAATACAATTAGCTGGGCATGGTGGCACGTGTTTGTAATCCCAGCTACTTGGGAGGCTGAGGCATGAGAATCTCTTGAACCTGGGAGGTGGAGGTTGCAGTGAACTGAGATCACACCACTGCACTCCAGCCTGGGCAACAGAGTGAGCCTCCGTCTCAAAAAAAAAAAAAAAAAAAAAAAATTGAGATAGAATTGTTGAAATCTTGAACTACAATTGTGAATGATTCATTTCTCCCTTCAGTTTGCTCAATTTTGCTTCATATAATTTGAAACTTTGTTATTAGGTACATAAAAATTTACTATTGTTATATCCTCTTAATGAATTGACTCTTTTGTCATTATGAAGTTACCCTTTTAGTGACTGGCAATATTTCTTGCTGTGAAATCTACATTCGTGATATGAATAAAGCCATTTGCATCTTTCAGTTAATTAATATTAGCATGTTATGCATTTTTCCATCCTTTTACTTTTTAAAATGTAGACTTTTTGGGCGCAGTGGCTCATGCCTGTAATCCCAGCACTTTGGGAGGCTGAGACGGGCAGTCACGAGGTCAGGAGATCGAGACCATCCTGGCTAACCCAGTGAAACCTCGTCTCCACTAAAAAAAAAAAAATTAGCCGGGTGTGGTGGCGGGCACCTGTAGTCCCAGCTACTCAGAAGGCTGAGGCAGGAGAATGGCATGAACCCGGGAGGCGGAGCTTGGAGTGAGCCAAGATCGCAACACTGCACTCCAGCCTGGGAGATAGAGCAAGGCTCTGTCTCAAAAAAAAAGAAAAAAAAAATAGACTCTTTGGAGCAGTTCTACGTTACAGCAAAATTGAGTAGAAAGTACAGAGACTTACTATATACTCTTCCCAACACACCCCCACAGCCTTCCCAACTATCAGCATTCTGAACCAGTATATTTGTTATTGTCAATGAACCAACATCCACACATCACTATCACCCAAATTCCACAGTTTACATTAGGGTTTACTCTTCATATTGTACATTCTATGGGTTTTGACAAATAAGTAATGACATGTGTCCATCATTATAGTATCATACACAAGAATTTTATACCCTAAAAATCCCTTGTGCTCTGCCTATGCCTGCTCATCCCTCTCCTTCCTCTAACCACTGGCAACCACTGATCCTTTTACTATAGTAGTTTTGCCTTTTCCAGAATATCAGAGATGAAATCACAGAGTATGAAGCCTTTTCAGTTTGGCTTCTTTCGTGTAGTAATAGGCATTTAAGGTATCTCCAAGTTTTTTCATGACTTGATAACTAATTTAATTTTTTTTTTTTTGAGACAGAGTCTTGCTCTGTTGCCCAGGCTGGAGTGCAGTGGCGTGATCTCAGCTCACTGCAATCTCTGCCTCCCGGTTTCAAGCACTTCTCCTGCCTCAGACTCCCTAGTAGCTGGGATTACAGGTGTGCACCACCACGCCTGGCTAATTTTTTTGTATTTTTAGTAGAGATGAGGTTTCACCATATTGGCCAGGCTGGTCTCGAACTCCTGACCTTATGATCTGCCCACCTTGGCCTGCCAAAGTGCTGGGATTACAGGTGTGAGCTACCATGTCTGGCCGATAACTAATTTCTTTTTGGTGTTGAATAATATTCCATTGTTTAGGTATACCACAGTTTATTTATCCATTTACTTACTGAAAAGCATCTTGGTTGCTTCCAAGTTTTGTCAACCATGAGTAAAGCTGTTATAAATATCCACGTGCAGCTTTTTGTGTGGACATAAGTTTTAATTCATTTGGGCGAATACCAAGGAGTATGGTGGCTGGATCATATTATAAGAGTATGTTTAGTTTTGTAAGAAACTGCCAAAGTATCTTTCAAAGTGGCTGTTCCATATTGCATTCACATCAGCAATGAATGAGAATTTCTGTTGCTCCACGTCATCACCAGCATTTGATACTGTCAGCATTTCGGGTTTTGGCCATTCTAATAGGCATGCAAGGTATCTCCTTGTTTTTATCCTTTTAACTTCTCTTTGCATTTTCATTTAAAGTGGGTTTCTTATAAATACCCTATAGTTAGGGCTTGCTTTTTAATACACTCAATCTTTGCCTTTAAATATAAATTTACATTTAATGTGATCATCAATAAGGTTACGTTTAAATTCACAATCTTGTTATTTCTTTTCTAAGTGCTCCCTCTGTTCTTTATTCCTTTTTCCTCATTTACTGCCTTATTTTTAATAATTCCATTAATCTTCATTATTGTATTATTAGCCATACAATTTTTTATTTTTTATTTTTCCATAAGTTATTGGGGTACATGTGGTGTTTGGTTACATTAGTAAGTTCTTTAGTGGCGATTAGTGAGATTTTGGTTCACCCATCACCGAAGCAGTATACACGGCACCCTATTTGTAGTCTTTTATCTCTCGCCCCCTCCCACACTTCCCTCCAAGTCCCCAAAGTCCGTTGTATCATTCTTATGTTTTTGTGTCCTCACAGCTTAGCTCCCACATATCAGTGAGAACATACGATGTTTGGTTTTCCGTTCCTGAGTTACTTCACTTAGAATAATAGTCTCCAATCTGGCTGGGCGCGGTGGCTCACACCTGTAATTCCAGCACTTAGGGAGGCTGAGGTGGGTAGGTCACCTGAGGTCAGGAGTTCGAGACCAGCCTGGCCAGCATGGTGAAACCCCCTCTCTACTAAAAATACAAAAATTAGGTGGATCTGGTGGCGCATGCCTGTAGTCCCAACTACTTGAGAAGCTGAGGCAGGAGAACTGCTTGAATCGGGAGGCGGAGGTTGCAGTGAGCCGAGATCGCACCACTGTGCTCCAGCCAGTATTACCGATTTGGATGCCCTTTATTTCTTTCTTTTGTTTGATTGCTCTGGCTAGACTTCCAGTACTATGTTGAAGACGAGTGGTGAGAGTGGGCATCCCTGTCTTGTTCCAGCTCTCGGAGGGAATGCTTTCAACTTTTCCCCATTCAGTATTATGATGGCTGTGGGTTTGTCATAAATGGCTTAAATTACATTGAGGTATGTCCCTTGTATGCCAATTTTGCTGAGAGTTTTAATCATAAAGTGATGCTGGATTTTGTCTAATGCTTTTTCTGCGTCTATTGAGATGATCATGTGATTTTTGTTTTTAATTCTGTTTATGTGGTGTATCACATTTATCGACTTGCATATGTTAAAACCATCCCTGCATCCCTCGTATGAAACCCACTTGATCATGGTGGATTATCTTTTTGATATGTTGTTGGATTCAGTTAGCTAGTATTTTGTAAAGGATTTAGCATCTATGTTCATCAAGGATATCGGTCTGTAGTTTTCTTTTTTGGTTATGTCCTTTCCTGGTTGTGGTATTAGGGTGATTCTGGCTTCATAGAATGAATTAAGGAGTGTTCCCTCTTTCTCTATCTTGTGGAATAGTGTCAAAAGGATTGGTACCAATTCATCTTTGAATGTCTGGTAGAATTCTGTTGTGAATCCGTCTGGTCCTGGGCTTTTCTTTTGTCGGTAATTTTTAAATTACCATTTCAATCTTGCTGCTTGTTATTGATCTGTTCAGGGTATCTGATTCTTTCTGATTTAAGCTAGGAGGGTTGTATTTTTCCAGGAATTTATCCAATTCTTTTAGGTCTTCTAGTTTATGTGCTTAAAGGTGTTCATAGTAGCCTTGAATGATCTTTTGTATTTCTGTGGTGTCAGTTGTAATATCTCTCGTTTCGTTTCTTGGTGGGGTTATTTGGATTTTCTCTCTTCTTTTCTTGGTTAATCTTGCTAATGGTCTATCAATTTTATTTATCTTTTCAAAGAACCAGCTTTTCGTTTCATTTATCTTTTGTATTTTTTTTGTTTCAATTTCATTTAGTTCTGCTCTGATTTTGGTTATTTCCTTTCTTCTGCTGGGTTTGGGCTTGGTTTGTTCTTGTTCCTCTAGTTCTTTGAGGTGTGACCTTAGAGTGTCAGTTTGTGCTCTTTCAGTCTTTTTGATGTAGGTGTTTAGGGCTATGAACTTTCCTCTTAGCACTGCCTTTGCTGTATCCCAGAGGTTTTGATAGGTTGTGTCACTATTATCTTTCAATTTGAATAATTTTTAAATTTCCATCTTCATTTCGTTTTTAACCCAGTGATAATTCAGGAGCAGGTTATTTAATTTCCATGTATTTGCATGGTTTTGAAGGTTCCTTTTGGAGTTGATTACAAGCTTTATTACACTGTGGTCTGACAGAGTGCTTGACATAATTTCAATTTTCTTAAATTTACTGAGGCTCGTTTTGTGCCATATAATATGGTCTATCTTGGAGAAAGTTCCATGCACTGTTGAATAGAATGTATATTCTGTGGTTGCTGGATGGAATGTTCTGTATAAATCTGTTAAGTCCATTTGTTCCAAGGTATAAAGTACATTGTTTCTTTGTTGACTTTCTGTTTTGGTGACCTGTCTAGTGCTGTCAGTGGAGTATCCAGGTTCCCTACTATTATTGTGTTGGTGTCTATCTCATTTCTTAGGTCTGTTAGTAACTGTTTTATAAATTTGGGAGCTCCAGTGTCAGGTGCATATATGTTTAGGATTGTAATATTTTCTTGTTGGACAAGGTATTTTACCATTACTTAATGTTCCTCTTTGTCTTTTTTAACTGCTGTTGCTTTAAAGTTTGTTTTGTCTGATATAAGAACAGCTACCTCTGCTCACCTCTGGTGTCCATTTGCATTAAATGCATTTTTCCACCCCTTTACTTTAAGTTTATGTGAGTCCTTATGTGTTAGGTGAATCTCCTGAAGGCAGCAGATAGTTGGTTGGTGAATTCTTATCCATTCTGCAATTCTGTATTTTTTAAGTGGGGCATTTAGAACATTCACATTCAATGTTAGTATTGAGATGTGAGGTACCATTCCATTCATCGTACTATTTGTTGCCCGTGTACTTTGTTTTTTTTTTGTTTTTTGTTTTTGCTTTTTAACTTGTATTTTTGTTTTATAGGTCCTGTGAAATTTACGCTTTAAAGAGGTTCTGTTTTGATGTATTTCCAGGATTTGTTTCAAGATTTAGAATTCCTTTTAGCTGTTCTCGTAGTGGTGGCTTGGTAGTGGCAAATTCTCTCAGCATTTGTTTGTCTGAAAAATACTGTTTTGTGTTTTTGTTTTTTTGTTTTTTTTTTGAGACAGAGTTTCACAGTGTCTCCCAGGCTGGAGTGCAGTGGCGCGATCTTGGCTCACTGCAACCTCCACCTCCTGGGTTCAAGCGATTCTCCTGCCTCAGCCTCCCAAGTAGCTGGAATTACAGGCACCTGCCACCACGCCCAGCTAATTTTTTTGTATTTTTAGTAGAGACGGGGTTTCACTATGTTGGCCAGGCTGGTCTCAAACTCCTGACCTCGTGATCTGCCTGCCTTGGCCTCCCAAAGTACTGGGATTACAGGCTTGAGCCACCACACCTGGCCAAGACTGTATCTTTCCTTCATATATGATGCTTAGTTTCACTGAATAAAAAATTCTTGGCTGATAATTGTTTTGTTTGAGGAGTCTGAAGATAGAGTCCCAATCCCTTCTATCTTGCAGGGTTTCTGCTGAGAAATCTGCTGTTAATCTGATAGGTTTTCCTTTATAAGTTACCTGGTGCTTTTGTCCCACAGCTGTTGGATACAGTGAATTCTAGATTTCTCTTCAAAGAATCAGTATGTCAGTATATTCAGTTCTTTATCCTCTATTTTAGAGTTTAACTTCCTTGTAGTTTCAGTTAACAGCCTTTTCCATCAGTTTTAATCAGTAGTTCACATCTGTTCCCCTGGTCACCTGCGTCATCCTGACTCATCCCAGTCACCTGCTTTGACCTGAGTCACCCCTGGTCACCTGCTCTGACTTAAGTCACCTTTAGTTACCTGTTCCTAACTGTCCTTCCTGCCAAATTACTCACCCTGCCACTCTGCTCCCTTTAAAATAGCCAATCGGAATTAGCTTAGACTTTGCGGTCCAACCCTAGCCAATAGGGGAATGACACAGCAGTAGGCACCACCTGCGTCAGGAATAAGAACCCCTTCCCCTCGCTTGTTCAGGTGTGCCCTCACCATTACTCCATTCGTGAGTCATACCCTTCTATAAATTAAAAATTGCCTTGCTGAGAAAATTAAATTTATGTTTGAATGCTATTTCTTTGTGGCACCAAGGAACAAGCATTTTGTTTCTAACACAGCTCTTAAGGTTATTTCTTTCATCTTAACTTTAGATAACCTGATGACAATGTACCTAGGTGATGTTTTTTTTTTTCTTTGAAACTTCCAGGTGTTCTTTGTTCTTCTTGTATTTGGATGTCTAGGTCTCTAGCAAGCCCAGAGAAGTTTTCCTCAATTATTCCCCAAATATGTTTTCCAAGCTTTTAGATTTCTTTTCTTCCTCAGAAGCACCGATTATTCTTAGGTCTGGTCATTTAACATAATCCCAGACTTCTTGGAGGCTTTGTTCATATTTTCATATTCTTTTTTCTTTGTCTTTGTTGGATCAGATTGATTTGAAGACCTTGTCTTCAAGCTCTGAATTTCTTTCTTCTACTTGTTCAATTCTATTGCTGAGATTTCCAGAGTATTTTGCATTTCTATTAGTGTGTCCAATGTTTCCTGAAGTTTTGATTGTTCTTCCTTTATGCTATCTATTATCTTGAATATTTCTCCCTTCACTTCTTATATCATTTTTTGGATTTCCTTGCATTGGGCTTTGCCTTTCTCTGGTGCCTCCCTGATTAGCTTAATAACTAACCTCCTGAATTCTATTTCAGGTAAATCAGGGATTTCTTCTTGGTTTGGATACATTGCTGGTGAGCTAGTGTGATTTTTTGGAGGTGTTAAAGAGCCTTGTTTTGTCATATTACCAGAGTTGGTTTTCTGGTTCCTTCTCATTTGGGTAGGCTCTGTCAGAGGGAAGGTCTAGGGCTGAAGGCTGTTGTTCAGATTATTTTGTCCAATGGGGTGTTCCCTTGATGTAGTACTCTCCCCCTTTTCCTATGGATATGGCTTCCTGAGAGCCACGCTGTAGTGATTGTTATTTCTCTTCTGGGTCCAGCCACCCAGCAAGTGTACCAGGCTCCAGGGTGGTACTGGGTGTTGTCAGCACAGAGTCCTGTGATGTGAACACAAAGGACACAAAGACATAAGAATGGTACAGTGGACTTTGGGGACATGGGGGGAAGGATGGGAGGGGGCAAGGGATAAAAGTCTACAAATAGGGTGCAGTGTATACTGCTTGGGTGATGGGTGAACCAAATCTCACAAATCACCAGTAAAGAACTTACTCATGTAACCAAACACCACATGTACCTCCAATAACTTATGGAAAAATAAAAAATAAAAAAATATGGCTAATAACACAATAATGAAAATGGTATTATTAAAAATAAGGCAGGAAATGAGGAAAAAAGAATGAAGAACAGAGGGAACACATAGAAAAGAAATACCTTGTGAATTTAAACTTAATCCTATAGATGATCACATTAAATGTAAATTTATATTTAAAGGCAAAGATTGAGTGTATTAAAAAGCAAGTCCCAACCATATGGTGTCTCTCAGCCGTGGATAACGGCATAGTATTTGGGGTGTCTCCTGGGTCCTGCAAGAGCAGTCCACTTCCTTCAGAAGGTCTGTGGGTCCTTTTGGGATTCCTGATTTATTGCTGCAGTAATTCTGGAGGTAAAATTCATGATGGAAGCCTCCACACGCTGCTCTGTCTGTCCGAGTCGGGGCTGCAGTCTAGTCCTGTTTGATCCCCAAGGCCTTTTTTTCAGAATCTGTAATATTTGGCCTCGTCCACTTTAACATGCCCAAGACACTTGAAGGGGTCAGTGGGAAGAGGAACTAAGCCTTTCCAAGTGGCTGATCTCTGTCACCATCCTGCTACTTTCCCCAGCTCTTCAGGTAAATGCAATTTATTACATCTGACAGCTGGCTCTGCAGCTGTGGTGCAAGCAAGCCATCTCTTCTTTCATCTCAGCTATACATTTTTTTCTTGAGTGACTGCTCTAACATTTATAGTATACATCTTACAACTTACCACAATGTACCTTCAACTAATATCATACTACTTCCTGCATTTTATAAGGACATACAACAGTATACTTCCTTTTCCCTCTCCCAGACTTTGTACCATTGTTGAAATACATTTTATTTCTATACACATTATAATCCTTACAGTATTTTTTGCTGTTTTGGGTACTTTTCCTTCCTTTGCGTAGATGCAAATTTTTATCTTTCCACTTTTGTAAAAATTACTTATTTTGCTTTTATTCTGAAAGATGTTTTTGGTAGATACAAATTCTAAGTTGGTAGTTTTTTTTCCCAGATATTATTTCTTGAAATCTTTTTTTATTGCCCCTTCTTTTCCTCTCCTTCTGGGATTCTAATTACATGTATGAGGCCAGGCCACTTGATATTGTCTTATAGCTTACTGGTGCTCTGTTCATTTTTTTTCAGTCTTTTATCTGTTTTACATTTTGGATAATTTTTTATTGCTATGTTTTAAAACCCACTGGTCTTTACTTTTGCAGTGTCTAATCTGTTTATCTCATCTAGTGTGTTTTTCATTTCAGATATTGTATTTTTTTTATTTCTCCAGAAGTTTGATTTGGGATTTAAAAAATTTGTCTCTTATTCTTTTCTCATTATGTTTGTTTTCCTCTACTTTCTGTACATACACAGAATATTTATAATAGCTCTATTAACAGGTTTGTTTGCTCATCTCTTTTATTTTTAGTTCTGTTTCTATTAATTAATTTTATTCTCATGGATCTTAATTCCTGCTTCTTTGCCATGCCTGATTTTTTGTTTTTGTTTTTTTTTTGAGGCAGGGTCTCTGTCACCTAGGCTGGAGTGCAGTGGTGTGATCATGACTCACTGTAACCTTGAACTCCCGGGCTCAAGCAATCCTGACTCAGCCTCCTGAGTAGCTAGGACTGCACACACTGCTATGTCTGGCTAATTTTTTTTTATTTTGTAAAGATGAAGTCCTGCTTTGTTGCCCAGGCTGTTCTTGAGCTCCCATCCTCAAGAAATTCTCCCACATCAGCCTCCCAAAATGTTGGGATTACAGGTGTGAGCCACCACGCCCGGCGCCAGATTACTTTTGATTAGAATGTATACTTTGTGAATCCCTATTATTAGTTGTGGGATTGTGCTGTATTTCTTAACTAGTGGTGACTCTGTTGTTGCCATGCAGTTAAGTTAGTTGGAATCATTTTGATCCTTTGAAGCTTACTTTTACTTTTTAGGGTAGATTCAGGGTTGATGTGATCCCACTACTAACGCAGTAGCCTTCTGAGTACTCTATTCAATGCCCTGTGTAGTAGGAATCTTTCCTTCCTGGCTGATGGGAACAGGGACTAGACTGTTGTGCTACTTCATCCTGGATGGAAATGGAAGTTTGTGAGTATTACATTTAGCATGTAAACAGAATAAGCCAAGTGTGCCTCTGTCAAAAGAGAAGTATAGCATAAAGTAATTACTCTTATATAGAGCTAACAGGGAAAGGGCTGTGGGCTATAATGGAAAGAAACTCTTGAAGTAAGGGCAATAACAAGCTTCCACTAAAACCTGCAACCTGTTTTTTTTTGTTTTTGTTTTTGTTTTTGTTTTGAGACGGAGTCTCACTCTATCACCCAGGCTGGAGTGCAATGGCGCGATCTTGGCTCACTGCAACCTCCACCTTCCAGGTTCAAGTGATCCTCCTGCCTCAGCCTTCCGACTAGCTGGGATTACAGATGTGTGCCACCACGCCCAGCTGATATTTGTATTTTTAGTAGAGATGGGGTTTCACCATGTTGGCCAGGCTGGTCTTGAACTCCTGACCTCAGGTGATCCACCCACCTTGGCCTCCCAAAGTACTGGGATTACAGGGGTGAACCACCGCGCCTGGTCCTGCTTTTTAGAAATTGTAGATTAGGGAAAAATATTGGTGCCATCATGTAGTGTTGTTCAAAGTGGATGCACAGAGGGGACAGTTTGCTTCAGTAATTATTTTTATTCATGATTAGGAGCCTCAAGATTGGAAAGTTAAATGTATAACCTACTGGGAATATGTTGTATAGTAAAAGATTGTATAGACAGTGTAAATAATCAACAAACCATACTAAACCCCAAGAATTAGAACACTCATACCCTTAGAAGCATGTCTTTTCTAATTTAAGGCCATCAATCTGATTCCTAGGCAATAATTTTCTTCTAGAGTTCAGAGTTTTACATGTGAACTCCAGCTGATCTTCACTATGTATTACTCCCATGGTGGAGAATTTGGGAAAATCTGTTACTGTGGATCATTCCTGTTGGCTAGGGCAGTTTTGTGGATAATACAGGAATATCAAGTTTCCCATGCAGAAAAATCTAATGGCTGTGGGATTCTGAATAAAATTAGATGCAAAAGCCTATTCTAAAGTGATCAGTTCAGGCTAGAGTTGTGAAGTTTAGTTGTGTCACTATTTACTCCTAGGGATGGACTGAAAACTATGTTATCCTCTTCATGAAGCTAGCTGAGGAGACTATTTGAGAAGGCTTTTGCACCGTGGTATAAAAGAGCTTTTCAGTACCAGATGTTCATTTTCCTTTTAGGGAAAGGCAGCAAAAGCATGACTGCTGAGATGATAATACAGTTTTAGCATCAAAAAGTTTATCTCAGTGCTGAATGTTCACTCATCTTTTTTTTCTTCTTCTCTCCTCCTTCTTCTTCTTCTTTTTTTTTTTTTTTTCTGAGACAGGATCTGGCTCTGTCACCCAGGGTAGAGTGCAGTGGTATGATCTTGGCTCACTGCAGCCTCTGCCTTCTAGGCTGAAGCCATCCTCCCACCACAGCCTCCTGAGTAGTTGGGACCGCAGGTATGTGCCACCATGCTTGGCTAATTTTTGTAGAGACGAGGTCTCAGTTTTTTGCCTAGGCTGGTCTTGAACTCCTGAGCTCAAGTAATTGGCTCACCTGGGCCTCCTAAAGTACTGGGATTATAGGCATGAGCCACCACACCTGGCCACTAGACATCTTTTTGTTTTGAGACAGAGTTTCACTCTGTTGCCCAGGCTGGAATGCAGTGATGCAATTACAGCTCACAGCAGCCTCAACCTCCTGGGTGCAAGCAATCCTCCTGCCTCAGCCTTTCGAGTAGCTGGGACTACAGGTGCATTGCCACCATGACTGCAATTTTGTACTTTTTGTAGACATGAGGTTTCACCACATTGCCTAGGCTGGTCGCAAACTCCTGAGCTCAAGCGATCCATCCACCTCGACCTCCCAAAGTGTGGGATTGCAGGTCTGAGTCACCATGCCTGGCCACATCTTTCTTTAATAATAAAACTTTAGGCTGGGCACAGTGGCTCATGCCTATAATCCCAGCACTTTGGGAAGCCAAGGCAGGAGGATCACTGGAGGCCAGGAGTTCAAGACCAGCCTGGGCAACATATTTGAGACTCCATCTTTACAAAAAATTTAAAAATTACCCGGGCATGGTGAGACATACCTATAGTCCTTGCTACTCAGGAGGCTGAGGTGGGAGAATCTCTTGAGCCCAGAAGTTTGAGGTTATAGTGAGCTGTGATCACACCACTGTGATCACTCCACTCTAGGCAAAAGAGTGAGACCTTGTCTCAAAAAACTTTTTTAAATAAAATATCTAAATGTCCAGGAGAGGACTGATTAAATAAATTATGGTACAGTCATAGGATGAATGTTTAAGGAAATCAGTAAGTTATTTTGCTACTGAGGCAAGTGAAAAAAATTATAGCAATTTTACTTTTGTAAATTTTTTAAAAAGTATGCCTCTGTGTGTGTGTGTGTGTGTGTCTGTGTCTGTGTGTGTTTCAGATACTACTAGCTGCCTAACTGATATATACTTCCCACTAGTCCTATACTAACAGAGCCTGATTTTGAGTGAGGTGCCTAGGCTATACATATTCACTTGCCCAGACTCTCTTGCTGCAAAGTGCCAAAAAATCCAGTTGTGACCAATGAGACAAAGGTAAAGTTGCTGTGTTGGGCTTCTGGGAAAGTTTTAAAAAAGAAAATGAATTCAGTGTCGGAGAATGCAGCAATTATTTTGTGTTCTTGAAGATAATAGTCAAATACCAATGATCATTATTGGAAAGAAATAGCCTGGGTTTTTTGGTTTGTTTGCATTTGTTTTAGTTTTAAGAACATCCCTGAACAGTTGAATCATCCTTTGACTGTCTACAGAAATGCACAAAGAATAAAATAAAACCATCTGTAATGTCTACCTTCATAAATATCTGCTGATGACTTTTTTTTGTTGTCTTTTTTTTGAGACAGGGTCTCAGTCTGTTGCCCAGGCTGAAGTACAGTGGTGCAATCTTGGCTCACTGCAACCTCCGCCTCCTGGGCTCAAGCTATCCTCTCACCTCAGCCTCCTGAGTAGCTGGGACTACAGGCATACACCACTATGCCCGGATAAATTTTGTAGAAACAGGATTTCACCATGTTGCACAGGCTGGTCTCAAACTCCTGAGCTCAAGGTATCCATCTGCCTTAGCCTCCCAAAGTGCTGGGATTATAGGCATAAGCCACTGCGCCCAGCCCTGCTGATGACTTTTTAAAAATTTTATTTAATTTTATCTGTATTTAATACAAGGAAAGGAATTTAATGTTAAGCTAAAGGAATTACAAAGAATTTGTTAAGTATCCATTGAAAATAGGAATTATAAGAAAAGGTTTGTTCCTAAAATTTTACTCTAAATTTAAAATGGTAGTATGAAAATCACGTGGCTAGAATTACATATTTTTAAATGAATGTTTTAAAATGAGCATAGATGTAGGCTTCCAGTTTGTAAAAATTGTTCAACTGTCTCATAATAATCAGAAAATACCATTGATGTGAGAACAACCTGCTTTTGTAAATTAAGAAAATGAAATAAAGGTTAAAAAACACTAGTCTAGGCCAAACGCAGTAGTTCATTCCTGTAATCCCAGCATTTTGGGAGGTCAAGGCAGGCAATCGCTTGAGCTCAGAAGTTTGAGACCAGCCTGGCAACATGGTGGAACCCAATCTCTACAAAATCTACAAAAGTTATCTGGGTGTGGTGGCGGCTGCTTGTAATCCCAGCTACTTGGGAGGCTGAGAGGAGAGAATCACTTGAACCAGGGAGGTGGAGGTTGCAGTGAGCTGAGATCACACCACCACCCTCCAGCCTGGGCAACAGAGGCTCTGTCAGAAAAAGAAGAAGAAGAAAAAAGCCTTATTTAAAAATAATTCGCTAAGATAAATTTAAAAGAAGTTGTCAATCTTTTTTTAGCCTAATTTAAAAATAATTTGCTAAGACAAATTTAAAAGAAATTGTCAATCTTTTATTTTTTGAGATGGCGTCTCCCTCTATCGCCCAGGCTGCCAGGCTGGAGTTCTGCTGCCTCAGCCTCCCAGGTAGCTGGGACTACAGGGCCCGCCACCACACCTGGCTAATTTTGTTTTTGTATTTTTCGTAGAGATGGGGTTTCACCGTGTTAGCCAGGATGGTCTCGATCTCCTGACCTCGTGATCCACCCACCTTGGCCTCCCAAAGTGCTGGGATTACAGGTGTGAGCCACCACGCCCGGCCAGAAATTGTCAATCCTTAAGCAAAATGTCAACTCTCTTTTAGGGTACAAAGCAAGTATGCACACCAGAGAAAATGATTCTCGGCGGTACTATTATACATTTAAAAATTAAAAGTATACATGTGTGAATTCAAAGCATCACATTTGTCTTCTCATCTGAATGAATTACTTTAAGCAACAGAGGTTTGACTTTAGTTTTAAAGTCATTGTTTCTTCTTATATTCCACCTGTTACTTGAAATTGCACCTGCTTTCTCCGTATTTGCAACACAAACAGGACATTTTACTTTACCAGACATGTGCCTTGAGCACAGCCATTGTCTCTTCCAGTTCCTTCCTGGGCTGTGAGTACAATACATATCTGCTGTCTTTTGGAAGCCATTAGCATTCATAGACCCCCTCCACTTTGTTTTTTCATTTTTTGCTAGAATACATTCTTAAATTTTGTTTTCCAGGAAGGCCACATGGATTTATATGTTGCCAAAAAAAGAGAAGATCTGAATTTTAAGGGGAATAGGATTTCAGTTTCACAATGCAGTAAGCAGAATTCTAAAGTGACCTTTCCCCAGGTGTGATCTCATCCTTTGAACCTGGGCAGGTCCTGTGAAGATGATGAGATATCACTCTGTCACTATAGTAAAGGAGGTTTTGCAGATGTAATTAGTTGATCTTAAGATAGTGAGATTGTTTGGTAGGCCTGGCCTAATCACAGGAGCCTCTCACAGAGATTGTGTAAGTCAGAAATTTAATGCACGAGAATGGCCTGAAAATGGAGGCCTTGTGTCAAGGACACAGGTGACCTTTAGAAGCCAAACAACCCTAGCTAACAGTCAGCCAGGCAACAGTGACTTCAGTCCTACAACTGCAAGGAACTGAATACTGCTAACAAGAAGGAGGTTGGAAGTGGAGTTTTCCTAGGAGCCTCCAGACCAAGCTCATTCAGCTAGGTGGACTCCTTGATTCCAGTCTCAAGACTCCTGAGAGATCCCAGAGAACACAGCCATGCTGTGCCAGACTTTGGCCTCCAGAAGAGTTTTTTTTTTTTTTTTTTTAATTGAGACAGGGTCTCACTCTGTCACCCAGGCTGAAGTGCAGTGGTGAAATGACAGCTCATTGCAGCTTCAACCTCCTGGGCTGAAGCAAGCCTGCCACCTCAGTCTCCCGAGTAGCTGGGACTACCAGCATGCACCACCAAGTCCAGCTAATTTTTGTATTTTTGTAGAGACAGGGTTTTGCCATGTTGCTCAGGCTGGTCTTGAACTCCTGGGCTCAGGCAATCCTCCTTGAGCCCATCTGCCTTTGCCTCCCAAAATGCTAGTGTGTCCGGAATTGGTGGATTCTTGGTCTCGCTGACTATAAGAATGAAGCCGTGGACCCTCGCGGTGAGTGTTACAGTTCTTAATGATGATGTGTCTGGACTTTGTTCCTTCAGATGTTCAGATGTGTCTGGAGTTTCTTCCTTCTGGTGGGTTCATGGTCTTGTTGGCTTCAGGAGTAAAGCTGCAGACCTTCACAGTGAGTGTCACAGTTCTTAAAAGCAGCGCGTCTGGAGTTGTTTGTTGCTCCTGTCTGGAGTTGTTCATCCCTCCCGGTGGGTTTGTGGTCTCGCTGGCTTCAAGAGTGAAGCTGCAGACCTTCACAGTGAGTGTTACAGCTCATAAAGGCGGTGCGGACCCAAAGAGTGAACAGCAGCAAGATTTAGTGCAAAAAGCAAAAGAACAGAGCTTCTGCAGTGTGGAAGCAGACCTGAGCGGGTTGCCGCTGGGGCTGGGGCAGCCTGCTTTTATTCCCTTATGGAGCCCCACCCACATCCTGCTGATTGGTCCATTTTACAGAGAGCTGATTGATCCGTTTTCCAGAGAGCTGATTGGTCCGTTTTGACAGGGTGCTGATTGGTGTGTTTACAATCCTCTAGCTAGACACAGAGTGTTGATTGGTGCATTTACAATCCTCTAGCTAGACATTAAAGTTCTCCAAGTCCCCACTAGATTGGCTAGACACAGAGCACCGACTGGTGCATTTACAAACCTTTAGCTAGACACAGAGTGCTGATTGGTGTATTTACAAACCTTTAGCTAGACATAAAAGTTCTCCAAGTCCCCATGGATTAGCTGGATACAGAGTGCTGATTGGTGCATCCACAAACCCTGAGCTAGACACAGAGTGCTGATTGGTGCATATACAATCCTCCCACTAGACAGAAAAGTTCTCCAAGTCCCCACCCGATTCAGGAGCCCAGCTGGCTTCCCCTAGTGGATCACCTGCCCGCCAGGGCCACAGGCAGAGCAGCCCACCAATCCCGTGCCCCGTGCCTGCACTCCTCAGCCCTTGGGCAGTCGATGGGACGGGGCCGCGGAGCAGGGGTGGCACCCATTGGGGAGGCTTGGGCTGCAAGGGAGCCCACAGGGCAGGGGTTGGGGGGCTCGGGCATGTCGGGCTTCAGATCCCGAGCCCTGCCCCGCGGGGAGGCAGCTGAGGCCTGGCGAGAATTCCAGTGTGGCGTGGGCCGGCGGGCAGTGCTGGGGAACCCGGCACACCCTCTGCAGCTGCTGGCCCGGGTGCTAATCCCCTCACTGCCTGGGGCCAGTGGCACCAGCCGGCCGCTCTGAGTGTGGGGCCCACCGAGCCTGCGACAGATCCGGGAGAAGCCGGCAGGAGCCCAGAGGAGAGTTTTCTTTGTGAAGGGCAGGGCGCCCTGGAATGGGTTCGTGAGCCAGCGCCCACCCGGAACTTGCACTGGCCCATGAGTGCCACGCGCAGCGCTGGTTCCTGCCTGTGCCTCTCCCTCCACACCTCCCTGCAAGCAGAGGGAGCCAGCTGCAGCCACGGCCAGCCCAGAGAGGGGCTCCCACAGTGCAGCGGCAGGCTGACGGGCTCCTCAAGCATGGCCAGAGTGGACTCTGAGGCCAAGGAGGGCTGAGAGCGAGCAAGGGCTACTAGCATGTTGTCACCTCTCACTGGGACTATAGGCATGAGCCACTGCACCAGACCCAGGGTGTTGTTTTAATCTGCTAAATTTATGGTAATTTGTTATTAGTAATTTTTGTTTGTTCGTTTTTGTTTAGAGACTTGCTGTGTTGCCCAGGCTGGTCTCAAATTTCTGACTTCAAGCAATACTCCCATCTCGGCCTTCCAAGTAGCTAGAATTACAAGCTCATGCCACTATGCCCAGTTTATTAGTAATTTGATATGTAGTAATTTGATACTAGTGTAGCAGCAATAGAAATCTAATACAAAAAGCCTTTCAGAACTTTGAAGACTTTCCACTAGAGGCCATAGAGCATAGTTATTATCACACACTCTGGAGCCAGACTGCCTATGTTTGAATCTAACTCAGCCACTTTTTAGCTGGGTAATGTGTACTCTTCAGCAAGCTATTTAACCCCTCTGTGCCTCAGTTTCTTCAGCTGTAAAAGAGGCAGCATAATAAGAGTAATCCTATCTCATAGGTTTGTTGTAAGGATAAAATAAGTGAATATAATAAAGTGCTTATAATAGTGCTGATGGATATAACAGCAACCATATACATATAGATATGCTTGCTATTTTTTTTTCTTTTTTCTTTTCTCTTTTTTTTTTTTGAGACTGAGTCTCGCTCTGTCTCCCAGGCTGGAGTGCAGTGGTGTGATCTCAGCTCACTGCAACCTCCACTTCCCAGGTTCAAGTGATTCTCCTGCCTCAGCCTCCCGAGTAGCTGGGATTACAGACGTGTGCCACCACGCTCTAGTTAATTTTTGTATTTTTAGTAGAGGTGGGGTTTCACCATGTTTGCCAGGCTGTCTTGAACTCCCAACCTCAGGTGATCTGCCCACCTCGGCCTCCCAAAGTGCTGGGATTACAGGCATGAGCCACTGTGCCCGACTCACTTGCTATTATTATTCCATTGCCTTTTAGCATCCTGTTTTAGATGAGAAGTCTATGAGCTGATTTCATGCTCATTCTTTGTAGTTTATCTGCTCTTTCTCCCCAGATGGTTTTAGAATTTTCTCTTTAGGGTTTAGAAATGTCATCAAGGTGAGCCTAGCTAGGTATATGTCTTTGCATTATTTCCATTTGCCATTAAGCCCTGTAGACCTGAACACTCAGATCTTTATTAAGCTAATAATTATTTTTTCTTTGTCTTTGTGTGTGTGTGTGTGTGTGTGTGTGTGTGTGTGTGTGTGTGTGTGACAAAGAGTCTTGTTCTGTCACCCAGGCTGGAGTGCAGTGGTGCGATCACAGCTCACAGCAGCCTCGACCTCCTGGGCTGAAGCGATTCTCCCGCCTCAGCCTCCTGAGTAGGTGGGAATACAGGTGTACACCACCACACTCATCTAATTTTTAAAATTTTTTGGTAGAGATAGGGTTTTGCCACATCGCTCATGCTGGTCTTGAACTCCTGAGCTCAAGTGATCCACCCGCCTCAGCCTCCCAAGGTGCTGAGATTACAGGCGTGAGTCACCATGGCAAGCCTTTTGTCTCCTTTAAAAAAAAATTATCCTTTCCCTGTTTCTATGCACAGTCTCTGTAATGACTACTCTATTTATAATGGAACTCCTGGTTCACCTATTTATGTTTTCTTTCTTTCTTTCTTTTTTAAGACGGAGTTTCGCTCTTGTTGCCCAGGCTGGAGTGCAATGGCATGATCTCGGCTCACTGCAACCTCCACCTCCCAGGTTCAAGCAATTCTTCTGCCTCAGCCTCCCGAGTAGCTGGGATTACAGGCATGTGCCACCACGCCCAGCTAATTTTGTATTTTTAGTAGAGATGGGGTTTCTCCATGTTGGTCAGGCTGGTCTTGAACTCCCAACCTCAGGTGATCCACCTGCCTCAGCCTTCCAAAGTGCTGGGATTACAAGCATGAGCCACTGCACCAGGCCTTATGTTTTCTTAATTTTCCATTTAAAATTTACATTTCTTTTGTAGGAGATGGCAAGTGCCCATGGACTCTCATGGGTGCTTCAAACAATCCTAATGTACTTTTTTTTTTTTAAATTTGAACAAGTTGATTTAAAATTTCGACTGAAGACTGAATATTTAGGAACAGGCATGAGATTTTTTTTAAAAAAGGGTAGTATTGAACTGACACATAAAAGAATATATAAATATTTCTTTTATATTTTTTATATGTCATATAAAAATCATTTTATATGACATATAAAAATGATTTCATATTGGTAGCAAACAAATAGATTAAATAGAGAGAATCCTAAAACACATTCATATCTATTCAACTTTAATACCATGGTAGAATCAGTATTTCAGATTGGTGAATTTGTGCAAAAAGCAGATGAATTCCCAGATATTCTCCTAATCCAGACTGTGTAGCAATGGTAGTCTCTTTTCTCTATCCTGACAGATAGAGTTTTCTAATAGCTCTTGATTTTCAGAGTAAAAATAGAGTAAAATTATAGTATGGCCACCCAATAGATTCATTTTGCCCACTGCCCATATAGAGCCAATTTATCAAGACAGGGGAATTGCAACAGAGAAAGAGTTTAATTCACACAGAGATGGCTGCATGAATTAAACTCTTTATGGGATACCAGAGTTTTATTATGACTCAAATCAGCCTCTCTGAATTCAGAGGCTAGGGTTTTTCAGTGATAGTTTGGCAGACAAGGGAATGAGTGCTGCTGACTGGTTGGGGATACAGTTGCATGGGTGTGGAAAATGGTTCTCATGTGCTGAGTCTACTTCTGGGTGGGGCTGCAGGGCCAGCTGGTAGATCCAGGTGGAGCCATCAGTTTTCAGAAATGCAAAAACCTGGCCAGGCACGGTGGCTCACACCTGTAATCCCAGCAATTTGGGAGACTGAGCTGGGCGGATCACCTGAGGTCAGGAGTTCAAGACCAACCTGGCCAAAATGGCGAAGCCCTGTCTCCACTAAAAATACAAAAAATTAGCCGGATGTGGTGGTACATGCCTGTAGTCCCAGCTACTCAGGAGGTTGAGGCAGGAGAATTGCTTGATCCTGGGAGGCAGAGGTTGCAGTGAGCCGAGATCACACCACTGCACTGCACTACAGCCTGGGCAACAGAGCAAGAATCTGCCTCAAAAAAAAAAGTGCAAAAACCTGAAAAGACATCCCAAAAGGCCAATGTTAAGTTCTATAACAGTGATGTTATCTGCAGGAGTAATTAGGGAAGTTTTGAATCTTGTGAGATCTATAATAATGGCTCGTCATTTGTAGCTACCCCTTAGCAGAATTCAGGCTCCTCTCATTCTCCTAACCTGGTGGTCTTTCATTAGCTTTACAAAGGCAGTTTAGTTTGGGGGAAGAGCTATTATCATTTAAAGTATAATCCAAATTTCTCCCAAAGTTAGGTTAGCCCAAGCCCAGGAATGACTAAGGGCAGTTTGGAGGTTAAAATCAAGATGAGGGTTGATTAGATCAGATCTCTTTCACTGTCATAATTTTCTCACTGTTATAATTTTTACAAAGGCAGTTTCAATGGAGTACAAGTCTCTATGATGTTTCCCTTCTCTTCTCACTGCCAGCTCTGTTCTACACCTCAAGGACCCTTGTGTGAATGTCACCTTGTTTGAATGTCACCTTGAATGAATGACACCTTGCGTGAATGTCCTCTTCCATGAATGATGATTCTGTACCTTGCATGAATGTCATCTTGCAAGAATGTTGCCTTGTGGGAATGACACCTTCCATGAATTATGTCTTCAGTGAATGACACCTTGTCTGAATGTCACCTTGCATGAACATCCCCTTGCATGAATGTCTCCTTCCATGAATTACACCTGTGAATGACACTTTGCATGAATGTTGCTTTGCATGAATGATGCCTTCCATGAATGATGCCTTCCATGAATGTTGCCTTGCATGAATGTTGCCTTGCATGGATGTCATCTTGCATGAATGTCCCAATTCTGTGCACACTCTTGAAAACAGCAGCACCTTGGCCACCACTTGGGTGTTCACACCTGCAGAGAAATTCACCCTCAGAGAACAGATCCAGAGGAAGGAACCATACGGACCCTGAAAGTAGCTTCAGGGTTAACTGGGTAGGGAATTAGAGTCCAGGAAACTTGTAGCATGGTCAAGAAAGGGGCTAGAGGAGTGCGTGTGGAGTCAGTGAGCATGTTCCCTTGCCTGGCAGATACCCCATCCTGTGAGGACCTCTAAAGCACAAAGTCTAGGGCAGGGGCCCCTCCTGGTTGGGGCTAAGGCAGCTCTGCCCATACTGTCCAGTTTGCCCCAAACAGACTCTATTTACACCTACTGTCATGATGTACTTTTTAATAGAGCTTCCTTTCACTCATTAAAAATGTCCCAGTTTGGATGACAAATTCTATAGTCACTCTGCATATGTAGACTTCAGCTCTATGAAGGCAGGAACCACATCTATTTGGTGCCTAGCATAACATCTGGCACATAGTAAGGGCTAAAAAAAACTGCTGAATGAACAATTTATCTTTCATCCATATTGCTGACAAAAAGAGTCAAACTCTCCCTTAAAATATTTAAAGAGATTTATTCTGAGCCAAATATAAGTGATGAATGGCCTCTGACACAGCCCTCAGGAGATCCTGAGAACATGTGCCCAAGTTGGTTGGCCTACAGCTTGGTTTTAAATATTTTGGGGAGACATGAGACATCAATCAATACATGTAAGATGTATGGTCTAGAAAGGAAGGACAACTCGAAGCAGGGGCTTCAGGTCATAGGCCAAATATTTTCTGACTGGCAATTGGTTGAAAGAGTAAAGTTATTGTCTAAAGACCTAGAACCAATAGATGGGAATGTCTGGGTTAAGATAAGGGGTTGTGGAAACCAACTTCCCATGATGTAGAGGAAGCCTCTGGTAGTAGGCTTTAGAGAGAATAGATTGTAAATGTTCTTGTTTTGTTTGTTTTTTTGTTTTTGTTTTTTTTTTGAGACGGAGTCTCACTCTGTCACCAGGCTGGAGTGCGGTGGTGTGATCTCAGCTCACTGCAATCTCCGCCTCCCAGGTTCAAGCCATTCTCCTGCCTCAGCCTCCAGAGTAGCTGGGATTACAAGTGCATGCCACCACACCCAGCTAATTTTTGTATTTTTAGTAGAGACGGGGTTCACCATGTTGGTCAGTATGGTCTCAATCTCCTGACCTCGTGATCTGCCCGCCTTGGCCTCCCAAAGTGCTGGAATTACAGGCATAAGCCACCGTGCCTGGCCTTTTTTTTGAGACGGCGTTTTGCTCTTATTGCCCAGCTGGAGTGCAATGGCACGATCTCAGCTCACTGTAACCTCCACCTCCTGTGTTCAAGCTATTCTCCTGCCTCAGCCTCCCAAGTAGCTGGAATTACAGGCGTGTGCCACCATGCCCGGCTAATTTTTTTTTTTTTGTATTTTTAGTAGAGATGGGGTTTCACCATGTTGGCCAGGCTGATCTTGAACTCCTGACCTCAGGTGATCCACCTGCCTCAGCCTCCCAAAGTGCTGGGATTACAGGCGAGAGCCACTGCACCCAGCCTGTAAATGTGTCTTATCAGAGCTGGTTCTCTTTCAGATCAGGAAAAAGGCCTGGGAAAGCAACAGGATTCTCTTCAGAATGTAGATTTTCCCCACAAGAGACAGCTTTGCAAGACTACTTCAAGATATGGCAAAGAAACATAATATGGGGTAAAACACTTCAATTTCTTTCAGGGCCTGTGATCTGTCATGTAATGCTATACTAAAGTCAGGCTGGAATTTGGTATCTTATTGTTACAAAGAGTCTTCTTTGTCAGTCTTAAGACCTGTTTTAATGTTAATGCTGGTCAGCTGGGCCTGACTTCCAAAAGGGAGGAGGGTATAATGATGGGTGTCCGACTCCACTTCCCACCATGGCCTGAACTAGTTTTTCAGGTTATCTTTGGAATGCCCTTGGCCAAGAGGGAGGGGTCCATTCAGATGGTTGGGAGGCTTGGAATTTTATTTTTGATTTACAATATGAAGTTATATTTGAATTTGTCATGAAGTAGGGATCTATCATTTCATGTCTTCCAACTGACCCAGTACCATGTGTAATAATTATTGTCTGTTACACACCAATCGGAAATACTGCCTATATCATGGTACAAAAGTTCAATATATATGAATCTGTTTCAGGATTCTCTCAATTTGATCTATTTGTTCTGTACTAATAACATATTTTTTTTTTGTTTAGCCCATTAGAGAATGTATATTTAAACCATTATTATTTATATTATCTGTTTATATAACACATCTGTAGAATATTTTTCTTACCAGAAGTGTTGTTCCAGAGGGCAGTCATGTCAACATGGGATGGGGGTTGAGGCTCTGGAGGAAAGAGTTTTCTAATAGCCACAGCTGTTCAGAAATAAACAACAAGCTGGGCATGCCTATAGGCATGTCCCAGCTATTCAGGTGGTTGAGGTGAAAGAATCACTTGAGCCCAAGAGGTTGCTGCTGCAGTGAGCTGAGATCAGGCCATTGCACTCCAGCCTGGGTGACAGAGTGAGACCCCATCTCTAACAACAAAACAAAACAAATTAAAAAAAAAAAAAAGATGTAGAAAATTGTGCCTACAGTGTAAAGCATTAAAGCAAAGTGTCAGATCTCCAATTCAGGAAGCCACGGGGGAATTTAATTCTTATATAGCAACAGCAGCCATCAAGGAATTGGTGTGGGGGTAAATTTAGGTTTCCATTTAAATTTGGCAAAATCCAATCAACCAACCATATAAGTATAGTTTCTTTCCCTTCTGTTATATTTACACAGTAACTCATTGTGCAAATGTATAATGTATTTTTAGCTCACCTTTATTTTATAGAAGTGCTAAGTCAGCAGTTCTCAAAGTGTAGTCTACAGACTTTCCAATGATAGGAAAACATTCTTTATTATTTGCAATTGTAAGTGTTGCCATTTGTACCAAAACAATGGTACATGAAACTGTTGGTGCCTTAGCACAAACTGAGGCAGCTGCAGCCAACTGTACCAGGAATTATTGCATTCTCCATTGCCAAGCTCTCATTGTTAAAAGCAAAAACCAAACCAAACCAAAACAAACAAACAAACAAAAAAACACCACCAAATTAGCTGGGAGTGGTGGCACGTGCCTGTAGTCCCAGCTGAGGTGGGAGGACCCAAAGAGCCCAAGAATACAAGGTTATAGTGAGCAGTGATTGTGGCACTGCACTCCAGCCTGGGTGACAGAGCAAGACGCTGTCTAAAAAAAATAAAAATGAATTAAAAACCCAACTTTATTTTTTTTGTTGTTGGAGACGTAGTTTCACTTTGTTGCCCAGGCTGGAGTGCAGTGGCACAATCTTGGCTCACTGCAACCTCCACCTCCTGGGTTCAAGCAATTCTCCTGCCTCAGCCTCCCAAGTAGCTAGGATTATAGGCATGCGCCACCACGTCCAGCCAATTTTGTATTTTTAGTAGAGACGGGGTTTCTCCATGTTGGTCAGGCCAGTCTCAAACTCCCGACCTCAGGTGATCTGCCCACCTCGGCCTCCCAAAGTGCTGAGATTACAGGCATGAGCCACTGCACCTGGCCATAAAGGCCAACTTTTTAATGTTGCTGATAAAACAGTAAAAATTATTGATTTTATTTAATCTCAATCCTTGGGTCCACATCTTTTTGTTACTCTGTTTAAAAAATGGGAGAATGCATAAAATACTTTTGTTGCATACCAAAGTAAAGTGATTGGAGAAAAGTCCTTGACTGAGTTGCAAATCCAACTGCTTTTTCCATGAGACTGACGAACTATGGTTATATAACCGAATATCCCAGCCTTGAAAGACGTTTTGAAACCTTTGTCCCTTGGGCCAGGCGTGGTGGCTCACACCTGTAATCTCAGCACTTTGGGAGGCCGAGGCGGGCGGATCACGAGGTCAGGAGTTTGAGACCAGCCTGGCCAATATGGTGAAACCCCGTCTCTACTTTAAAAAAAAAAAAATACAAAAATTAGTTGGGCATGGTGGTGGCGGGCGCCTGTAATCCCAGCTACTGGGGGAGGCCAAGGCAGGAGAATCGTTCGAACCCAGGAGGCGGAGATTGCAATGAGCCGAGATCACGCCATTGCACTCCAGCCTGAGTGACCGGGCAAGACTCTGTCCCCCTCCCCGCCCCCACACACACAAAAAAAGTTTGCCCTCCTTTCATCACATGTGGGTTCTCATGTTTGGCCTCTGTGTGGCGTGCAGCCAGACTTGAGCAGGCTGCAGTTACGCATGCGTGGCTCCTTCACAGACATATTCTTGAAAATAAATGAAGCAAGCATGTCACTTTTTAAGGAAAACAATGGCAAGTGTTTGTTGCCAATGAGAAAGCCTATGCTTTCAAGTGAAAACTGGAATTTTGGAAAACTTGTATATGTCATATAGAGTTTAAGAGCTTCCCACTACTGAAACAATTTTTCTGATAAGATCACTGGTGATAAAATGTGAATTTTTTTTGATTTTGTATAATGAAAGGTGTCAGCATTGGAAGATCTGAATACTTCAGTGAAACATTATTTTCCAAATGATGAAGGCATGATGGTACAAAATAATGCACTGGCAAAAGATCCATTCAAAATACAAGACAGTCAAATGAATTTTAATGTAACAGAATTAGGAAAAGTTCATAAAAGCTCATGGATATGGTTTCTGATTCCACAAGGCAACTAACCTTTTAGAAACTGCTTGTCATGTTTTGATGTGGAATTAAAGAATAATGCCCATAATTATCTAAAAATCTATTAAAATATTTCTCTTTTCCTACTGCATATTTGTGATGTCATATTTTCTTTAACACCAAAAAAGCAAAACCAAAACAGATCCCGACACATTGAGTGTGGAAGCAGAAATGAAATTCCAGCTGTGGCTGGGCACAGTGGCTCAAGCCTGTAATCCCAGCACTTTGGGAGGCTGAGGCGGGCGGATCACGAGGTCAGGAGATCAAGATCATCCTGGCTAACACGGTGAAACCCTGTCTCTACTAAAAATACAAAAAATTAGCCGGGCGTGGTGGCGGGCGCCTGTAGTCCCAGCTACTCGGGAGGCTGAGGCAGGAGAATGGCGTGAACCCGGGAGGCGGAGCTTGCAGTGAGCCGAAATCGTGCCACTGCACTCCAGCCTGGGCGACAGAGCGAGACTCCGTGTCAAAAAAAAAAAAAAGAAAGAAATTCCAGCTATCTCCTATTAGGCTAGACATTAAGAAGATTTGCCAAAATGTAAAATAATGTACTTTCCTAATTTTTAGTTTTGGAAATATATTTTTTATAAAAATAAACACAAAATAGGTTTACTGATTAATATTCTTTAAAATTGTTTTAATCTCTAATATAGTAAATATCAAGATATCTCACAAAGACAAAAGCTCTCAAAGTACTTTAGGAGTCCAGCGGGTACTATGACCAAAATGTTTGAGAACTGGGACCGAGGTAAATGCTGTGTAAATCCTCAAATGACACATATCCTGACACACCCCATGGAGTCCTAAGTGTGTGCTGGTTGATTTCATGCATAGATGCATGTAAATCAGAAGGACGGCTGGAAACTTGCCCACATGACCCGGTTCAGACAATTCATCTCCTTTCTAAAGTTCACTTATGATACCGGACTTTTTCATGACTATCCACCCTGTGCTTAAAAAACACACAGTATTAAGAACGACATAAATACTTGTTCTACAACTCAGGCAATATGGAAAGGGTGTCAAGAAGTAATAGGTTAATTCAGGAGGGGGTTTTGAAAACTTCTGAATGTCAAATACAAATGGCCTTACAATGAATAGTGGTGGTGCTCCTGAGACCTAAAGGTATTGTGTACCCATGTGGCCTCATGATTGCTAGTTATTAAAGGGAAAAACTTGTTTTTTGGGGTGACTTAAGACATCTACTAAATACTCTGGGACGATCGTTATCAATGTAAAGGAATTGTTAAAAGGTGAGGAAACTAGTCACTAAGAGAAACGGAAAGGCAAGCCACACACTGGGTAAAAACATCCACGATAATTGTATCTGACAAAGGACTTTTATGCGGCTTATAAAGGATTCCTACAAATGAATAAGAAGACAACCCAATTAAAAATAGGCAAAATAGGACATTTCAAAAAATAAGATGTATAAATGGCCAATCAGCATATGAAAGGTATGCTCAATCTCTTTAATTACCAGAGAAATGTAAATTAAAACCACAAGATACCACTACACATCTAGGAGAACAGCTGAAATTGAAGACTGACAATGCCAAATATTGATGGGGATTCAGAGTAACTGGGCCTCCTACTGGTTGCTGATAGGGGTATAAAATGATACAACTGCTATTGAGAACTTTTTTTTTTTTTTCCTTTCTTTTTTTTTTTTTTGAGACGGAGTCTTGTTCTGTTGCCCAGGCTGGAGTGCAGTGGCATGATCTTGTCTCGGCTCACTGCAACCTCTGCCTCCCAGGTTCAAGCGATTCTCATGCCTCAGCCTCCCTAATACCTGGGACTACAGGCACGCACCACCATACCCAGCTAATTTTTGTATTGTAGAGACGGGGTTTCACCATGTTGATCAGGCTGGTCTGGAACCCCAGATCTCAAGTGATCCACCCACCTTGGCTTCCCAAAGTGCTGGGATTACAGGCGTGAGCCACTGCGCCCAGCCGATAACTGTCAGTTTCTAATAAAGTGAAACATGCACCTACTCTATGACCTAGTGTTTGTACTCCATGGTATGTACCGAAGAGAAATGAAACAATATGTCCACAAAATAGGCTTGCAGATTCACAGGTTTATTAACAATAGTCCCAAACTGGAAACAATCCAAATACCAACAAGAGAATGAATAAACAAATTTGTACAATACACTACTACTCATTAATAAATTACGACTCATTACTGTTAGGTGCAACATGGATGAATTTCAAAACGTCATGTTGAGAAACAAGGCAGACAAGGAAGTATGTATGACTATTTCTATGAAGTTCAAGGCTAGGTACAAGTAATGTATGGTGATGGGAAATCAGCACAGTGGCTGCCTCAGGGGTAGTGACTGGAGAGAGGCATGAGTGAACTTTCTAGAGTAATGAAAATGTTTTACAATATCTTAATTTGGGTGATGGTAACATGAGTGTTTACATTTGTCAGGATTTATCAAACTGCCTAGTTAAGATCTGGGTAATTTTATTGAATACAGACTATAACAATGAAAAAAACTGAGAAAGTTATTGATATTCTCTTGAGTGATGAGTGCATAGGTGGTGCCTTTTAAACTTGTAAACACATGCTACATATGTGATATACTTTTTTTTTTTTTTTTTCGGAGACAGAGTTTCACTCTTGTTGCCCAGGCTGGGGTGCAATGGCGTGAGCTCACTGCAACCTCCGCCTCCAGGGTTCAAGCGATTCTCCTGTCTCAACCTCCCAAGTAGCTAGGACTACAGGCAGGCACCATCACGCCTGGCTAATTTTTGTATTTTTAGTAGAGAAAGGGTTTCACCATATTGGCCTATTTTCTTTTCTTTTTTTTTTTTTTTGAGACGGAGTCTCGCTCTGTCGCCCAGGCTGGAGTGCAGTGGCACGATCTCGGCTCACTGCAAGCTCCGCCTCCCGGGTTCACGCCATTCTCCTGCCTCAGCCTCCCGAGTAGCTGGAACTACAGGCGCCCGCGGCCACACCCGGCTGATTTTTTGCATTTTGTTTAGTAGAGACGGGGTTTCACCGTGTTAGCCAGGATGGTCTCGATCTCCTGACCTCGTGATCCGCCCGCCTTGGCCTCCCAAAGTGCTGGGATTACAGGCGTGAGCCACTGCGCCTGACCTGGCCTATTTTCTTTTATGAGGACGCTGTCCATGTACAGAAAAACTTTTATTTGCAGTTATTATATAGCATTTAACCACTGGGAAAACGCAACCATTTTTTTAGTTGTACTTTTTGCTATTTTTATGCTAATACTTAATTTGTTTAAAGCCATTTTGATTAATGGAATTGTTTTAATTTGCCTCAGTTTCTTCTATGAATTCTACTTTTACTGACTGGAAATACTTTGGGTGACTATCTCTGTGGAGGCTTAAAAAAAACTCCATTTTAGGTACAAAGACGGCTCCCAAGAAGCCACTTAAATAATGATGAATTACAAGATATTTTAACCACTAAACTCACACAAGCTTTTCCATTATTATCTAACAATAATTTTGCCCTAAATATTTAAAAATAATTTTTACAAACAGTGAAAATGCTTCCTTTAAACTGTTTAAAAAGAGGACTATTTCATTGAGTTTTACAGAGTCAATTTCTTCTATATAAAATTTTGGGTTTTTATGTTTTAAGATATCAGAGACAATAATTTTCTTTTTGGAAAACTATGTATTTAGGTCTGCACTCAATTTCTAAAATAACTGTCTAATTGTTAAGTCCCATTCAAATGAGCTTCATGGGGTCTTTGAGATGTTTCCAGTTACGAAGTTTGTAGCATGTCTAATACAGGCAATCCTGTTCTATTGTGCTTTGCTTTATTGTGCTTTGTACATATTGGCGTTTTTTACAAATTGAAGGTTTGTGGCAACCCTGCTTCAAGCAAGTCTATTGGTGCTCTTTTTCCAACAGCATGTGCTCACTTTGTTACCATTTTTAGCAATAAAATATTTTTAAACTTATGTACATATTTTTAGACATAATCCTATTGCACACTTAATATAGTATAAACAAAACTTTTATATGCACTGGGAAACCAAAAAATTCCTCCTGACTCGCTTTGTTGTGGTATTTGCTTTACTGAGATGGTCTGGAACCTAAAGTACGTCTGAGGTATGCCTGTACTTAAAAATTCACTTGTGAGACTTCTCATTATTAAATAGATTTGAACTTGAAAGGCTAATTCTTCAAAGGCTGTTTCTTTTCCCAGGATGAATATTTCTGCAATTTTGCTAGCTGCCCAAGTAAAATTAAGTAAAAAAACAGTTAGCACACATTTCACTCTTATTTTTTCTATAAAAATATAACTCTTTATTAAATAACATGCACAAATATCAACTAGTCATTAAACAGATATTTAGAACAAATTGTAAAGAAATACAAATCCTTAGGTACAATTTAGTATCTTGTTCATGATATTTGAAGAGTTTAAAAAGAATCACTGATTAAACTAACCATCCTTTTTCTTTCTGAATCCAAAACCTTTTCAGGCATATACTCCATTCCAAATTTTTTTCTAGCATTTCAGAGCTTCAGAATATCTTTAATACCAAAAGCCCTTAACTACTTATTTGATTATACATTTCCAATGAGAAGGCATTAACTTTTCTTTTAAGCTATCATTAGCTTTGAGTCTCTTTATAAAAGAAATTTGTAGAAGCATAATCATGGCAGAGAGGCTCCAGCTTTTTGAGGTACCATTTAAGAGAGTGAGAACTGTGGTTAAGACTAAAAAGCTGGGATGACTAAAATTCACCAGATTCCTTCTTGTCGCTTTTATCTTCTAAAAGCCTGTTCTGTTTGGGCCAACAGTGCTATTTCCCAGACGTCTGGTTGAACCATCAGAACAAAATGCCCTATAAACTTACCCCTCTCTGATTTTCTATAACTTCAAAGTTCAATTATCTGGTTTTTTATGATTTGCCACAGTATCCCATCCAATTTCCTTTTTAGGCAAAAGTATAAACAAACTTTGCAGTAAGTTTTCATATTAAAAAGTATTGCTTTTATAAATTAGCTTTTAATGTTCCCAGGCTTAATAAACTTAACTTCAACAGAACCAGTGCTTCGAAATCTACCCTGCCTTTCTGGCCCAATTTATCCAATAAAAAAGGCCAAAATCTCTCACCTAAATTTCTAAGGAAAACTACATCCAACCTTTATAATAAAGTCCTTGCACTGTGTATTTTTTTTTTACATGTGCTGCTTTATTGCGCATGCCAAGTACAGTAAGAATTAAAATATAAACTGACGTAAAAATTCAAAAATCCCTAAGCTTAATATGTACCTTTGCACTCAAAAACATTTACATCCTCTCCCATTAGCTGGAATTTCCAACTTGCACTAGATCACTTCATTCCTCACATATTTGCTTCACTTTTCTCTATCGGAACAGAAAACATTCAGTATTATAATTCAAGAAAGTACTGTGGAAAGTTTTGCGAATTTTACCTCATATATTTATGATAAATTGTACGCTAACCTAATTTTCCTTTCAAAAATGTCTAACAAGTTCAGCAGCAGATTTCAGACCTGAAATATTCCTGAATATTTAATTTACATCATGTTATAGGAGAAACTGGATTTTTTTCTATGTATATTGCTAATTTATTATAAAACAGCATACCAAGTTTTATTTCAATTATAAAATTTTGCAAATTATGTTTTGCATCTTGATACAAGGAAAAAAATACAACATATTAACCTGTTTTTCATAAACATTTCAGAGATTGACTGGAATATTCCTATATTTCTTTTACTTATTTTGACTACCAAATATCTTTGATTTGCATACTTGGTTTTTATTTTAAAAGTGCAAAGGCTATTAAGCTTAAAACATTAAGCAATGTAAAAAAGTTTTACAATGATTTAACATGACCAATAAAATTTATTAAACGTATTTACATATATTCACAGATTCTTTCATAGGTGAATATTAAAATAGACATTTACAATTTCAGAATTTTCATTCAAAGGCATTTATTTTTTTTCCTGGGGAAATAGGCTTTACTGTGAGATGAAAAAAGAGCTAAGTTTCTTTGTATGACTAAGTCTAAATAATATGTCCAACACAGTAAGTCACAGGTCTACTAGAGGAGACTAGTATGAAATGCCTTACACTACTGCAGGCATCAATTATGGAGAGTTAAATTATAGGAAGCATGCAATACAACTAAGCCACATCTTTGCAGTTATGGTGATGAAAACAAGCTAACTGAAACATCTGCATGCTGTATTTAAAAGTTTTCTACCTGTACACACTACTACTACACTCCATACAAACCACAACTTTGGTCCAATAAAACATGAGACAAAACAGTTTTACAGGTATTTCTTTGTACATGTTTTGACTACCAATCCCTTTATACAGTTTGACCATTAATTACAAGATTTACATCTGCACAATATGTATAAAATAAGTTATTAAAAAGGAAGACAATATTAAAACTTTCAAAAAGAAAACTGTACAATTTACAGATAATAAACTGAAGAAATTTTGTGCCAAGTTTTTCTCCCACATTAGAAACTATTTGGTAGGAATTGAACCTTTTAGTTTATTGATATATATTTTTTAATAAAACCTGAAAGAGATTTGAATACTAGTGGTTATCTTATTACTCAGAGCGCTAACAACTTCCAGCGCTGTTAGCAGATTCTCAACTTTTTAAATACCTACCAGTCTGCCAACATGCTCTAATGCAATAGTTACCTTTCCCAATATAAATAATAGTTTTCTATTAGAAACTGTGTTTGGATCTAAGATCCAAAATAATTCTCATTTTTTATAAAATGACAGTGTTTACTACATAACCAACTATAATCGAACTTTACTAACAATTGTAAAGGCATGAGTATTTTTGTCAAAAGGCAGTATTCCACAGTATAATGCTTGAGCATCACCAGTTTAGGACAATACCATCAGGAAGTACTGACTGCTATATAGGAGTCAATTCAAAGTCGTCGTTAACATCAACAAGGGGAACATAAAACTCCTGGATTTCGTAAATGCTGATAGATTTATAGGTGGCAGGATCAAGTTCCTGGAGTTTGAGCTGCCATTCTAACCTCTGGACAGCATTTAAAGCCGCAGCTTCATGTTGTTGCCTCATTAAAAGACAGGTCTATTTAAAAGAAGAGAAGAGTTACTTGATTATTCTGTTAACTTTGCTTTGTTTAAAAATTAATGTCATCCAGTTTCTTTAGGAACTAAAATGGACACATCAGGAGCATAAAAAGCATTTGAATTACAAGTCCATTTCTTTCTTTTTTTTTTGAGACAGAGTCTTGCTCTGTCTCCCAGGCTGGAGTGCAGTGGCGAGCTCTGGGCTCACTGCAACCTCCGCCTCCTGGGTTCAAGCGAGTCTCCTGCTTCAGCCTCCCAAGTAGCTGAGACTACAGGCATGTGCCACCACGCCCAGCTAATTTTTGTATTTTTCTTAGAGATGGGGTTTCACCATGTCGGCCGGGCTGGTTTTGAACTCCTGACCTCAGGTGATCTGCTCAGGTAGGCCTTCCAAAGTTCTGGGATTACAGGTGTGAACTGCCACACCCGGCCTACAAGTCCATTTCTGTTTTATCCTGTTTGTACACACATACCAACTATTTGTGGGTCTGCAACTTCATTTTCATCTTATACAGCACGGGTCCCCAACCCCCAGGTCACGGACTGGTACCGATCCATGGCCTGTTCAGAACTGGGCCACACCGCAGGAGGTGAGTGGCAGCAAGCAAGCATCACCACCTGAGCTCAGCCTCCTGTTAGAGCAGCAACGGCATTAGATTCTCATAGCAGCTCAAACCCTATTGTGAACTGCACATGCGAGGGTTCTAGGTTGCAGGCTCCTTATGAGAATCTAATGTCTGATGATCTGAGGTGAAAGTTTCATCCCCAAACCATCCTCCCACCCCAACCCATGGAAAAATTGTCTTCCACGAAACTGGTCCCTGGTGCCAAAAAGGTTGGGACTGCTGTTATAGATTTTAATTTGAAAATATTATTTCAAATTATGAGATTTCAAATGATCAAAAGAAACATGAAAATCTAGGGGGGAAAGACTTCTGAAATGATTCAAAATCTCAAATCAAATAATTTATAGATTTGAAAATTATATTCTTTTTCTTACCATTCTCCTATTCTTTCGTTATGTTCAAGCTATAACCAGACAGGTACACTGGATAATAAGCATGAAGACCCACACTAGAAACTGCATTTTCTGTGGCAGTTTCCTCTTTCATACTACAACTAGTCCTTAAAATGGACTTGTGGTCTTTATCTTTCCAATTGTGGCCCAGTGTGAGGATTCATGACTAACCAGTATTTCCCCTCCTAATTATTTCTCCCTAATACAGCTGTAGAGTTTTTTTTTTTAAGAAGGGGGAAGCATTCATTTAAACTGACTTCCAAACATACATACCTTTAATTTGTCAAATTTATCATCCACATCTTGTAACCAAGACATGAATTGTCTTGCATTAAAGCGATCCCTCACAGAAGTTTTACTGTCATCAGACTAAAAGAGAAAAGTGAGTATTATAAAATACAATAAATCACTTTAAAATCTATATGCCATTATAGTATTTTTATGGTATATGCTGCTTTCTTAGTAACGATGAAAATATATTTTGAGAAATATATAAATTGAATACTGTTGAAGTTGGTAAAACTTTTATTTCCACATTGTGTAGACAGATTGGTTATTAGAATTCTTGGGATGGTAGGTTTATTAATTAAAATAGATTCCTATTGCTCTAAGTCAAAGACATTTCTCAAAAAGGCATGTTACATTAAGTACTGTGCCTGTGACATTATTACTGTATAACTAACTACAGATTTAATTTTAATGTTACCGTTTACTATCTGTAGGGACAAAAAGTGTCCAGGTGGGAGAGAGCTGCCTTTGAGGCCAAAATTTCTTCCAGGACCAATATCTAGGGTGCTCATGAAGAAATTCTTTATCAACACTTAAGAATACCAGTTTTGGAATTAACAGACTATATTCAAATTCCAGCTCTGTATCTTACTACGTGATCTTGAACTAATTATACAGTTTCAGTCTTATACTCTGTAAAATGTGGTAACCTCTCTTCAGCTTGTTTTGAGAATGAAAAGTGTCTATAAAGCCCTCATCATAATGCTTAGGTACACAGGAAGCACTCAATGCAGCACTCACTCCATTACTACCACTACCAGTGCTGTCAAACTGACATCCAGGTAGCAGGTAGCTCCCACACTCACATTTTCTTTTTTTTTTTTGAGATGGAGTCTCTCTCTGTTACCCAGGCTGGAATCTTGACTCTCTGCAATCTCCACCTCCCAGGTTCAGGCGATTCTCCCGCCTCAGCCTCCCAGGTAGCTGGGATTACAGGCACCCCCCACCACACCTGGCTAATTTTTGTATTTTTACTAGAGACGTGGTTTCACCATATTGGCCAGGCTGGTCTCGAACTCCTGACCTCGTGATCTGCCCACCTCGGCCTTCCAAAGTGCTGGGAATACAGGCATAAGCCACCGTGCCTGGCCACTACTCACATTTTTAGCAGTTATAATTTCTTCATTGGTGCCCCAAGTTAGATGTTTTGACTATTTAAAATGTTATTGTTGACTCTTAAGTATTACAAGTTTATTTATTTATTTTTCTTTACATTTCAGGTGCTCAAACAAGTTTATTTTGAAAAGGAAGAAGTGATAAGAGAGTAGACTAATGGATGATCTGAGCCTCTACCCAAAGAAAAGTAGACTTTTTTCCCTTTAGTTCCTTCCAAGGCTACTCCCATAGGAAATACGCATGCTATTTGAGACCTTCTACTCTAAAGCCAGCTGTAAAAGGGTGGATAACAGTTCCATATTTAAGTAAGTCACCAAAAATGCAGAAATGTTTTTAGCATAAGTTTCTCTCTGTCAAGAGAATACACCTCACATTTTGGTATCTCATCAAGCTGAATTTCTTCCCCCATGTCAGACAGGTAATGTGTGCACAATGCAACAAGGTTTGAGAGAGGCCTGTCTCACACAGTGTGAAAACCCAATCATCAGGCTTATGATCCACAAAAGGATCTCAGCAAGCTTAATTTAATCTAAAGTCAGGTGGTCTGGATCATTAAGAAAATCTGGGGCAGGGAAAATGAATTACTCAAGTTATCAAAATCCCTTTATAACTGAAAATTTATACTGTTCTAGGAAAACGCATTTATTTTTTAAATTCTCTTTTTAACCCGTATGATACTGGGCATTCCTCAACTCTGCTGTATTTGATTACCAGTATGTTTTCATCTATTTTAAATCTTATCAGAAATTTCTTAATGTTTTTGTCTAACAGTTTCCCACCTCAATTTCCAGCTCTGCTATGAATTTGTTTTTATTTTTAAAGAATTTAATTAATTACTTTACTTTTAAGAAACAGGGTGTCACTCTGTCATCCAGGCTGGAGTGCAGCGGGCGCAATCATACCTCACTGCAGGCTCGAACTCCTTGGCTTAATCGATCCTCCCACCTTAGCCACCTGGGGTAGCTGGGGCTACAGGCATGTGCCACCATGCCAGGCTTTGAAATTTTTATGTCTTTTGTCATTTCAATGAGTTTTGGGAGAAAGAAGGAATCAACAGGTATGTATATATTTACTCAACCATTCTGAGCTAGAAATCAAGAGACTTCATTGTAGCTCGATTATAAACCTCAATTTATATTGCTCTAAAACTCATTTCTCTCTGATTGCTCAAAACTTAAAAAGATCTCAAGATACCACTGTTTAGTCCAGCCTATAAGAACATGGTTAAACTGTTAATTGCAGTTATTAAAAACCATCCATTCTTCCCTTTAAACATCTTTAAACATGAAAGTTCTAGAAAGTCCCTCAGTGGCCTCTCCAGTGCCTATTTCTTTAGTCACACAGTTCTTTCTGAAGAGATACAATTATTCATGTTAATAGCGTCCTCAGATATCTCTGAACACTTTCATTTGAAATAAAAGTTGGAGCCTTAAAGTTTTTTTTGTTTTTTTTTTTTGAGACAGGGTCCCACTCTGTTGCCCAGGCTCGAGTGCAGTGGTACAATCCAGCTCACTGCAGCCTTGGCCTGCCAGGCTCAACAGATCCTCCTACCTCAGCCTCCCTGGTAGCTGGGACTACATGTGTGCCCCACCACACCCAGTTAATTTTTATATTTTTTGTAAAGACGGGGTTTCACCATGTTTCCCAAGCTGGTCTTGAACTCCTGAGCTCAAGTGATTGCCCACTTTGGCCTCCCAAAGTGCTGGGATTACAGGCATGAGCCACCACACCCATTCAGTGCCTTAAGTTTGAAACCTACCTAATTCAATCTTGATTTTTTTATAGATGAGAAAAATAAAGCTCAGAAGAGTCTAAAAATATTTTTCTGTGATATACCCTATTATCCTTTGTACTACTAGCTTATTTCCTTTAGAACAGCATTTCCTAGTCTGTTTTCAGGTGATAATCCTTCACTGTTTATTATAAAAATTTTAATCTTTAAATTCTTTCTTTTCTGGTTTATAAGCCATAAAAAAATTCTGAAAACTAGTATGACTGGTTCTGAGTTCATGTAATTTATATGTGGCAGTAAACTTTATTGAAGATATTTCTCCAGTCTTCCACAGTTCATGTATTCCACCAACATTCAAAGTCAAACCAGAAGACTCGTTCTGTTTTTAGGACTGTCACAACCTAGAGGTGCCATCTAGCTGCACTATTTTTCAGTGTACAATAGCTTTCTAGCTGCCTGAAGGTCAGAACTAAAGGTATAAACTTTCACTTTAGAAACAAATTATGTGTACCTGTAAGGGCACTATCCTAAATGTACAGGTGTTTTGTGATCATCTGCTTTTATAATAGAAACCTAATGTTTACAGTGCTTTAGAAAATGGAGGACCAGTTGATCTGGAAGTACTCTAGCTTGAAAGAGTTTTTCTTCTTCTTTGACCTTTAATGATTGTTGAGTTCAAGTTCTTTCTATGGAAATAGATTCTAAAAATAGCCAAGTTGCATTTTTTCAGACCATTCCTTCTAAATGTATCAACAAACATTTTACCTGAGAGTCCAACGGTACATTGTATACTTCGGCATCCAGCAAAACAGTACAAGCACTAAATGGCAGTGTTTGATTTGCCAATGTTCTTGCAGCTCTGTAATGAACTCGCAAAACTTCTTGTTCGTTGGATACAATGAGTTTTTCCTAGTTGAATAAAGAATTAAAAAAAATAAATTCTTCAACAAATTTTTGTTTAAGAACAGTCTTACTCTCTCGCCTAGGCTGGAGTGCAGTGGTGTGATCACAGCTCACTGCAGCCTTGACCTCCTGGGCTCAAGCAATCCTCCCACTTCAGCCTCCCTAGTAGTTGGGACTACAGGCATGTGCCATGAAGCACAGCTAATTAAAAAAATATATATATATTTTTAGAGACAAAGTCTCACTAGGTTGCCCAAACTGGTTTCAAAATCCTGGGCTCAAGTGATCCTCCCACCTCAGCTTCTCAAAGTGCTGAGATTACAGGCCTGAGCCACTGTGCCTAGCCTCTTCTCACTCTGTCACCCAGGCTGGTGTGTAGGCATGATCCTAGTTCACTGTAATCTCGAAATCCTGGGCTCAAGCAATCTTTCCACCTCAGCCTTCTGAGTAGCTAGTACTATAGGTGTGGACCACCACACTTGGCTAATTATTATTTTAATTTTTTTTTTGTAGAAACAGGGGTCTCACTATGTTGCCCAGGCTGGTCACCATCTCCTGGGCTCAAGAGATCCTCCCCTCTCGGCCTCCCAAAGCGCTGGGATTACAGGTGTAACCCACATACCTGGCCAACATATTTTAAGTCATTTTATCTTATTCAAAAACAATTTGTTAGGCCAGGCATAGTGGCAAGACCCCATCTCTACAAACAAACAAGCTAAATAACCCAAATTTCAGAGTAGTCTTTTCTTCACAGTAGGCTTGAGAAATTTGAGAACTCCCAGTGTTCCAAAAGTAGAAATACATTTTCTCTCTCCAAAACTACCAGTTTCTCTATTTTTAAATTATTTTTCCAAGTATGGTGGTATAAAATAGTGGCTTTTAGTGTATTTACCAAGATGTTCCACCATCACCAGAACATTTCCATCACTCCAAAAAGAAACCTGCTACCATCAGCAGTCATTCCTTACTCCCTCCACCCCCTTCCTCTATGCTCCTAGTAACCAACAATCTAACTTTTGTCTCTATGAATTACCTATCTTGAACATTTAATATACATGGAATCACATAATATGCAATATGTGGTCTTTGGTGATTGGCTTCTTTCACTTGGCATAATGATTTCAAGGTTCATCCATGTTGTAGCATGCATCAGTACTTTATCCCATTTTATGGCTGAAAAGTATGTTCTACTGCATGGATATACCACATTTTATTTATTCATCAGTTGATAGACATTTGGGCTTGAAGGGTGGCAGAAAACGCTACCCCAAAATATGCCACTTTGGCATAAGCATTATTTTGAGCTAAAGGCAATCTGAAGTCAGCAGGCTCAAGAGTGCTCTGACCTCCCCTTTTCTACCTGAAAGCCAGAGATAAAACTCCCATGGGAAAGATGCTCTCCTGAAACAAGGAGGAAAGAAACATTCTTGTGACCAGTGACAGGGAGTCAAGGCCAAGAGAATTCTGTACAAACAGACCTTGTTAAAATAACTTTCATCTTCCTTTAGCTGTCCAGTAGATTTTAGTTACTTTTCCACAGCTGCCTTTCTTTCTTCAACCTAGCATAAAATCACTCAGGTTTTGCCACGTCTTTGGCTCCCATGTGACATAAATCTTAAATAAATCTGCACATTTTTCTCCTGTTAATCTATGTCAGATGAAGTAAGATAAAATCACTTAAAATATGCTGGCCAGGCACAGTGGCTTTTGCCTGTAATCTCAATGCTCTGGGAGGCTAAGGTGACCGTAAGGCCCAGCTGGAGACCTTAAGATGGTGGAGGTCAACTTTTGCCTCCCCTACAGGCTGTTCACACTTTGAGGCTAATATGAAAAATGCTGCTATAAACGTTCACACTCAAGTTTTTGTTTGGATGCATGTTTTCATTTCTCTTGGATAAATAATAAAATGGAACTGTTGGGTCATCTGGTGACTCTGTTTAACTTGTTGAGGAACCACCAAACTGTTCCATAGTAGCCGTATCATTTCACATTCCTATCAGCAATGGGAGGGTTCTAATTTCTTCACATCCTCACCAGCACTTGTTACATCTGTCTTTTTTATTACAGCCATTCTACTGGGCGTGAAGTGGTATGCCCTTGTGTTGGCAGCTTTTTTTATAATGAATATTTTTATAGAAATAAACATACTGTATGATGACATCAACTACTTGTAAACCTCTGACACACACAATAAAATCCTGTATTAAGTGGGGCCCAAAATTATTATGTAATATGCAGAGTCATTCTACCACAAGGTTCATAATATGATCTAGGCAATCTTCTGCATTTAGCAAACTGAGAATTCCTGGGGTCCAGCTGCAGATCCCAACCCATCCTAATCTTTGCTACGGACTTGTGCCATCTGGTCCTAACTATATTCTTTGGCCTAAGTATCAATGGGGATAACCCTGGGACCTGTGGCTAGCTAGAACTTCATGGAGAGGTAAAGCGAGTCCAGGAACTCGCCAGTTTAATAACATACATCATTTTATTGGCCCTGTATGGAAGACTGGGCTGTGAGAATACAAAGAATGTGCCTAGTCTTCTAGGTTTCCCATTCTCCTCACCCCCACCATGTTTCCCATTCTCTCCTCTCCTCGACTCCCAGGAACTTTGGTCTTCTCCTGATGGAGAAAACAGGCCACATTATATCCAAAAATGTATTACTGCAGAGTTTTAATGTTTTTATAAATTCATGAAAAAAACAAAGAAACATGGTCCTAATTAACTTAATTCTTATATGACAAACGATATTCAAAGAGGTAGGCCTAACACTTTTGATTTATTAAGTACAATTTAAAGTGCAACTTGAAGTAATACATATCCAAAACCTTGACGCAAAATTAAAAATAGCCAGATGTGTCTTCCTAAAAAGTTGGTTGTAGTCCTGTAGAGATTAAAAGCAATAACCAAAAATCCCTCAAAAGCAAACACCATGTGAGAAATAACTTTTTCTTTTTCCTTTTTTTTTTTTTTGAGATGGAGTCCCACTCTGTCGTCCAGGCTGGAGTGCAATGGTGTGATATCAGCTCACTGCAACCTCCGCCTCCCGGGTTCAAGTGATTCTCCTGCCTCAGATTCCAGAGTAGCTGGGATTACAGGTGCCCACCACCAAGCCTGGCTAATTTTGTATTTTTAGTAGAGATGCGATTTCACCAGGTTGGCCAGGCTGGTCTTGAACTCCTGACCTCAGGTGATCCACCTGCCTCAGCCTCCCAAAATGCTAGGATAACAGGCGTGAGCCACCATGCCCGGCCAAGAAATACATTTTCTAAAGTCAGAGCCTCTCTCCCCTAAAATAATTGAGATGTTATTTTATTATAAATGTTGCTTACCTGACAATCTAAATAGTACACTTTCGATCAGCATTCTTAATTTTGTGTTTTTAAACCCCTAGAGCAGAGCCTCTCAAACAGTGTCCTCTAAGGATAGGTTATGGGTGTGCCAATGTATTGCTTCCTCTTACTTTCTTGGGTGATAGAGTGCAGCATGGGGAAGTTCTGAGGAAATGGGCAGGGACTCTGGCTGTAAACTTTGTTCATTTAGTATAGCATTCAAATGTTACCATTTTCTGTGGGGAAAATGACCCTTGAACAGCGTTGCTCTTAATTTGAGGTCCTCACACCCTCAAGAAACCTGACGATAGAATAGGGGTAGGGGAGTCGGTGAACTTGGATTGGAAAAAATTATGTCTTTATTTTCACTAACTTCCAACTGGCATTTCTTTCAATCATGAATATGTCTACAAACCACAGTAGAATCATAAGTATCTGCAGCTTTGTCATTCATAGAAATCACAAATATTTCTAAATTATTAATATATTATAGATGTACTGATATCCTCCCAAATTTTTATACTAATTTCTTCTTCGAAATTCCTGGCTGGCCACAATGGCTCATACCTATAATCCCAGCACTTTTGGAGGCTAAGGCAGGAGGATTGCTTGAGCCCAGGAATTTGAGACCAGCCTGGGCAACACAGTGGGACCCCAACTCTATAAAATTTTTTTTTTTGAGACGGAGTCTCACGCTCTGTCCCCCAGGCTGGAGTACAGTGGCATGATCTCGGCTCACTGCAACCTCCGCCTCCTGGGTTCACGCCGTTCTCCTGCCTCAGCCTCCCGAGTTGCTAAACGCGTGCAGCCACACTAATTTTTTGTATTTTTAGTAGAGACGGGGTTTCACCATGTTAGCCAGGATGGTCTCGATCTCCTCACCTGCCTCAGCCTTCCAAAGTGCTGGGATTACAGGCATGAGCCACCACACCTGGCAAAAATTTTTTTAAAAAATTAGCTGGGTGTAGTGGTGCATGCTTGTAGTCCAAGCTATTTGGGAGGCTGAGGCAAAAGGATGGTTTGAGCCTGGAAGGTTGAGGCTGCAGTGAGCCATGATGATCACACCACTGCCAGCCTGGGTGACAGAGTGAGACTGTCTCAAAAAAACAAAAGAAAATCCCTGCAGTTGTGAGATCTGCTGCTATATGACACCTAACTGCAGTTCTGCGTAGAGATACTTGTATGACACAGCTGGCCGAGATACTTGTATGACATAGCTGGCCAATATCAAGCAATTTTGCAGCTAGTAGTTACTGAGCCACCACATGGTAAAGTTGTTTGTTCTCATATCAGTCAGACATTTAAAGTTGCCCTCAAGTATTATACAATTCTAAATTGTTTATTGGTCAAATACGAGGAAGATGTATCATTTTGTTATTTATTAAAGTTCTACAAATTGCACGATTCAAGTAAGAATTTTTTTATTTTTTATATTATACTTTAAGTTTTAAGGTACATGTGCACAACGTGCAGGTTAGTTACATATGTATACATGCGCCATGCTGGTGTGCTGCACCCATGAACTCATCATTTAACATTAGGTATCTCTCCTAATGCTATCCCTGCCCCCGCTCCCTCCACCCCACAACAGGCCCCGGTGTGTGACGTTCCCCTTCCTGTGTCCATGTGTTCTCATTGTTCAATTCCCACCTATGAGTGAGAACATGCAGTGTTTGGTTTTTTGTCCTTGCGATAGTTTGCTGAGAATGATGGTTTCCAGCTTCATCCATGTCCTGACAGAGGACATAAACTCATCATTTTTTTATGGCTGCATAGTATTGCACGGTGTATATGTGCCACATTTTCTTAATCCAGTCTATCATTGTTGGACATTTGGGTTGGTTCTAAGTCTTTGCTACTGTGAATAGTGCCGCAATAAACATACGTGTGCATGTGTCTTTATAGCAGCATGATTTATAATCCTTTCGGTATATGCCCAGTAATGGGATGGCTGGGTCAAATGGTATTTCTAGTTCTAGATCCCTAAGGAATCGCCACACTGACTTCCACAATGGTTGAACTAGTTTACAGTCCCACCAACAGTGTAAAAGTATTCCTATTTCTCCACATTCTCTCCAGCACCTGTTGTTTCCTGACTTTTTAATGATCGCCATTCTAACTGGTGTGAGATGGTATCTCATTGTGGTTTTGATTTACATTTCTCTGATGGCCAGTGATGATGAGCATTTTTTCATGTGTCTGTTGGCTGCATAAATGTCTTCTTTTGAGAAGTGTCTGCTCATATCCTTCACCCACTTGTTGATGGGGTTTTTTCTTGTAAATCTGTTTGAGTTCATTGTAGATTCTGGTTATTACCCCTTGGTTAGATAAGTAGATTGCAAAAATTTTCTCCCATTTTGTAGGCTGCCTGTTCACACTGATGGTAGTTTCTTTTGCTGTGCAGAAGCTCTTTAGTTTAATTAGATCCCATCTGTCAATTTTGACTTTTGTTCCCATTGCCTTTGGTGTTTCAGCCATGAAGTCCTTGCCCATGCCTACGTCCTGAATGGTATTGCCTAGGTTTTCTTCTAGGGTGTTTATGGTTTTAGGTCTAACATTTAAGTCTTTAATCCATCTTGAATTAATTTTTGTATAAGGTGTAAGGAAGGGATCCAGTTTCAGCTTTCTACATATGGCTAGCCAGTTTTCCCAGCACCATTTATTAAATAGGGAATCCTTTCCCCATTGTTTGTTTTTGTCAGGTTTGTCAAAGATCAGATGGTTGTAGATATGCGGCACTATTTCTGAGGGCTCTGTTCTGTTCCATTGGTCTATATCTGTTTTGGTACCAGTACCATGCTGTTTTGGTTACTGTAGCCTTGTAGTATAGTTTGAAGTCAGGTAGTGTGATGCCTCCAGCTTTGTTCTTTTGGCTTAGGACTGACTTGGCAATGCGAGGTCTTTTTTGGTTCCATATGAACTTTAAAGTAGTTTTTTCCAATTCTGTGAAGAAAGTCATTGGTAGCTTGATGGGGATGGCATTGATCTATAAATTACCTTGGGCAGTATGGCCATTTTCACGACATTGATTCTTCCTACCCATGAGCTTGGAATGTTCTTCTATTTGTTTGTATCCTCTTTTATTTCATTGAGCAGTGGTTTGTAGTTCTCCTTGAAGAGGTCCTTCACATCCCTTGTAAGTTGGATTCCTAGGTATTTTATTCTCTTTGAAGCAATTGTGAATGGGAGTTCACTCATGATTTGGCTCTGTTTGTCTGTTATTGGTGTATAAGAATGCTTGTGATTTTTGCACATTGATTTTGCATCCTGAGACTTTGCTGAAGTTGCTTATCAGCTTAAGGAGATTTGGGGCTGAGACGATGGGGTTTTCTAGATATACAATCATGTCATCTGCAAACAGGGACAATTTGACTTCCTCTTTTCCTAATTGAATACCCTTTATTTCCTTCTCCTGCCTGATTGCCCTGGCCACAACTTCCAACACTATGTTGAACAGGAGTGGTGAGAGAGGGCATGCCTGTCTTGTGCCAGTTTTCAAAGGGAATGCTTCCAGTTTTTGCCCATTCAGTATGATATTGGCTGTGGGTGTGTCATACATAGCTCTTATTATTTTGAGATACGTCCCATCAATACCTAATTTATTGAGAGTTTTTAGCCTGAAGGGTTGTTGAATTTTGTCAAAGGCCTTTTCTGCCTCTATTGAGATAATCATGTGGTTTTTGTCTTTGGTTTTGTTTATATGCTGGATTACATTTATTGATTTGCGTATGTTGAACCAGCCTTGCATCCCAGGGATGAAGCCCACTTGATCATGGTGGATAAGCTTCTTGATGTGCTGCTGGATTCGGTTTGCCAGTATTTTATTGAGGATTTTTGCATCAATGTTCATCAAGGATATTGGTCTAAAATTCTCTTTTTCTGTTGTTGTGTCTCTGCCAGGCTTTGGTATCAGGATGATGCTGGCGTCATAAAATGAGTTAGGGAGGATTCCCTCTTTTTCTATTGATTGGAATAGTTTCAGAAGGAATGGTACCAGCTCCTCCTTGTACCTTTGGTAGAATTCGGCTGTGAATCCATCTGGTCCTGGACTTTTTTTCGTTGGTAAGCTATTAATTATTGCCTCAATTTCAGAGCCTGTTATTGGTTTATTCAGAGATTCAACTTCTTCCTGGTTTAGTCTTGGGAGGGTGTATGTGTTGAGGAATTTATCCATTTCTTCTAGATAATTCCATTTTATTTGGGTAGAGGTGTTATTCTCTGATGGTAGTTTGTGTTTCTGTGGGATGGGTGGTGATATCCCCTTTGTCATTTTTTATTGCGTCTACTTGATTCTTCTCTCTTTTCTTCTTTATTTGTCTTGCTAGTGGTCTATCAATTTTGTTGATCTTTTCAAAAAATCAGCTCCTGGATTCATTGATTTTTTGAAGGGTTTTTTGTGTCTCTATTTCCTTCAGTTCTGCTCTGATCTTAGTTATTTCTTGCCTTCTGCTACCTTTTGAATGTGTTTGCTCTTGCTTCTCTAGTTCTTTTAATTGTGATGTTAGGGTGTCAATTTTAGATCTTTCCTGCTTTCTCTTGGGGGCATTTAGTGCTATAAATTTCCCTCTACACACTACTTTCAATGTGTCCCAGAGATTCTGGTATGTTGTGTCTTTGTTCTCGTTGGTCTCAAAGAACATTGTTATTTCTGCCTTCATTTCGTTATGTACCCAGTAGTCAAGTCAGGAGCAGGTTGTTCAGTTTCCATGTAGTTGAGTGGTTTTGAGTGAGTTTCTTAATCCTGAGTTCTAGTTTAATTGCACTGTGGTCTGAGAGACAGTTTGTTATAATTTCTGTTCTTTCACATTTCCTGAGGAGTGCTTTACTTCCAACTATGTGGTCAATTTTGGAATAAGTGCGGCATGGTGCTGAGAAGAATGTATATTCTGTTGATTTGGGGTGGAGAGTTCTGTAAATGTCTATGAGGTCCGCTTGGTGCAGAGCTGAGTTCAATTCCTGGATATCCTTGTTAACTTTCTCTCGTTGCTCTGTCTAATGTTGACAGTGGGGTGTTAACGTCTCCCATTATTAGTATTATTGTGTGGGAGTCTAAGTCTCTTTCTAGGTCTCTAAGGACTTGCTTTATGAATCTGGGTGCTCCTGTATTGGGTGCATATATATTTAGGATAGTTAGCTCTTCTTGTTGAATTGATCCCTTTACCATTCTGTAATGGCCTTCTTTGTCTCTTTTGATCTTTGTTGGTTTCAAGTCTGTTTTATCCGAGACTAGGATTGCAACCCCTGCCTTTTTTTGTTTTCCATTTGCTTGGTAGATCTTCCTCCATCATTTTATTTTGAGCCTATGTGTGTCTCTGCACATGAGATGGGTTTCTTGAATACAGCACACTGATGGGTCTTGACTCTTTATCCAATTTGCCAGTCTGTGTCTTTTAATTGGAACATTTAGCCCATTTACATTTAAGGTTAATATCGTTATGTGTGAATTTGATCCTGTCATTATGATGTTAGCTGGTTATTTTGCTCGTTGGTTGATGCAATTTCTTCCTAGCATTGATGGTCTTTACAATTTGGCATGTTTTTGCAGTGGCTGGTACTGGTTGTTCCTTTCTATGTTTAGTGCTTCCTTCAGGAGCTCTTTTAGGGCAGGCCTGGTAGTGACAAAATCTCTCAGCATTTGCTTGTCTGTAAAGTATTTTATTTCTCCTTCACTTATGAAGCTTAGTTTGGCTGGATATGAAATTCTGGGTTGAAAATTATTTTCTTTAAGAATGTTGAATATTGGCCCCCACTCTCTTCTGACTCATAGAGTTTCTGCTGAGAGATCCCCTGTTAGTCTGATGGGCTTCCCTTTGTGGGTAACCCGACCTTTCTCTCTGGCTGCCCTTAACATTTTTTCCTTCATTTCAACTTTGGTGAATCTGACAATTATGTGTCTTGGAGTTGCTCTTCTCGAGGAGTATCTTTGTGGTGTTCTCTGTATTTCCTGAATTTGAATGTTGGCCTGCCTTGCTAGATTGGGGAAGTTCTCCTGGATAATATCCTGCAGAGTGTTTTCCAACTTGGTTCCATTCTCCCCGTCACTTTCAGGTACACCAATCAGATGTAGATTTGGTCTTTTCACATACTCCCATATTTCCTGGAGGCTTTGTTCGTTTCTTTTTATTCTTTTTTCTCTAAACTTCTTGCTTCATTTCATTCATTTGATCTTCCATCACTGATACCTTTTCTTCCAGTTGATCGAATCGGCTACTGAAGCTTGTGCATTCATCATGTAGTTCTCGTGCCTTGGTTTTCAGTTCCATCAGGTCCTTTAAGGACTTCTCTGCATTGGTTATTCTAGTTAGCCATTCGTCTAATCTTTTTTCAAGGTTTTTAACTTCTTTGCCATGGGTTCGAACTTCCTCCTTTATCTCGGAATAGTTTGATCATCTGAAGCCTTCTTCTCTCAACTCGTCAAAGTCATTATCCGTCCAGCTTTGTTCTGTTGCTGGTGAGGAGCTGCGTTCCTTTGGAGGAGGAGAGGCGCTCTGATTTTTAGAGTTTCCAGTTTTTCTGCTGTTTTTTCCCCATCTTTGTGGTTTTATCTACCTTTGGTTTTTGATGATGGGTGACATACTGATGGGGTTTTGGTGTGGATGTCCTTTCTGTTTGTTAGTTTTCCTTCTAACAGACAGGATCCTCAGCTGCAGGTCTGTTGCAGTTTGCTGGAGGCCCACTCCAGACCGTTTGCGTGGGTATCAGCAGCGGAGACTGCAGAACAGCAGATATTGGTGAACAGCAAATGTTGCTGCCTGATCATTCCTCTGGAAGTTTTGTCTCAGAGGAGTACCCAGCCGTGTGAGGTGTCAGTCTGCCCCTACTGGGGGGGTGCCTCCCAGTTAGGCTACTCGGGGGTCAGGGACCCACTTGAGAAGGCAGTCTGTCCGTTCTCAGATCTCCAGCTGTGTGCTGGGAGAACCACTACTCTCTTCAAAGCTGTCAGACAGGGACATTTAAGTCTGCAGAGAATTCTGCTGCCTTTTGTTTGGCTGTGCCCTGCTCCCAGAGGTGGAGTCTACAGAGGCAGGCAGGCCTCCTTGAGCTGCAGTGGGCTCCACCCACTTCGAGCTTCCTGGCCACTTTGTTCACCTACTCAAGCCTAGGCAATGGCGGGTGCCCCTCCCCCAGCCTTGCTGCCGCCTTGCGGTTTGATCTCAGACTGCTGTGCTAGCAATGAGCGAGGCTCCGTGGGCGTAGCACTCTCTTAGTCAGGCGCAGGATATAATCTCCTGGTATGCCATTTGCTCAGTTGGAAATGCAGAAATCACCCGTCTTCTGCGTCGCTCACGCTGGGAGCTGTAGACTGGAGCTGTTCCTATTCGGCCATCTTGGCTCCACCCCTCAAGAATTCTTAACTGTAAGGTGGCAAGACTTTCTGTAACCTGGACAGGTACACAGATGAATATACACTAGGTGGTTTCAAACGTCTTATAGTCGAAATAGCTATTGATGTGTGTTATATTACCTGACTTCTTATTGCTAACAAATTGCTCATTGTCAATGGGTCATGCAGTGTTGTAAATTCTGTATTGTGCTTCTTTCTTTCATTTCTTGCTTCTCTTTGTAATTCTATGAATTTTTTAAATTTAAAAACATTCTGAGAAGAGGTTCTAAATTTCCTAGACTGTTACAGAAGTCCACAGTAGGAAAAGAATTAAGAACCTGTGCCAGGAAAATCAATCATGTATGAACCAAAGAAGTTATATACAAATTTTGTTTGCATATGAGTATGTATATATTTCTGTGAAGAAGGATCATAGTTTACACCACATTTTCAGAGGTCCTCAACCCTCCCCAAAGATTAAACATATTTTTGTAAATCCAAGTGAAATGACTTATAATTCCTATAAATAACCCGATAAAGGTTTTTCTTCCTGTAATTTCACGCCAAGACTAACCATTGGAAGGCACATACTAAGGCCGACCTACGTGGACAAATAAGCATAGCCTTTATAAGTATTTTGCCCTTTTGCCTTAAAATAGCTGGTACCAAGCAACGATTCCAAAACTTGGAAAGCCAAATGTTCCACTAGGAATCTACTGCTATAGTTCTACAAATTCAACAAATAACAAGAAGTTATTAGAGACTTACATATTAAAAATATACTCAACATAAATTATAATATGGGAGCAGCTATCCTAAAATAGGCTTAAAATTTTTCCATCTAATTAAACACAAGATAAAACCAAATCACTTCTCAAAATGGTTCTAAATTTTAAAAATCCACTAATAAAAAAATTATAGGCCATTTTATTGCTAAAAACCAGTTATTTTTAGCATAAGTGTAAATTTAAACATTTCTTACCCTTTCAATACTGTGTTGCAAACGTAGTTTCATCCTTACAACTTCCTGTTGTCGAAAAAGCTCTTTAAGTGGATCTGACAGTGAAGGTGGTGGTGTAATCTAATTAAAAAGATATATATAGTTTAAAATATTAGGTTTTATTTACAATAATGGGCTATTCTTTTAAAATTAAACCCTTTTAGTGCATAAAAAAACAAATTCTGATGTCCTGTGAATTAAATAATACAGCACTAGTTATAGAACTGATTGTTACTTCTGTTTGGAAACATTGAGCACAGTTTAGATGTTTTGATTCTAAGGCCACAACAAATTTCAAAGAGCAAATTAGAAGGACTATGGAAGTTATTCCAGCGAGACACATTTTAGATCATCAGTAAGTGACAGCTCACAGACAAGGAGGGAAGGAGGAGTCACAAAACCAGAAAAGCTGGTATAAACATGGAGGAAACACTCGTAAAGATTAAAGCAGTTCAATTGTATCTATATAGTGAGGTCTGTCTGCAGACATGATAAATATAATATCAAACACTAAAGTCCTGAGTGTTACATTTAATTCTTTTATAAAAGCAGATGAAATGGTCTGAGAAATTTTTTTCAAACTTTATTACATGTAATATCCCAATGACTTTGTCTATCCATACTCCAAAAAGCTTCTGGTTCATCTCTAATTTGATATTGTAGTGTAATATCAAATTACACTACAAACCCAGAAGAGAGGTGTTTTCCGGTAGATGCTGGAGGTTAAGGAAGCTGATTCAATCTATGCGTGTAACTGCACTGTTACAATAAGATACACTGGCCGGGCATGGTGGTCCACACCTGTAATCCCAGCACTTTGGGAGGCCAAGATGGGCGGATCACGAGGTTAGTAGTTCGAGACCAGCCTGATTAAATGGTGAAGTCCTGTCTCTACTAAAAATACAAAAATTAGCCGGGTGTGGTGGCACATGCCTGTAATCCTAACTTCTCAGGAGGCTGAGGCAGGAAAATTGCCTGAACTCAGGAGGTGGAAGTTGCAGTGAGTTGAGATCATGCCACTGCATTCCAGCCTGGGTGACAGAGCGAGACTCTGTCTCAAAAAAAAAAAAAGGGGACATCTTGGCCGGGCATGGTGGCTCTCGCCTGTAATCCCATCACTTTGGGAGGCTGAAGTAGGAGGATTGCTTGAGACCAGGAGTTTGAGACCAGCCTGGGCAACATATTGAGACCCCCATCTCAAAAAAAAAATTTAAAAATTAGCTGGATGTGGTGGTGTCTGCCTGTAGCCTCAGCAACTCAGGAGGCTGAGATGGGAGGATAGCTTGAGTCCAGAAGTTTGAGGCTGCAGTAAACTATGATTGCACCACTGCACTCCAGCCTGGGCAACACAGGGAGGCCCTGTCTCTTAAGTTAAAAACAAAACTAAAAACAAAACAAAACAAAAGATATCCAAGAGATGGCAATAACCATTTGTGATCCCTACTCTTTTTCTACCCCTTGGAGAATTTGTATTTTCCCCCTTATTCTTGCTTATAATTACTGCCAGCATATTATGGCAAAGTAAGATATCTTAGCATGTTTTGGCAAGTTATAACACTTCTGGTTTAACAGTCAATTTCCACATCAAAGTAGGACAACCAGGTATTTTCCACTTCTTGATGTAGTGCCACAGGAATCATGTAACACCATATATGAAAAGTTCTTGACAAAAATCACACCTGGCTCTACAGACTCTATAATCAGCATTATGAGAGACTGAAAACATGTTAAATAACACCACAAAGACTCAATCAGTTGAAGCACAATGTGGAAAATTCTACAGGACAAATAACTCACTGGAACTGACCATTTCTCAGGCCTCTAATTGCAGTAATTCATTTGTTTAATTTCTGCGTCCTGTGAACTGCTTTAAACTTATCATGAGTTGTAGGTAGTTTGGTGCTGTTTTAGTTTTGGAAAACCATATAGGCCTCTAGTTATTTCAAGGAATGTAGAGGACGAATATCTACTGTCTGACACTGAGGTGCCAGAGAAAGCTTCCTCAAGAGGGTAAATACCTGACCTGCATCTTAAAGGAAGAGCCAGAGTTAGAGTTAGTGAAACGAATCATGTGGGAAGAAAGGAAAAGGAGGGAGGGAGGTAATTCCCAAAAGAGGATGGCATGCAAAAACCAACAGAATGGTATCTGCAGACAACTCTAGGTTGGTGCAAAAGTAATTGCGGTTTTGCCATTACTCTCGTCGTCATTTCACACCATTTTGTCAAATTTGATGTTCTAAGAACTTAAGACCACAGAGGAGATCAGCAGGGGCAAAATAATACAGGCTGCAGTCTACTCTGTAAATGTGCTTTTCTTAAAGTATGTTCCACAGAAGATTGGGCCCACAATTTCTCTTACGATTCTTTACAATCTTACAATTCTGTGAAGATCTACAAAAATGCTTCCAAGAACAAGTTTGGAAAACACTGTATACTTGTATAAATGTACCCACTTAAAAAACTCCCAATACATCAAAGGTTCTGGTAAGTTCTGCAGTGAACCTATTTTTAGATTAACAGTGCTTCCCAAACTTATTTGACCATGAAAGCCTCCCCCATTTGCACAGGAGGCATTTAAATAACATGCTGTGGAAGAGGTATTATGTAGAACATGTTAGGGTTAAGTAACAGAGAACCATGAAAGGTCTGACAGCTTGCTGCTCTGTGTGAACAGACACCATGGGGACAAGATTGTAGGCAGGGAATTGAGGAAGCAGATTACTATTGTGTTGGTGTGAGATGGAGGAGGGAGTGAAGGAAATGGGTTCGAAAAATACTAGTGACTGGCCCAATAAACATAAACAAGAAGGAACACCTCAGAAGGACTTGAGGCTTAGTGTGAGAATGGGAGGGTGGTAAGGGACCACAGGAGGGAACAGGAAAGGAGAAAGAGAAGCAGGTCATTGGGTAAGTTCAGCTCAGTGCTGACTTACTGAATTTCTGGAGCTTATGGACATTCAGGTGGAGCTATGCAGTTACAAAAAAGAAGCCAAGGAGAGAGATCTGGGCAGGATATTTAAATGTGATAATCATTAACATAGATCACATACAGAAGAAAGGGAAAATCACCAAAGAGATACGGAGGTTTTCTGAGGAAACTTTCCCTCTGCTGTTTTCCCCATCTATCTTTTAAGTAAATCATGCTTGGAGATTTTCTCTTTCAATATCTGGGTCCCAGGAGTCTTGAGAATACTCGCTCCCCTGACAGCTTCTCATGGATGCACTTTCCTTTTATCACCCACTCTTGGAACCCCTCCAAGATTTCTGTAGTGTGTAATCAGTGGCCACAGTAGAGACTAGGTTGTAACAAATCTCGTTTTCCTCCCTGTTCATTTGATTTTGGAGATTTGACCTGCAGTTTTACTCCCCTTGATTTCCTCTGGAAAAATGGCAGCATTTTGATTAAATTATGATTAAAGTACTGGAAGGAAAAACAAACTGACTCTGGGTATGTTTTACCACATTTATTTTTTATTTTTGTAGACATCCTGTTGGTCTTGAACTCCTGGCCTCAAGTGGTCTTTCCACCTTGGCCTCCTAAAGTATTGGGATTACAGTTATTGTTATCAGGCCTGGCCTCCACTTTATAATTTCTAATGGGTTCTATAATTGGATTACATAAATGTGAGGGAAGATTACTTCATAAAATGGCAATTAGTTGGCTGGGAGGAAACAAATGGATAAAGCCATATTGGAAAGTAAGAAAAAGAATGTAGGGCCCACAAGATTTTTGTTATTCTGGTCTTTATTATTTTTCAAACTAAATTTTAAACAAATGAGTTTCAGTCCAGTAAACTCAAACACACAGCATTTTATGTACAAAGTCTGGAGTTCTTATTATTAGCTTGAATAAATATGACCCTTATAGTGATTTGCAGCTGTATAAAATAACAGCAACCACCTTAAATCTATATAGTGTTTTAAAGTTTTAATGGGCTTTAGCATATACTATTTCAACCTGCTTTGAGGTAGGGGAGACATTTATTCTTGTTTTACAGATGTGAAAACTAAGGATCAGAGATGGGAAATGAATTATTTAAGATCACACAGTGGGTCTGTAGCAAAATCCACTCTGCAGTAATATATGCAAATTGGAAATCTACAGTGCTTTCTACTATATTGTGCTATGTTTTGCTGCTTTAGTAATTCTCATTAAAAAAAATTAAAAAAACTTCCCACTACATCCAGGAATATTTCTCACCTATGCTTTTAGTCTCTTTTAGAACAATATTTGACACAACTAAACTTCTAATATAACTAGACATATCCCGAGAATTGTTTCAAGGAAGTCAAACTTGAATTACATCACCTTTGCAAGAGTAAGAAAAGGTGACAGTATGAATATAACATACACACATTTATGTGTTTATATAGAGTCTGCATATGTAAACACATAAATGTGTCTATGTTAAACACATAAATGTGTTTATGTTGTTAAACACGTAAATGTGTTTATGTTACATTAAACATGTGTTTAACATAAATGTGTATAAATTCCTGGATAAATTTATACAATAAATGTATACATATATAAAGTCAACAGATTGATTTAAGGCAGCAACATAATATGGTTCACCTGAAATGATTTTTACTGAAATAGTTTGTATAAAGTTCTAATTTAAATTTGTTCTTTATAGTTATACCTGTATTTGAAGCCTATGTCACTACATATTATTTCGGCTAAAATTTCTTACTCTTTAAGGGAAAATAAAGTTGGGGAATGAAAGAAACAAGAACGTTACTAGCTTTATATCTCGACTCACTGACAGATTATTTTGCTGAAATAATCTATCTACTAGAAAACTTCAAATTACGTATGTGGCTAGCATTATACTTCTATTGGGCAGTGTTACAGGTGTATAGCAAGTGATGATGTTACTTACTGTGGGAATACAAATCTTGCTTAAGGGGTTTCCATCCAGGAGATATGATCCGTTAAATGTTACATATTCGTCATAGTACTGAGGTGCTTGAGGAATCACACTACACAGTAATTTGCGTTTTTCTTCTATTTTTTTCCTTATGTGCAAGTATTCAAAATATGGATTTGCTCTCTCTGAACTGTATGGCTGAATCTCATCTAGTTTTAGAGAATCTACAATGGCTGCCAGAGATTGCTGAGTTTTCTCTTTTGCTTGTAGTAAAGAGGGACTCACTTGCACAGGCTGAGGTACACGTGACACTTTCCTTTTCCGTGGATGGTGAATTTGAGGATCGTCATCTTCAGTTAATCTTATTCTTCCTCTAGGAGATGAGGATTCACTGTCTTTTTCTGATAATAGTGTACAGCTAGCAAGAATCTGTTTGCTTTGATTTGCCATTGTATTTGCTTTGTTTCTAGTCATTCTTTGAGGGATTTGGTTTTCAGTTTTATCATCTTCGGCATTTTCTTCTAATTCTACTTTAACTAACTGACCATATTTATGCATTTCTGGTTGAGTTGACTGCTGTGAATGGTTTTCCAGACTTGATAAAATGCTTTGTTGAGATTCCTCATCTTCTATGGAAAGCAAACACTTTTCACTTTCAGGACAATGTTTTGGATCTTGTTCATTTAGGTTTCCTTTTGGCATCCCTGCATTCATTTCACATAAATCAGAATCACACCTATTCAAATGAGTTAAAACCAAACTCTCCAGTTTGTTTTCTTTTTCATGTGAAATGACCTGAGTATCAGTTGTGCTATTCTCAACTTCATGGCCACTGGAAGACTTGTAAGTTAGTTTGCTAAATGCATAATGTGTATTTAGCTGGGTAGAGGCATCACTTCCATTAAAGTCCTTTTCTGATGGTAACACAGGTAAAGTATAAGCTTTCTCAAAGTTTGGTGATGCTTCTTGAATAGTGCTGTCAGAGTACACTGGGACAAAGGCATCTGTTTTTTGAACATCTCCTAGGACAAAAGTATTTTCTGTATCTTTTGTAGATTCATTATCAGTATCTAAAGCAGAACTAATAATCTGAACTGCATTTTTTTGTTGTAAAATACCTGGCTCTTGATTAGCAACATATGACAAAGACATATGTTTAGAAATCGATTCAGCATCTGAAAGTGATTGGCTGGGGAAAGAGCAAGGCTGCTGTGGAGGCATAAAGGATGCCGGATCCTGAGCACAAGAGTTTCCTGGCAGTTCAGTCTGGCGCAGGGATAAAAAATCAGCATTTTCTTTCAATATCTTATTTTCAGGATTACAAAAACTCTGAAGAGAGGATTCTTGATCAGGTATGTTAGAATTTGGGCAGATATAGTCTCTGGTGCTTAATGTCTCTAGTCTATCAACAGGCATCTCCCATGACTTATTCTGGATCACACCAACCTGACTAGATGGCTCTAAATGCACTGGACTGTCCATTACAGTGCTCACTGGGGCAGTATTCTTGATGAGATTTCTATCAGCTGAAACATATTTGCTGTTTGAAGCTCCAGTTGGAGAAGTTGCAAAACTGGAATGTATGTTAGATACATTTGAAAGGTCTCTTTCAGGCACATTTGAGAATACCTCAGGTTTGGGAGAAGGACTAGTATCTCTTGGCACAATTAATAAGCTACCTTGATTGCTCTCTTCTGATATTGTTTGGAATTGTTTGGTATGTTCACAAATGACAGAAGGCATGCTACATCTTCGAACTTCTATGGTAGGTCTCCCCTCGCTTATAATTAGTTTAACATCTTCTACAGAAGATGACCTAAGATGGGATGCTGAAAGTCTGTTTGCATATGGTGGTTTAATCCGCTCCGGCAAGTCAGCCAGGCTGTCCAATTCCCTTTCATGAAGAGCAGGAGATTTGGCAATTGACAAAAAAGGTGACTGGGAAAAGGACATTTGGGATTCTGAACTCTCTAACATAAAGTCAGAGTCATACTCAACTGGAGGCCTTGGGGTTGTCACTGTAGTATGGCAGGAATCTTCTGAACTAGCAACAGAAATCATGGATACAGATCTGGAGCTGAGACCCGGCTTTTCATTTTCTGATCTAGGAGACCTGTTTAAGCTATTATCTGAAACAAAAGATGACTTCCCTAAAGTCATTACATTTTTGGTGTCAACAGATTGTGATCTGTTACTTACAGCATCTTTAGATTGTTTCTCCTTGGTATATGCATCAGTCACTTCTGAACTCTTTGACCTAGTAAGTTCTTTATTTTTGGATTCAGTTGGTGTATGCTTTGTTTTTTCTTTATCTTTTATTTTAAGTTCTAAACAGTTTCGGTTTCTCAACCGTTCTTTTTCTTTTTGCTTAATTTTTTCCTTATGTTTTTTGTGCCACTGTTCTATTTCTAGGTCTTTAAGGCTTAGCATTCGTTCAAAACTTGTCTGCATTAAATCATCATTCACTAACCTCTTTTCTTTAGGCCGGGTATCTTTTGATGCTGGTGATGACTTAGGTTTAGGCTTATCTGCTTCAGATTTTAGTTTGAGTAAGCTATTTATTTGAATTTTATCTTTATGTTTGTCTCGTTCTTTGTATCTATCTATATCTTTATCTTTTTTATCTTTTTCTTTTCCATCTGGAGTTTTCAAAGGTTCATCTTTTGTTTTTTCTTTAAGGGATAAGGGTTTTTCATGTTGTGCTTTATTACCGTCTACTATACTTGATTTTTTTTCTTCCTGTATGTGTTTGGAGTTAGTTATATTTATACTTTCTTTATCTCTAGATTTTTCCTTTTTATCTAGCTCCCTGTCTTTTTCTTTATTTTTGCCTTTTTCTGATTTACTGTATTCACTATTATCTGATTGTTTATTTTTTTTCTCCATCAAGTGCTTTTCTTTGCTTTCTGCTAGATGCCTCTCTTTTTCAGGCTTTTCTTTGTCATGTTTCCTATCCATCTTTTCTCTACTTTTCTCTCTGTCGTCAGTTTTTTTAATAGCAGCAGTATTTTTGCTCTTCTCACCTTCTTTATGGCATTTTTCTGTGTGATGCGAATATAGCTTGTCCTTTTCTTTTATTTTATCAACGCATTCACTAAGATCTAATTTGTCTTTTTCTGACTTATGCTCATGTTTTATCTTCTTTTCTTTTTCAAAGTTTTTTCTTTCCATCTTCTCAATGTCCTTTTCTTTAGTTTGAGATCGCTTCTCAGGTTTTTCTTTACTTTCCTTTATATGCTTTTCTTGTTTTTCAATGTCTATTTCCTTTTCCACTAAATGAAGCCCTATAGATTCCTCAATGGCACTCATACCCAAAGAAGTAAATTCTGAGTCTTTATCTGTGGGTATGTTTTCTCTCTCTTCTTTTAGATCTTTTATTTTTTCCTCCCTAAAAGATTTCTCGCTTTCCTTTTTAATCTTGTCTCGTTCCTCTTTAAAGTTCCTCTCTTTTGACACATGCTTTTCCTTGGTTGATTTATCATCTTTGATGTTTTTTTCCAATTTTGATTTTTTTTCTAATGTTAAGGATTCATGTTCCATATTTAAAAAGAGATCTTCAGTTTCATCACTTTTAAAAAAATTCTCTTTCCAAAATTCTCTATCAAATTCCACACTCCTCTGCAGTTCTTTGGCACTATCCTTAGTTTTGTATTTTTCCTTTTCACCTTCAATTTCTTTTTTATGCTTTTCTTTTTCCCTCTCTTTATGCTTCAATTTATGTTTTTTTAATGTTTTACCTTCTTTATCCATTTTTTTCAGTGTGCAATCTGAATTTTCAAATGTTGGACTATGATCTTCATCCTTTATTTTGGCATTTGATTTTTCACCAAATTCTAAGTGGAAATCTTTCTGATGTTTGCTTTTTTCCTTATGCTTACAAGATTTTACACTTGAACTTTCTGGCAAGAATTCAGATTCTGTATTATCATACCTAACAAGATCAGGCTGTAATGACATTTCAGAACTTCCTGGTGATAAACATGTTTTAGTATGTTCTTGTTTTAGTGGTGTTGACTGTTTTTCACTTAATCCACAAGAATGTTTGGGAGATTTACCAGTGGAAATATGAAATAAATGTAATGAAGTATCATCTTTTGGGCTAAAAGATTTCCTAAAGTTCCCCTCCTCTCTGGTCTTTTCTGAACAATCTAGTCCAGTATTTACTGTCAAGTTTGTTATTCTTGTATTTTCTTTTCCTTCCTTTTCTTGCTTTAGCTCTTGGTTCTCTTTGTTTTTATTCTGATTTTTCAATTTTCTTTTAACTTTGCCTTTCTGTTTGTGTTCACCTGAAACTACATATTCCTTTTTGGTTTGTATATCAGAATTTGATGTTTCAGGGATGACGGAACATGAAGTAGAAATCTTTTTATTCTGAAGAGCTTCTTCATCAGAACTTTCAGTACTTGAATATAAGACCCTAGATGGCTTTTGTTTTTTACTTTTAAATGATTTAGGATAGAAGGCTTTCTCCTGTTTTGCAAATAAATGAGTTTTTTCTGCTTCAGGTTCATTTTCTTTTCGTTGTTCTTTCCTAAGAATATGCCTATCATCAATCATCTTATTAATTTCTTCATCATCATCATCTTTGAACTCATACTCATCAAGGGCAGATGGAAGAGGTGTTTTACTGGGAAGTATCTGTTTACTTTCACAGATGAGAGAGTCTTTCTCTGTTTCAGAGTCAATATTTTCATCAACACTAGAAGGATTTACAGATTGAGCCTCTTCGGAATCTAGAATAAAAAAAAGAAAATGTGGTGTGGGTCAAACAAAACACAACTGCCAGAAAAATAATTTTTTTTTCTGAGAAAAAGATATAGCTTATACAATACATATTTCAAACAATTCATAATCACTTCAGATTTATATGGAAATAATGTAATAGCAATGTGTAAGAACTCTGATAGTGTTGTAGAACAGCTTTTCTAGAGAATATGCTTTATGGTGAGGCTCCTTTTGACACTTCTAAAAGCACAGTATATGTTAAAATCACAATATATAGTATAAAAATACAGTCCTGCAGTCAACATAGAAGCGTGTATCTCTTTGATATACTGATTTCCTTTCTTTTGGGTGTATACCCAGCAGTTGGATTGCTGAATCATATGGTAGCTCTATTTGTAGTTTTTTGGGGAATCTCCAAACTGTTCTCCAAAGTGGCTGTTTCTCACCAACAATGTACAAGGGTTCCCCTTTCTCCGCATTTATGCCAGCATTCATTATTGCCTATCTTTTGGATAAAAGCCATTTCAAATGGGGTGAGAGGAAATTAGTATACTGAAGAGATAACCTGCACTCCCATGTTTACTGCAACACTATTCACAATAGCCAAGATATGGAATCAACCTTGTGTCCATCAACAGATGAATGGATAAAGAAAATGTGGTTCATATACACAGTGGAATATTATTCAGCCATAGAAAAGAATGAAATTCTATCATTTGCCACAACATGGATGGAACTGGAGGACAGTACTTTTAAGTGAAATAAGCCAGACACACTAAGACAAATATAGCACGTTCTCACTTGTATGTGGGAGCAAAAAATTAAACTCATGGAAATAGTAGAATGACAGCTATCAAAGACTGGGAAGGGTTGTGGAAAGGGGGAGATGACAGTTAATGGGTACAAAAATACAGTTAGATAGAATAAATTAGAACTAGTGTTCAGTAGCACAATAGAGCAACTATAGTTATTTATTCCCTATTTCACAATAACTAAGAGAGTAATTAGAATGCCCTTACCACAAATAAATGATAAATGCTTGAGGTAAACCAATTACCTTGGTTTTTTACACATTGTATACTTGTAGCAAAATATCACATGTACCCCACAAATTATGTACAACTATTATGTATCCATAATTGTTAAACATTTAAAAAATTAACCAAAAATACACATACTTATATATACATTTATATACATGCATTTATATATATAATTACCCAGGGGTCTCGATTAAGGGGAAACATTAGCTACTAAAATGTTATGTAAATTCTGCACATATGCACTTTTTTTTTTAGGAGAGAGAATATTTAACTCGAATAAGATCCTTTAATCCCAAACTGACTAAAAAACACTAACTTAAAGGATTTAATTATATAAACATCACAAATTATGTGTTTCAGAATATTTTTTGTATTTTTGGTAGAAAGGGAGTTTCACAAATTGCCCAGGCTGGTCTTGAACACCTGAGCTCAAGTGATCCACTCGCCTTGGCCTCCCAAAGTGCTGGGAATACAGGCACGAGCCACTGTACCCAGCACCCAGCCCTGTAAATTATCTTAAGGGAGTTAAACATAAACTGAGAGATCCATGGTTTGTCATTTGTGATCCTGATTCATCAATTTGAAGCAATGCATTCCAATTCAGATATGCCTTTTTTTTCTAATGGTTCTTTTAAAAGATGCCTACTTTTTTAAAAGGAAAGAATGTAAATTCTAACAGAAATAAGTTATCCTGACACTAATGTCCATGATGAAAGTGGAGAAATTTCTACAGGTGAATGACCCTCACCTGGCTCTGGAACCTGGGCCACACATGCTCATCAGACTCATCTCTCTGCACGCTGGTTTCTCAGTGCCATCTGCAGTGACCCTGTGTTGCTCAACCAGAGGCTGGCCAGCCTGTGGGCCTCAGCAAAGACCACTACACCTCCATGATGCCATTTCACTTGCAGACCACTTCCCTTTCTTTACCTGAGCAGTCCCCAATTTTTAAATTTAATCACTCAAGAACATAGATCAACCTGATCCTGAGCTCTAGTGAGGCAGTAACTCTTCAAAAAATGTTTGTTCTGCCTTTCTTAGTAGATGACTGCTATGGTGAGAAAATCACCTAAAATCTGCAAATCCTCAAGTTCCCTTAAGTAAAAAATGGCCATGTTTATCATTATACTAGTTATTTTCTATTTTTCCAATTTTTAAAGTCTCTGCTATCTATAACTAAATTTAAACTTGTATTTAATAAAACATTTTATACAATTATTTCTAACAAAATGCTCTTTAAAAATTTTTAATGTTGATCATCTCAATTTATTCTCAACAGTTTATTCTTATTTGGGAAACCAGGAAGGAAAGTGAGAAATAGGTTAAGCAACTGTTAAAACATTTTATTAAAATTTTTATTAAGGCATTTTTCTTTTTTCTTTTTTTTGAGATGGAGTCTCGCTCTGTCGCCCAGGTGGAGTGCAGTGGCGCGATCGTGGCTCACTGCAACCTCCATCTCCTGGGTTCAAGCAGTTCTCCTGTCTCAGCCTCCCAAGTAGCTGAGACTACAGGCGCCTGCTACCACGCCTGGCTAATTTTTGTATCTTCAGTAGAGACAGGGTTTCACCATGTTGGTCAGACTGGTCTCGAACTCCCGACCTCAGGTGATCCACCCACCTTGGCTTCCCAAAGTGCTGGGATTACAGGTGTGAGCCACCATGCCCAGCCAGCATTTTTCTTCTCCGTGAAAAAAAAATAAGCTCCATCTTATTATTTAAATGCATTTAAATATATTTGAAAGTTCTTGCACATCTCAAGGCGACTTCAGATATTTGCAACTAAGACTGTAACATTTAAAGCATGGTGAAAATGTATTTGAATTCTCTATTATCCTTAGGCTTAACTGTTCCCCTGAACCATCAATGTCCATCTTTTCTTGTATGGTATCCAAATGGAACAGCAACCAAACGAAGCAGATGTGGCTGATGCGGGGAGATAACAGTATATAGTGGAAATCCCTCCCTCAAAATCTCTTAAAAAATAATAGGCAGAGAGGTGTTGACACATGACATCTATTCTCATGTTGACATTCGACAAAGTAATTACATTTCACATGCCTAATGAGATGATTTTAAAACATCTGAATTGTACTAATTATATATTTTTAGAAAATATATTACTGTCACATATATTTCAGGAGTAGGTGATAATGATACAAAACTAAATATACCATAACTAAAAAAGAAACAACAAAAAACTTCTAGTCAACTAACCTGGATATTCATGGACTCCTTACAACTACCTCAAAAACAAGACTGAAAACATTCAACTCATTACTTTTCCTTCCACAACTGCTTCCTCTTACTGCTTAAAGTCAGTATTCCTCACCGCCGTGGCACACCAACCAATCCAGCTATTCAAATTTTAAAATCTCAGAGCCATTTCAAACTCTCTCAATTCCTCAACTTCGAAATTCAACCATTCAGAGTTTTGATTTCTGGACTCTCTTGTTTTTTGAGAGACAGGGTCTTGTTCTGTTGCCCAGGCTGGAATGCAGTGGTACAATCATAGCTCACTGCAGCCTCCTACCTGGGCTCAAACGATCTTCCTGCCTCAACCTCCCCAGTAGCTAGAACTACGGGTGTGCGCCACCATACCCGACTAGTTTCTTCTTTTTTTGTGGAGATGAGGACTCACTATGTTGCCCAGGGTGGTCTCGAATTCCTGGCCTCAAGCAATCCTCCCACCTCAGCCTCCCAAAGTGCTGGGAATACAGGTGTGAGCCACTGTGCCCAGCCTGGACTCTCTCTTAAATCCGTTTTCTCTCTATTCCCACTACTACTGTCTCAGCTCAGGGTCTCATCATTCCTTGGCTAGATCACCTTAAACAACGTGACCAGCACTATATATCATATCTCTTCTCACCTGAGGGCTCCCCACTGTAGGATAACATAAAAACTCCAACAATGATAAAGAACTCTCAAAATCTGGACCATCATCTCCACTATTACCACCATTTTCTTTTAAGGCTAGTCAAGTGAAGCAGTGGGAATGGAACAGCAACAAAGACACCTGTAACTAGTTGTAATCAATTAGTTGTAAAGACCAATGGACTCAGAACAGCCACTACCACTATTTATTAAGCCCTATTATTAGCTGAGCAAATAATATTTGGTCTTTACAACAGGTGTTATTATCCCCATTTAAGAGACAAACTGAGCTACTAAGCAGTTTTTCCAAGGCCATCTACTAAGAGATGCAGCCCAGAGTATTTCTGTCTGATTTCACAGTGTGTTATACCATGACTCCCCTCTTTCATTGCTTCTTGCTACACACATTAGCCATAATAGTGGAGTACTTCCTCTTCCCCAAAATTCCATGCATATTTATGTGGGTTCTAATCAGCTTCTCTTTATTATTTTCCAACTTTTTAGGAGATATTTCAGATTAATGGTCAGGGAGAGGAGCAGTTCAGGAATTTATACCTATGTTAGTCCAAGTGCAATGGTGTTTACAACTAATTGATCACACCCAGTTACAGATTTATTCTTTTCCTACTCTCACTGCTTCATTTAACTAGCCTTTTAAAAAAATGTATATATAGGAAGGGATTAGGGTAGTAATCTGTTGTGGGAAGGAAGATGGGAAGTAGACTTGTCTTGACAGTGTATTTGCATTGGAATTTACTTATATTATGTTTATTTGAAGTGGTTTGGAAGGAGGTAAAGTTAACCTCCCAATCACTCCTTGGGAACATCACTGGTTTAGAATCATTTCAAAGGTGTGTATTTTTACCACAATATCCCCAATGCATTCTATGTATTCTAGATGAGTAAGTGCTTAAACACACACATTATTTAGCTTTCTGTAAACTTATCAAAGCATCACTTTATTAAGAGCACCATTTATAGCACCCAGGGAATAAGAAACTTTTATATGTTATATTATGTTCGGTGAAGGATGAGAGGGGTGAGAGTGTGGTTACTGAGGGAAAAGAAGGCCCATTTATGGAATTTGGAAGTCTTCTGTAAGGAAGGTAACATCATTATGGTGGCTGTAAATTTCTCCTTTTGTTTTCCACATTATTCAAAAGTTACTTCAAATATAAGCCTCTGATCTATACAGAGGACTTTCGTAATGTCTAGCACATAGTAAGTGCTTAATGTTAAATTTATAATGAGTTTTAGAACTGTATTAAGATATCAAGAAATTAAGTGGGGGTGCTTATGGTGGGATAAGAGAGAAGTGTAGAAAGAGATACAAACATGAAATACAAATATATTCACTATATAATTTTGTGTAGTACCCAGGTGGCAACTACCGTCTGGACAATTCACTGATGTTTCCTCTAAACTCAGCAATTTGAAGAGGTGCCAAACATTTCATCCATATGCCATGACTTCCCATACTAACTGCCATGTGGAGCACAGATATGCTATTTGATTTGCTTCCCATGCCATCAATAGCTATCATATAGCTTGAGCTTTCACACACGCACTGACTTCCCTGTCTTCCTACACTGAGCTCCTGGTTTTCTCAGCTGTTGAACATTTTTGCCAAACAAAATTTCTTATTTTATACAATGGAATCATGTTTATATAGTGGTGTTTGTATAATTATTTATATATATACACTTTATGAATATAAAATAACTGCAGACACAAGTAATAATACAATTAAGATAAAGGAGGAAATTAGGTAAAATGAATCTTTAGCCTCCTTCAGAAGCTCACTGAAAGACTGTTCAATTGTGAAGCAGAGGAAAATTAAAGAACGTATATGAAATACTTATTTCACTTAGATTGAGACACAGAGTCACTAAGTCTGTCAACATTTTGAGAAACAGCAATGAAAAATAAGGTTTTAAAATTATGGGCAAAATTGTTATGTAAATGATTTTAATAATTGTACAGCAAGTTTATGTCAATACTGAGTGCCACAAATGTTTCAAAAGAAGTCCGATGTTCATGTCAGTCTTGACAAATATTAAGAAAATTGATCAGAACCATTAAAATTACGATCTCCTATTAAACCCCAGCAAAATCCCCACAAGCAAGTTCTTCTTCCCAACATTGAAATCACTACAGGTAAACTGTAAAAATTTGAAATAAGGTAAGAAAACACTTGAAAAAATGTGCTTTAAAAGAAACTATGGGTTGGGCACGGTGGCTCATGCCTGTAATCCCAGCACTTTGGGAGGCCGACGTGGGCTGATCACCTGAGGTCAGAAGTTCCGAGACCAGCCTGGCCAATGTGGTGAAACGCTGTCTCTACTAAAAATACAAAAATTAGGCAGGCGAGGTGGGGGGCGCCTGTAATCCCAGCTACTTGGGTGGCTAGGGCAGGAGAATCGCTTGAACCTGGGAGGTGGAAGTTGCACCATTGCACTCCAGCCTGGGCAACAAGAAAGAAACTCCATCTCAAGAAAAGAAAACAAAACAAAACAAAAAAACCCCAAAACTATGGAGATGCAATACTCAAAATCCAGACTCTGGGAAGATTTATCAGGGAAATGTATCAGGTTATTTCAACAGAAAATTCCAAGAACATAGGAAAGAAAGGAGGGGGAATATCTATAGATTAAAAGATACTCAGATATCTCAACCAATAAAGATTTTTAAAACACATATTTTACAAGGCAATTAGAACTAGAAATTTTAAGATGATAAAAATTAATTAGCCTAAATATGATAATATTGTAGTACACTTAATCACAATTAGAAGCAGCCCTATAATTAAAAAAAATTTTTTTTTAGATAGGGTCTCCGTCCGTTGCCCAGGCTGGAGTGCAATGGCACGATCGCAGCTCACTGTAACCTTGAGCTCCTGGGCTCATGCGATCCTCCTGCCTCAGCCTCTCAAGTAGCTAGGACTACAGGTACACACCACCACATCCAGGCCTTTTTTTTTTTTTTTTTTTTTTTGGTAGAGATGAGGTTGGCTGTTGCCCAGGTTAGTCTCAAACTCGAGGCCTCAAGCGATCCTCCTGCCTCTGCCTACTAAAGTGTTGGGATTACAGGCATGAGCCCAAAGATTTTAAATTAGTTAATAGTAGGCTCTATGGCAAAACAAACAAACAAAATCACTAATTTATTTCATTTTCAGCATCCTTTTTGCCCAACAGAAAGTATAACAGTCAAACATAATGAAGAACTGTCTTGGCACACTTCAAAATAGGTGTAATTAAATCAAATAAATGTATACAAAATTCATATTCCAGTTACATGCTAACAGCAGGATCATCTGACTCTGAACTTCCTATACTCAGTAACAATCAGCCTGGTGTAGTGCAAAGTCACATCGGTTCTGGCATTAGCCCTAGGTTCAAATCTTTGCTCTGCCATGTAAAAGATCAGTAATCTAGTATTAGGAATTAATACTCACAGGACTGTTTTAAGGATTAACTAATTTATGTAAAGTGCTTGACATATACCTGGCACATATACCATGCATGTGATAAATAGTAACTCACTGCCTACAAAAAAGAGAAGAATGTATCATGTAAATTAAAAACTTATAAATAACATACTTTTGACATCAAATACTGCCAAATTCAATAAAGCACATACGTCAATTTTAAAAGGCCAAAGTCTTAATCCCTTATTTGTTCAACATTGTACTATAAGATTGAAGACAAAAAGATTCAAGCTTGCTCCGGGCACTTATTTCACTTATTACAGGGCTACAATGGAAGTATGTGGTCCTTTAGAATAAGGGCAATGGAAACCATCAGTCTTTCAAATAAACAATGGAAATATATAGACATAAACTTTTCATGGGCAGGGAAGGAGAGGTGCAGGGAGGCGTGAGGGGAAAGAAGAAGTAGAGTGAAACACGAAACTTATTTTCTTATATCTAATATTTCATGTATTAGTGTTTGGTGGAATTTATACTTTTATTATAAAAGTACTAGTCATAATTGACAGTTATTTGTGTAAAATATTTTCTAGCACTCCTTAGAAGGGAAAGGAAATGGAGTGGAGATAGTAAACAGGGGAGGGATACAATAATATCAACTTTGTTGCATTTGCTAACTACAATTTAATGCCAGTATATAATTTTTAAAAGTTTCTATAGCTAAGTAGAGAACTTTTCACTGAAAATAAGCATTAGTAAAAGGTTAAAATGAGTACTGTACTTATGCAGTTCTATAAATTGTCTCATTCATCTATGTCCATCTTACATGTCTAGAATACCACTATGTAATGCTAATAATACATCTGTCATGACCATAAAGCTAGTAAGTGGCAGAGTTACATCTTCAAATCCAAGTTTCTCTGACTCCAAAATTGGTACAACCATCATGCTATGTTACTTCCTAGTATATAAAAGACACCAAATATATACTGTATAAACATCCAATAAAATGATGCCATACTTTGTGACCTTTCCCTAAGTATCTGAATATCTTCTACTTCTATCTTTATTTCATGATTGAGTATACTGACAAAACAACCCTGCCACAAAAATCTAGGCTCTAGAACAAAGTATTATTTTAAATGAGATTTACTAGTATTGACTTACATAAGTGTTTATGAGTTTTAAATTAAGAAAACAAAATGCTATGAAACATACTCACCTGAGATTAAAATTGAATTTCAAATGTGATTTGTGTTTGTCTATTCTTTACCTGATTCTGAGATATTCACGACTCAGACATAAATATCTTGATTTACCTATAAACTATTAATATAGTTTAAAAGAAAAAAGTCATGCCTTGACCTTAAACAATTACAAACTAGTGATTATAAACTGGTCTTTTTATTTTTTTGAGACAGGGTCTAGCTCTGTAGCCCCAGCTGGAGAGTGGTGGTATGATCACAGTGTTCACAGCTCACTGTAGCCTCAACCTCCTGGGCTCAAGCGATTCTCCCACCTCAGCTCCCTAAGTAGCTGGTACTACACGCGTGCCCCACCAAGCTTGGCTAATTTTTTTTTTTTTTTTTTTTTTGTAGAAATGGGGTTTTGCCATGTTGCCCAGGCTGCTCTCGAACTCCTGGGCTCAAGTAATCTGCCTGCTTTGGCCTCCCAAAGGGCTGGGATTCCAGGTGTGAGCCACCACATCTGGCCAGGTATTCTTTCAACAGTAGAATTATTACTAAGAAAAAACTATCTTTACATTGGGAATGGTATTTGTTTATATGGCTTTTTTTATTCAGATGGGCTAAGTGCATAAAAAAGTCCTAAGCTATATTTTAGTGATATTTTATTTTAAAATAACATTTATTGTGCTTCTGTTATAAAACTTCACAGTAGAAAGTCACAAAAACAGAGAGATGGGTAAAAGAAAAGAATAAACGCTACCTATAAAATAATCCCACCACCCAGGAGAGACATTTTTAATAGCTTAAAGTATTACACTTGATTTTATCTGACTTAATTAACTTGGAAATAATAAAGAGAACTTTGAAACCTTAGGCTTGTCCTCTTGGCCCTTTTAAATGACCTGATCTACTACTGTCATTTCAGAAAGCATGCTTATACTCCATGGAAAGTCCAAAATCATGCTATTATTTTAGCCTGCGTCATACTTACTGGAATTTTTGTCTCTGTTCTTGTTCATCAGCACAAAATGCCATCATATCCTCAACGGCATGACACAATGAACTCTCAGAATCGAAATCATACGAGTACTAGGAACTACTCTTTTCTTGGTAACACTCTTCACAAAGTTCTCTGAAATTTTGTTCTAAAATATGTCAATTGCTTGTTGCTGTCATTCTGGATTTTTTTAAATCAAAATCTTGAGTTAGAGCTGGGCACAGTAGCACACATCTATAGTCCCAGCTACTCAGGAAGCTTCGACAGGAAGATCTCTTGAGCCCATCAGTTCAAGACCAGCCTGGGCAATATAGCAAGACCTCATCTCAAAAAAAAGAGTTAAGTCTCCATGTTGTTTAGTTTTATATTTTGTGTCACTAAAAAGCAATATATTTGAATAATTTTCCAGAAAAAGAATAGAAAGTATATCCAAGGATGTTTTTAGCCTTTTTACCTGATTGATGGTTGGCTGATGATAGCATTCTAGGTTTAAAATAATTCCCTTTGATCTAAAAGTAAGTCTTTCTTCAGTTAAGAGACACTTTCATTCATTCATTTTTTTGAGACGGAATTTCGCTCTTGTGGTCCAGGTTGGAGTGCAGTGGTGCGACCTCGGCTCACTGTAACCTCCGCCTCCCAGGTTCCAGTGATTCTCCTGCCTCAGCCTCCCAAGTAGCTGAGGTTATAGTAGCCTGGCCAATTTTTCTTTGTATTTATTAGTAGAGACGGAAACCGGTTTCACCATGTTTGTCAGGCTGGTCTTGAACTCCTGACCTCAGGTGATCCACCCTCCTAAGCCTCCCCAAAGTGCTGGGATTATAGGCGTGGGCCACCGCACCCATCTCAAGACACTTTCTTCAATTTAAAAAACTATTTTCCTAACATTTGCATTTTGTAAGATAAATAATGTATGTTTTGTCCATTTTTTAAAAACCATTTTCCTCATATTTCCAACATCTTTGTTTTCCACATTCTTCATATGTCATCAAATTAGATCTTCAGCAATGTCTAGTCTATTCTTTAGTCCTTGACAGAATATTTACTTTAGTAATCATATATTATCTTGAATTCCAAGGACTTTCTTGGTCTCTGATTACCCTCTTTCACTGCAGCTTTTTGTTATGGTTGGTGGATCCACTGCCCTGTGTAACCTCCAAGGATACTAGGAACTTACCCTTCTGCTTCCTACATTATTTATGTTTGAGGATCAACTGTTGTGTTTGTTCATGCTGTCCCTTCTTATCTGTCATTCACTTGATTTTCCTCAAATCTCTGGATTTCTTTTCATATTGATACAGGGAAAAACTCATTTTTCAGCAGTTTTGTGGAGAGTCTCCTCTGAGTGAGAGGCTTGTTAGTAGTGATCTCAGCTGAGGCTGGTTCCCTGAACCAGCTGACTCTGAATTTCAGAGATTCTCTGGGGCATCATTGGGAGGAACAGTTCACATCTGCAGCAGGACTCTATGTCTCCTATTGAGTGGCTCCTTTGTTACACAAACAGCTCACTAACTAAAACTAATGTATTCAAGACTTATGTACATGTAACTGTTATTTATGTTGCCTAAACAAGTAACAGAAAAATGCACCTGCACTTTGGGAAACAAGTCTTTACAGCTTTCACATCCCCAAACGGATTGAGCAAGGTAGTTTAGAAACAGGAAAATAAAATATGAGGTAATTTTACATAGTCTCTTCTAAATTTCCATTTCTAAATTTCAATTTTCTAAAGCAAAGGTTATGAATTTTAATTCTACTTTACAAAAGAAGTCATACACATCTGTTCAGAGGTAAGTATGCCAGATAAGAACTTATTTTCATTGTATTACTATAGTATTACATATTGGTAAGAGATTACAGTTAAGACTTTAAGTGTGAGATGGGAAGGAAGAGAATATAATCAATAGCTGAAAATATCTAAGTCTAAAAGCAAAATCTACATACAAAATAAAATCAAGTACCACAGCACTCTGTACTCCCCTCAATCATACAACGCCTTTCTACTAAATTATCAGTAAAACAGAATTTGATTCTATAAATAATCAAGAATTTTTCCTCTGAAAATAAGACTTGTATCACTACAAAAATTTTGATGTCGCTAAAGGAAACTGACAAAATTACCCAGTCTCGACTATTCCATCATAAATATATACATTACATGGAGGTCCTTTTAACCCATGGCTAGATAAAACATTTTTCTGCAGACAGGATGAGATAGCTAAAGCTGAACTCATTTTTTTTGTATGCACATATAATATTTTTAAGCCAAAGGTCATTTTTTGGTGTTCTGCCCAAATGTACCCTTTATGGAGAGTTTTAGTCTTAAATATTCAGCAATATCTCACTACTGTAATTATGTGACAGACTCACTTTAAGTTGCTAGGCACTGGTAGAAATTCAGTTTCTAAGGAAAACACATCAAGTTAATATTTTAAACAAAAAACCTATTAGCTTTGGTATTTGCAATAAATAACTACATTTTTTGGGCAAATACATTTGAAATTTGTCTACATTTATATGAACTTCAAAGAAAGATACTTAATAGTCTTGTGTACCCTAAAGTTTAAAGACTTACATTAATTTGCAGCCATCCAGAAAACACTGCAGCTGCAAGTAGAATTTGCCATTTATTTTTCTGATATGTGTGTGTGTGTGTGTATATATATACATATGTGCAAGTCAAAGATATTTTGACTTATAGACACTGCTAAAAGTGATTTCTTACAGTGTATGTTAATCTAGGTATTCGCAATTTCTTTCCTTTTTTCCTCTAGGTAACATTGACATGTATTTTTCTTTTGGAAAAAAAAAAAAACTACCTGGAATTTAAAACTCTTAGGCTTTGGAGCTAGGCTGATATAATTAATTTACATCTGTATGTGTTCTGTTTGCTTAAGACAGAGGTAGAAGCAAGTTGGTGATATATACATTTAAAAAGTTTAAAAAACTAAGATTCAGAAATCTGTGTGTAAAGCACACCACATACGTTAGAAAGCAGAGGAGGAAAACTAAAGCATGCAAAACACTTGAAGTGTTCATTAAAGAATACCTCATTGCCTACCATGCTGTATGCTCAGCCCTCTGCACATAACAGATACCTAAGTGCCTATTTAATTTTTCTAAGCACTCACATCACAGGGATATGTGACAAAGGTGCTGAACACCAAACTTGATGCTTGCTGCTATTCAACAACCTCAGAAATAGGCTTAATCAAGGAGGTAGCTAATAGTCCTGCTTAAATAAAACAAGGTTCTTGGTTTACTAATGGATTGCAATTTTTTTGTACGAGACTTGAACTATTATCTAATAAATACACTGGAAGCTACTAAGACGTCACTTAAAAAGGACAAAAATAAAATACTATTTACATTTTAACTACATGTTAGATGAAAAATCTTTTATTATAGGTATACTCATATGCAAACTACTCTATAAAATGCTCTATCAAGTCTAGATTCCTGATCATCAAATTTGTTGATATATATATTTGGACATACTAAAAACACCCGATGTAACCTCTTCTTGTAGTCTTTATGCTTCTAGGTTAAAAAAATTTACTTTAAAACTTCCTAAGCTAACACTTCTCCCTACTTATGGTGAACTGTTAACATCACATAATCCATTTGATAAAAAATTCTGGTACATTTTGACTTAAATAATTTTTTTTGGATCTCTTATTATTAGAACTCCATTGTAAGTAAGTACCAACAGTTGTATTTTCATAGTTCCTGAAATATAAAACTGAGGAAATAAGTTGTACAAATTATGACAATATATTTATAATAGTACAATTTACTGTTATAACACTGAGAAAAGTAGGCTTCAAAGTCCTGGTCATTTTGTTTATTTTATGACACAGAAACGCACTCAGTAAACCAGTGGGTAACAACATACTACTGTAATTTCAAGTCTCCTAATCTGTCTTCAGTGAGCTCTAGAAGTAGCTTGCCTATTTATTAATGGAGCATTTTTCTTGATTAAGTTGAAGTATGCAAGTGAGGAGCATTTATAGGAGCCACTTAATAAAGCCAGTTTACTGACAAGGTAAGGTAGAAAATGGTGAATAGCTCTTTTGACAATGACTGGCATTTTAAACTTTGTTCATTAGACATTCTAAGTAATAAAACCAGTGTCTGGCAAAGTTGTTAACAAAACCTCTACTTTGGCAATTAATGAGTGTCAGTAAGTATGCGGGAGGGGTGTTATGTGACAAGTTACCCACTTCTCCATTTCCATGATTATGGTTTATGAGCAAGATCTGGTTTTCTGAATATGACTGAGTTCTCGCACCGTAGCAAGAAGCAATCATTTGAAGCAAACACTATTGCTGGACAGAATTTCTATAGAGGAAGGTAACATGGACTTAGACTAATGGAAAAAGGCAGAAGTTAGGGGAAAAAAGACTAAAGAATTATGCAAATTTAAAAGTGCCAAACATTTATACACAAATAAGCTGTATTAATCAGGACATGTATTCCTGCAACAATATCATAAATGTCTGATACACATGACATAAAACTGCTACTCAAAGTGTGGTCCATAAAGACAGGCCAACCTGCAAATTGTTTATTACTAAACCATCATAAAATAAGGAGCTGGTACCAAACATGGAAATCAATTACATCACAAAGCACACTACTTATTTTAGTGGACATTTTTTTCCATAATATTTTTTCCTTTCTGATTAAGGAAGCAATGTACTGACAGACATTCTGGCACAAGCTCCTTATCCTGAGGGCTGGTAACAAACAGTTAATGGAAAGGCTACTCTGAGTAGCACTGGCATAAAGCACAATGACTAATGAATAAACCACATTTAGAATGCTACATACATGATACCCTCTTAGTTACTCCAAATTTATTAAGTTCTGAAATTAATAATCTTGGTTATTCTTTAACTTTCAACACTTAAAGTGTATCTGTCACATAGATGATGTGCTATATTATTAGATAATGCTATCTGGCTTCATATATACAAACATCTATGGGCAGTTACATGATTATATATTAGTATGTTCTGAATTTAGATTGGATGAAGTTTGGTACAGTTAAATCTAACAAGGACCTCATGTAAATTAAGTAATAAATTTTGGGTATTTTCATCAGTCTTTTTCAGCAACTCCAAAATCTTTATATGATACTTACTGATGATTTTTGTATCATTCCTTGAGGGACTTTGACCAAGCAATAATTCAGGCACATTCACCATGTGGAAAATAAATATTCTGAAAAATCAATACATAGCTGATGAACACATGAAACAATCAAGATCAGTGAAAATCAAAAAGGTTCTAGAAGGTGTGTTCTGCACTAATTAAACATGTAAGTTCAAATAAAATACCTCCCTTCTTCCGTGGGAAAACTTGTTGCATCACTTCTTTCTAAAAGCAAGTTTATAACAAAGCTGCTTTTCATAGCTACAATTTTCAGAAGCGACAGCAATTAAAAGAATTAGTAGCGATTTTTGAGATTTCTTAATATCCAGAGGGCAGCCAAATATGTAATATTTATAATAGCATAACAGTTAACATATCATATAAACAATTTTTACCTTTAAAATCTTATTTTCTTTCCTTTGAGACAGGGTCTCACTCTGTTGTCCAGGTTGGAGTACAGTGGTGCAAACACAGCTCATGGCAGCCTCGACCTCCCAGGCTCAAGTGAACCTCCTACCTCAGCCCCATCCCGAATAGCTGGGACTCCTGGTGCGTGCCACCATGCCCTGCTAATTTTTGTATTTTCTGTAAAGATGGGGTTTCACCATGTTGCCTGGGATGGTCTTGAACTCCTGGACTCAAGTGATTCACCCGTCTCGGCCTCCCAAAGTGCTGGGATTACAGGCGTGAGCCACTGCACCCAGCCTTAAAATATTACTCTCTTACTTTCTCACCGAAGTTAATGCAATTTCAGCTATTATGATCTTTATTCCAGTTTAGACTGGACAAAAACGTTCAAAGGACTCTCAGTTTAGCTGGAAGATGGACTTACAAAAATTTTGAAAGCTGAAATTGACAGGAGTCAATTATGTTTTATGTTTTCTCCATTTTCTTAATCAGCTGTATCCTCGGTACCTAAGCAATGCCTAACCTATAATGAGTGCTCAAAAATAGCTGTTGAATAATTGAAGGAAAAGGAAGAAGAGTTTAGATGACTCTCGAGTGTATGACTTATATGTGCAGATGAATGATGTTACACTAATTAAGACAGAACACGAAGAGGAGTGTAATGGTGGGGGTATGCTGATTTTTGAGATTTTGCTGAGGAAATCCAGGTGGAAATATTCAGAGAACAGCCAAATATGTAAGTTTGAAGCTTAAGAGAAATGTCTGAGATAGATGTATTTTAAAATCATTACATAAATGGTAGTAAAAACTCTAAGTGTGGGTGAAATTTACTTGAGAGAGTATGCAGCATGAGAAGAGGGTCCAGAAAGTAAAAATCTTGGGAAAACCAACACAGGGGTGTTTATGGAAAGGAAATGAGGAAGTTACGAAGACACGAATCTAGGAGGAAATTGAGAAGGAATAGTCTGGGGAGCTGGACGAAAGCCAAGGAGAACTTTGTCCCAAGAACCAAGGCAAGAGAATTTTAGGAAGAATATGGTCAACAGTGTCAAATTCTATGGAGAATTTCAAAGGATAAGGACTGAAATACCACTGAGGGGTCTGGCAGTGACAGCATGTGCAATCTTAGTAAAACTAGGTTCCATGGAGGAGTCAGTCTACAATGTACCTTAAGAAGCTTAGTTGTGAAGGGAAGGGCATAAATGATTAAATAAACGGGGATGCAGGGCAGGAGAAGATTTTGTTGAGTCTTGTAAATATATGTGTAAAAAAATTATCAATGATTGTGTCCGACTGTACTTTGACCTTTCCATCCATCCAAATCATCATCTCCTCTGCCACTAGCTACCTAAGACATGTCTCCTTAATGGCCTGGTATACATCCTTCCAGATTTCGCTCCATGCTAATAAAATTTTACACAAACATGTACATAAACATACATACAGATTTTAAAAACACTGTTCATTTTACAAAAATGAGATATAACTATTCTTGATTTTTTGAACTCAACAATACCTTATAAAAATGTCTTCAAGTAACCCTACAACTCCAGGCACAGCACTGACATGCTTTTCCATGGCTGTGCAATAGTTTATGGTGAGGCTATACATTGATTTAATCAACCAATCCCCTAGTGATGGCTATATTTTTTGTCCCTAAAAAGAATGTTATAATAAACATAGGATACTCCCACAAGTGTGACTGCTAGATCATGAAGCATGAGTATTTTTAAGAGCATTTTTGTGATGGTAAATTTTGTACTTACACACAAGTGGACAGAATGTTATAGAGACAATTTGTCTCAGCTCCAGTGACCATCAATCTTTGACCAATTCACACCTCCATTCACCCCATCCCTGTATCATTTTGAAGATCTTGTTCATATCCTATCATTTCATTGATAGATATTTCAAGTATGTATCTCTAGGACTCTTGAGTTTTGTTAGCTGTTGCTAGACTGTTTTTCAAAAAGATGGTAAAATTTGCATAACCTCCCTTTTTAACCCTTTCCTTATTAGGTAACCACTTTATAAGTTGTTGGTTTATTCTCCCACTATTTCTTTTTTTAAAATGTGTAAGAAAATATATGTATTTATATGCTTTTAAAATCTTTAAATGTTTGCAATTATCCTTTTACCCTGACAGGTGAGTAGTATCTCAGCCAGGTACAGGATTCTTATGTTGCAGTTCTTTTCTCTCAGTAATCTATCTTCCAGTATTGCAAATCTGAAGTCCAGTGCCAACCTGACAGTATTTCTTTGCCCATAACTTGTCACTTCATAGCTAAAGAATTTGGCCAATGTATGTCAAGGGGTATATATGTGTGTTTTCATCAAATCAATCTGAAGCTCAGTGAACTTCAAAACTGATAGGCTTTTTCAGCTCAGAAAAATTTTCTTCAATTATTTGCATAAATATTATCTATCTTCCATCTGTTTTTCTCCTTTTTAAATTCCTATAAATAACTATTATACACATGTTAGTTCTGTTATGTCTCCTGGATCTATTCCTTAAGTCTTTTACCTTTTCTTTCATGATTCTCTTTGAATTTTTGCTCTATGTTTTGAAGATTTATCTTACTTTATTTTTCCAGTCTAATAATTGAAGTCTCCAGTTGAATAATTTAAGTCTCCACAGTGACCATCCCCCACTTCATCAACTGAGTTTTAAGCTCAGAAAAGTATTTTTATGCTGTACTTGAATTTTCTTAAGTGCCCATTTTTGTTGTTGTTGAAGCTGTTTCCTCTAATAGTTTCACTTAGGTGGGTTAACATTCTGTTTGTTTAAATTTATCATTCTCTCACTTTTCTAGGCAATCCTGGAGGGTTGGTAAGCTCACTTATTTTTATTGGATAGTGAAGAGGTGAAAATAGATACTAAAAGCAAAGTTGCCACCTTCACAATTTTTTCTATAGTTTTAGCTCCATTCGTTATTTCCTTCAAATATCGATGTCAATCCTTCACCATTGTTATATTTTTCTTCTTCATTCCCCACTTTCCCTGTCTCCTCTTCCTAAGTTAGTTCCACTTTTGGATGGGTGATAGTTTAGTTGAAGCCGTGATTGTTTCCTAAGTTAAACAAAAGAACTATCACTATTGCTGGTCCCTTCTCAAAAGCATAGAAAACATATAAGGCTTTTCCCTTAACATATAATCTTAAAAATTTCTTAGTACTAAAAAAAAAAAAAAAAGTCCCTCAATATCTAGATATTATATATGCCATTTATCTTACCTGAGTTTTCTATAAGATTTTCCCAGAGAAGAATAAATCAACTATTAAACACATATTTCTCAGTCTTGCCCATTAAAGTCTGATGAGCCTTTTAAATCATTTTTATTTTTTTCTACATGGTCTTCTTCTGTTTCTTTTCCACACAAAATATCTGTTAAAGAACCAAGGCTGTTTGGCTTTCTCACAATCTGGAATTTGCTGATTGCATACACTTGGTATAGTTCAACTTGCTCCGCTGAGCTTGGCATTTCCTGCAAATTGGTAGCTGGATCCTGAGGATGAAGAGACTAAGGTTTGATCCCTTTGATAAGGCCATAGCAGGAGTACAGTATATTCTTTCATCAGGTGTGCAAGAATATAGTGTATTCTTTTTCTCTTTATGTAGTGTTAGCAACTGTTGATATTCAATGCTTAGAGATATATTAACTATGGCAAAATAGTAATATTTTAACTTTTTTCTTTTTAGCTGGATTAATATTATAAAGATACTTCTCCTTACCTATGATGAAATTATCCAGTGACAGAGTTCATATAACGAAGGCAAGATAAATGATTTTTCTTCCTATTCAATTTTTGTTTTTGTTAACAGGCATGATCTTTCTATGTTGCCCAGGCTGGCCTCAAGGGATCTTCCCACCTCAGCCTTCTAAGTAACTAAGACTTCAGGTATGCATCATTATGCCTAGCTATTGGCCTATTTTTTAAGATGACAAACTGGCTCTCTATCATCCTCTTATGATGATGAATTAATTTTTTAACTTATCATAAAGAATTAAACAAGATGGCAGACTAGAGATATCAGACACCCACCCTCTCCAGAGTGAGCCAAAATTGCAAATAGGTAATCATACCTTGAATAGGGTATCTAGGAAGAGAACATTAAAGTCCAACAGAGAAGTCACAGGAAACACTTGAGGCAGAGAAGGGGAAGGAACCAAGCAGCCTACTTGTCTGAGATCTGCTGGCAGCTGTGAGGGGCTCAATATTGGGGCAGGGGAAAGAGTAAGTGAGAACTTTAGAAGTCCACAACCCCATCACAAACTGCTGCAATCTGAACCACAAGAGAGCTCCTCTACCCATACCAACCCTGAAACTAGTGTGGGCAGTGATTTGGAGACCCTGCACAAGCATTGCACCAGACAGGGAACTTGCACTGGGTCACTATCCCCTCTCCCAGCCTCTGGTACCTAAGCGGCTGGAACTGGGCACCACCACGACAGCCCAGCTGTCAGGAGACTTCATCCTGCTCTGGGAACCATAGCCCCCATATCTCCACATCCCAGGAGCCTCCACTGACATTCCCCCAGTCTCCACCCAGAGGACTATAGTGGCACAGTGTTGGCTGGACCCAAAGGTGCTATGGGGTTTCTGGTACTCTAACTCAAGAGAGTATTCTCCAGGGAAATAATGGTGCACTGTACCAAAAACGAAGCCCCTGGGACAAAGGAAACTAAAGCATCAGCTTTCTAGAGCCCAGAGCTCCCTGCATACAGCTGTGAAAAGTGACCCCACCACCAGCAGCACAAACTGTGTGCTCAGCCTTGTGAGAGAGAGATCCCCCGTCGCCCCGCCACTGGTGGAGCAGCTTCTGTGCCTGGGCTCACATGTAGAGTGGGATCCCTTCTCCCGCTCCAAACACCATTGCAGGCACAGCTGTTGCTGCTACCACGGGAGGCTGGGGTGAGCGAAACAGAGAGCTGCCTGTCTAGGCCTGTGAGTGGTGACTGTGCCCCTACTGGTGGCATGGCCTTTGTGCTGGGGCCTGTGTACGAAGGGTGGATTCCTTCTCCATTCTGTGCGGCTCTGCTGAAGAGATTGAGAAAGCCTGAGAGTTGTGTCTGGGGCTGTCTGGTAACCCTGCACCACAGTCACTGCCAACACCAGCATTCACTACTTAGAATCCAGGGGATCATCCCACCACTGGCACTGCCCCTACCACGCTGGGACCTGAGAACCTGTTCACCTGCCCAGCCCACTGTGCCGTTACTGGCATCTAAGTAAGCTACCTGGACATCTAAGAATTGACCTACCTGGTCCTGCTGACACCAGTGCCAGAATATGATGGGCTGGGGCTCAGAATAAGGCATGTTCAGCCCACCACTGCCACCACTGGGGCCAAAGACTGGCCCACCTGACATGTCTGTCCCTAGCAAAACTTCACCATAAACTCCACTAACTGCACCCTAAACAACCAAGTAAATCACAGATACCAATGACATTGTTTATAGCCAAAGAAATAATACAGATTACACTGCACTATCACGCACACCCAGAATCAAAGCCAAAAGGCCCTATCCAACTAACACCACTGATATAATCTTTGGGAAGAAGCTCTCCCCTATGAAAGCAAACTCAAAAAGCTGGAAGAAGTAACTGTTACACCAGATACACAGGTATGAATGTAGGACAAAAGGAAACATGAAAAAAGAAGGAAATATGACACCCCCACAGTAATTCCTGAGCAACAGATCCCAATCAAAAAGAAATTCAAGAATCCTGGGGGAAAAAATTCAAAACTATGATACTAAGGAATCTCAGTGAGATATAAGAGAATTCCAAAGACAATACAAAGAAATCAGAAAAACCATTCAAGATAGGAATGAGAAATTTACCAGAAAGATATCATAAAAAAGAACCAAACAAAAATTCTGGAACTGAAGAACTCCTTGAATGAAATACAAAATACACTAAAAAACTTCAACAACAGACTAGACCAAGCAGAAGAAACAATCTCAGAACTTGAAACTCGGTCTTGGCCAGGCACAGTGGCTCACATCTGTAATCACAGCACTTTGGGAGGCCGAGGTGGGTGGATCACTTGAGGCCAGAAGTTCGAGAGCAGCCTGGCCAACATGGTGAAACCCCTGTCTCTTTAAAAAATGCAAGAAATTATCCAGGCGTGGTGGTGCACACCAGTAATCCCAGCTACTCGGGAGGCTGAGGCACAAGAATTGCCTGGACCTGGGAGGCAGAGGTTGCAGTGAGCCGAGATCACACCACTGCACCCCAACCTGGGCAACAGAGCCAGATTCTGTCTCAAACAACAACAACAACAACAAAATCAGGTCTTTCAAAACTAACCAGACAAAAATAAAGAAAGAAAAAAAAAAGAATGAACAAAGTCTTTGTGATATATGGGATACTATAAGCAACCAAATATATGAATTACTGGTATCCCCAAAGGTGAGATGAGAACAAAAGGGATGAAAAACCTATTTATCAAAATAGCAGATGAAAACTTCCCAAGTCTAGCAAGAGATTCAGACATTCAGATGCAGGAGGCCCAGTGTTCCCCAATGCAAAAAGGTTTCCACAGCACATTACAGTCCAACTGTCTAAAGTCAATAACAGAGAGAAAATTCTAAAACACTAAGAGAAAAGTATCCAGTCACCTACAGAGAGGCCTCCCCCCACCACCATCAGACTAACAGCAGACTTCTCAGCAGAAACCTTATAGGCCAGGATATAATAGGAAAATAAGTGCTGAAAGAAAGAAAATGTCACCCAAAGATACTACATCCAACAAAATTATCCTTCATAAACGAAGAAGAAATAGAATCTTTCCCAGACAAGCAAATACTGAGAATTCATCACCACTAGACCTGCCTTAACAGAAATGCTCAAGGGAGTCCTAAACCTGGCAGTGAAAGAACAATAGTTACTACCATGAAAACACCTGAAAATACAAAACTCACTGGTAAAGCAAATACACAAATGAGGAAGAGAAAATAATCAAATGGTAGTACCACAGAAAATCAGCACACAACAAGGACAACCAAGACAAAAAGGAACAAAGAATAATACACAAAATAACCTGAAAACAACAATACAACAGAAACAAATCTTCACATATCAATAAAATTGAATGTAAATGGGTTAAATTCTCCACTTAATAGATACAGACTAGCTGAATGGGTAAAAAAACATGATCCAACTATATGTTGCCTATAAGAAATGTATTTTACCTGTGAGGACACATATAGATTGAAAATAAGGGGATGGAAAAAGATATTCCACACAAATGGAAACCAAAAGCAAGCAAGAGTAGCTATAATTATATCGGATAAAATATCTTTTTTTTTTTTTTTTTTTTGAGACAGAGTCTTGCTCTGTTGCCCAGGTTGGAGTGCAGTGGCATGATCTCAGCCCCCTGCAACCTCCGCCTCCCAGGTTCATGCTATCCTCCTGCCTCAGCCTCCCAAGTAGCTGGGACTACAGGCACCCGCCACCATGCCTGGCTAATTTTTTGTATTTTTAGTAGAAACACAGTTTCACCGTTAGCAAGGATGGTTTTGATCTCCTGACCTCATGATCCACCCACCTCGGCCTCCCAAAGTGCTGGGATTACAGGCTCGAGCCACTGCGCCCGGCACGGATAAAATATATTTAAGTCAAAAAAAGTTTAAAAAAAGACAAAGAAGGTAATCATATAATGATAAAGAGATCATTACAGCAAGAGAATATAACAATTCAAAATAATATATGAACCCAACACTGCAGTACCCAGATTTACAAAGCAAATACTCCTAGATACAAAGGAAGACTCCAACACAATAGTAACGGGGGACTTCAACACATCACTGTCAGCATTAGACAGATCATCTAGATAGAAAATAAAGAAACACTGGACTTATACTGGACTTCAGACCAAAGGACCTAACAGACACTTTCAGAACATTTTATCCAACAACTGCAGAATACACATTCTTCTCATCAGCACATGGAACATGGGACTGACCATGTTAGGCCACAAAACTAGTCTCAACAAATTTTTAAAACTTGAAATCACACTGTATTCCACAATGGGATGAAACTAGAAATCAATACCAAAAGGAACTTTGAAAACTATACAAATACACAAAAATTAAACAATATGCTCATGAACGACCACTAGATCAATGAAGAAATTAGATGGAAATAAAAAAAATTCTTGAAACAAATGAAAGTGGAGGCCAGGCATGGTAGCTCACGCCTGTAATCCTAGCACTTTGGGAGGCCGAAGCAGGCAGATCACTTGAGGTCAGGAGTTCAAGACCAGTCTGGCCAACATGGTGAAACCCCATCTCTACTAAAAAAAAAAAAAATACAAAAATTATCCAGGTGTGGTGGCACGCATCTGTAGTCCCAGCTGCTCGGGAGGCTGAGGCAGGAGAATCTCTTGAGCCTGGGAGGCAAAGGTTGCAATAAGCCGAGATCGTGCCACTGCACTCAAGCCTGGGCAACAGAGCTAGACTCTGTCTCAAAGAAGACAAAAAAAAAAAGAAGAAAGTAGAAACACAACATACCAAAACCTGGGGACACAGCAAAAGCAATGCTAAAAAAGAGGTTTATAGCAATAAACACAAATAAATATTTTAAATAAACACTATAGTGATACACACCTCAAGGTACTAAAAAAAGCAAAAACAAACGAAACCTCATGCTAGCAGAAAAAATAATAAAGATCACAGCAGAACTAAACAAAATACAGAGACTTAAAAAAATGCAAAGGATCTATGGAATGAAAAATCAGTTCTCTGAAAAGATAAACTGCTAACTAGACTAACCAAGAAGAAAGGAGATCCAAACAAAATCAGAAATAAAAAAGGGGACATTACAACTGATATCACAGAAATACCGAAAATCACCAGAGACTATTATGAACTATATGCAACAAACTGAAAAACCTAGAGGGAACGGATACAGTCCTGGAAATATACAACCTGCGAAAATCAAACCAGAAAGTAACAGAAAATCTGAATAGACCAATTCAGTAATAGAAAGTCTCCTAACAAAGAAAAGCTGGGGACCAGATGGACTCACTGCAGAATTCTACCAAAGCATTACTACAAAGAAGTACAAAGAATTACAAATTAGTACAAAGAAGAACTAACACCAATCCTCTTGCAACTACTCCAAAAAATTGAAGAGGAGGGGATTCTCCCTAACCCATTCTACAAAGCCAGCATCACCCTGATTCCACAACCAGAGAAGGACACAACAAAAAAAGAAAACTATAGGCCAACATCCCTGATGAAAAGAGGTAAAAATCCTCAACAAAATATTAGCAAACTGAATCCAATGGCACATCGAAAAGATAATACAACATGATCAAATGGAATTTATACCAGGGATGCAAGCATGGTTCAAAATATGCAAGTCAATAAACGTCATACATCACATAAACAGAATGAAGGACAAAAACCATATAATAATTTCAACACAAGCAGAAAACCCATTTGACTAACAACTGATAATCAAATTCAGTAACGTTGCAGATACAAAGTCAAAATACAAAAATCAGTAGCATTTTTACACACCAATAATGAAACAGCTGAAAAAGAAATCAAGGCAATCTCATTTACAATAGCTATCAAAAAAAAAAAAACAAAAACAAACAACAACAACAATAACAACGAACAACTAGGAATAACTTTAACCAAGGAGGTGAAAGATCTCTACAAAGAAAACTACAAAACGCTGATGAAAGAAACTGAAGCAGACACAAACAAATGGAAAAACCTCCCATGCTCATAGATCAGAAGAATTAATGTCATTACAGTGAGCAAGCTGCCCAAAGCAGTCTACAGACTCAATGTAATCCCCATCAAAATATCAATGTCATTTTTCACAGAAATAGAAAAAACAATCCATAAACATGTATGGAAACAAAAAAGAGCCTGAATAGCCAAAGCAATCCTGAGCAAATAGAACAAAGCTGGAGGAATCACTTCAAAATATATTACAGGGACTGAGAGAGCACAGTGTTGGTATAAAAACAGACACAGAGACCAATGAAACAGAATAGAGAACCCAGAAATAAATCTGCATATTTACAGCCAAACGATCTTTGATAAAGCCACCAACATACATACACTGAGGGACGAATACCATCTTCAATAAATGGTGCTGGGAAGACTGGATAACCATATGCAGAAGAATGAAACTGGATCCCTATTTCTCACAACATATAAAAGTCAACTCAAAATGAATTAAAGACTTAAATGTGAGACTCAAAATTATAAAACTAGTAAAAAAAAAAAAAAAGCACATGGAAAACTCTTTAGGACATTGGTCTAGGCAAAGATTTTAGAGCTAAGACCTCAAATGCACAGGAAACAAAAAAGTAGACAAATGGGGCTATCAAACTGTAAAACTCCTCCATAGCAAAAAGAATCAAGAGGGTAAAGAGACAACCCTCGAATGAGAGAAAATATTTGCAAATTACTCATCTGACAAGGGACTAATATCCAGAATATACAAGAAATTCAAGTACCTCAACAGTAAAGAAAACTCCAAATAACCCCATTAAAAAATGGGCAAAGGACTTGGAAGACATTTCTCAAAAAAGATACAAATGGCTAATATATGAAAAAATTCTCGACATCACTAATCATCAGGGAAAAGCATCAAAATCACAATGAGATAGCATCTCACCCCGGTTAGAATGGCTATTATCACAAAGACAAAAAATAACAGTTACTGGCGAGGGTGTGGAGAAAAGGGAACCTCTTTTACACTGTTAGTGGGAATGTAAATTAGTACAACTGCTATGGAAAAGTTTGGAGATTTCTCAGAAAATTAAAAATAGAATACCATCCAGCAATCCCACTACCAAGTATCCATCCAAAAGAAAGGAAATCGGTACATCAAAGGGATACCTGCACTTACAAGTTTATTGTAGCTCTGTTCCCGACAGCAAAGATATGGAATCAACCTAAATGCCCATCAACGGATGAATGGATAAAGAAAATGTGGTGCATATATACACTAGAGTACTATTCAGCCATACAAAGGAATGAAATCATGTCATTTGCAGCAACATGGATTTCATTTGCAGCAACATGGATGTCATTTGCAGCAACATGGATGGAATTAGTGAAGTCAGGCACAGAAAGACAAAGACAGCATGTTCTCTCACTCATATGTGGAAGCTAAGAAACTTAAATCTCATGGACATAGAGACTAGAATGACAGATACCAGAGAATGGGAAGGGGATTGGTGGGGGAGAGTGGGGAAGCAATGGATGTGGATACAAACATAGGGTTAGATGAAGTAAGTTCTAATGTTTGATAGCAGATTAAGGTGACTATACTTAGCAACAGTATTATGTATATTTAAAAGTAACTAGAAGAGATGACTTGAAATGATACCAACATATAGAAATAACACTTAAGGTGATGGATACCCCAATTACCCTCACTTGATCATTACACATTCTTTGCATGTAACAAACTCACATGTACCCCATAAATATGCAAATGATTATATAGTGAAAAAGGGGGAAAATCATCATAATAAACTCATGGGTTTCAACATATTTGATGGATTTCAAACCACGGCAATTTACTCTGTTCTTGAAGCTCACATTGTCCCATCTTTGGTCAATACAAAACTGCTCCAAATTGTCTCCTAACACCTTTCGGTAAGATCTTATATTAGTCTTTGATAGCTTCCCTGAAATCTGGAATTTTAAGATATTCCAAGCTCAAATATTTCCTGCCCCAGACCTGGAATCATCTTCTTCTATGAAATCTTGGTTTTCTTTTTGTAGAAAACATTTTAAGATCATAACCTGGGAGGTGGGAATGATAACTGCTATTTTAGTCATTCCTTTTAGTTATTTGTATAATTTAATTCAGAAATAATTTCACACTCACAAGAAGTTAGAGAAATAAATACTGAACACTATATATCTGTAACCCAGATTTATCCAGTTAATGTTTTACCTCCTTGCTTTATAACTTGTTTTCTTTCTATATATATGTATATATATTACATATCTTTTTCTAAAGTATATGAGTGTAAATTAAATGCATCATGGCCCTAAACCATATATATTTTAGTATTTCCTAAGACACAAGAATATTCTCTTCTGTCACCACAGTAATCAACTTCATAAATTTACACTGATATGACGCCAATCTACTGTCCATTTCCTTGTTAAATGATCTAATAACGTCCTTTATAATCATTTTTCCCCTCCAGTACAGGATCCAGTCTAGGAGCAGGTATTGCCTTTAATTACCATCTCTGCGGATAATCTGGCATATTTCTACTGCCTTTATTGGTTTCTTATGAAAATTCCCATTTCTTAATCTTTCATGACACAAAACTGGCTTTATTTTTTTTAAAAAAGAGCATTTCTCATGATGCATTCTCAGCTGTAATACTAAAAAAGTGATGTTATATCCCTTTTAGGTATCACATCTGGAGGCAGATATGGCCATATCTCCTTCCTTTGATGATGTAAATAGAGTTCACACAGTCTAGGTGCTGCTGGATTTCTCTACCATATAATCACTGGTTTGTTTTTCCTCCACCCACCCTTTCTGATGTGAAAAGGGTATGTAAAAACCCTGCTTCTCAGTAAAAATCCACCCCCCCAAGTTTATCAGCCATTAGTCATTATTGTCTAATCATGTTTATCATGATGGGTATAAAATGATCAGTGGGAGGGGCAGGAACTGACTAGGAAGGGGCATCAAGGAACTTTCAGGAGTGATGGGAAATTTTTTTTTTTTTTTTTGAGACAGAGCATCACTCTTGTTGCCCAGGCTGGAGTGTAATGGTGCGAACTCAGCTTACTGCAACTTCTGCCTCCCAGGTTTAAGTGATTCTCCTGCCTCAGCCTCCTGAGTAGCTGGGACTACAGGCACGCACCACCACGCCCAGCTAAGTTTTTGTACCTTTAGTAGAGATGGGGTTTCATCATGTTGCCCAGGCTAGTCTTGAACTCCTGACCTCAGGTGATCCACCCACCTCAGCCTCCCAGAGTCCTCGGATTACAGGCGTGAGCCACCGTGCCCGGCCTTGGAAATATTCTGTATCTTGATGGTGTTGGATTATACAGGTGGAGGCATTTCAAAAACTCATATATCTCATATATACATTATATTTAAGAATTACATCACAACCATGAATATTGCAAAAAAATTTAAACTCTAGTTAATGAAATGCATGCTTAAGTACTTAGGAATGTCTTCAACTTATAAAACATATCAAAAAATAATATGGATTGATGGATAGATATGTGATAGTGTAATAAAGGAAACAGAGCAAAAGATTAACAACTGTTAAATGTAGTTAGTGGGTACAGGATGTTCATTATACAATTCTTTGAGCTTTGCTACATGTTTGAATATTTTCATAATAATGTATGGGGATTTTAAAAAAAGTACTGTAAGTGGTTATGTTATAAAAAGCACAAATTGTAAGTGGGTAATTTGGGATAAATTTTCCTATGGCATCATATTTAGATTTCGAAAGTATTGAGGATCTAAGGTTGTGGACAGAGAATTTAAGATGGAAGATCATTAGTGGCTAAAAGGTGGTTCTGGTGATGACAAAAACATTGATGTCAAAATAAGAGAACAGTGTTTACAAAATCATTTCAGGACAGAGTAGGGGGAAAAATTAGTATTTCTACATTAATACGTATGTTATCTCAAATGTATATATTTGAATACTTTTTTCTTTTTTTTTTTTTTAAAGATAGTCTGGCTCTGTCAGCCAGGCTGGAATGCAGTGGCATGACCTCAGCTCCTTGCAACCTCCGCCTCCTGGGCTCAAGACATTCTCCCACCTCAGCCTCCCAAGTAGCTGGTACTACAGACGCACACCACCATGCCTGGCTAATTTTTGTATTTTTTGTAGAGATGGGGTTTCACCATGTTGCCCAGGCTGGTCTCGAACTCCTGGGCTCAAGTGATCTGTCCGCCTCGACTTCCCAAAAGTGCTGGGATTACAGGCATAAGTCACTGTGCCTGGCCAAATTAATACTTTAAATAGATGACTATTTTATCCCTATATTGTTTACTTATTCAAATAGTTCACAAGCCTTTTGTCTTTTTAAAAATCTTTATTTCCATCTGTTGTCTCTCTTAATTACTGAAGAGGTGTTTTTTTTGGAGGCAGGAGCTTGCTCTAATGCCCAGGCTAGTCTCAAACTCCTGGGTTCAGCTCCTGGAATAGCTGGAATTGCAGGCACATGCCACCATGCCCAGCCCACAAGACTTTTTAATTTTTTAATTCTTACTGGAGGAAAATGTAGATTATCTTATCTTTTGGTATATACCGTATATAGAAGATACTTAACCATATCATTAGAAAAATGTACAAACACAATGGCTACACAAGATACATAAACTTTAAAAATTATTTCTCTGCCCATTTTGGGGGCATTTAAGTCATTCTAAAATTTCAGTATTGTAAGCACTAATATGTTAACAGCTTTACACACATATATATAGTCAGCACTTCTGGTTATATCTCTGCAGCACTTCTAGTTATATCTTTTTCAATTTTTCACACTTATTAACAAATTGTTTTCCAGAAAGCACTCTCAACAACAGTGTATGGTGCCAGCTTCACTCCAAGCTCACCAACATCCAAATACTATTATTTTAAAAATGTTTACCAATTTTACCGGGAAGTTTTTATTCAAGCACTTCTGTATGTTAATTACTGTGTTAAACTGAAGACTGTTCTGCAGTTTTCTAGTTATAGTCTTCCCTTCTCAAAGTATCAAGATTTTGCTGGCTTTAAAAAAAAAGCCGCAGCTGTTTCTACTTTTATACCATTAGACCATTTTAACAGTATGGCAACCTGAGTGTGCCTGCACCTACCCCTCTCTCTGTCTTCCAATCTTTCTCCTTTCATATCCCTCTTTCAGTCTGTGTTTCTGTCTGCTCTGTGTTTATCATTTTTAATTTTTTTTGGTAAGATCTATATACAGTATTCTGTTAAAGTCTGAAAAAAATTTTATAACTTTTGTGGTTCTATCCATTTTCTTACTCATCAGTGATGTTTATGGATTTCCACTCACTTTTCCTTAATTAGATTTGCTAGATGTTCTAGTTAATCTTGTCAGAAAAGCAACTCCTGGTTTCATTCTGCTATATTGTCTAGAAATATTAGGACATTTGTTTCTTTATATAATACTTAGAAAACGTGCTTTCCAGTCATTAATCTTGCTTTTCTCTGTGGATCTGCTTTTACTTCCTCTTCTTGATTTCTTAAGTTCACTTATTTTCATTCTTACCTAGTTTAATGAAGATAACTATGAACTTTTACTGAACACAGAACAACTCTGGTCTCGTCACGTAAGTACTAATGGTTACGTATACAATGTCTACAACTGAGACTTTCTACTTAATAAGAAACTGCATGTGCTGAAAAAACTTAAAGTTTCCAACTAGTATTCAGTATTCTGCTTCTGGTTAATTTTATCTTGTATTTCTAACAACTTTTGCTTTATATATTTTAACAGTGTTATCTAGTGCTTAAGGCAGTATACTTTTCTTATTTTTTTCCCCACAACAAAAGCTACATTTAATTAAGAAGGCAATACACTTTTATCTTTGCTTTGTTCATATGCTTTTATTACCACAAGATTATCTTTTGTCATGCACTATTTCCTGACTTCAATTCTTTGTCTAACGTCAATACTGAAATTCTTACTTTGTCTTCAAAAGCATTTTTTTTGGTTTTTTTTTTTGTATTTTTCGTAGAGACGGGGTAAAAAACAATATTAGCCGGCATGGTGGCATGCGCCTGTAGTCCCAGCTACTCGGGGGAGGCTGAGGCAGGAGAATGGCATGCACCCGGGAGGCGGAGCTTGCAGTGAGCCGAGATCACGCCACTGCACTCCAGCCAGGGTGACAGAGCGAGACTCCACCTCAAAAAAAAAAAAAAAGAGAGAGAGGTGGGGTTTCACCATGTTGGCCAGGCTGGTCTTGAACTCCCGGCCTCAAGTGATCTGGCCCACATTGGCCTCCCAAAGCGCTGGGATTACAGGTGTGAGCCACCACGCCCAACCCTGAGTTTACTATACTTTTATTATCACCTCTCAAATGTTGTTGTTGGTTTTAATTTTGTATTTAAATTTCAGATAATTAAATTTTTTCATTTTTCCCTTTTCAAGTATGATCTGATATTTACATTCAATTTGACAATATTTACCACAGTTATTTAATCATCTTGTCTGTAATCAGTGCTCACTGCCAAAAGTTTTTATTCCATGACTTCATTTTCTTTTGTTTATAATTTGGCAGCATCTCTTAATCAGTTGGAGTATATTTACAATTTTTGTTCAACAAGTAAAATGTTATATTCAGAAGGTGCGTTCTTTCAATTGCCTTTCCATGTGAAATATAATTTAACTATATTACATGAAAATAAAGGGTAGAACTTTCTGCCTCAAAACTATAAATGATCCATTGCCTTCTGGCAATGGCTGACATTAAATGAGTAAAGTATGGTTTTTATTCCCTCATGTGTAATATAAAAGTAACATTACCTAATTGCTTATAGGAATTCTTTAAGATTTTACGAGGAAACAGCCATTTGTAAAATTGATGAAACTCTTTTTCACTGAATTTTGCCTGAAATATGGTAAACCCCTTTTATATAAAGACGACTTTCTTCAACACAGTAAATGTTTTTTTGTTATCTTTAAAAAAAAATTGTGTTTAAAAAAAAAAAAAAGAAAGAAATTGTCCTTCCCTGCAACAATGATCAGAATTCAACCATCTAAATCACAAAAGTAAAATCACAGAGATGACTCGTTAACACCAGGACACCGGAAAAAGACATGAAGTGTTTGGTTAGTAGCTCTGTAATTTATAATAGAATGAAAAGAAGTCAGAGTAGCAGTGGTGGTAGCTCTGCATGGGGAGAGGTTCTGCAGCAGGCTTAAAAGTAATAATGAATAGTTCAGCAATTTATAGAAAACAGAAATGGGGCAATGGCATTATGACTCCATTCACACAGGGTATATGTAGCAAACACCTAGGTTACTAACTTCATCATTCTTAGCTAGTTAGCTAAGCATTATTCTAGCTAGCCAGCATTATTCTAAAGTATTCAAACATTTTGTATATTACAAATGAATCCAGAATGTTCTATCAAATATCATGTCAAACGAACAGATGAATGTAGATTATCTGAAACAAACCTGTGTAACTTTCATCATCATCAGATAAAGGCACCTCTCTTTTTAGTAGCAACTCCAACTCCTCTGTTTCTGCTACATCCACTGGACGCTCCCCATGTTTATTAGCTTGAAATGGATTTCCACCGTGACGAAGTAACAGCTTTACTATCTGCAACAAGAAAAAGCAGGAAGACTTAGTCCCTTCACAGATTGTTATCACTGCACCCATTCTCTTGATAATACTCATAGTATCCTTCTGAGTGTTACCTCATTTACTCTGCATCCATTCCTCACCATCTACTCTAAATCGTTATTCTCTTCAAGATCCATTTTCACTGACACTCCCTTATCTGATAACCTCAACTACTACAAAAAAATTTCCTCCTTAAAATTTAAACTGGGTTATTTTAGCAATTAATCTCATCATTTTTTCATCCTGTTCCATCATAAAGTCAAATATTTATTGAGAACCTATAATAACTACACTTCTGAGTTCTGCTAATAAACCCATGAACAAGAATAACAAGTTCCCTGGCCTCTTGAAATGTGTGTCTTAGAAAAAGTTTAAAAGAAGTATTTCCCTTCTGCTTTAGGCTAATATCACTGTCAATGCTCTTAATCTTACTCCATTTCCTATAGCCCAGGAATTTTAAGTATCATTAACTCCAAAGCTTAAACTTCAAGACCCTTCACTTTCATGGGTCCTTTACAGAAGGATGCTGTATCTAATGTTGTAGTCATCACTTTCAAAGGCCTTCTCTCCTTCTCTAACGAATTACGTAAGCTTCAAGTTCCACATAACCAGGTTCTGCTCTGTGTTATTACTTGTTTTTTCTTCATATCCTCTTCCTTTCATAGTTTTAACCTCTTTTTGGTTGGCTCCTTTTTAGAAGCCAATCTTTCCACAGTTCATATTTCTTGCACCTTAAAAAAATAATGGCATTAAAGAAATGAAACACGGACAGAACAAGGAAACTTTGCTGAAACCTATATCGTCCTACCCTAGCTAACCTTTCTTCTTCACTGTCCATCTCCTGAAAAGACATCTGCCCTTGCAGCTGTTACTTACTGGCCCTTCACTCTTTAACCTACAACTCTGCTACCATCAATCTTATGGAATGGCCCTTTTAAGACCTGAAAAGATCTAAACCAATGATGGTTTCCCTATGACTCTGTCCTTGATATACTCTCTCATGTTCTAATATATATCATCTCTTTGGAGAACTTATCCACTCTGAATGTGATGACAATTATGCGATCCATCCATTCATTCTCTTGTCTGCTTTCTCTCTCAGCCCTTTTGAGCTCCAAACCCAAACATTCAAATACTCACTGGACACATCCAACTGATTCTATGTGTATTTTAATACAAAAGCATAAAACCAACAGGACCCAAATGGAGTTCACTAAACTTGTACTATTATCTTTTATCTCAGTAACTGGCACCAAAATTTTCCCAGTCACTGAAGCCTTGAAGCCAGAATTTGGGAGTCATCATTAATTCTTTTTCACTCACACACATCAAAGAGGCAGCCAGGTGTTATTGATTCTGCCTCCTTACCATCTCTTCTTGTTTTGATATTTTGTGCATTTCCATTAACACTGGTGTGTTCTATCATACATAAGCCTATACCACATTCATTAACACATTTCCCCCCTTGGACTATAACCTTCATATAAAATCAAGTCTCTATTCATCTCTGTATTTCGAGGACATAACTATGGTGTTTTCTGGTACTTAGAAAACATATCATACCTTAAAAAATACTTAAATGAATAACATGAAACAGATGAATATTAACTGCATTTACCATCAAAGGAACAATTTAAAACAAGATGCTGAAATCAGAAATTTGTAACAAATTATTTAAGAATGATTCACAATGAATAAAGAAAAAAACTTTTCTAGATTACCGCAGAAAATCTGAAATGTAATAATGTATAAAGAAAACAACTTACTCATGATACCAACTATTAACTGTTTAATTTTTATCAAATTACACATGCTTACGATTTTAAAAGATCAACTAGGTTTCCAAGTCTGCTGGTGAAGAACAGTTGTCCCTGATACTTATCTCCATATTCTAGTCATCTACCCAGGGTGAGAGAGGAGCAATTACTGGGCTGTGTAAGACTGGGGAGAGGATGTGAGAGCTAAAAAACCTTTGATCTAATAGTCGTTTCCAGTCATATCTTAAGAAGCACTTCCAGAGGTCATTGGTACTATCGATTCCTAAGCTTTTTTTTTTTTCTTTTCTTTCTAGGATTCTGTGTTGTATGGCTCTGGTTTCAATTTTCTTGTCTCTTTTAAATCAGAGGTGGGCAAATTATGACCTACGGACCAATCTGGTCTGCCAGCTAAGAATAGTTTTTATATTTTTAAAGGACTGTTGAAGGAGAAGAGGAGAGGGAGGAGGCGGGAGGAGGCAAGAGGAGGTGAAGGAGGGAGTATGTGGCCTGCAAAGCCTAAAATATTTACTATTTGGCCCTTTATTGAAAAAAATTGTCAAACCCTGTTCTACATCAGTAACTGCTCATTTCTCCAATTTCTATCTTCCAAAATATTTGTTTCTTCTGTTCTTTGCCCTTGTGGGTCTATCCTTTGAAACTGCCCCTTACTGTCATTTTAGGGATTTGAGAAAGTAACTGAAATAAAAATCTTCTAGTCATTATAAATAATACTGTAGTGGATATCTTTATGAGTTGAAATTTTTCCAATTTTAGGCTTATTTCCTTAGACTAGAGCCCTAGAATGAGAAAACAGAATAAAGAATTTTGATATTGCTGAAAGCTTTCTATCCCCATCAGGAATACATCAATAAATACTTATTACATGACTATACAGAATCAGGTACAGCTGGTTCATTCACATACTACAAACACCCTAAATCAAATAATCAAGATTTTACAGCTCATCCTCAAATGCAAATAACTGTTCTTAAAGTTGCTTAAAACATAACAGTCAATAAATTAGAAGTAGGTAAAAATGATGACAAAAGATGATACGTATCTAAAATAGAACTAGAACTAAGGCTAGTATTAAAATGTGTATTATGGTGAGGTGCCACCGGTGGCTAATGCCCATAATCCCAACGCTTTGGGAGCCTGAGGCAGGAGGATCTCTTGAGCTCATGAGTTCAAGACCAGCCTGAACAACACAGGGTCTCTACAAAAAAAATTAAAAATTAGCCTAGCATGGTGTGCGTGCCTGTAGTCCAGCTACTTGGGAAGCTAAAGCAGGAGGATCACTTGAGCCCAGGAGGTTGAGGCTGCAGTAATCTGTGATTGCACCACTACACTCTAGTGTGGGTGATACAGCAAGATGCTGTCTCAAAAAAAAGAAAAAAAAAAAAAGAAAAAAAAGTGTTTTAGGAATTACTATACATTTACAAACAAGTCAAAAATTAGGTTCTTAGTAAGCTATGTTAATCCTCTCTATAATAATTTAGACCTGGCTACAGAACCGTTATATTTCTGCTTTTCCCATCTTAAAAAAACGCTTTATGGATGGCTGAAGTTGTCATGACTATTAAAGAAAGAAATCTAATAATTTGGGAGTGGCTCAGAATACACATTAGGGATATACAGAAATGAATTTTTGGTGGCTCTCATTCTTCCTCCTAACGCACAAGTAAAAGGAACAAGGAGAAAATAGCTCTCAATAGCTCTTCAATGGTGACTCCTACTATCCTAGGCATGTTGGTAGGAGGAAAAGCAAAGGTCCCTCCCTCTGGGAAGAGACTGGAAATAGTGTGAGTCCTTGTAAGTACATGAGCTCAAAAGGTCAGCTTCTGGAAATATTCTGCAGCTATGTGCATATTTAGAAACTTGTGTTCACAGAAACCATGTCTTAGTCACAGGCATAATTCTTTAAAATTACACTTAGAAATCGGGAAACCTTTATTATCATATTCAAAGGAAAATCATTCATTCTTGGTAAACTATCAATAATATTTTTTAAAAGGGCACTATTTAAAATATCAAAGCCAGAAAGTAAGTCAGTTTCCGATAAATTCAAAGGAAAGGGCAATGTACCCTACATATTGTCAGGCCTGATGGATTAAGTTTTTGTCATTCTGTCTATCCTCAGTCAGTTATCCATTCATCTACCTATCCATCTATCTACAAGTGCATCCATGATGGATATACTGAACATTTCTAGGTGACAAGCAGTTCCAGAGTAAATAACAGAAAACAACATAAAATGCCCGTATGCATGGTAGTACTTGCAGTCTAGTGCAGGAAACATGACACTAGACAAGAATATCAGTAAAAAATAAGGTAGTAAAATGCTATGATATAGGTTTGTACAAATTGCCAAAGGAGCACAGAGAAAAGAGTAGACCACTGGTAGGCAAGAATCAGTTTTAAAAAATTATAGGCTACATTTTTCTTCATTCAAAATAAGACTTCTTTGCCGAGAAACATGGAAAAATGCCTTATAAAAATGTAATTGAGAAAAATAGCATTTTTAATTTCTGAATTTTAGGTGTATTTGACTGCACCCACAAAGGCAGCTTTTTAATCTTTTACCCCTGATATTTCTAGACCATCTTAAATTTCAATGTGCATTTACATGTAGTGTCTTTTTTTCCTTTGAAATATCAATTTTAGATAGGTATTATTTATCATATAATTTAAAGATGAGGAAACGGAGGTTCCGAGGAGGGAAGTAACCTGTTCAAGATTACACAGCTAGTAAACTGGCCAGGCCAGAACTGCACTTGTATCTATCTTTACTCCAAATTCTATTTTTGTCTCAACTAAAGTAAAATGCCTTTCAAAAGATAGGCAATTCAACACTGTACAATTTTTACTATATATAAAGACTGCTTTAATACATCCAATTGTCTTATAAAGAATGCCTTGAAATAAAAATTTTGCCAAATTATTTAATCAACTGTCAAATTAAAAGGGTTTTATGAAAAGAAAATGCTAAATCTGACTATGAACTAATACTTAGTAGAAAAAAGGGAAAACAAAATATAGATGAGTTGTTCAAGCAATGAGTGGAATATGACATAGATCATATGACTAAGAAGTGAATGAAATTACTTTGGGTTGAATTTATATTTTGCAAATGTGTATTATTGATTTTTTTCTATCATACTTACATCTCTGTGCCCACTACTAGCAGAATCATGGAGTGGAGTGTCATCATCTAATCCTTGTGTGTTAACATCTGCTCCAGCTGCTATAAGTATCTTAGCAACATCGTAATATCCAACATTGCAAGCTTCATGCAGTGGTGTCCAACCTAAAGTTAGATTATTAATTATAACATGATTCACTTGCGCTACTTCAAAATATATGCTTTTCATATACATACCAATGTGTGACATATAAATTCTAAAACTGCACATCGTGCAAAAAAAAAAAAAGGAGTGATGAAGAAGCTACTAAAAATAAATAAGAACAATATCAATTTACTGAAGGTTCATTCAAGATAATATTACAGTTGACCCTTGAACAAGGTGAAGGTTAGGGGTGTTAACCCCCATGCAGTCAAAAATCCACATATAACTTTTGACTCCCCAAAACTTTACTAATAGCCTACTGTTAACTGGAAGCCTTACCAGTAACATGAACAGTTTGACTAACACATACTTTGTGTATGTATTATATACTGTACTCTTACAATAAAGCTAGAGAAAAATTGTTATTTAACAAAATCGTAAGAAAAATCTATTATTCATTAAGTAGAAGTGGATCATCAAAAAGGTCGTCATCATCTTCACAGTGAGTAGGCTGAAGAGAAGGGAGAAGAGGGGTTGGTCTTGCTGTCTCAGAGGTGGCAGAGGGAGAAGAGGTAAAAGTAAAGGTGGGAGAGGCAGGCATATTTGGTGTAACTTCACAAAAATACATTGTAATTTGTGTCTCACTTTTTTGCTTTTTCATTTCTCTAAAAATGTTTTAATACAGTACCACCCTCCTTCTTCCACTGTTTGCTTTAGTTTCAGTGCCTGGATCATACAAGGACTGGTGTTTTAAAAAAAAAGTAAAAGCAGCCTTAAATTATTGGAACCCTCTAAGGTCAATCTGTTTTCTGGCATGGCTTCTTCTGTCTTCTTCCTCATCACTTGAAACTGTTTTGGAAGCATTCAACTCCATCAAGTCACCTATTAATACCTCTGATGTGGTATCTACTAGCTCCTCAATTTCTCCAAGATCCATATTTTGAAACTTTTCACCCGCTACCTTTTTTGACATATCCACAATCTCTTTCATGATTTTCTTGACTGGTTCTGTGGTAAATCCTGTGACGTCATGTACAACATCTGGACACAGTTTTCTCCAGGAGGAGAGAGCTTTCACAGCTTTTTCTTTAACAATGACAGCATCTTTAATGGTGTAATCCTTCCAGACTTTCATGACATTCTATCGGAGTTCTCTTCTACAGCGTTGACAATCCTTTCCCTGGAGTACCGTGTGTAATGAGCTTTAAAGTTCCTTATGACCCTCTAATTAGAGGCTGGTTTAGAAACACCGTGTTTGTACACCACTTTAATGCCTTTGGTGTCGAAATCAATTGGTTCTGGGAGGCCAGAGGACACTAAAAGACAGCCTCCTTCCTGGCAAAGTACTTCCTGACTTCAGGAAGAAATTGATGACATCAATCCAGAAAAGAGTTCTCATTGTCCAGGCCTTCTTGTTATACAACCAATCAAGACTGGCAGCTGGGTTTACCTTTTCCCTTCAGGGTTCAGGGGGCAGTCCTGATCATAAACCCAACTGTATTTACATAAAACAGGAGAGTTAGCTAATCCCTTCCTGCCCTAAATCTTGGTGCTTGCTTCTCTTCCTTACTAATGAATGTCCTTTGTGGATTTTTCTTTTTCCCAGAATAGGGTACTTTTGTCCACATTAAAAAACTGTTCAGGCAGATTTTCTTTTTTCCTCACTGATTTTCTTAATGGTATCTGGGAATTTATTTGCTGCCTATCAGTGGACTGAAGCCACTTCTCCTGTTATCTTGACATGTTTTTAAACGAAACCTTGTTCTAAAATTATTAAACCATCCTTTGCTGGCGTTAAATTCCCCAGCTTTAGATCCCTGATCTTCCTTAAAATTGTTGTATAATGACTTCATGTTTTCTTCAATCTAATCTATAGGTACGCCTTTTTTATAGCAATCTTGCATTCGCATAAAAGCTGCATGAGATAAAAGAATGTTTTACAAAAAAGTGCAAGGTTTTCAAACCCACTAGCATAGCTCCATCAATGGCTTCACAAATTTCCTTTCCTTTTTTCCACTGGTCCTTATGCTGGATTCATTCATCTTCAAATGGCAGGTAACCACAGCTGCAGACCTCAATTTATAGTACATTATCAAGCAATTCAATTTTTTCTTTTAATGTCGTAACTTTTCTGTTTCTTAGGAGCACTTCTAGTATCACTAGGAGCACTTAAAATGGGTCCCCTGGTATTATTCAAGGCTGACAGTATTCTACTAAACACGATGAAAAATATGCAAGAATCACACATTTCACTGTGGCATGCAACTTACTGGAGAGACGAACTGCTTATGTGGAGATGATTTGTGTCAGTCACATGGTGTTTTAAGCAGATAGTCCCAATATTTGAGCTCACCACAATGGCAACAGGAGGTAGCTATGCAATTATTACAGGAGTATAATATGTACTACAGTAAATTTTATGCAGCTATGATTTAATACTGCATCTTTATGTTTGTTTACATTTCTCCTGATTCTGAATGGTGCTATGTATAGCCTATGTCTGTATGCATATGTTTTAACTTTTTAGAACAGATTTGTGTATATTTTATGGTAGTAAGTGATAGAATAGACTAGTATGTAGGTATCTTTTATGCACTTATAATGTATTTAATTTTTTCCTATTTTTACTATTTCTAGGCTATGCAGTTCATCTATGAGTTTTTCCAAATTGTTCCAAATCTCAAAAAAAATTTCAAATATATTTACTGAAAAAAATCCACATATAAGTAGACCTACACAGTTCAAGGGTCAACAGTATTTCCACTGTGCTAAATTATTTGACAAAAGTATTAAATATTTAAGCTTTCCAATAAATATAAGCTTGATATAATTTTTAATAATCATTTAAACTATGAAAAAGAATTTTAAAGAGGCAAAATATTAGTAAGCTTGATTAGAGTCTTTCAGTAAACAAAAATCCTGATGTCTTAAGGGCTTTATTCTGTTGATACAATATTTTCTGGACTTAATACTTATTCTAACTAAAATAAACTTAATTACTTTTGTAATTAAAAAGTTACATGTTCACAAAAGAAATATTAGATAACTTAAAAATACAAAGAAAATAAACACTGTCCATAATCTCACCACCCAGAAATAATAATTTGAAGAATCCAACATAATATCTACTAGCTCTCCCACATATTTATAAAACTTAGATGAATAACAACCTGCTTCCTCTACTTACTAAAGTGAAAATAATTCCCTATGTCATTATACTTTTCTACAACATAGTATTGTACTAATCAAATATACCATAATTTCCTTCAACGAGTTCCTATTACTAAGGATACAGATTGTTGCTAGTTTTTAATTAGAAACAATGCTGTAACAAGTATCCTTACAACTAAATCTTCATGTACATCCATGATTAACTATTTAAAATAAATCCTTGAGAGTGGAATTGTCAGATGAAAGAAATATTTTTTAGGTTTCTGATAAATAATGTCAAGTTTTCCTCTAGAATAAATGCCATGCATTTTAAGTCTCACTCTTTAAGGTAGATACCGTATATCACACCGTTCCCCACTCACACCAAATAAAGACATAAATTCCAGGTGTATTATAATAGGGCTACATGTAAAAACAAAACAGAAACCAAATTTGAAAAACAGAAAATATAGGAATAGTTTTATGATACAGAGAAAGAGAAGGCCTTCTTAAATAAAATACCAAACCAAGAACCCATAAAGCTCAATTGATACGATACATAAAAGATGAAAACTTTAGTACAATAAACACTGTAATGAGAGTGTATTCAACCTAAGCCACAGACTGTGAAAATCTTTACATATTTGATAGAGAAAATCTAGACTAAATAAAGGCTCTTGTAGATTAAAAACAGTACTAAACCAAAAGAAAATGAGCAAAGGAGTGGATCTAACAATTCATAAAATACACATAAGTTTATAATAAACATAAGAAATGTTTACCATCACTACTGATCATGAAAATCCAAATTAAGATTTTTTTCATTCATCAGATTGTTAATAATTAAAAGTTGATAATATCCAGTTTTACTGAAGATATGAGGAAAATGGCTCTTTTATATACTCTTGATGGTAGTATGAATTGATACAGAATTTTGGGGGGGGGGCAATTTCCATTATTTCAAAAATTTAAAACATGTATCTCCGTTGATTTAGCAATTTCACTTCTACTGAAATACTTCCATAAATATACACAAAGATGTTTCTATATAGGTATTTACTACAGTGTTGCCTATGGAATGCTATACCAGAATATATTATGCAGCTATTAAAAATTAATGGAGTAGGCCTACCTATATATACTGATAGAAATATCTGTAAGACATTAAGGCAGGTTGCAGAACTACAGATTGATACAGATGGAATAATTTCACTTTAAAAAGCCAATATATAAGTAAGTATTTGCTTTATACATATATAATAAAAATGAACTGAATGAGTAACCTCCTAAGCGTTAACCATAGTTCTATGGAAGAGAAAGAACCTGTGTGGGAGGGAGGGTAGGGTTGTGCAGTATGTGAAATTAAAGAAAATTTTTGAATTGTTCCCTACATACTTTTACTGTTGAATTATTTACAGCAAGAATGTACTGGTATGCTACTTGAATAATGAAAATGAAAGTAATAACACCACACTCTTACAGTCCTCATGGTTCAAGTTAATAAATGTTCTTAAAATACTTATGAATGAATCAACTACTTTGAAAACATATAACTCAAATTCATCTAGGGCAAAACCTAACTTGGATAAAGAACTATACAGCAAGTAATATGTCAACTAAAGTATAAGTTTAGTATATAAAAATATGAGTAATTATTGACATGGAATTGTAGTAGAAATCAGGGGTTTTATGTACGAACTCCAAAAGTTTTGTAATAAAGAGTATTTTTAGAACTCTTTCATTTCAGCAAAATGAATAAAAGAATGTAGATTAAATTGTAACCAGGATCTGTTTAAATTTTAGTGCCTGAATAGTAGGTATTGAATTACTAGTCTTACCTGCAAAATCTTTCACATTCACATTTGCCCCTAAACTTATTAATTCTTTAACTTGTTTCACATCTCCTCGAATAGCAGCCATGTGTAAAGGAGTTTCACCACGTTCATTTCTTTTATTAACTTTATCTTTCTGTCGAGATGAAGAACTGGGAGTTTTCTTTTGGGCAGGCGTTGTTTGTGATGGATGATTTGGTGTGGAATCTGTAAGAAAGAAGAAAGTTAGCAGAAGTTCTAGGCTAAATATTCTGTATACTTATTTAAATGTTTTTATTGGTAATATGCTAATCTCCTGAAACACAAGGAATGCCTTCTCACCCTAACAACCTAAACCTTGACTTGGATGATCCGTTAATGACCCAAATACACAGAGATCTTCCCTCAGGGTTATCAAATATCATTAGCCAATTAAAAAAAATGTTTTGTCAATTCATAAAATTGGTTTAAAATGATACAGTATCAAATACGTACTCTAAAATGTTTCCTTAATGAATGATGTGATGAACTACGAAACATTTTTCCTAGGTATGTTATGCTATTATTCTAAGACCTAGAGGAGGTGAAATTGAAGGCTGGAGTCCACACTTCTGACTCAGACAAAGCATTGGAGTTCTTCTGTTCTTATATTATGTGCAAATCAAGGTCATAACGATTTTACTATGAAAATGAAAGAGAAGAGCTACAAAAAATAAGGGTAGTCTGGAAAACGGCCCTTAAAAACTGCTTTGCCTTGATTCTCATATTTTGAAATTTGTTCTAGTTTCTATATTAAAAAAAAAAAAGTTAAATTAGATGATGCCCAAAGTCTCCTCTCCAATTTCAAAACTACAAAAAAACAAAAACTGGTTTCTTAATTAAGGATTCAAGACATATATACAGTGTTAATTAATTCTGAAAATTTACAACTATATAAAAGAAACTGCTCTAAGAGAAAAGAAATCTATGGAAAATAATTTTTACCAGTTTAAAACCTGACATTAGAGCTCTAAGGCAATACCATCCTTTCCTCAATTAAAAAAAAAAGTGTAAGGTTCATCTTTTGGATTTTTTTTTTTTTTTTTTTTGAGACAGAGTCTCACTCTGTTGCCCAGGCTGGAGCGTGGTAGTTTGATCTAGGCTCACTGCAACCTCTACCTCCCGGGTTCAAGAAATGAAATTCTTCCACCTCAGCCTCCCGAGTGACTGGATTACGGGCGTGTGCCACCATGCCCGGCTGATTTTTGTATTTTTTAGTAGAGACAGGGTTTCACCATGTTGGCCAGGCTGGTCTCAAACTCCTGGTCTCAAGTGATCTGCCTGCCTCAGCCTCCCAAAGTGCTGGGATTACAGGCTCGAGCTACCATGCCCAGCCCTACCTTTTGGATTTTAAAGTACATTGTCTCGGTAATAGTTTCCTACAGAAGTTTTTCTAGAAATTTACACTCCCAAAGAAAAGGGCCTTATCTATCTTACTCATCACTGCTTAGAAGACTTCTCATATACCACAGCGGTATTCAAGAAATATTTGTTGAATGAATAAATTTTAATATAATCCTTATAGTCAAATTATTTGTGAAGAGAATTTGCTTGCTGAATTTCTTAAAATCTAAAGACTTATCTAATGAATAAAACAACCACAAACTCCAAGTATATCTGTATGATGGCAAACTGCTTGATATTTCAAAAGTTTTCCATTCTAATTCTATACATATTAATAGAGTTGACTAAGAATCACCCTTAAAAGGACCAACTGCAGAACAGTATTATAGTGTACTCCTATTTATATTTAAAAAAAAAAATTAACCCATAACAAAAGATACGTATTTGTAAGTTTATGCCTAGAAAAGCTACATAAATAAAGATAAGAAACTGTTAACAGTGGTCACCTCTTGGGGGGAGGTGACTGGAGATGAAAGACTTTTACTTTTTGTCTGTTGGTCTTTTAATTTACTCTAAGGACAAAGGTTCACGTTATTTTAAAAAATCAGTTTTAACAAATGTCTTTCCATTTAACTATTAAATCAGACTTAAAGTCAAAGTCAAAATTTTACAGAAACAGTCAAAGTTTTTACATGGTAAAATGTCTTTAATTTGGTCACAGACTTTCCCATGTTGGAGGTGGAAAAGGTAGGAGTGAGTAACCACAACGTACTCTATTTTTAAAAGCAGGAAGCCCTAAAACATTTTTTTAGCAGTGACAGATATTAGATACGCTCATGCTTTGAAATTATAATATTTAGAAACTCTTAAGAATTTAACCATGTCATCCCATTTTTTAAAAAGAGGCAATACAGGAAAAACTCACTGAAAAATTATCTTTTTCAATGCATTTCAACATGGACTGTTATGTAACCCAGAGTCTTACATAAAATTGCTTTGAATTCAGGGCCAAAAGAAATTTTCTCCAGACAAAAGTGATTTACTTTCTTGAATCAGTCAATGAGAACTATGTAACTCAAAAATTTTCTTTTGTACTTTTAGCTGCCAGGATGTGAATAGTAATTACTATCTCAGGCCAGTTGCCTGGATTTTATCTACCTTTTTAGCTCCCTTTTATAAATTAGCATGTTGTTTGGTTTGTTCCCTTTTTGTTTTTGTCCTGCTGGTAAGTCATCATCAATTATTTTTGGAGCACACAGTATATAAATAAACATACATACATGTGGCACAACACCTTAGTTGGAAATGTGACATGAAATATAAAATGACTGTTAATATACTGCTGACATTTTTCCTTATAAAAAATTTAGATCTTAATAAAATATGGATTACACATGGTGTAAAGAGCCCTACTCTTGTATAGCTTCTACTTTAGCAGAGGATACAGATGATAAACTGTCACACAAATAATCATAAAATTACCACTGACTTACAAGTAATTCTGATTAAATCCAAGAAAGAATGAAAATTAAAAGAAGTTAAAATAATTGTTAAGACGAGACTACAGTTGCCTGAGGAAAACTAAGGATACACATTAACTCAATGATGGTAGGTATCACCTGGACTGTTGTCTCTTGCTGTCATCTGCATAAGAAGTGCCATCTGTTTTCGCTCAGAGAGTGGATAACCAAAAAGAATGCTAACTGGTGTGGATTTCTTATTTCCAGCTTCCTTTTTTGTCTTCTTCTTTTCTGGACCTTCTTTCTCTGGAATTATTAACAAATATGTAAGAATTTGAAACAAATCCAAGTACTCAAAAGCAAGTTTAAGATGAATTTTTTGATAGATGCTGTACATACATATGAGAAATGTGTACAATATATGAACTAGTAGTAGCCAGACAAAAGCACAATGGGTTTTATATTATATAAACAATTTTCTTCCTGACTGCTTTGAAAAAAATATATTCTTAATTCCACTGTTTTCAGAAAATTAGTAATACTTGGGAAATTTATTACTAGTAAAATTTTACCTTAATGACTTGTTCTAGTAAAATTTAATTCCTTGATAACAGTGCAGACATTCTTTAGTATTACATCTTTGAAACCTCTTTTATTCACTATAATTTTATTTGTAATTGCTGATAAGCCTATATAGCAATGCTCCTTCAAATTACTTCCTTGATTCCAGCAATGATTTATACAAACTTCCAACGAGCTAAATATTTAAGACAAGTCTTATCACACAGAACAACTATCGAAAAAAAGTACCAAATCATTTTATTCCAGTCATAGGATAGCTGAACATGAAATGACATTAGTCAAAGCCAAGAATGCGCAAATTAAAGATTCTGTGTGGCTATGGGTTAACAGATCTTGCAAAGATCCAAAAATTTTCAAGGACCTTTTCAAAGAGATCTGACCGATCATCAAGTTAGCTCTCAGATTTAACTATCTGGGAAACCCATTAGCAACGCAGCCTGCGTTCCCCATTAAGTGTCAGCAAATTCAGACTGAACTGAATTCTATAAGCAAGAGATACAGATATTTGTCTTTTCTGTAAGACTTCTCTGGGAGTTAAGGCAGGTGCTCTGTGCAACCAAATGCAGAGGTCTGGCTATTACCTGTCCATCTATTTCTTGGGAAACCCTATACAAATATCTGGAATGTACTGATCCAGGTTTGAGGGTACCTGCAAAGAGGAGCTGCAAAAATAAATAAGTAAAATAAAGAATATTTAAAAATAGCAAAAATGGGAAAAGGAAAGGCTTAGTAGTCAAAATAGTGTCTTTTTTCAAGCAGATATGAACAGCAGCTAAAATACTCTAAAAGAAAAGCATGTTTTAATCTAGCAAGTTTAGAAAACTAATTAAAACCTGATATTATTAGCAGGCATAAGAAATTAATAATTCTTCCAGTGTGCCACTTAATCAGGATACTCTGTCACCTTTATGGCTGAGAAAAATCAGAGCTCCTAATTTTAAAAACTCTGCTGTCCACAAATCTTTCAAAATTAAACATTTCCTAAAAAGTCCATTTTCTTGAATATTTGGTTTTGCATAAAAACAAAATTTCAAGACTTATTTAAATCAACTTTATTTTTTTCCAGTATAATCTTTTCATATTTTTTATTTCATTATCATTAATGATCCAATTTAGCATAAATCCAATCTTAGCACAGTACTTTTCCTAACTTATGCTGCATTACAAAGCCCTAAACAGATTTTTGGAGAAGCCAATTTTTTCCTGAAGCATATATGGATTTTTTTCTCCTAATTTTCTGCATATCTTGGTTCTCTAGTATTTAATAAGGAACTACAAGTGTTGTTGTTTTAATAGTTTTCCATTTGAATAACAAATCTTTAACTATAATGAATGTATTTCTCTCCTAAAATAAATATATTTAACATTGTGAAAATTTTATAGAAAATAGAAAAGATGTTTCAAAGACAAGAAATAAAATCTAGTAATTAGAGGAAACAAAAAATACTTAGCATCTATCCTCAAAATATTTTCTAAATATTGGGGAAAATTTCGCATTTTTGTTTGTAAAACAACTGCCTTTTTTGTTTTGACTGCATTTTAACACAAGGTTTTAAAAAAGCCAGTCTAACATGATAAAGTAATACATACTCAGGCAACAGTAAAAAGATACTTATATATGCATCATTAGAATGCCATGCTGCCAAATAAAGATGTAATTATTTTGGAAAGAAAGAAACAAATTGGATATATTCCAAATATTTAAAACAAAATTCGAATCAGATGCTAGCATCCAATATAAACTCTATTTTCTTTCAGTTACCATAGTCATATGTCTGAGTTCATATTCTGCATGAGACAGCAAAGTAAGAAAACAGCAGCCGGCGTAAGGCAGCTAGGATAGAGACAACTACACTGTGTGTCAAAACTGTGTTAGACTAGTATGTCCCAAAGTATGCGTTTTCAAGTTAAAAGCAGTCAACAAGACTATCTGGGATTTGTCCTGTAAAGAATTTGTTTCCTCTGACCCATCATAAGTAAAAAAATGATAATATATTATATATCTTATAAAGAGTTAGCTACTTCTCTTGTCAGGAAGGTGATTAAATAATACTTAAAAAGTTAGCTACTTCTCAAGATTCAGCACCTGCAAAATGTATTTATTTGCCCTAATAATAGACAAGAACTTTGAAGTTTAAATGTAAGTATACTGACAAATGTGTTCGTTTAGCATAGTCTACTATAAACTTAAGTTCCATTCAGACAACCTAGGGATTTTTTAAGATAATATACAAGAGATTCACTTAAAGACTATTCAAAGCAAACAGAGAAATGGACTTTTCAACGCTCCAACATTCTTTCAAGGTTTAGAGGATCTTCGGATATACAAAGATGTTCCAGTTTTATAATGCTGAAAATTAATGCTTTCTTTTTAGGTCTTGCCAGAATAAATAGAAAGCTCAACATCTTCACATCCCAATTAAGTATTAAGTACTTATTAAGGAGAAGAGACAAAATTGTTTTTCTTAGGGAACTTGGTTCATAAACCTATTAGTGTCTCAAAAATTAAAGAATACAACATCTTCCCACAAAGTAGTCACTATAAGAATCAAACAATGGAATCACAACTCAAATATAGATGAACATAATTAAGTCAATCCTGTTTGCAATGTACATACTTCAATTCTGAAAAAAAAATTTGCCATTACTCTCTGGTTCTAAAATATCTACATGAATCTCCAATTGAATGTCTGCATCTTTTGATTTCCGGCAATGATACTCAGATTATGGATGGCTTCATATACATACAGCTCTTTCAGGGGCACTTTGGGTACTTAGAAGTCACCTTTTAGAAAAGCATGCCTAATTCCACAGTAACTGACTATAAATATGCCCCACCCCCTCAATTTTGGTAACCAGGCACTACTGACTTATCAGCTCAATTAAAACTTTTGGGATAATTTTAAGAATTATTATTTGGTTCTTCCACTGCCCCTAACCCAACCCCACAAATGTATAAAATAAATAAAAAGTGTATAAAAACAGGTTTACTTTAGTTTTTATAGCTAAATGTCATATGCTGAAAACTAGACACTTAGACACCCAGGGACTAAAAAAAAATCATATTTTTATTTAAGCTCAGAGATAACAATGTTAGCCAATTTAAAAAAAGACAATCAAAAAACATTTAACTAATTAGCTGTCACATACTAGAGAACACATTTACTCTTTATTTTAAGAGGACACAGTACTTGTATATCCTCTTGTATTCTATCTGGAGCAATTACGGACCATTAACATAAAATAACAGGTGCCATAGCTTAATAGAGAGGTTGCAACACAGTGGTAATGGCATTTCTCTAGGTAACCTGGTATTTTAATTCAGTTATAGTTAAATTTAACCTAGGCAACAAAGTCAATAACGGCTAATGAATTCAATGGAAAAAAACTGTATTAAATGTGTTTTTTAAAAAACATCACATGACTAAACGGTAAGATGACACTGTCTATTGAAATCAGTACACTTGGTATACCTTGTGAAGGGTATACAACAAAACACTTGGGTATCTTCCCACAGGAGTCACTACACTATGCAACACCAGGGGTTGACTTTCACATTGTTTTCTATGTGAATGGTGTTCCCCACATCGTGCTGTAAAAAATTGGAGTGGAGGTATATGGCAGTCCTGCTACAAGGTTCACACATAGCTTGTGTTAGATATGATACACTGAGTACCTAGGAGCAAAAATGGGAAAATGTGGTGTCACCCACGTAGTTCATTTATTTAACCAAAGATATCTATATGCTGGTTTGAAAGTAAGTTACTTATAGTACAATAATTAATTGTAAATGTGACAGAAACCACTGGCTAAACAGGAACACCTGATAATCTAATTACCTGAGTATGTCCTGTAAGAAGATATAAGTCTCTCCCCCCAATTTTCACTTGTATGTCCTGGATCTGAATCTACAGAATGAGAAGAGACAGGAGAAGAGAAAAAAGCACACGGAGGGAAATGCAGAATTCAACAAACCAACATTTTTCAAAAGACCACCAGTTAATAAGCTATTATTGTTTTGCCAAAAGATTATTTTTAAAGTAAAGCCAAAATTATATTTAAAACACAGCTTTGGTCAACACCTAATATTTCAAATTTTTCAACAAAAATATCTTAAAGTTGGGAAATTCAACCATGCAGTTTCAATAACAGGTATTACTGATGTTATATATTAAAACACACTATCTTTTTTGAGGCTATATATTTTTTCAACTTCTGAATAACAGTAAAAGAGCCAGTACTCTATCACTGGATTTCTGTTTAGAACTTGTCTTACACTTTTTGTTCTATGAGTGCCAACTCGACTCTGGAGACAGTAAAACACTTTGGACTGCACCATCATCCTACACCACAGACCTTTCCACAAATTATATACACTTCAAATGGTATTAATTACTACAGTGATTACTACCGAAGACCGTCTGGAAAGAAAGTAACCTAAATCAAAACAAAGTTTATCAGTTAAGAATATGGAATTCTGGCCGGGCGCAGCGGCTCACGCCTGTAATCCCAGCACTTCGGGAGGCCAAGGTGGGTGGATTACCCGAGGTCAGAAGTTCAAGACCAGTCTGGCCAACATGATGAAACCCCATCCCTACTAAAAATACAAAAATTAGACAAGTGTGGTGGCGTATGCCTGTAATCCCACCTACTTGGGAGGCTGAGGCCAGAGAATCACTTGCACCCAGGTGGCCGGGGTTGCGGTAAACTGAGATCATGCCATTGTACTCCAGCCTGGGTGACAGAGTGAGACTCTGCATTTAAAAAATAATAATAATAATATATATATATACACACACACACACACACACACATATATATATATGGAATTCTGCCTAACAATTCATGACACAGAAATATGAATATGGACAATTGACTTTGGCAATATGGCCAGAGCAGACATTTTTACTTATAAATATATTTTGACTTATAAATGCCATTTCAACTCACAATATTATTGTGTTCTTCATATCCTTAACTGACAAACTTTTTTCCAGGATCACTGTTACACAGTATTCATGATTTCATTTAGGTATAAGTAACCAAGTGTTCAAAAAAAACAACTTAGAGAACAAGTAACCCCTAAGCATCGTATTTGAAAATTTTACAGATAAGCCTAAAAGTTTAGTGATGAGAAGGTTCACTCAACTGAAAGAGGAATCATCAATAACATTTAGACCACCTCTAAAGTAAACAGGTAAATGGGCTGAGTGGTAAAACTTTCAATGAACACATATTTCAAAATGGAATACATTAAATTAGCAACCACAAAAATTTCATGAAAAATAATATTTGACAAAGACAAACAAAAAAATTTAAATAACCACCATAGATTGCAAAGCAAACCAGCAACCATTAAATTGTGCCAATTGGATTAAATGAATTATTGAAAGCAGATATTATTTTAATAGATTAAACCACAGTGAATAAACTAAGCTTTCAATTATATTAATGTAGTTTACCAGTTTATCCAAATCATCCTTTGGAAGTAAGCAACCACTCTGACCCCACACACTCTTTGGCTTTTACTCAAACAAGTATGTTTCTATTGGGGGCATCTGAATAGTCTATAAAGCTTTAACTCAGGAACTGGAAAATTAAAGCTTCTATTAACATTTCCCTGTCCCTTTCCTCAACTACTTCCTTTTATGCTGTACTGAGACTAGGCTGTATGAGACTACCACTGTTTATGAGATTGAGATTGATGCAAAACACTGAGTGCTAAGCAGAGCCATTCTCTCTCCCACATATGTTCTTCGTAGCGAGGCAAAACAAGTGACACTTGTATTTTAAAACCAATCTTTTTAAGTTAATATTTTGCTTGGGTTGCAAGGAAATAAGAGAAAAATACCAAAAATAATTTTAAAAGCCTGTACTGTATGTTTGAAATTTTTATAATGAAATATCAGGAAGGGGGCAGAAGTAAATCTATCATGAATAACTGCCATGAAAAAATCACCAAAGGTGATTATTCTTACTAAGCAAAGCACTAATTTTATCTATTTTAATATAGTTCCCAGAAAAATTATATCTATCTGTTTTCTTTTTAAAAGAAGCTCCTCTCCTCAAATTTGACTGAGTCACATTATAATATGGTAAACCCTTAAATGGCATGTAAAGTCTTAGGAAAATAGAACTAAGGCTGGCTGGCAGAGATTTTGTTAATAAAATTTCAACATATTCTACAGCTGCCTCTGTAGACTTTGTGAACACATCATACTGTGTTCTCTGAATTTTCTCATAACACATTATCTTTTTAAAATGCCAAAAAAGGCTGGGCGCGGTTGCTCACGCCTGTAATCCCAGCACTGGGAGGCTGAGGTGGGTGGATCAATTGAGGTCAGGAGTTTGAGACCAGCTTGGCCTACATGGTGAAACCCCATCTCTACTAAAAATACAAAAATTAGCTGGGTGTGGTGGCACACGCCTGTAATCCCAGCTATTGAGGAGGCTGAGACAGGAGAACTGCTTGAACCCGGGAGGCAGAGGTTGCAGTGAGCCGAGACTGTGCCACTGCACTCCAGCCTGGGTGAAAGAGCGACACTCTGTATCACCTTAAAAAAAAAAAAAAAAAAAAAAAGCGAAAAAAACTAGTAAACTATTTGCTTACTAATAATGCTAAGAGGAAACAATTATTCAAAGAAAAAAAGTGAAAGACATTCAATCTTTCTGATTATTTAAACATGCAAACTAAAATGACAAAGGACTACTGGTTTATCTCTACAGAACATCAGATTTATCAACCTAAAGAAAAACATGTCCCCCAATGCTATTTGAAGTTAAAGAACATTCATATACTGCTGGAGGCTTTCTAACTAGGTATAATTATTTTGGAGAAACATGAAGAATCACAGAAATGTTTAACCCTTATAACACTGTAACCCTACTCTTGGGAACGAATAAAGAAATAACTCAGGGTATGACAAACATCACAATCTGCAAAGATGTCTTGATGGCATTTTTCATAACAAAAGAATTGTAAATTAAGTTTGAGGGCCAAGAAGAGACTCTCTCACATGTAGCCTCAAGACAGCTGTTTAACACTTTCACATTAAGAGATTTTGGCTTTCCCTTGGACACCGTAAGACTAGGAAAGAAATTAAGTATGATTTTGTGACTGATAATGCAGGAATAAAGTTCACTTAGGTGGAAACTTTATTAATTATTAAAGATAACAAAAGTTATCAGTTACTGATTACACTTTATATATGGGGGCAGATATTATACGATACCTATACAATATTCATTCTCCTTTTCTTACCAGGAATACCCCAGTTTTGATCAGGGAAACAATATGCCCGGCTAAAAGTATGATTTTTCAGACTCCACTGCAACTAGAATAGCCTAACTAATCAGATGCAGAAACAAAAAGGCCAAATCTCACCGGGAAAAAGACACTTTTGTCCTTGGTCTTTTCCCTCCTACTTTCTACCCAGGAAGAAGCAATAATCTTGTGATTATAAGGCAAAATGATTAAGGACAAAGCCCATGTATGAGCTAAGAGTGGCAGAGCATTAAGATGAAAAGAGATCAGTGCCTGATGGCATTACTGAACTGCTATGCCAACCCTGTACTGCCTATACCTGGCCTTCTTACTGCATTAAATTGTAAAATTCCTATGTATTTAAACCAGTGTTAGTTTTTGGTTATGTTTAATTTAGTTTTAAAAGCTAAATTTACATGCTATGTCACTTGAAGGTCACAATTCTCTGAAACTGATACTATTATATGTACTTTTACAGATAAGGAAGCTGGGACTTACAAAGAAGTCTAATTACTGGGCCAGTGCTCGTAGGGGGCTTAGGGTCAACACTAGTCAGATTCCAAAATCTTCAACAGTAAACACTGCCATGATTTACCTCTGTTACAACTATAAAATTTATCCTGTCAATTCTAGAGTAGGAGAGAATGAAAGGAAAAGGTAAAAATTAGTGATAAAGCAAGCTGATGTAGGTGTAAGAAATATCTTTTAGATAAGCAGTTGCTTTTTGCTTCCATAGGTTCAATGGGTCACTGTATACATTGGCTTAATATTCCACAGGACAAAATTTATGGGAATTCTTTGACAGAGTAAAACAATATGTTGGTGATTTGTTTAAATAAATTAATTCAGAATAAATATAGTACTATGATAGAGCTACAAGGACCCACTGGCCTGATTTCAAATTATGTTGTAATTCATTCCCTAATTTCTCCTGTCTAGCCAAGCAATTACTTTTCTAGAAAGTGTTTTCTTTTTTAAAAAAATTAGTAAGTATTAAATAATTGAGAATTTAGAAAGTTTAAGACACATTACGATATCTCGCAAAATGAAGGCTAGGAATCTCTCATTCAGTAGACAGCATTACTGCTGATTTGGGGTGCCAGTAGGCTTTCCTTGGACAATGTTATGAATACCTCTTTTAAAAAGTAGTGACTTTATAAAAGTAACATATGACCATTATCTCAAGAATTCAAGCCATACGAAAAGGACCAAGAAGGAAGTAATAAATACCCCACATCCAAGAAATAAAGTGTTAACCTCTGGCAAGCATCATTCCCAGCATCCCTCTAAATACATATAACAACAAAGGAACTAGCAGAGACAGTAATAAATTTATGTAAGAACAAGAGAATAACATACATATGCTGTTTTGAAATAAAAGGCTTAAAGATTATTTTAATCCAACATTAAAAAAAACTAAAGGCATTGCTTCTTCTTTATAAAAGACACTGTCTACTATAAAATATAAACAAAAATATAAAGGAATTTTAAATACAGGAACATTAAAAAGTTTATATAATCATTTTAAGAAACTATATACTTGTTTAGATAATATCAGTTAATCCCTTGCTAGAGATAAGATGATATGCTTTCTCCTTATTCCCTACCCTTTTCTCTGTTATTTCCTTACGTCAAGGTTTATAACATTTATATTTTGTTCTGTACCCAAAACACATCCAACAGGTACAGTTCCTACAGTGAAAAAAGTCTTAGACAGTCTTAATCTTTCCATGTGTTAATATACATCATGTGTGCACGTATATACACACAGTAAATGTAAATACACAAATTACAATTTTAATGCAAATAGCACATACTGTTTCATAATCTAATTTTTTACTTCCAATATCATGATCACCTTCCCATATTACGTATTATTCTACAGCTGGAGTACAGTGGCATGATCACAGCTCACTGTAGCCTCGACCTACCAGGCCAAGCAATACTCATGCATCAGCATCCCGGGTAGCTGGGATTACAGGCGCACACCACTAAGCCTGACTCATTTTTTAATTTTCTTATAGCTATAGGGTCTCACTCTGCTGGCCAACCTGGTCTCAAACTCCTGGCCTCAAGTGATCCTCCTGCCTTGGCCTTCCAAAGTGCTGGGATTTCAGGTGTGAGCCACCATGCCCAGCCTTACTACATTATTTTTAAGGGTGAAAAATCTATTTCTTCATTGAATTTATCATAATTTAACAAATCCTATATTACTCAACACAATTTTCCTGATTTTTTTGCTATTATAAAGAAAGCTGAGATAAACATTCTTAAAGATAAATGCTCTCATCAGTAATTATTAGAAGCCAGGCATGTTGGCTCACTCCTGTAATCCCAGCACTTTGGGAGGCTGAGGCTGGCAGATCACTTGAGGTCCGGAGTTAACAGCCTGGCCAACATGGTGAAACTCCGTCTCTACTAAAAATATGAAAATTAGTCAGGCATCGTGGCAGGCGCCTGTAATCCCAGCTACTCAGAAGGCTGAGGCGGGAGAATCACTTGAACCCAGGAAGCAGAGGTTGCAGTGAGCTGAGATGGCACCACTGCACTCCAGCCTGGGCGACAGAGTGACTCTGTCTCAAAATAATAATAGTTATCATTATTATAATAAATGCCCAAAGAAAAAATTAGTCAAATGTTAAGAAACAACTTTTTACATACACTGTCCTATTTACCTTAAACAAAGTATTTCTATAATTTAGACCCACGAAAGCAAATTCCTATGTCCAACCCATAACCACTGGGTGATTCAGACCAAAAACAATTTTGTCATTCACCATAAATTGTATTTCTTTGATTACTATTGATGTATTTTTTCCATGTATTTCTTTCCAAACTATAATTGTTCTGAACCACTTGTATTTTTTGGTCCATTTTCCCATTTTTGAGTTTCCTTTTCACACTTAGAAGATCTTCAAATACTACATATATTAAGGGTTTTGATATATGCCGTAAATGTTTCTCCCCTCTGTATCTTTATCTTCACAGTTTCAGCTAATAGTTTAAAATACAGAATACTACATAAAAAAGATCAATGTCAGATATGAAGTCTGATGCTGTATCTTTCATATGGGAAATATCACTTAATGGTACTGAATTCTACTTTTTAAAAAAAATTATATAAAAGACACTTGAATCGTAAATAACACATTTTGTACTAGGACTAGGGAAATCCTCCTTAATGTTTTCACTGTGTTGTGATATGTTAAACCAAAGACATCATCTATTACTAAAATTTATAAATAAAGCCTACCAAAAATATAAATACAATTGACCTTGAACCACCTGATTTTGAACTGCACAGATCCACTTACACAGGAATTTTCTTCTGCCTCCCTGCATCCCTGAGACAGCAAAATCAACCCCTCCTCTTCCTCAGTCTACTCAATGTGAAGACAATGAGGATGAAGATCTTTATAATGATACATTTCCATTTAATGAACAGTAAATATATTTTCTGTTCTTTATGATTTTCTTAAGTAACATTTTTTTCTCTAGCTTAAAGAGTACAGTATATAATAATATAACACGTCATCTCAGGTAACAGTAAAGAAAAAATAACATAACACACAAAAGATGTGTTAATTGACTGTTTATGTTATTGGTAAGGCTTTGGTCAACAGCAGGCTATTAGTAGTTAAGTACTTGGGAAGTCAAAAGATACACAGATTTGACTGTGTGAAGGGGGAAACGGGGGTTGGCGCCCCTAGTCCCCACACCATTCGAGGGTCAATTGTGTTTTAAATCCAACAAAATTTTGTTTGGTGACAACATGTTAACTTTTCAAAAGGAAGAATAAGTGTTATGAAACAGTCTTATAGAGAGCTGCGATATCCCAACTAAAGTCCAATAGTAGAAAAAATGTAAGGGGGAAAAGTGTATATAACCCAATTTTAGACATATGAATTAGGTTACATTTATTCAATGCCTAAATTTCTTACCTTCCTAAGTAACATTTTCTCCTTAATTTTATTCTAAATAAAAGAAAAATAATCCATCTGATCTAATGACAAAGGCTCTCATGAAAAGATTATCTTGAAACTTTATTCCTTAAAAATATTAATATTCTTTGAATTTATCAAAATCCATTTTTCGAACAGCTATCAGAAATATACTCTCATTGGAAAACAAAACCCGAGTAATGTAATTTAAAAATGACTAGCAAAGAAACTTTTAACAAGAATATGCGAGAAGAGTTCAATCTGAAATAGCTATCCCAAAGGCACATAAGCACCCTCTTCTCAGCTAAGCGATCCAGTAATAGCTTGAGAGTATCACTTAGGATGCTTCGGGGGGAAAAAAAAAAGATTCTGAATCTCTCAAAGAAACCAGTGTAGCTTAAAATGAAAAAGCACATGATTTCGTAATCACTGCAAGACACAGCAATCTTCAAAGTTTAAAAATGTCATGAGTGTTTAAGAACAATTTTTAATTCACACAACAGCAGTGGCAAAATACACAAAAGGAGACCTGGCTACCAAAAGCATACACTACATGATTTTCTAAAGCTATGTTAGCATAGAATGTTTCAAAAATCTTTATGAGTATTTTCAGTTTCCAGAGTCAAGATCATTTCTGAACTGACAATTAAAATGACTAGAAAGATATAGGCAGAATATAATCTATGTACGTAAACTCAGAATGGAATACTTTCTCTGAGGCTAAAACATTTTTAAGAACAGTTCATTATTAATATTTCATGCAATGACTAAAACTACAGTAAATACATACATTCAAGTTTATATTAGTTTCAAAAATCGGTTAGTTCAGGGCTAAAACACAACCTAGTAATTTATTAGATAGCAATAACAAGAATCTCATCCGTTATGAATAACTGGGATTGGCTGATTTCAAGTATCAATTTCTGGTATATAGGAGTTTTGGGAAACAAAAATTCTATGAAAAGCACTGAGGCAGTTAGCCTCAATGTGTGTGTGTGTGTGTGTGTGTGTGTGTGTGTGCGCGCGCGCGCGCGTGTGTGTGTGTGTGTTTGCATGTTTCTAATTTATTTCTGAATCTAAAGTGCCTAAACTTCTTTGGGGTGTGACCATATGTTCACAAAAGCTCAACAACTTTTTCTCAAATCTGCATATCCCAATGCTTCCTTATCACTGAGTAATTTTTATTCATTTGAATGCTCCTCCCAAAATTAATTTCTTGATAAAGAAATTCACAATAAACATTCAAAGAGTAAGGAATAAAGAAAATTGTTTTTATCTCTGGTTAGAAATCACACTTGGCATGATAGATGAATTCCTACCCCAAAATGATAAATCTGAAATAGTGAAATACAAATATTTCTCTATAAACTGGGGTGTCAAGAGGAGTGGTGTACAAGAAACAAAAATCAGAATTAAAGAATGGGCAAGATTTTACCAGAGAACAGCAAATTATTCTACCTGTGTCTGAATCTCGTTCTTCATTTCTTGATGGGCTAATGGTAAAAGGAAGTTTACGTTTCATGGATGATTTCTCTTTCATCTCCTTGCTCACATCACTTCGTTCAATTTTTGGAGTTTTGCTGTAGGATGCAATCTTGTCTTTACTCTATTAAAAAGTCAAATAGAGTAAAGTTATATCAATATTAGCTAAGCAATGCAGTATAGAAACCCCTAAGGAAAATTTCAAACATACACAAAAAGAGATAGTATTACCTATCACTGTATTCAATATACTCAAGACCCAGCTTCAACAAGTACATTTTTTCCTGTTTCATATTTCCCTACTCTTATTTAATAACATAATTTTATATTTATTTTTAAATATTTTACTTTCAGGGGTACCTGTGCAGGTTTGTTATGTAAGTAAATTGCATATCACTGGGGTTTGGTGTAAAGATTATTTCATTACCCAGGTAATAAGCATAGTACCTGATAGGCAGTTTTTTGATCCTCTCCCTCCTCCCACCCTCCACCCTCAAGTAAGCCCCAGTGTCTGCTGTTCCCTTCATGTCCGTGTGTACTCAATGTTTAGCTCCCACTTATGAGATCATGTGGTATTTGGTGGTTTTCTATTCCTGCATTAGTTCACTTAGGATTATGGCCTCCAGCTCCATCCATGTTGCTGTGCAAAAAAGATGATCTCATTCTTTTTAATGGCTGCATAGTGTTCCATGGTGTGTATATACCACATTTTCTTTATCCAGTCTACTGTTGATGCACATTTAGGTTAATTCCATGTATTTGCTACTGTGAGTAGTGCTGCAATGAACATACGCATGTATGTGTCTTTTTAATAGGACAATTTATATTCTTTTGGGTAAACAAAAATGGGATTGCTGGGTTGAATGGTACTTCTAATAACAATTTTAAAACAACAGTAAAACAAAATATTTTGAATAGAACCATTATATCTAGATGTAGCGCCAATGAATATGTAAATTTTAAAAAGCAATTCTGAATTGAATCAAACTGATGGTATTTTATTTAAAAAATAAAATTGGCTGGGTGTGGTGGCTCATGCCTGTTAATCCCGGCACTGTGGGAGGCCACAGCATGGGTATCACCTGAGGTCAGGAGTTTGAGACCAGCCTGGCCAACATGGTGAAATCCTGTCTCTACTAAAAATACAAAAAATTAGCCAGGTGTGGTGGCAGGTGCCTATAATCCTAACTACTCAGGAGGCTGAGGCAGGAGAATCGCTTGAATCTGGGAGGCAGGGGCTTCAGTGAGCTGAGATCATACCGTTGCACTCCAGCCTGGGCAACAAGAGCAAAACTCTGTCTCAATAAATAAATAAATAAATAAATAAATAAATAAATAAAATTATCTATATCAGTAGTTCTCAAATGGCTTCCTGACTAGCAGTATCAGCATCACCTAGAAACTTACTAGAAATGCAAAATCTCAGGCATCATCTCAGACCTACTGAATCAGAATCTCTGGGGCTAGGGCTTAATGATCTGTTTTAATAGTCCTGCCACATAATTTTGATGCATAGTAAAGTTTGAGAACCACTATTATTTACCAATAAAGAAGAAAATATGTAAGGATCACAGGAACCAAGAATAATCTATCCAGGCCAGTAGATTACAACCCTATTTCTTAAATCAGAAAACCAGAAATGGATTTATAATTCATTTTAGAAAAAGAATGATATACCAAACAAAAATACTAAGTACTCGCCCAATCAGGTGAAGTGACCTATAGGTATTATAAAGTTCACTCCTATAATCAAAACATCCAAATTGATATGGCACATCTAAAACTGGGGTATGACAACTCCTTTGTGAGAAATGTGCTTCATACTGAGAACTAAGCCACACTGCCTTAGCAGGAGATCTTAAAAGAACATTCCCCAAGCTATGATAATAAGTGATAATTTATCATGATTGTAGAAACTCTCAAAAGCAAATGAAAAGTAGATTCAGACTATAAAAGATACCAGTTTTCAACCCAAGATGAAAAATAAAGGAGGGATGAGGAGGAAAAAGGGGCATAACAAATTAATGTCATTTTTTTAAAGTAGCAATAAAACCAAAAGATGACTCTAAAAGAGCAAATAAATTAACAAACCTTTGGTGAACTTAATAATGAAAAACAGAGAAAAGATAAAAACAAACAAACAAACAAAAACGCTGAGATTGAGCCTGAATACAACTAGAGAGGGAATATTAAAAAGTTATGAAAGAATGCTGTTGGCTGGGCATGGTGGCTCATGCCTGTAATCCTAGCACTTTGGGAGGCCGAGGTGGGTGGATCACTTAAGCCTAGGAGTTTGAGACCAGCCTGGGCCACACAGGGGGACCTTGACCTTGTTTCCGTAAAAAAATTTAAAAATTAGCCGGGCATGGTGGCATGCACCTGTGTTCCTAGCTACTTGGGAGGCTGAGGCAGGAGGATTGCTTGAGCTGGGAGGATTGAGGCTATAGTGAGCCAAGTTCTCGCCACTGTGCTCTAGGCTGGACAACAGAGTGAGATCCTGTATCCAAAAAAAAAAAAAAAAAAAATGCTGTATTCAATTTTACACTATTAAAAAACTTACTGCCTGTAAAAATGGGTAATTTCCTTGGAATATATGGATTACTAAAAACTAGCTCATGACAGGATGACAGGAAGGGAAAACCAGAACAGACCAATTACCACAGAAAACAGTAAATCAGGCTGGGTGCAGTGGCTAAAATCTGTAATCCCAATGCTCTGGGAGGCTGACGCGGATGGATCACTTGAGGACAGGAGTTTGAAACCATCCTGGGCAACGTGGTGAGACCTCATCGCCATAAAAAATTTTTAAAAACTAGCTGGGCGCAATGGCACACACCTGTAGTCCCAGCTACTCGGGAGGCTGAGGCAGAAGGCTGCAGTGACCTATAATCATGCCACTGCATTCCAGGCTGGGTGACAGAGCAGAGCAAGACCCTGTCTCTAAAAAAAAAAAAGGAGGAAAAAAAAAGATAAATCCATAGTGAAATGTATGTTTAAAAAGGCACCTACTCCACAAGATTTTACAATAGAGTTTTAACCAAAAAAACAAAAATTCAAGAAGCAGGTATTTCCCATGTCTTATAAATACCAGAGCACAGAAAGATTAGAAGTTACCAATTCATTTTAGAAGTCTAAAATGAAACTGATACCAAAAAACAGCACAAGATACAAAATTATAGACAAAAATCCACTTATGAACTTAAATGCAAAAGTCCTAAACAGACTATCAAGCCAAATTCAATTCTTAGAATATATTATAATCAAGCAGGGCTCACCTAGAGAATGCAAGGACAGTTCACTGATAGAAAACCTCTTAATTCATTGTATCGAAAGATTAAAGAAAACCCTATGATGGCAAGAACAAAGTGACAAGAATAACATCAATAAATTCTACATTCATTCTTGATCAATTTCCAAGCTTTCAACTAAAATCCTCGAGCTATTTTTTCACTTCTGCCAATGGAGCTTCAAAAACAAGGTGTTTTGCTTATAAGGTTACTTAAAATGTAGGTTTTATTATATGGTGAGACCAACAAATCAGGATATTACTGCTATGGAAAAGATTGTTACTCACAGTTCCAAGGGGTGGGGAGCATGCCATGCCACATCATGCCACTCCAGACCACACAGGGAAGTACCAGGGTGGTTGGTCAAGAGGTAAAAGAAGAAAGGTGAAATGTGAGCAAGAGCCTTTACTGTAGTTTCTACAGGAAAAAAAAGTGTGAAGCAGGGTAAGCAGGCTTGGGATTGGATACCTTGAATAATTTCAGTGGGTTCTGGGGTATGGGAGCTGTTTCTCTAATTGGTGCCTGGTTCTGGGGTGATTAGGACAGATGGCCAGTGGCCCAGAGTGTGAGAGCCCAACAAAGTTGGGGGTTTGGATGTGGGGTCTAGATAGGTCGGTCTGAGAGTGAAAGATTTGCTCACAGTGAGTTTATTATCTCTAGGAACTGGCTAGCCCTGGAAGATACAGTCTCTCAATGGTCAGCAAGGCCTCAGAAGTCAAAGCAACAGAAATACAGAAAACAAAAAGGCACAGCTAATACACAGGTTAACCAACAAAACTCCAGTAACTTGCCTCAGAAAATGAATCATTGTTACGAATAAAAGATTTAAGAATCATTTAAAAATCCCTTCTCCCTTGCAGCTACATAAGATACAGGTCAGTGCCACAAAATGAGTTAAAAAAAAACCTATGTGATATCAAATTGAAAGAAAACAGCAAAAGAGTATATGGAATATGTTCTCCTGTGCAATACGGTGATGTGTAACTATCATAACTGCTAACTACTTGTTATGTCATCTATAAAACTGTCCTTCAAGGCGTATTTGAACAAAGGGTTTCTTTTCTTTCAAAAGAAATGTTTTTGATAGTCTTGAAATTTCTGTATTACCAAAGAGTAGAAATACTCTATCAAATTCACGAGAGGCTCATTAGCACATCCTAGGCCCATAACTCTGTTAGGTTTATTATCTTAAAATATTTCTAGAGTCTGTTTCATTTAACATTATTTTCCCAATAACTGGCAACAGCCATCACACGTAATAATGAAAGCATCAATGGTAAGAATGATCTTCTATTAATTCTGCTATTAAACAATGTATTGATAGCCTTTGTCATCTCAGTAAGATAGAAAAATGGTAAAAAAAAGTATCCAGAAAACAAGAATATATATACACACGTGCAAATATATAACAGAAAACTCGGGAACAATATCAAGGCATACCTTGGAGATATGGCAGATTCAGTTCCAGACCACCACGATAAAGCAATTATAATGACAAAACAAGTCACACAAATTTTTTGGTTTCCCAGTACAAAAATTATGTTTACACTATGATGTAGTCTAGTAAGTGTGCAATACTATCATGTCTAAAATACATATATACCTACTTTAAAGTACTAAATATACTAAAATATGCTAAAGATTGCATGGGCCATCGGTGAGTTGTAATCTCTTTGCTGGTGGAGGGTCTTGCCTTAGGTTGATGGCTGTTTGCTGATCAGGACAATTTTTGATGGTTGGGGTGGCTATTACAATTTCTTAAGAAAACAATGAAGTTTGCCATGTGAATTGATTTTCTCTCACAAGAGATCTCTCTGGAGCATGCAATGCCGTTGATAGCACTTACCCACAGAACTTCTTTTCAAATTGGAGTCTATCTTATTTAACTCTGCTGCTGTTTTATCAACGAAGTTTATGTAATATACTAAATTCTTTGCTGTCATTTCAACAATGTTTATAGCATCTTCACCAAGAGTAGATTCCATCTCAAGAAATACTTTATTTGCTCATCCATAAGAAAGATGAGCTATTTTTCTCTTCTGCCAATGAAATGGAGCTTCAAACCAAGTGTTTTGCTTATAAGGTTGTTTTAAAAGTAGGTTTCAAGTTTGATCATGAGATTTCAGCAATTCAGTCACATCTTCAGGCTCCACTTGATTCTCATTCTCTTGCTTTTTCCAATCCCATCTACAGTTAGTTCCTCCACTAAAGTCTTGAACCTCTCAGTCATCCATGAGTGTTAGAATCAACTTTTCCAAACTCTGGTTAATATTGGTATTTTGACTTCCTCTCATGAATCACAAATGTTTTTAATGGCATCTAAAATGGTGAATCCTTTCAAGATGGTTTTCAATTTTTTTGCCCAAATCCATCAGAGGAATCACTCTTTATGGCAGCTACAGCCTTACAAAGCATACTTCTTTAATAAGACTTGTTTAAAAAGTTAAAATTATTCCTTGACCTATGGGCTGCAGAATGGACCGCATGTCAGCAGCCATGAAAACAACATTATTCTCTTTGTATGTCTCTGTCAGAGCTCTTGGGTGACAGCTCACTGACATGTCGTCAATGAGCAGTAATATTTTGAAAATAATCCTTTTTTCTTAGTAAGTCTCAACAGTAGGCTTAATCTATTCAGGAAACCATGCTGTGAACAGATGTGCTGTCATTAGGCACTGTTTTTCCATTGATAAGGTACAGGCAGAGTAAATTTCATGTAATTCTTATGGGTCTTGGCGTTTCTGCAATGGAAGAAGAGCACTGGCTTTAACTTAATAGTTGTCAGCTGCATTTGTCCCTAACAAGACAGTCAGCCTGTCCTCTGAAGCTTTGAAGCCAGGGATTGACTTCTCCTCTCTAGCTTTCAAAGTCCTACATGGTATCTTTTTCCAATAGAAGGCTATTTCATCTATACTGAAATCTGTAGTTTAGTGTAGCCATCTTCATCAAAGATCATAGGTAGATCTTCTGGATAACTTGCTGTAGCTTCCACATTAGCACTTGGTGCTTCACCTTGCACTTTTATGTTATGGAGACAGCTTCTTTCCTTAAACCTCATGAACCAACTTATGCTAGCTTCAGACTTTTCTTCTGCAGCTTCCAAACCTCTCTCAGCCTTCACAGAATTGAGGAGAGGGCCTTGATCTGGATTGAACTTTGGTTTAAGGGGATGTTGTAGCTGGTTTGATCTTCTATCCAGACCACTCCAAACTTCCTCCATATCAGCAATAAGACTGTTTTGCTTTCTTATGGTGTGTTCACTTTAACAGCACTTTTAGTGTTCTTCAAGAACTTTTCCTTGGCATTCCTCTCTTGGTTAACTGGCACAAGAGGCCTAGCTTTTGACCTCTCTCAGCCTTTGACATACCTTCCTCACTAAGCTTAATCATTTAGAGCTTTCGACTTAAAATGAGAGACATTCCACTCTTCACTTGAATACTTAGAGACCACTGAAACACAACAATTTCAAAATTGTTGTTTTAGGAAATAGGAAGGCCCAAGGAGGGGCGGAGTTGGGAGAGGAGCCAGTAAGTGGAGCAGTAGAACACATACAACATTAAGCTTGCCATCTTTTCTGCATACAGTGTGGTGCCCACAAAACAACTACAATAGTAACAAAGATCACTAATCATCATCATGATAATGAAAAAGTTGGAAATATGAAAATTATCAAGATGTGACATAGAGACAAGTGAGTACATGCTGTTGGAAAAATGTTGCCAATGAACTTGCTCAACACAGGGTTGCCACTAACCTTCAATTTGTAAAAAGCACAATTATCTGCAAAGCACAATAAAGTGAAGTGCAATAAAATGAGGTATGCCTGTAAACCAAAATGTTAATAGCTATCTGTAGGTGGTGCCATTACAGCTGTGTTGGGACATAATTCTCCATGTCTCTCTTGCATTTTTGCACATCTTGCGAGCAGACACACTAATTTCCTTTGTCCTGGACTATCTTTTCATGGGTATTTGTATGATAAACAGCCTCGAAAGACAGAGGTAGTGTCTCCCTCTAAAGCTAAGGACATACCTGTTTGCTGTCCAGTGTAATAATGTCTCCTTCTAGGGAAAAGTTCAGGCAGACTTGCTGCCCATCATAAAATATTTGGGGTTCCTACCCTGTAATACAACCCACTGCATATGCAGTTGTCATCTGCCCATCACTGCATCCCCCTTGTGAGAAGCGAGGCTCAGGGAACAGGCACAAACAATGATACTCTGGCTACTGCTATTGCTGAATAGCAAATATTCCTTCATCACTGACCTAGGAATTGTGTCTTCTGCCAGCATCCATGAAGCTAATTAGCTTACAAGTAGGGTAAAATCTCAGAACCTTCACAGTTGTTGACAAGGTAATAGGTAATTTCTATTTTCATTATTCTTATATGTATTTTCTAATTTTTTACAACAAACGTATTATAATACTTGGATAATAAAAGAAAAAATCTCAATAGTCACTTGGAGAGGAAATAATGAATGTCTGAACTACACTGATGACGAAAAGGATATAACAGAACTATTCAGATGGTTAAAATAATTAATATCCCCTCTCTCACATTTTATGAATTTAACCAGGTTTTAGACTATCTCAACAGATTTTATAAAAGATTCTGCTTTGCAAATTTTAAATACTGATTTATAGCTAAAAGAGTAGTGGAGACATTTCTAAACTAAACTAGAATCAATGGGGGGAAAAGACCACAGATGAGCAGTGAAAGGTGTGAACATTCTTGTCAAAATCCTAACTATTTTAATATTTAATGAGAGGACTTTACATAAAAATTAAATTGCTATAAAATGCAATTACTTAAGTTATGCTCTACTTAAATGAATTTAAGGAGTGAAATTTTGGTTTAGGTTATTTTATTAATTTAGGACCTCGTAACAGCAATATTCTGTCATATTAAACTGTAAATGGGGTCTCTACTTACATAAGAGAACTGTTAAAAAAAAAAAATTAAAATGAATAGAGACAGCAGGGTCCTGCTCTCTTGCCAGGCTGGAACGCAGTGGCACAAGCATAGCTCACTGTAGCTTAAAGCAATCCTTCTACTTCAGCCTCCCCAGTAGCTAGGAATACAGCTGTGTATCAACACATCCAGCTAATTTTTTTTTTGGTAGAGACGGGGGTCTTGCCCAGGCTGGTCTTGAACTCCTGGCCTCAAGCAATTCTCCTGCCTTGGTCTCCCCAAAGCACACATTATAGGCATAAGCCACCATGCCCAGCCTCATTTCTAAAAATGTTATGGGGAAAAACAACTTAGCAGAACCCAGAAGCTGACTTCAATGCCACTCACTATGAAAAGACAATCGGCCAGGCGCAGTGGCTCACGCCTGTAATCCCAGCACTTTGGGAGGCCGAGGTGGGCGGATCACGAGGTCAGGAGATTGAGACCATTTGAGACCATCCTGGCTAACAAGGTGAAACCCCGTCTCTACTAAAAATACAAAAAATTAGCCAGGTGCGGTGGCAGGCACCTGTAGTCCCAGCTACTCGGGAGGCTGAGGCAGGAGAATGGCGTGAACCCAGGAGGTGGAGCTTGCAGTGAGCCGAGATAGCGCCACTCCACTCCGGCCTGGGCAAAAAGAGCGAGACTCCGTCAAAAAAAAAAAAAAGACAATCAAAGAAATACACATTGCAAATATACACATGAATGATGGTCATGCCTTCTACCCCCTACCCCAACTTCTTCACTTTGTCTTAAAAAGGAGCAGCAACATGGTCTATACCTAGCATCTTTGGAATAAAAACTACAGCCCTTCCTCTCAAGGTAAAATAAGGGGTTAAATATTCACTGAAAAACTGAGGAAAATACTTCTAACAACAGCTTTTGACATCAAACTGCTCTGAAATCCCAAAGCATGGCAATTTAAGTACAGCGCATGTTGCCTTAGATGAGCTTCTGATCCTTACCCAAACTAATGATCTTGAAAAACATACAGTTAAACAGAGACTGAGAATAAATACATCCCTTTATGTAAGCCAAAAATTTGTTAACTAGAGGAATGTAATAGTTTGTATTCATTCTTGCCATTTATTTTATAAATCCAATGATTAACAAGTATTCTTAACTTACCTAGGGAATGTTTTAAACAGAAATATGTTAGTGAAGTATTTGGTTTTTGCTATTGTTGCTACACTTTTAAGAAATCAGACTTTTTGGCCCCACTGCACTCCAGCCTGGGCGACAGAGCGAGACTCCGTCTCAAAAAAAAAAAAAAAAAAAAAAAAAATCACACTTTTAGGAGGGCAATATTCAGGCACTACTTATTTCGTGACAACTTTCAAAAGATACATGAAAAGTACATAGGAACAATTAAAGCTTCATTCAGTTTAGCCTTATAAATTCAAATCCAAAAAGTGGCATCAAGCAGCCCAGATAAATTTCCACAAATATAACCTTCACTATACTTAAACATGCAGAAATAAAAGTTATAATGTTTTCTTCAAATCTAACATTGCATTCTGTCCCCACATCTCCACGCAAACTACTTTCATCAAGGTCATTTAAAATGTTTCAATGGCCTCATCTTTCCTCTTAACCTCTGTTGCATTTGGCAGTGCAGACTCTCTCTTCCCTCTAGCCATTCTCTGTGGAACCTCCCTTGGTTCTCTCTCTGTCCTCCTCTTTCCTTGTCTCTTTACTCCTCCTAAAATATTTGAATTCCTCAGGGTCTATCCTCCTCCATTCTTGTGCCACTTTATACACTCTTTGTACACTCTTCTCCATACTTTCTACATATCCTCATATATTTATTTCCAATCCAGACTTGTTTTGAGTTCTTACACTCATATGCAACTGCCTACTAAACATTTCTACTTGAATGTTCCCAGGGCCAACTCAGTTCAGCAAGTACAAAGCAAACTTATTCAAAACCACCTGTTCTTTCTCTTGAATTTCCTTTCAGGAAATGGCCCAATCATTAACCTAGTAATGGAAACAAACCTCAGAATGGACCCAGACTATTTTTTCTTCACACACAAGTTTAATTCATTCAACAGCTTTTCGATCTGCCAACTTCTCTTCATCCCAAAAGCCACTGCCCACACTGCCTCCTACTTACATTTTATCAAATAGCATTCTGACTGGTTCTTTCTATGACCCTTCCCTCCTGACTGACTGACTACAGAATAAGTTCCAAGATCCTTTGCAAGGCACACAAGGCTATAATGAACTGCTCCTTGTCTAGTGCTAGACTCACCTCCTATCCTCCATCCTTCATAGGCTACATCCCAACTCAAGTTTGTTTTCCATTTGCTGTTTCTTTCGCTTATACTACCCTTTACTTTCACTTTCCTTCTGGTCAAATACGGATTCATCCTTGAGAACCCAGATTAAGTACCTAATTCTACTATTAGGCTATCGCTGAACCTGTTAAGTAGCATTCTCTCCTTTTTTCCTCCCATCACTCAGTAGTTTCATTAATGAGCTTATTACACTGGTATAGCAGTTCTCAAATTATGGTCCGTGAGATCAACTGAGGAGATCTGCAACGTCAGTATCTTCATAATAACATTTAAGATGTTATTTTTATCTTTCTCATTCTCTCAAGAGTATATATTGGGGTGAAACTTCTAAAATTGATTGTGGTTGTGACCATACAACTCTGTAAATATAAAAACAACTGAAATGTATACTTTAAATGTATGGCATGTGAATTATATCTCAATAAAGCTACTTATTAAAAATGGCAACATCAGCCAGGGTGTGGTGGCTCACACTTGTAATCCCAGCACTTTGGGAGGCTGAGGCAGGTGGCTCACTTGAGGCCAGGAGTTTCAGACTAGACTGGGCGACATGATGAAACCCTATCTCTGGGCATAGTGGTGTGCACCTGCGGTCTCAGCTACTCAGGAGGCTGAGGTGGAAGGATTGCTTGAGCCTGGGAGGTCAAGGCTGCAGTGAGCTGAGATCACACCACTGCACTCTCCAGCCTGGGTAAGAGAGCAAAATTCTGTCTCAAAAAGGAAAAAAAAAAATGACAATATCAAGATATTCCTACCTAGATCAAAAAAAGACTGACAGAAACCATGGCTGAAGACTTGCCTTATAGTAAGTACTAAGGAAAACTCTTACACCAGATAGTAACTTAAATCCATAGGAAGAAATTAAGAACACCAAAATCAGTAAATTTGTGGGGAAATCTGAAACTACATAAACATAGATTTCTCTTATTTCTTTAAAAGATAACATTTTGTATCAAACAATAATAACATTCTTTTGTTGGGTTAATCACATATCTAGATGTAATCGATGTTATATAAATAACACAAAGGAAGAAAATGGAGCTTTATTGAAGCAAAGCTGCTATATTTTACTGGAATTGTGTCAATATCAACCTGTAAGTAGACTGTGATCAATTAGGATGTGTATTACAATCTCCAGGATCAACATCTAAGATAATAAATCAAAAAACAGTTTAAAAAAATCAGAGAAATTAAAATTGTACACTGAAAAATATTTAAAACCAAAAATGGCAACATAAAAGAGGTAACAAAAAAGACATGAAATATACAATAAAGAGCAAAACTGCACATATAAATTATCATCAGATATAAGTCATAGCAATAATTACATTAAATGTAAGTGGACTAAGTACTGTAATCAAGAAGAGTTTGCCAGTGCAATCGGGGAAAAAAGGGGGGGCAGGAAGTAAAGGTAATCAAACAAAAAAAGAAATATCCGGACTGGAAAAGAAGTAAAATTATCTTTATTCACAGATAATATGATTCCATATGTAGAAAGTCCTAAGGAATTACAAATTGTTAGAACTAATAATTGAGTAAGATCACAGGATACAAAGATAACTACATCAAAAATCAATTATATTTCTGTACTAGCAATAAAGAGCCCAAAATAAAATTATCCATAGTAGCACTGAGAGAATAAGATACTTACAAATAATTTAACAACAGAATGCAACACTTTTACACTGAAAACTACAAAGCACTACTGAGACAAATTGAAGATCTAAGTAAATGAAGAGCTATTCCATGTTCATGGATTGGAAGACAATATTAAGATGGCAATACAACTCAAAGTGATCTACACATTCAATGAAAAAATTCAATAAAATTCCTTCAAAATCCTAGCAGGTACTTTTGTAGAAACTGACAAGCTGATCCTAAAATTTATATGAAATCATGAAGGACTCAAAACGATTGTGAAAAGAATACAGTTTGAAAACTTATACTTCCTGATTTTGAAAGCAGATATGGGGTTGCCTGGAGGGTTTAGGGTTGCAGTGGAGACTGACTACAAATAGGCAACAAAGACCTTTCCACAATGATGGCAATGTTCTAAAACCTTATTGTGATGATGGTTGTGCAACTCCGTTAGTTAAAAATGTCTGGAAACACCTCAGACATCTTTCCATAAGAAAATGGCTTTTAAAAAGACTTTAAAAAGTAAACAGAAAAAAAATTCAAAGACAATGTATAAAACCAGAGATAAGGAGAGACTAGGGATAGCAAGACCAGTTAGGAGACAATTGCAGGAGTCCAAACGAAGGTTCTGAGGGTCTAAATTAAGTAGGAATGAAAAAGGATAGATATAAAAAGACAGAATTACAGGTCATTGACAATGACTACTAATAAAAATTTTTCCCTCTCTCAATCATTATTTCTTAATTGCACAATCTTAGTAATTGTGTTTTACTTAGTAGTTGTGTGTTCACCTTAAGGAATGATAAACAATCACTTCCCCAGGAATCCAATTTATTTCTAAAGGGCATAAATGGTTTGGATTTATCTGGCATCCATATTGGTTTTTATCTTATGAGAAACCACTAAAAATACTTAATTGGGAGTCTTTTTCCCAGTTCAAAAAGTCAACACATCTTTAGTATAATCATATACCTTTCTTCCATATGGTTTCTCTACCATATTGCTGTCACTGTCAGAATTTTCACTCTGAACTGGTTTTGTGAACCCAGATTTGGGCATTTTACAGCTGTTCAGCTAGCTTCTTCTTTTATCAGTCTTCTCATCCTGGATCTGTAAAGAATAGATATATAAGGGTTATTTGAATATATATACAATAGAACCTACCTGAAGTTTATGCACCACAATTAGTCCAATTTGTTTTCTCTCTGTTTTTATAAGATACCTTATTTTCTCAGAGAGGCTATCCTAAGCTAAAATAAGTTTTCACCTTATTTTAGCTTCTGGTTCTCTAAAAGAAAAGAGAATTACTTTTATAAATTTCTTCCTATATTCTCGAGACAAGTAACATCTCCAGTTTTGGGTATCCAGAAGCAGTGAAAGTGGAAGCAGTGACAAAACGTTTCTCTTTTCAGTAGGAATCCATAATGGGAGCTCCTAATCGATGCCCTTGTAGTTTTGTGTTGGTTTGGAAGTCATTTCTGAAGACCCAACCAAGAACCTGTTAGGTTTGATCAGTAATTTTACAACACCTAATTCCCTACATTAAATCCTTCCCATTTAAAATCCCTAGAGTAGTTTATTTTCTTTACTGAACATCCTCAGCCATTTAGTCACTTTATCAAACTACTCACTGATATACTTCTATTGTACTGTAATCACCACTGTATACATATTTTATTTCCAATTTGTTCAGCCTTCTCTTTCCTATTCTACAAGCATAATAGGTCAAACATTCTCCTAAGAGCTTATGATTATGACAAGTTTATGCCTGAACGATCCAGAAAAAATTCCAAGGGGTTTTACATGTTAAAGAGGAACCTATGAGGCTACACCTATGTTGCTGTCAGATAATCTATTACCTACATGTGGCAATTTAAAATTAATTAAAATGAAATTAAACTAGCCACTGTACTATACAGCACAGATACACATTTAAGTAATAACAGAAAGGTCTACAGCACTGGGCTAGATTGAGGCTGCTGGCCAAGGGGAGTATTACTTGGGCTACAACAAGAAGCAGAATGACCGACAAGATTACTTTGAACTCTTTCATGCTATAAATCTCCTACAGATGGCTATCATAGATCTAAGTTAGCTGTCATTCTAGTATCTATGTAAATTATTAAAACTCAGACACCTTGAACAGAGTATTAGTAAAATCTGCTGTCCCGTTGGTGCTTTAAAATTTCTTTCGTTTTGATAGAAACAAAACCAAAAATCCCTTAAATAAACTGAGCTAATTTGTAAATTATCAAAACCATATTAATCTGGAAATAATTAAATCAGAATACATTACAACACAAAAAACTACCAAAGAAAAATGGTTCAAATCTTTCATTTTATAGAGGAGGAAACAAACTTGAAGAAATTAAGAAACTTTTTTGACATTACACTCAAGAAGCAGAACTTACCTTGGGGCCATTCAACCATTTCATTAACATATAAACAATAATTTAAACATAGCACTGTCCTCAAAGCTAACCACTGGTAAAGCTTATGGAGTTAAAGTTATGAGCCACATAAAAACAAAAAGACTGGCTCAAAAGCAAAACTGAGCTATACAATACATATAAACATCAGCCTAAGTGAGACTATGAAGATAAAACAATGTCTCCTTTGTAGATGAAGCAAAGCAAGTTGTTAGTGAACTAAAGGAGTGTCAAATATTTTTTGAGAAAATTCTACAGGGCAATATTATATTAAATAGATTCTATGTAAGGAAAAGCTTACACCATTTTTCAATAACTATTTAGAAAAATGCCAGCAGTAACAATAAAAATCACAACTGGATTCCAAAAATATTCCTTCAATCAACTAATATTAAGCATTTAATACTGAGTTAGCTTCTGGGTGCAAGATGTATACTGTAATCCCTAAAGCAATCACTATATAATAACTATACAAAAAGTAACACAAATCACACTAGGTAAATTAAAATGGAATATTAAAAAATGTACAAATAATCCAATGAAAGGCAGGAAAAGAAAAATTGAACAATGAAAAACAGAAAGAACAAAATTATAAAATGATATAGACCTAAGCCCAAATATTAATAATAATATAAAACACAAATGGCTTAAACACACCAAAAGACAGAGAATGCCAGAAAGTGGGAAAAAAACCAACAAGAAGTTTGCTTCAAATATAATAATAGGTAGGTTAAAATAAAAGAATGGAAAAAGAACCCATGGAAGTACTTGAGTTTCCAAGTGCTTAGAAAGAAAGCAAGCTTGAGTGGCTATATTAACAACATCGACAAAACAGACTTCAGAACGAAGAGGGACATTATATACTACATATTGATAACGGGGTCAATACACTAAGACAACACACCAATCTGACATATGTATGCAACCAACAACAGAGCTTCAAAATACATGAAACAAAAACGGCCAACTGATAGACAAAATAGATAAATTCATAACTACAGCTGGAGGCTTCAACTATTATACTTTTTATTGACATAACATCAGCAAGGATTATATAAGAACAGAAAAACGCCGTTAATCAGTTGGTTCTAATTGATGTTTACAGAAATATCTGCTCAACAACAGAATACTCTTTCAAGAGCACACAGAATATTCCCCAAGATAGGCCACATTCTGTGTCATAAAACAAACTTTAACAAATTTAATTAAAACCATACAAAGTTTGCTCGTAGACAATAAAGAAATTAAACCAGGCCAAGTATGGGAGCTCACACCTGTAATCCCAGCACTTTGGGAGGCCAAGGTGGGCAGACAGCTTGAGCCTAAAAGTTCAAGACCAGCCTGAGGACAACATGGCGAAACACCACTTCTACTAAAAATACAAAAATTAGCTGGGCATGGTGGTCCGTGCAGGTGGTCCCAGCTACTCAGGAGGCTGAGGTGGGAGGATTGCTTGAGCCCAGGAGGTCGAGGCTGCAGTGAGCCATGATCACGCCACTGCACTCCAGTCTGGGTGACAGAATGAGGCCCTGCCCCTGCCCCCCTCAAAAAAATCAAACTATGTAATTTAGTGTATTAATTCAAACCATAAAAATATATGACCATCTCAACAGGTAAGATAAAATGTGTTAGCTAACATTCAATACCCATTAATAATAAACAACTCTCAGCAAACCAGAATTAGAAGGGAACGTGAATGCTTTCTCTTCTAAGATCAACAATGAGGCGTGGATGTTGGGTTCTCTTTTACCATTCCTATTCAACACTGTACTACTTACTGGTGGTCCTACGTAAGTTCAATAAGGCAAGAAAAAAAAGGCATACAACTTGGAAAGTGGTAAAACAGGCCTTATTTCCAGATACCATGATAATCTATGTAGACAAGCAAAGATATCTACAAAGAAGCTATTAGAACTAATACATGTGTATAGGAAGGACATAGAATACATGGTCAATATATAAAAATTATTTCTACATATTAGCAATAAGCAATTAGAAATTAAAATTAAAAATACAACCTACATCATCATCAGAAATACTAAATTCTTAGGGATAATATAACAAAATATGTGTAAGAATACATGGTGAATATGTGAAAAAATTTTTCTACATACTAGCAATAAGCAATCAGAAATTAAAATTTAAAATATAACCTATGATAGCATCAAAACCACTAAATTCTCAGGGATAAATATAACAAAAGTATATAAGACTGTACAATGACAAATACAAAAACACTTTGGAAAGAAGTGAAAAAAGATCTAAATATATGGAAAGATATGCCATGCTCATGAATCAGAAGATGCAATGTCGTTAAAATGTCAGTCTCTCCAAATTGCTCTATAAATTCAAGGCAATCCTAGTCAAATTTCCAGGATCTATTTTTTTGTTTTTTATGGAAACTGACAAATTGTTTCTATAACGTATACGAAAATGTTAAGAACCTAGAAAAGTCCAAATAATGTTGGGAAAAAATTAATTGGTAGACTCACATTACCTGACTTCCATAGTTACTAACAAAGATACAGTAAGCAAGACAGTGTTTACTAATGTAAAGACAGACTTATAGATTAATGGAACAGAACGGAAAGTCCAGAAACAGATCTACACGTATACATCCAATCCAACAGATTTTCAACAAATCTGTCAATGTAATTCACTGGGAAAAGGATATATTCCTTTCAATAAACGGTCTTGGAAAAACTGTATATCCAAATGCAAAAAACAAAAGAGAGAGAGAGAGAATCTTGATCCTTACCTCACTCCACAGAGAAAAATTAACCTCAAAATGCATCATAAACCTAAATTTATGAGCTAAAACTACATCACTTCTAGCAGAAAACAGAGTATTTTAGTGGCCTTGGATTAGACAAAGATTTCTTAAATAGGTAATGAAAAGCAGAAATTATGAAAGCAAAAAATGGATAAATTAGACTTCACAAAAACTTCTGCTCTTTAAATTACCCTGTTAAGGTGTTAAGAAAATGAAAAGCCAGCCATACTGGCAGAAAATACTTGCAAATCACATCTTTATAAAGGACTTCTATCCAGATTATGTAATTCTAAAGGACTTATATCCAGAACATATAAATAACTCTTATGAATCAATAAGATAAACAACCCAATTTAAAAGTGAGTAAAAGATTTTAACAGTTCAGCAAATAACATATAATGAATGGCAAATAAGCACAGGAAAAGATGCGCAACCTCATTAGTCACCAGGAAAATTAATAATGAGATGTTCTCACTCATATGTGAGAGCTAAAAAAAGTTGATCTCACGAAGGTAGAGAGAATGATAGATACCAGAGGCTAGGAAGGGTACGTGTGGAGGGTGGGGGATGAAGAGAGGTTGATTAAAGGGTAGAAACATAAATAGAAGAAATAAGTTCTAATGTTTGACAGCACAGTAGGGTGACTATAATTAACAACAATAGGTCATATATTTCAAAATAGCTAGTAGACAGCTATTTGGGAACATTCTGAAATGTTCCCAAAGCAGAATTGACAAATACTCAGTGATGAATATCCTAAATAATCTGACTCGATCATTACATGTTCTATGCACAGAACAAAACATCAGATGTATCCCCTAAATATGTACAAATATTATGGGTCAATTAAACGATTAAAATTTTAAAATAAAAAAATGAGATGTCACCCACCAGAATGGTTAAAATTAAAGACTAAGAAGACTAAATGTTGGTGAGAAACTGGAACTCTCATATGTGGCTGGAGGGAGAGAGGGGACGGGCAATGATGCATAGCGGTACGGCCACTTGCTAAATGAAAATACTTGGTGTTATCTTCATACGGCTAAGAAGAGTCCTTCATATTCTTCCATTCTCCGTATAACAATCTTGGTGGCTATTACACTGCTTGCACTTCAATTTCCATGCCCTAAGGGCTGCACAGAGTATATTAATACTTGTTCAGGGCTACTTTCCTGTTTAAGCCAACCAGCTGCAAGCTCTACTGTAGACTTTGTTATCCAATGGCTAAATGATGCAGTTTATAGATTCTATTCTGCCTTTGAAGATGTTTCTTCCCTTAAAATTAGTATGTTCTTGCTCCTTACAGACCAAACAGTCTATGTATCGAACAGCAACTGACTTCCAGGATTAACATTCTCTAAATGTATGCTATAAGACAGTTTTCCACTCTAATTTACAGCAGTAAAATATATCTTCTTCTAAAACAAAATAACCCAGTATTCTCTTGGGTGTCTTTTTTTTTAAATGGCATTACTACTTGGGATCACTCAAGGGATACTAAAAACATATTGTTTAACACCACTGCTATTTCTAAATAATTTTGTTTATAATGAAGGCAAAACATTCTAGTTGCTATTCTGAGGTACCAAGATACGTACATCAAAAACTCTAGTGTAAACTAAACATCATTTGGGTAAAGAAGATGTACAGATGCCTTTTTTTTTTTTCTTTTTTTAAAGTATAAGCACCTTAAGAACCGAGTTTGGGCTGGGCACAGAGGTTCACACTGGTAATCCCAGCACTTTGGGAGGCTGAGGCAGACAGACTGCTTGAGCTCAGGAGTTTAAGAGCAGTCTGGGCAACATGGTGAAACCCCGCCTCTACAAAAAATTAAAAAATTAGCTGGCCATGGTGGTATGTGCCTGTAGTCCCAGCTACTGGGGAGGCTGAGGTGGGAAGACTCCTTGAGCCTGGGAAGCAGAGGTTGCAGTAAGGTGAGGTCGCACCACTGCACTCTGGCCTGGGCAACAGAGCTACTCCAACCTGGGTGACAGAGCCAGACCCAGTCTCAAAAAAAAAATAGAACAGTGTTTTGTCTGTTTTCCAACTCATTCAAAATTATAACCAAAACTAAAATTTTCTATCATTCAAAGATATTAGGCAAACAAAAATGTTCACCTATCTGTGACTCCTCACAGATAATCAATGTCATTATCTTAGCAACGTCACTAAACTAATGCTAAGTTATAATAACAAGACCAGCAGAATCAAAAAACACAACTCAAGACAACAGCAATGATACACAGATAAACATCCTTCTTGAAAGCTGAGGTGACTGCAATACAACAAGTCTTGTTTGACAGACTTCTTAGTACAATAACTAAATTGACTGTTCAGGAAACAAAGAGTTTTTTTTGGTTCATAAATTGTCCTTTATCCTAAGGCTAACAATTTGGAGAAAATTTTATCTTAGCAGAGAGTACAAAATCACCTATAGGATGAGGCTGAACTTTGTCAAAAAGAGGTTTTGGCTGAGTGTGGTGGCTCACACCTGTAATTCTAGCACTTTGGGAGGCCAAGGCAGGCAGACTGCCTGAGCTCAGGAGTTCAAGACCAGCCTGGGCAACATGGTGAAACCCCATCTCTACTAAAATACAAAAAATTAGCTGGGCATGGTGGCACCTGCCTATAATCCCAGCTACTCAGGAGGCTAAGGCTTGAGAACTGCTTGAACCAGCAAGGCAGAATTTGCAGTGAGCCGAGATAGTGCCACTGCACTCCAGCCTGCGTGACAGAGACTGTCTCAAAAAAAAAAAAAAAAAAGAGGAGCCTTTGAAAAACTGATCAAGTGATCAAGAAGGAAAGAAGCCTTGGGACCATTTCTGTGGAGGAAAAACTACTGAACACTGACAAAAGAGGGAGAATCGGGGAGAAAATCCAATAACAGAGAAAGACAACTCAGACTATTTAGAAGAGAGGGCTGAGAGAAAAAAACACCTCTAGTTGCCAATGTGGCCTAGAGGACTATGGGGAACAGAAATAATAGAATTTGCATATCTGAATGCTACAAACATGGAGACTGCACATGTATAATACAAGTGAATATCTACAGAAATATTCCAACTACAGAAAGTCTATTTTGAGATCACTTTAGAGTCTGGCAGCATTTAGTGAGTTCCAGGCCTTCAGAATCAATGCTTTAAATGCTTTGGTCATACAAAAAATTAGGCAGGAGTGGTGACGCACACCTGTATTCCCAGCTACTCCGGAGGCTTAGGCAGGAGAGTTGCTTGAATCTGGGTGGTGGAGGTTGCAGTGAGTCGAGATCACACCACTGCACTCCAGCCCAGGCAACAAAGCAAGACTCTGTCTCAGGAATGAACAAATAAAATAAATAAATAAATGCTTTGGTCTGTTTGCTCTAGTCACTATCTTCCAACTTAAGTTTGACTTGAATATTCTTCATAGCAGTTTCACAAAGCACTGGGATTATTCCTCAGTTTCCACCTGTAAGACAAGAAGGGGGCAGGAGGGGCCAAGATAGCCGATTAGAAACAAGATGGCTCTCATAGAGAAGAATGACAACAGCAAGTGAATTCAGCACCTTCAACTGAAATGTCCAGGTTCTCACACTGGGACTGATTAGGAGGATGGCATGACCCACAGACAACAAAAAAAGCAGGGTGTGGCAATGGCCCACCCAGGAGCACTGGGGAGCCAAAGGAACCCCCACCCCCAGCCAAGGGAAGCAGTGAGTGATTGTGTAACCCCACTCAGGAAACCATACTTCTCCTACGGATCTTTGCAACCATGGATCAGGAGATCCCCTCATGAACCCAGGCCACCAGGGCCTTACTTAGGTCCAATATACAGAGCTGTGCGGAGTCTTGGCAGAGGAGTTGCTCAGGCTCACACGTAAACCCAGGAGTTTTACAGACTCCACCCTTGGGAATCCCAGCAAGGTGAGAAATCCATCCGTACCCTCCCCTAGGAAGAGGGCTGAATCCTGGGAACCAAGCAGTGTCATTCTGCGGGCCTCACTTCCATGGCACCTCAACCCACTGGCTTGGAATTCTAGCCAGCCAGTGCAACAGGCTAGAGACTGCCTAAAATGGATGAGTTCCCAGGGGGAGGGGCGGCTGCCATTTCTGCAGTTCAGTTGACCCAGCTGTTCTAGCCTGCTCCAAAGAATCCAGGTGGTCCTGATGAGGAGGAGTCCCTCACAGGGCAGCACAGCTGCTGTGCCAGATCGTGGCCAGACTGCTCTTTTAAGTGGGACCCCAATCCATCCCTCCTCACTGGGTGGGGCCTCCCTGAGGGAATTTCAGCAACTCCAGCCAGGGTTATATGAACAGTACTCTGATCTCTCCCTGGGACAAGCCCCTAGGGGGAGGAGTGGCCAATGTCTCTACGGTTCAGTTGACTAAGCCTTTCTTCTTATTATTTTTTTATACTTTAAGTTTTAGGGTACACGAATGACTCAGCCTTTCTAAGCTGGCTGGCTCTGGAGAGTCCAGGCAGTCTGGGCAAGGAACGGTTACACCCAGTGCAGCACACCTGATTACCAAAAAGCAACCAGACTGCATCTTTAAGCAGGTCCCTGATCCTGTCCCTCCTGATTGGGTGAGACCTCCTAACGGGGATCTCCAGACACCTTCTACAGCAGCATCCAGGCTGGCAACAGGTCAGTACTGCCCCCCCTACCCCCCCCCCCCACCACCCCACCGGGATGGAGCTCCCAGGGGAAGGAGCAGGCTGCCATCTTAGCTGTTTCACAGCCTTCACTGGTGATATACCTACAGGTAAAGGAAAGACCAAGACAACTAGGGTCTGCAGCAATCCCCCAGCAAACTACAGCAGCCCTGTGGAAAAGTGCACTGACTGTTAAAAGAAAAACAGAAAACAACAACAAGAGTATCAACAAAAAAGACACCACAAAAACCCCATTTAAAGGTCAGCAACTGGCCAGACGTGGTGGCTCATGCCTGTAATCTCAGACTTTGGGAGGCCGAGGAGGGCGGATCACCTGAGATCAGAAGTTTGAGACCAGCCTGGCCAACATTGTGAAGCCCCACCTCTACTAAAAATACAAAAATTAGCCGGGCATGATGGCAGGCGCCTGTAATCCCAGCTACTCTGGAGGCTGAGGCATGAGAATGGCTTGAACCCGGGAGGTGGAGGTTGCAGTGAGCCAAGATTGTGCCACTGCACTCCAGCCTGGGTGACAGAGCTAAACTCAGTCTCAAAAAAAAAAATCAGCAACCTCAGCTGGGCAGAGTGGCTCACGCCTATAATCCCAGCACTTTAGGAGACTGAAATGGGCAGATCACGAGGTTGAGGCTGCAGTAAGCTGAGATTGTGCCACTGTACTCTAGCCTGGGCAACAGGGCGAGACTCCGTCTCAAAAAACAAAAAACAAAAAAACAAAAAACAAAAAACAAAAAACAAAAAAAAAAAGATCAGCAACCTCAAAAATCAAAGGTAGATAAGCCCACAAAGATGAGAAATAATGCAAAAAACATTGAAAACTCAAAAAGCCAGAGTGCCTCTTCTCTAAATGACCACAACACCTCTTCAGCAAGGGGACAGAACTGGGCTGAGGCTGAGATGGCTGAACTGATAGAAGTAGGCTTCAGAAGGTGGGTGATAATGAACTTGGCTGAGCTAAAGGAGCATGTTGCAACCCAATGCAAAGAAGCTAAGAATCATAATAAAATGGAGGAGCTTCTAAACAGTATAGCCAGTTTAGAGAGGAGCATAACTGACCTGATGGAGCTGAGAAACACAAGATGAGAAATTCACAATGCAACCACAAGTATCAATAGCAGAATAGACCAAGCAGAGAAAAGAATCCCAGGGCTTGAAAACTGTCTTTCTGAAATAAGATAGGCAAATAAGAATAGAGAAAAAAGAATGAAAAGGAATGAACAAAACCTCGAGAAATATGGGACTATGTAAAAAGACCAAACCAATGACTGATTGGGGTGCCTGAAAGACATGAGAAGAACGGAATCAAATTAGAAAACATACTTCAGGATATCATCCAGGAGAACTTCTCCAACCTAGCAAGAAGGGCCAACATTCAAATTCAGGAAATCCAGAGAACTCCAGTAAGATGATCAATCCCAAGAAACATAATCATCAGATTCTCCAAGATCAAAATGAAAGAAAAAATGTTAAGGGCAGCCAGAGAGAAAGGCCAGGCCACCTACAAAGGGAAACACATCAGACTAACAGCAGACCTCTCAGTGGAAACCCTACTAGCCAAAAAAGATTGGGGACCAATAGTCAACATTCTTTTTTTTTTTTTTTTTTGAGGTGGAGCTTCATTTCACTCTTCCTGCCCAGGATAGAGTACAATGGTGCAATCCCAGCTCATTGCAACCTCCACCTCCCGGGTTCAAGTGATTCTCCTGCCTCAGCCTCCCAAGTAGCCAGGATTACAGGTGTATGCCACCACACCCAGCCGATTTTTGTATTTTTAGTAGAGATGGGGTTTTGCCATGTTGGCTAGGCTGGTCTCGAACTCCTGACCTCAGGTATCTACCCACCTCAGCCTCCAAAAGTGATGGGATTACAGACGTGAGCCACCGCACCTGGCCTCAACATTCTTAAAGAATTTCCAACCCAGAATTTCATATCCAGCCAAACTAAGCTTAGTAAGCAAAGGAAAAATAAGATTCTTTTCAAACAAGCAAATGCTGAGGGTATTCATCATTGTCTTGAAAGAGCTCCCGAAAGAATCACTAAATATGGAAAGGAAAAACTTTCCTTTCCGCTGCCAGCCACTACAAAACACACTGAAGTACACAGACGAGTGACACTATGAAGCAACCACATAAACAAGTCTAACAAATAACCAGCTAGCATCATGATGACAGGATCAAATTCACATATACCAATATTCACCTTAAATGTAAATGAGCTAAATGCCCCAATTAAAAGACACAGAATGGCAAAATGTATAGAGTCAAGACCCATCAGTATGCTGTCTTCAGGAAATCCATTTCATGCTTGGAGGAGCCAAGATGGCCGAATAGGAACAGCTCCGGTCTACAGCTCCCAGCATCAGCGACGCAGAAGACGGGTGATTTCTGCATTTCCAACTGAGCTTTGAAGACAGTAGTGGTTCTCCCAGCACACAGCTTGAGATCTGACAACGGGCAGACTGCCTACTCAAGTGGGTCCTTGACCCACGAGTAGCCTAACTGGGAGGCACCCCCAGTAGGGGCGGACTGACACCTCACACGGCCGGGTACTCCTCTGAGACAAAACTTCCAGAGGAACAATCAGGCAGCAGCATTTGCGGTTCACCAACATCTGCGCTTCTGCAGCCACCGCTGCTGAAACCCAGGCAAACAGGGTCTGGAGTGGACCTCTAGCAAACTCCAACAGACCTGCAGCTGAGGGTCCTGTCTGTTAGAAGGAAAACTAACAAACAGAAAGGACATCCACACCAAAAACCCATCTGTACGTCACCATCATCAAAGACCAAAGGTAGATCAAACCACAAAGATGGGAAAAAAACAGAGCAGAAAAACTGGAAACTCTAAAAATCAGAGCGCCTCTCCTCCTCCAAAGGAACGCAGCTCCTCACCAGCAACAGAACAAAGCTGGAGGGTGAATGACTTTGAAAAGTTGAGAGAAGGCTTCAGAAGATCAAACTACTCCGAGCTACAAGAGGAAATTCAAACCAACGGCAAAGAAGTTAAAAGCTTTGAAAAAAAATTTGACGAATGGATAACTAGAATAACCAATGCAGAGAAGTCCTTAAAGGACCTGATGGAGCTGAAAACCAAGGCACCAGAGCTACGTGACGAATGCAGAAGTCTCACCAGCCGATGCGATCAACTGGAAGAAAGGGTATAAGTGACGGAAGATCAAATGAATGAAATGAAGCGAGAAGTTTAGAGAAAAAAGAATAAAAAGAAACAAACAAAACCTCCAAGAAATATGGGACTTTGTGAAAAGACCAAATCTACATCTGACTGGTTTACCTGAAAGTGACGGGGAGAATGGAACCAAGTTGGAAAACACTCTGCAGGATATTATCCAGGAGAACTTCCCCAATCTAGCAAGGCAGGCCAACATTCAAATTCAGGAAATACAGAGAATGCCACAAAGATACTCCTCGAGAAGAGCAACTCCAAGACACATAATTGTCAGAATCACCAAAGTTGAAATGAAGGAAAAAATGTTAAGGGCAGCCAGAGAGAAAGGTGGGGTTACCCACAAAGGCAAGCCCATCAGACTAACAGCTGATCTCTTGGCAGAAACTCTACAAGCCAGAAGAGAGTGGGGACCAATATTCAACATTCTTAAAGAAAATAATTTTCAACCAGAATTTCATATCCAGCCAAACTAAGCTTCATAAGTGAAGGAGAAATAAAATACTTTACAGACAAGCAAATGCTGAGAGATTTTGTCACTACCAGGCCTGCCCTAAAAGAGCTCCTGAAGGAAGCACTAAACATGGAAAGGAACAACCAGTACCAGCCACTGCAAAAACATGCCAAATTGTAAAGACCATCAATGCTAGGAAGAAACTGCATCAACTAACGAGCAAAATAACCAGCTAACATCATAATGACAGGATCAAATTCACACATAACAATATTAACTTTAAATGTAAATGGGCCAAATGCTCCAATTAAAAGACACAGACTGGCAAACTGGATAAAGAGTCAAGACCCATTAGTGTGCTGTATTCAGGAAACCCACCTCACATGCAGAGACACACATAGGCTCAAAATAAAGGGATGGAGGAAGATCTACCAAGCAAATGGAAAACAAAAAAAGGCAGGGGTTGCAATTCTAGTCTCGGATAAAACAGACTTGAAACCAACAAAGATCAAAAGAGACAAAGAAGGCCATTACAGAATGGTAAAGGGATCAATTCAACAAGAAGAGCTAACTATCCTAAATATATATGCACCCAATACAGAAGAACCCAGATTCATAAAGCAAGTCCTTAGTGACCTACAAAGAGACTTAAACTCCCACACAATAATGGGAGACTTTAACACCCCACTTTCAACATTAGACAGATCAACGAGACAGAAAGTTAACAAGGATACCCAGGAACTGAACTCAGCTCTGCACCAAGTGGACCTCACAGACATCTACAGAACTCTCCACCCCAAATCAACAGCATATACATTCTTTTCAGCACCACACCTACTCCAAAATTGACCACATAGTTGGAAGTAAAGCACTCCTCAGGAAATGTAAAAGAACAGAAATTATAAGAAACTGTCTCTCAGACCACAGTGCAATCAAACTAGAACTCAGGATTAAGAAACTCACTCAAAACCACTCAACTACATGGAAATTGAACAACCTGCTCCTGAATGACTACTGGGTAAATAATGAAATGAAGGCAGAAATAACAATGTTCTTTGAAACCAACGAGAACAAAGACACAACATACCAGAATCTCTGGGACACATTCAAAGCAGTGTGTAGAGGGAAATTTATAGCACTAAATGCCCCCAAGAGAAAGCAGGAAAGATCTAAAATTGACACCCTAACATCACAATTAAAAGAACTAGAGAAGCAAGAGCAAACACATTCAAAAGGTAGCAGAAGGCAAGAAATAACTAAGATCAGAGCAGAACTGAAGGAAATAGAGACACAAAAAACCCTTCAAAAAATTAATGAATCCAGGAGCTGGTTTTCTGAAAAGATCAACAAAATTGATAGACCACTAGCAACACTAATAAAGAAGAAAAGAGAAAAGAATCAAATAGACGCAATAAAAAATGACAAAGGGGATACCACCACCGATCCCACAGAAATACAAACTACCATCAGAGAATACTATAAACACCACTATGCAAATAAACTAGAAAATCAAGAAGAAATGGATGAATTCCTCGACACATACATCCTCCCAAGACTAAATCAGGAAGAAGTTGAATCTCTGAATAGACCAATAACAGGCTCTGAAATTGAGGCAATAATCAATAGCTTACTAATGAAAAAAAGTCCAGGACCAGATGGATTCACAGCCGAATTCTACCAGAGGTACAAAGAGGAGCTGATACCAATCCTTCTGAAATTATTCCAATCAATAGAAAAAGAGGGAATCCTCCCTAACTCATTTTATGACGCCAGCATCATCCTGATACCAAAGCCTGGCAGAGACACAACAAAAAAAGAGAATTTTAGACCAATATCCTTGATGAACACTGATGCAAAAATCCTCGATAAATTACTGGCAAACCGAATCCAGCAGCACATCAAGAAGCTTATCCACCATGATCAAGTGGGCTTCATCCCTGGGATGCAACGCTGGTTCAACATATGCAAATCAATAAATGTAATCCAGCATATAAACAGAACCAAAGACAAAAACCACATGATTATCTCAATAGAGGCAGAAAAGGCCTTTGACAAAATTCAACAACCCTTCATGCTAAAAACTCTCAATAAATTAGGTATTGATGGGACGTATCTCAAAACAATAAGAGCTATGTATGACAAACCCACAGCCAATATCATACTGAATGGGCAAAAACTGGAAGCATTCCCTTTGAAAACTGGCACAAGACAGGGATGCCCTCCCTCACCACTCCTATTCAACACAGTGTTGGAAGCTGTGGCCAGGGCAATCAGGCAGGAGAAGGAAATAAAGGGTATTCAATTAGGAAAAGAGGAAGTCAAATTGTCCCTGTTTGCAGATGACATGATTGTGTATCTAGAAAACCCCATCGTCTCAGCCCCAAATCTCCTCAAGCTGATAAGCAACTTCAGCAAAGTCTCAGGATACAAAATCAATGTACAAAAATCACAAGCATTCTTAAACACCAATAACAAACAAACAGAGAGCCAAATCATGAGTGAACTCCCATTCGCAATTGCTTCAAAGAGAATAAAATACCTAGGAATCCAACTTACAAGGGATGTGAAGGACCTCTTCAAGGAGAACTACAAAGCACTGCTCAAGGAAATAAAAGAGGATACAAACAAATGGAAGAACATTCCATGCTCATGGGTAGGAAGAATCAATATCATGACAACAGCCATACTGCCCAAGGTAATTTATAGATTCAATGCCATCCCCATCAAGCTACCAATGACTTTCTTCACAGAATTGGAAAAAACTACTTTAAAGTTCATATGGAACCAAAAAAGAGCCCGCATTGCCAAGTCAATCCTAAGCCTAAAGAACAAAGCTGGAGGCATCACACTACCTGACTTCAAACTATACTACAAGGCTACAGTAACCAAAACAGCATGGTACTGGTACCAAAACAGAGATATAGACCAATGGAACAGAACAGAGCCCTCAGAAATAATGCCGCATATTTACAACTATCTGATCTTTGACAAACCTGAGAAAAACAAGCAATGGGGAAAGGATTCCCTATTTAATAAATGGTGCTGGGAAAACTGGCTAGCCGTATGCAGGAAGCTGAAACTGGATCCCTTCCTTACACCTATACAAAAAATTAATTCAAGATGGATTAAAGACTTACATGTTAGACCTAAAACCATAAAAACTCTAGAAGAAAACCTAGGCAATACCATTCAGGACACAGGCATGGGCAAGGACTTCATGACTAAAACACCAATAGCAATAGCAACAAAAGCCAAAATTGACAAATGGGATATAATTAAACTAAAGAGCTTCTGCACAGCAAAAGAAACTACCATCAGAGTGAACAGGCAACCTACAGAATGGGAGAAAATTTTTGCAACCTACTCATCTGACAAAGGGCTAATATCCAGAATCTACAATGAACTCAAACAAATTTACAAGAAAAAAACAACCCCATCAACAAGTGGGTGAAGGATATGAACAGACACTTCTGAAAAGAAGACATTTATGCAGCCAAAAAACACATGAAAAAATGCTCATCATCACTGGCCATCAGAGAAATGCAAATCAAAACCACAATGAGATACCATCTCACACCAGTTAGAATGGCAATCATTAAAAAGTCAGGAAACAACAGGTGCTGGAGAGGATGTGGAGAAACAGGAACACTTTTACACTGTTGGTGGTACTGTAAACTAGTTCAACCATTCAGTGTGGCGATTCCTCAGGGATCTAGAATTAGAAATACCATTTGACCCAGCCATCCCATTACTGGGTATATACCCAAAGGATTACAAATCATGCTGCTATAAAGACACATGCACACGTATGTTTATTGCGGCACTATTCACAACAGCAAAGACTTGGAACCAACCTAAATGTCCAACAATGATAGACTGGATTAAGAAAATGTGGCACATATACACCATGGAATACTATGCAGCCATAAAAAATGATGAGTTCATGTCCTTTGTAGGGACATGGATGAAACTGGAAACCATCATTCTCAGCAAACTATCGCAAGGACAAAAAACCAAACAGTGCATGTTCTCACTCATAGGTGCTAATTGAACAATGAGAACACATGGACACAGGAAGGGGAACATCACACACCAGAGACTGTTGTGGGGTGGGGGGAGCGGGGAGGGATAGCATTAGGAGATATACCTAATGCTAAATGACGAGTTAATGGGTGCAGCACACCAACATGGCACATGTATACATACGTAAAAAACCTGCATGTTGTGCACATGTACCCTAAAACTTAAAGTAGAATAATAAAATAAAATAATAACAATAAATAAAAAAAAGGAGGGAAATTCTGACACGTCATGTACAGCATGGAAGAACACTGAAGACATTATGCCAAGTGAAATAACCCAGTCACAAAAGGACAAATACTATATGATTCCACTTGTGTGAAGTACTTAGAATAGCCAAATTCATAGATATAAATTAGGATGGTGGTTGCCAGGGGCTCAGGGAGAGGGAATGCAGAGTCAGTGTTCAATTGGTATGGAGTTTCAGCTTGGGATGACGAAAACATTCTGATGAAGAACAGTGGTGATGGTTGCATGACAATGTGAATGTACTCAATGCTACTGAACTGTACACTCAAACATAGTTAAAGTGCCAAATTCTATGTTATGTATATTTTACCACAATAAAAAAGGCATTGCCCCCCCGCCAAAAAAAGAAATCCATTTCACATGCAAAGACACACATAGGCTCAAAATAAAGGGATGGTGGAAAACTTACCAAGCAATGGAAAACAGAAAAAAGCAGGAGTCGCAATCCTAGTTTCTGACAAAACAGACTTGAAAACAACAAAGATCAAAAAAAGACAAACGACATCACATAATGGTAAAAGGTTCAGTTCAACGAGAAGAGCTAACTATCCTAAGTACATATGCAACCAATACAGGAGCACCTAGATTCATAAAGCAAGTTCCTAAAGACCTACAAAGAGACTTAGACTCACACATAATAATAGTGGGAGACTTTAACACCCCACTGACAATATTAGACAAATCATAGAGACAGAAAATTAACAAAGATACTCAGGACCTAAATTCAGCTCTGGATCAAGCAGACCTGACAGATATCTACAGAACGCTCCACTCAAAAACAACAGATTATATATTCTTCTCATTGCCACATGGCACTTACTCTAAATTTGATTATATAATCACAATTATTAATAAAACACTCCTGAGCAAATGCAAAACGACTGAAATTACAACAAACTCTCTTAGAACACAGCACAATCAAATTAGAACTCAAGACTAAGAAATTCACTCAAAACCACATAACTACATGTAAACTGAACAACCTGCTCCTGAATGACTCCTGGGTGAATAAAATTAAGGCAGAAATCAAGAAGTTCTTGGAAACGAATGCAAAGAGACAACGTACTAGAATCTCTGGGATGCAGCTAAAACGGTGTTAAGAAGGAAATCTATAGCACTAAATGCCCACATCAAAAAGCTAGGAAGATACCAAATTAACAACCTAATGTCACAACTAAAAGAATTAGAGAACCAAGAGCAAACAAACACCAAAGCTAGCAGAAGACAAGAAATAACCAAGATCAGAGCTGAACTGAAGGAGACAGACACACAAAAAAATCAAGTTGGTTTCACCCCTGGCATGCAAGGTTGGTTCAACATACACAAATCAATAAATGTAATTCATCACATACACAGAACTAAAGACAGACACCACATGATTATCTCAACAGATGCAGAAAAGGCCTTCAGAAAATTCAACATCCCTTCATGTTAAAAACTCTCAATAAACTAGGGACTGAAGGAACATACCACAAAATAATAACAGCCATATATGACAAACCCACAGCTATTATCATATTAAATGGCAAAAGCTGGAAGCATTTCCCTTGAAAACCAGCACAAGACAAAGATGCACTGTCTCACCATTTCTCACAGTATTGGAAGTTCTGGCCAGGGTAATCAGGCAAGAGAAAGAAATAAAGGTATTCCAATAGGAAGAGAGAAAGTCAAATTACCTTTGTTTGCAGAAGACATGATCCTATATTTAGAAAATCACATTGTCTCGGCCCGAAAGCGTCTTAAGCTGATAAGCAACTTCAGCAAAATCTCAGGATACAAAATCAATGTGCAATAATCACTACCATTCCTATACAGCAACAACAGGCAAGCAGAGCTCAAATCATGAATGAATTCCCATTCATAATTGCTACAAAGAGAATAAAATACCTAGGAATACAACAAGGGAGGTGAAGGACCTCTTCAAGGAGAAGTACAAATCACTGGTCAAGGAAATAAGAGAGGACACAAACAAACGGAAAAACATTCCATGCTCATGGACAGGAAGAATCAATATTGTGAAAATGGCTATACTGCCCAAAGTAATTTATAGATTCAATGCTATTCCCATTAAACTACCATTCACGTTCTTCACAGAATTAGAAAAAAAACTACTTTAAAATTCATATGGTACCAAAAAAGAGCCCGTATAGCCAAGACAATCCTAAGGAAAAAGAACAAAGCTAGAGGCATCATGTTACCAGACTACAGGGCTACAGTAACCAAAACAGCAAGGTACTGGTACAAAAACAGACACACAGACCAATGGAACAAAACAGAGAACTCAGAAATAAGATGGCACACCCACAATCATCTGATCTTTGACAAACCTGACAAAAACAAGCAATGAAGAAAGGATTCCCTATTTAATAAATGGTGTTAGGAGAGCTGGGTAGCCATATGCAAAAAATTGAAACTGGATCCCTTCCTTACAATTTATGCAAAAATTATCTCAAGATGGATTAAAGACTTCAATGTAAAACCCAAAACTATAAAAATCCTAGAAGAAAATCTAGGCAATACCATTCCAGACATAGGCACAGGCAAAGATTTCACGATGAAAACGCCAAAAACAACTGCAACAAAAGCAAAAATTGACAAATGGGATCTAATTATACTAAGGAGCTTCTGCACAGCAAAAGAAACTATCATCAGAGTGAACAGACAACCTACAGAATTGGAGAAAATTTTTGCAATCTGTGCATCTGACAAACATTTAATATCCAGAGTCTACAAGGAACTTAAATTTATAAGAAAAAAACAACCAACCCCATTAAAAAGTGGGCAAAGAACATGAACACTTTTCGAGAAAAGAATTCATGCAGCCAACAAACATGAAAAAAAACTCAATATCACTGATTAGAGAAATGCAAATCAAAACCACAATGAGATACCATCTCATGCCAGTCAGAATGGCGATTATTAAAAAGTCCAGAAACAGACGCTGGCGAGGTTGTGGAGAAAAAGAAATGCTTTTACACTGTTAGTGGGAGTGTTAGGAATTAGTTCAACTATTGTGGAAGACAGCGTGGCGATTCCTCAAAGATCTAGAGGCAGAAATACCATTTGACCCAGCCATCTCATTACTAGGTATATACCCAAAGGAATATAAATCATTCTATTACAAAGATACATGCATGCGTATCTTCACTGCACCACTATTCACAATAGCAAAGACATGGAATCAACCCCAACGCCCATCAATGATAGACTGGATAAAGAAAATGTGGTAAACATACACCACAGAATACTATGCAGCCATAAAAAGGAAAGAGATCATGTCCTTTGCAGAGACATGGATGGAGCTGGAAGCTGTTATCATCCTCAGCAAACTAACACAGGAAAAGAAAACCAAACACCACATGTTCTCACTTATAAGTGTGAGCTCAACGATGAGAACACATGGACATATTGGGGTGGGGGGGGACACACACACTGGGGCCTTTAGGAGGGAGGGGTTGGGGGAGGGATAGCATCAGGAAGAATAGCTAATGGATGCTAGGCTTAATACCAAGGTGATGGGTTGATCTGTGCAGCAAACCACCACGGCATATGTTTACCTAGGTAACAAACCTGCACATCCTGCACATGTACCCCATAACTTAAATGCTGAAGGAAAAAAAATTGGCTGGGTGTGGTGGCATGCCCCTGTAGTCGCAGCTACTCAGGAGGCTAGAGCAGGAGGATGGCTTGCACCCAGGAGTTTAAAGCTGCAGTGAGCTATGATTGTGTCACTGCACTCCAGCCTGGCAACAGAGTGAGACCCTGTCTCTAAAAAAAATTATAAATAAATAAATAATGTAGGTAAATGTTCTCACTGCAACAAAATATATGAGAGATAATGAATGTGTTAATTAGCTTGGTATAATCATTCCATATATATATATTTTATATATATATATACACACACACACACACATCAACATATCACATAGTACCCCGTAACTATACACAATTCTTTTTTCTATTAAAAATAAAAAGAGGCCAGGTGCAGTGGCTCACGCCTGTAATCCCAGCACTTTGGAAGGCCAAGGCGGGCAGATCACAAGGTCAGCAGATCGAGACCATCCTGGTCTAACTCGGTGAAACCCCGTCTCTACTAAAAATACAAAAAATTAGCCAGGCGTGGTGGCGGGTGCCTGTGGTCCCAGCTACTCGGGAGGCTGAGGCAGGAGAATGGTGTGAACCTGGGAGGCGCAGCTTGCAGTGAGCCGAGATCGCGCCACTGCACTCCAGCCTGGGTGACAGAGCGAGACTCCGTCTCAAAAAAACAATAAAAATAAATAAATAAATAGAATAAAATAAAAACAGAAATAGAGAAAAAAAAAGGACAAAAAGGGATCAAAGTTAAAGTCTGTCTACAAATCTTTCACAACTAAGTTTTCAGATATACTTAGGTTTACCATGGCTACATACTGGGCAATAAGTACTCACTCTTTAAGAGCTCAGTTTTACTAAGGTATTGGAGGTCATGGAGAAGGATAGCTTCCCTCTGATTGAACTAAGGTAAGCAGGAGTTTTTTAAAAATTTAAGGAAAACAACAACAACAACAACACACACACACACAGGCCAAGGCAAGAGGATTGCTTGAGCCCAGGAGTTCAAAACTAGCCTAAGCAACATAGTGAGACCTCATCTCTACAAAAACAAAAAACAAAAACTAGGGGAAACCAAGGAGAACAAAATACACCAAAACTGAGTGATGGATGAATACTGACTACAGATTAAATTTACCTGAAATCTAAACACAAATGCAACAGGCTAACAGTTTATAAAATGATTTCTTTCATTTCAACCCTATCTAAGCTGACTTTTAAAGATGATCAAATTGTGTTGGCACTGTTTTTAGCTTTGATTAGGTGCTCCTTGATTCATATTAACTGCTTCTAGAACATTACAATTTACTCTCAAATTTAATAAGCTGTTCTTTTAGGCTCATAACACTTGATAACGCAAACTTGCCTGGTTACCAGAAGCAAGAAGAATACTTTTTAAAAAAGATACAGATCCCTAGCTTCATTTTCAGAGCTACTGAATCAGAGTATCTGAGTAGAGTGATAAAAAAACACTTTTTAGAAAGCTCCATCAGTGCTTGCCAGGGGACTGGGAAAATATGGAGTGACTGCTTAATGGTTACAAGGGTTTCCTTTGGGCGATGACAAGTGTTCTGGAATCAGGCAGTGGCAATAGCTGCACATCACTGTGAATATACTAAAAAAACCACTGGATTATATACTTAAAATAGTTTAAGCTGGGCACAGGAGTTCATGCCTATAATCCTAGCACTTTGGAAGGCCAAGGTAGGAGGATCACTTGAGGCCAGGAGTTTGAGACCAGACTGAGCTGGTGAGAACCCATCTCTAAAAAAATTGTTTTTTAATTAGCCAGGTGCCTCAGCACAGTCTGTGGTCCCAGCTACTCAGAAGGCTGAAGTGGGAGGATCACCAGAGTCCACGTAGCTGAGGTTGCAGGGAGCTGTGATCACACCTCAGCCTCCCAAGTAGCTGGGACCACAGACCCATGCCACCACACCCAGCTAATATTTTGTATTTTTGGTAGAGACACGGTTTTACCATGTTGCCCAGGCTGGTCTCAAACTCCTGAGCTCAAGTGATCTGCCCACCTCGGACTCCCAAAGTGCGGGGATTACAGGCATGAGCCACCGGGCAAGAGTAACAAATATTTTAAAATGAGCTGCGTGTGGTGGTGGACATCTGTAGTCTCAGCTACTTGGGAGGCTGAGGCAGGAGGATCACTTGAGCCCAGGAGTTTGAGGCTGTGGTAAGCTATGGTCATGACATTGTACCCTAGCCTGGGTGACAGAGCAAGACTCTGTCTCAAATAATTAAAAAAAAAAAAATCTGAAACTACTATACATGTATAAAGAAAATGAACAATTAAATATTAATAAATGGATGGTGAAGGGCCAGGCGCAGTGGCTCACGCCTGTAATCCCAGCACTTTGGGAGGCCGAGGCGGGTGGATCACGAGGTCAGGAGATCGAGACCATCCTGGCTAACACGGCGAAACCCTGTCTCTACTAAAAATACAAAAAAAAAAAAATTTAGCCAGGCGTGGTGGCAGGCGCCTGTAGTCCCAGCTACTCGGGAGGCTGAGGCAGGAGAATGGCAGGAACCCGGGAGGCGGAGATTCCAGTGAGCCGAGATTGCGCCACTGCACCCCAGCCTGGGCGACAGAGCAAGACTCCATCTCAAAAAATGAAAATAAAAAAGTAAAAAAATAAATGGATGGCGAATAGAAGCCAGATTTCTTGCTGTTGGGGTGGTAGGTTACAGATAGACAAGTCAGGAGAAGGCTAGAATGTGGTAATGGATTACAGCTGGAAATATGAATATAAACTCTTGTTTAGTTTAATACAGACACAAACTTACATATAGAATTATAGATATGTATATAGAATTAGTAATATACACATATATTTCCTTACTATGTCAGCTGGAGAGAATCCACAAGCCGCAACACCCCAGTAGCAAGAAGCACACCTAAAATGCAGATCTTGGTTATTAACCTTTCTCAGTAAAAGGAGAAATGGCTGATCCTAGGCCAAGGCAGCAAACAAAAGATGAGTCTGGATAATCTTGCACTCCCAGAAAGGAAGTACTCAATAAGTATACATAAATAATAGTGATATGTCAAAGGCATACAGGTGCAAAGTGAAAGGGGTCCCAACAGACAATGCCAGAAAAAAAATTGAAATACAGAATATAGTAGTATTGGATTATAACCCAAGGTATCAACATGTACAAGTCCACACTGATTAGTAAAGTGAATAAATGAGAGACATTGAGTAAGTCTTCCATTAAGAACTAAATGAGAGAGAATGAGTAAGTCTTCCATGAAGAACTGCAGATAGTTTATGGAGACATCTCCTCTCTAGGAGGAAGAGCATGTAAGTGTGGCCTGGGTAGAGTGACTTTCTTCCAAAGAATACAGCATGGAAAGAGGAGAAAAAAAGAGTAACTGTACTGTAGAGAAACCTGACAAATACTATTATCAGTCAGGTGATCAAGGTTAATGCTAATAGTGCTAAGTCATGTTGATAGTATGTACCCTTGATAAGATGTGATAAAAATGACATTTTACCTCTGTGATCCTCTTCCTCAAAGCCATAACCCCAGCCTAATCATGAGAAAAACTTAAGACAAATTCTAATAGTGGAGCATCCTACACTTACCTCACTGTACTCCTTAACACTGTCAAGTTCATCAAAAACAAGGAAAGTCTCAGAAACTGTCATGCCAAGAGAAGGCTAAGGAGACATGATAACTAAATGTAATGCGGTATCCTGGATGGGACCTTGGAACAGAAAAAGGACATTCAAAAAACTAGGGCAATCTGAATAAAGTATGAACTTTAGTTAACAATCATTTATTAATATTGGTTTTTTATTTGGGACATATGTATCATCCCAATATAAGATGTTAATAGAGGCAACTGGTATAAAGGTGTACAGGAAACCTCTGTACTATCTTCACAGTTTTTCTGTACATCTAAAACCACTCTACTAAAGCAAAAAGTTTATTTTAAAAAGTTTCTCAGGTAACTCTGATGGTTTGGAAGCCATTAAGCAACGACTCCATCCTCTTCAGAGAAAACATCTACATCTCTAGTTACTTTACCTCATATTGACTTTGTGTCACTCACAGCCTTTATCTCTACGTCAAATCCTGCCCCCATCCTGGTTTCACGTCTATATCCCATCTCAGTTTGACCACTTAAGTTCTTTGACTTCTCATGATTAAAAACCTTTTCTACTCCACTTAAGCCACTTACTTTATTTTTGTTTTTCAGAATTTTTGTTAATATCTTTGGTCATTTTTCTGCTGTGGCAATCATTTTCCTATCGATTTGTAAGAGGAAAACCGATGCTGTCATTTTTGTTGCATATTTTTTAAAACTGTGATGAAATATACATAACATACTGAGGCAAAAGAATTGCTTGAACCAGGGAGGCAGAGGTTGCAGTGAGTCGAGATCATGCCACTGCACTCCAGCCTGGGAGACAGAGCAAGACTCCATCTCAAAAAAAAAAAAAAATATATATATATATATATATATATACACACACACACACACACACACACATATACACACACACACACATACACACCCACACCCACCATAAAATTTACCATTTTAACTATATTTAAATACAGATGGTCCTCAGCTTACAATGGTTCGACTTACAATAATTGGACTTTATAAATGGTGCAAAAGTCATACGTACTCACTAGAAACAGTACTTTGATTTTTGAATTTTTATCTTTTCCTAGGCTATTGTTATGTGGTAGTATACTCTCTTGTGATGCTGGGCAGCTCCCAGTCAGCCACACGATGACAGGGGTAAACAACCACGAGATGATCAACACTTTATTATAAAATAGGCTTCATGTTATTTTGTTCAACCGTAGGCTACTGTAAGTATGCTGAGTACATTTACAGAGGCTAGTCTAAGCTATGATGTTCAGTAGACTAGGTGTATTAATGCATTTTTAACTTAACAGTATTTTCAACTATTGTTTAGTTGGGATGTAACGCCATCCTAAGTCTAGAAGCACGGTTCAGAGTTCTGTGGCACTGAGTAACATCCACACTGTCATGCAATCATCACTACCATCTATCTCTAGAACTTGATCATCTTCTGTAACTGAAACCCATTTAACAAGAAAACTCATTTCCCACTTTTCCCAGCTCCTGGTAATCACCATTCTTTCTGTCTCCATGAACCTACTCTAGGCACTTCGTGCAAGTGCAATCATATGATATTTTTCCTTTTGTGTGACTAGATTATTTCACTTAGCATACTGACTTCAAAGTTCTGACACATGCTGTAGCATGTGTCACAATTTTTTTTCAATGCTCTCTACACAGCCAATACTTTCCTTTTTAAAGCTGAGTAATATTCCATTTACGTATATACCACATTTTGCTGAGTGGATATTGGGCTGTTTCTACCTTCTGGCTATTGTGAATAATGCTGCTATAAACATGGGTAAACAATGCAAATACATTTTTGATGCCTGTAGTTTTCTTGATAAATCCTTCCTTTGCTTTTAGATATAAAGCTTCTCTAGCCAAAGATCAGAATACATTCAATCTTATTTCAACTACTTTTGATGTTTAACTCTTTTCATCCACTTACCTATAATGCCAATTTTTATTTTTAAACCACACTCTTACTCCTTTATATGTTAATAACTAAATCTCTTTTCAGGCTTTCTAGTCTGTTCCACCAATACTCTGTCTTTCCATTCTTGTATCAATACTGTATTGTTTTTATTGTACAGCTTTCTAATACTAATTTTACTCCCTCCTCACCGTTTTTCTTTTTCAAAATTATCTTAATTCTCACCAAATGAATTTCAGAATTAATTATGACAAGGTAAAAATGTTGGTATCTGGGACAAAAAAAATATAAAAATTAAACCATATAAGTATTAGGGGAAAAATCCTTGGATAGAGAAAGCCTTTCCAAAATGTGACATAAAAGTCAAAAGTCTTTTTCTTTTTTTTTTTTTTTTTTTTTTTGAGACAGAGTCTCACTCTGTTGCCCAGGCTGGAGTGCAGTGGCGTGATCTTGGCTCACCACAACCTCCACCTCCCCAGTTCAAGCGGCGATTCTCCTGCCTTAGCCTCTCAAGTAGCTGGGATTACAAGCATGCAATACCATGCCCAGCTAATTTTTGCATTTTTAGTAGAGATTCGGTTTCATCATGTTGGCCAGGCTGCTTTGGAATTCCTGGCCTCAAGTGATCCACCCACCTCAGCCTAAATAAAAATTTAAAATTTCTACAATGTAAACATCATAAACAGAAATCAGAAAACAAGTGAAAACATTTGCAACACATATGAAAAATAATAATCCAAGAGGTATAACAAATCAGTGAAAAACAGAAAAATTACAAAAAAATATCAGAAGACATGAACAAAGAACAAAAAACACAAAAGTAAACATACGGAAGTATGCAAACTCATTCACAGTTTTGAAACTATAAAATAATGACATGACTTCTCACTTAAAAGTCTGACCAAGATTAAAACTGTTGGCAAGGGTTCGGGAAAACCAGCATTTTAATCCACTGCTGATGGGGATAAAAATTGGGATATATTCTCCTTGGAGAGGTATTTGGCAGAAACCATAAAAATTTAAACGCACAGTCTTCTCTTCTAGTAATTCTACTTCTGGGATTATCCTACAGGTGTACTTACACAAATATGTAAAGATAATATAAAAACACATTCAAGGAAGTGTTACTAGTATGCCCAAAACACTGGAGGGGAAATCTACATATCCATTTATACCTGGTTAAACAAATTATGGCGCATTTTTATCCTGAAAATTATCTTCAAGCATTTATCCTTTGTGTTACAAACAACCCAATTATACTCTTTTAGTTACTTAAAAATGTACAATTAAATTATTTTTGACTATAGTCACTCTGCTGTGACAGCAAATACTAGGTCTTATTGATTCTTTCTACTTTTTGTACCCATTAACCCTCCCCACTTCTCCAAAAAGCAACTTTCTTATTTTTTTATCTCTTCTTTTCTGAAGAACTTGTAAATATTAGGGGTGCCTCAGCATTTTAGGCTAGGTCTATTTTTATTCACTAACCCATGGTACCTAAATGTGTGAAGTTAGAAAACCTAATCCAGTCTCATGGCTTTGAATACCACTAATAAGCCACTGATTTCCAACTCTATATTTCTAGTCCTAGACCTTCTCTAAAACCCCAGATTTGTGTATGTAAATACCCACTTGACATCTTCACATGGATATCTAATAGGCATAACCAAACCAAAAAGGACTACAGAGAACTCTTTTGTTAATCTTCTCTATTCCAATAAATGCCACCAACATCCATCCATCACTTAAGCCAGAAATTCAGAAATGCTGATTCCATCTCTAAAACATACCACAAATTAAATTCATGTCTTCCCATCTCACTTGCTACCATCCTAATCCAAGCCACCATCATCTCTTGAACAGACTATTGCAAACACTTCCCAAATGATCTTCCTGCTTACATTCTTGTCACCACCTCCACCTTATACACACCCCCATCTTCTACAGGCAGTAGCCAGAGTGTGTGTTGTTGTTGTTTTTTAAGAGACGAGTTTCACTATGTTGCCCAGGCTGGCCTTAAGCTCCTGGGCTCAAGCGATCTGCACACCTCGGTCACCCAAGCAGCTAGGAGTACAGGTGTGTGCTTCTGCACCTGACTTGGAGTAATCATTCATTCATTCATTTATTGAGACAGGATCTCGTTCTGTAGCTCAGACTGGAGTGCAGTGGCATGATCATGGCGCACTGCAGTCTCAAGTGATCAATCCTCCCACCTGAGCCTCCCAAGTAGCTGAGACTGCAGGCACATGTTACCACATCCATCTAATTTTTGTATTTTTTGTAGAGACAGGGTTTTGCCATGTTGCCAAGACTGGTCTTGAACTGCTGGGCTCAAGTCATCCTCCTGCCTCGGCCTCCCAAAGTGCTGGGGGATTACAGGCTTGAATCACTGTGCCCAGCCGCAGAGTAATCTTTTAAAACTAAAAATCAAATTATATCACCGCCCTGCTTGAACTTTTTCATTGGTTTCCCATTCAAACTAAACTATGTGTATACAAAGCAGAATTAATGGAAAAGACACATGAAGAATTTTCAAAACATTTAAAATCCTCTTAGAGCTAGAAGATTGATAACATGCAGAACTAAGTAGTTACAAAAAAGAACCAATACAGAGTATGAACATACATGGGTTGAAATAAAGAACTCTTCAGATTAGGTATATAATAGATAAGCCAAAGAATGAATTAGTGAGCTAGAAGAACAAGTAGAGAAGACAGTCCCGGAAGACATCAGGAAGGGATTAGAAAAAAACAAAATATTAAAAGTTAAGAGACATACAGAAACTAGAAGTGACAAAATCCATACAACAGAATTCCTGTAAAGAGAAGAAAAAGAAGAAAACAAAGTATTTGAAAAAAATGACCAATAATTTTTCCATAAAGAGAAGAAAATGGAGAAAACAAAATATTTGAAAAAATGACCAGTAATTTCCTCCAAATAAGAAAAGGTGAAAGAACTCAGATTAAATTGTCTGGAATACATCCTGGGACACACAGTAGGCTCCCGACAAATTCAATATTTGATAAATGAGTGAGTAAACATGAATCCAAGGGCCAAACCAGGAAAATGAACTATACACAGACACATTACAACGAAACTGAAAAAGACAAAGGATTTCAAAATGTTCTAGAGAGGAAAAGAAATCAAACTGCCAACAGAACTTACCCCAAAGTAACATCAGAGATAAGAAAACAATGTAGTAATATTCTCAAAATGTTAAAGGGAAACTATTTAAAACCAAAATCATTACTCAAACTAAGCTACTGGTGATACTAAGCTATCAGCTATACCTGAGGGTTAACGAAAAATATTTTCAGACATCAAATGGCTTTAGAAGGACATGTAAATACCCTGTTTGAAAATCTGCTTTTGAGTAGGCACTCAAATAATAGAAATAAATCTATGGGCTGGGTACAGTGGCTCACACCTGTAATTCCAACACTTTGGAAGGCTGAGGTAGGAGGACTGCTTGAGGTCAGGAGTTGGAGACCAGCCTGGGCAACATAGTGAGACCCGTCTCTACAAAAAAATTTTTTAAAAAAGAAATATATGAGGACATTATGTAACATATGGGAGTAAGAGTGAGTTTATAATCTAATAAGTCTATTTCATACAAAAAGAAAAAGGACAAATATGTAAAAGAATACCCCTATCAATCAACAAGGCTTTTGGGAAAGGGTAGGGGTCAAGGAGAGGGAAAAGGCCCACAGGAAAGTGAGAAAGCACTTAAAGGACTTATCTGGCTTAGAGGGAAAATATACATTAAAATTTAAAAACTGTAGAAAATGAATAGAAATATAGATCTCAATAAATCAAATGGATGCCTTTGAAAACAAATGAACATTCAATCTATGTGACAGAAGGCAGAAAAAAAATTTTTTAAGTGTGGTAAATAGAATGTAGATAACTTCCAATATATATGTTACTACAATAAATGAAACTCACTAATCAAGAGTCTGTAAAAGTGGATAAACAGAATCCAGCAATATACTTTAAAAAAAAAAAGCAGACCACTAAAGAAGACCAAAAACGGTGAAAATAAAAAGACAGGAAGAAGACATACCTGGAAATATAAACCCAGGCTGGTAGATGGCCTGTTTTTTAAGGACCTATTTATGAATAATTGAGAGTCCTCCTGGTCTGGACTTTTACTCAAAGAGCCCAGTCTCGGCTTTCTGCCATTCCTGGGCCAATGGATTCCACTACTACATTAAAGCTCACACACTAAAGGTATCTTTTTATTTTCCCTATAGGACAAAGCTTCAACTTCTGTTCTCTGTTATGACTGTGTTCTTTTTCATTTCAGGCACCTGCAGATTCCCCTTTCTTTAAATGTTTTATTTCTATCTAGCTTTTCCATATTTGAAAAAGAAGGGGGCATCTCCAGTCTACCCTTTTGTCCAGAAGTCCCTAAAACATGTACTTTAGATTAAATACAACTGAGAGCAAAGTCCAAATTATTTTTTTCTTTTTGTTTTTTAAGTATTGAGACCAGGTCTTGCTTTGCTGCCTAGGCTAACCACAAACTCATGGCCTCAAGTAATCCTCCTGCTTCGGCCTCTCAAAAGTGCTGGGATGACAGGCATGAACCAATGCACCTGGCCTAAATTACTTAATTTCATCATCTATACTATGAAATGATAAAGTTAAATAAAAAGGCTATGAGAAGTAACTAAAATTATACCTTAGCACAGACCCCAGTGCATATAAAATATTCAAATTTACCACCCACTTTGTATTCTACCTAGAGAAAGTAAAGAGAGAACTCTGAGCATGGAATGCAAGTTCCTAACTTTATTTCAGTTCCAGCTTCCACTGAGCTGCAGCCGCTTTCAGGGCAAAAACGCTTTCTTCGAAATTGATTTGAGAAAAAAAGACAACTAGCAAAGGACCATATCACAGTACACAATTTTGAATGGTCCTTAAGGGTCATTCAGTTAGGAAAGTGACCATCACTTTTTATGTAGTGTGATCTGGGAGCGTGAGGTCCAAGATTCTATTCTGAGATCTACCAAAGACTTTTTGGTTGACCTTCATCAGTTCTCAGTATTTCTGTTTCTTCTTGAAAGTAAAATTAAATTAGATGACATTTAAGATCCTCTCGTTCCAAAATTCTGCTTCTTAAATAAGAGGTTTAGAATGATTTCACTCCAAATTCTAGTATTTTTTCTATGAATGCAAAATGATACCTTAAATTATTAGATGTTTTCTGCTGTTTTCCTCACATGCAAAAAATAAACCATTAGACATAAACACTAAGTAATTCCTACTTAAACCGAACAAGCAGCTTAATTCCCTCACATTTTTAAAGTGGTTTTGAAAAAAATACTGGAAAAAGCCTCGAAACAAATAGTTGTGCTTCTGAGATATTAACTGGACTTCCCTCCCTGCCTTAGCTATTTAAGCCATTCAAGTGAGAATTCAGTCTATAAAAAGGGAACATGCTCTCTTTATCATATTTTCCTAAAGTAATAGTTAATTTTCACCACAATGTTTTCTGGCAGTTATTCCATAACATTTTCCCACAAAAAGCTCATGGTTGCATTCCAGATCAAGAAATTAGCATCATTGCTTGAAGGCAGCATGCTCGTTAAGAGTCATCACCACTCCCTAATCTCAAGTACCCAGGGACACAAACACTACGGAAGGCCGCAGGGTCCTCTGCATAGGAAAACCAGAGACCTTTGTTCACTTGTTTATCTGCTGACCCTCCCTCCACTATTGTCCTATGACCCTGCCAAATCCCCCTCTGTGAGAAACACCCAAGAATGATCAATAAAAATAAATAAATTTAAAAAAAAAAATTACTTAGGCCGGGCACGGTGACGCCTGTAATCCCAGCACTTTGGGAGGCTGAGGCTGGCGGATCACGAAGTCAGGAGTTTGAGACCAGCCTGACCAACATGGTGAAACCCTATCTCTACTAAAAAGTACAAAAATTAGCCAGGCATGGTGGTGCGTGCTTGTAATCCCAGCTATTCAGGAGGCTGAAGCAGGAGAATCACTTGAATTCAGGAGGCGGAGGCTGCAGCGAGCCGAGATGGTGCCCTGCACTACAGCCTGGGCAACAGAGCGAGACTCCGTCTCAAAAAAAAAAAAAAAAAAAAAAAAAAAAGAAATTAGCATCATTTTTTTTTTAAATCACAAAATTGGCTGGGCGCGATGGCTTACTACACCTGTAATCGAGCACTTTGGGAGGCCAAGGCAGGTGGATCACGAGGTCAAGAGATCGAGACCATCCTGGCTAATATGGTGAAACCCCGTCTCTACTGAAAATACAAAAAATTAGCCAGGTGTGGTGGCAGGTGCCTGTAGTCCCAGCTACTCGGGAGGCTGAGGCAGGAGAATGGCTTGAACCCGGGAGGCGGACCTTGCAGTGAGCCGAAATCACACCACTGCACTCCAGCCTGGGCAACAGGGCGAGACTCCATCTCAAAAAATAATAATAATAAATAAAAATAAATTTAAAAAAAATCACAAAATCACAAAATTTAACCACCAACAGCATGCAAAAGGATGAAGAAAAAAGTACAGGCATCTACAATCTTTTACAATAAACTGTCCTCAACAATGTCCTTAAAACAATGTTCTTAAAAGTCCTTAAGGAATTTTTATGGTCTATTTTATAAAGTTCTCTAAAGTTTTAACTTTAGAATGGAGATGTATTGCTTTTATCAGCAAAAAAAAATTCTTTTAAAATAATAACAGATCCATTTCTACTTGGTTTCCTCTGGAGTCCTACAGCGTTCTGGGTAGAACTCAAGAGGAAGTAATACATGAGATGGCAGGTAATGGAGTGCTTCAGACAGTGGTAGACGAAACGAGATAAAAGGTACTTACATATTTTCTAACTCTAAATCCAGAATAGGGAAAGAAGCAAAAGATTTAGGACACAAGCTCAATCCAGTAAACAAAGGATTCATTTTTTATTGGTGCTGCTAAATATTATACCTTTTGGGAATCTGAGCCTGAGAAAGAATTCAGAAGACTATACAAAATAAATACATTACAGGCCAGGCACGATGGTTCACTCCTGTATTCCCAGCACTTTGTGAGGCCGAGGCGAGAAGATCACCTGAGGTCAGGAGGTCGAGACCAGCCTGGCCAACATGGTGAAACCCCGTCTCTACCAAAAATACAAAAATTAGCCGGGCGTGGTGGGCGCATGCCTGTAGTCCCAGCTACTCAGGAGGCTGAAGCAGCAGAATGGCTTGAACCCAGGAGGTGGAGGTTGCAGTGAGTCCAGATTGCACCACTATACTCCAGCCTGGGTGACAGAGTGAGACTCCGTCTCAAATAAATAAATAAATAAATAAATAAATCATTACAAATAGTCGGTTTGCTTTAGCTATATGTCTATTATTACTTTCAAAATTCCACAAAGGTAAACCTACAGGATAGAGTTCTATTTAGATAGTCCAATTGCCTGAAATAATAAACAACCAGTATCTACTAATCCTAGCCAAATCTAGGTAAAATACATTAGAAGGAAATTAGGAAAGTAAAAAATAAGCACTATAAAACTTGGGTTCTAATTGTAACTTGAAATTTCTAGTAAACTCTTTGGCTTTCAGTTTCCTCATTTTAAAATGATGTCCATTCCAATTCTAAAATTCTACCATTCTTTATCTCCCCCATCGCTTTCCTTAATATAGATATCATGAAAAGTATGTTCAATAAACACTAGTCTAAATGAACTAATTCTCCTTAAAATGTCAAGAAAAATGAATTAAGTCTGTGATGTTAACTTATTTAAGTGTGGGTATTTCCTTTAGCTATCATATCCTAGTTTGCTCATGCAATTATTCTATCACTTAGCATTTATTAAACACTTACATGTCACATAATGGAACTAAGATGAACAAAACACAATCCTAGCCTGAAGGGAACTGACAGTTTTTAACAGAAAAAAGACAATTTAGTTACCATGCAGAATAATAAATGCTATGTAAGCAAGCACCCAATTTGGGTGCATGCGTATGGAGGTAGGGGTGGGGAATTTCAAGAAGAGGGAACACTAAAATAGAGTGTTGAGGATGACTCTAAGGCAGGTAGATATAGATGGGGCTGGTGTGGGAGGAGGATAAGCATATGCACAGGTGTACACACATGCCCACACACAAAAGCAGACCACAATGAAGGAACAACAAAAAACTGAAGCAGAGTGGAACAGAAAATGAGGCTGAAGAAAGCAGGAAGGGATCTCATCATGAAGCCCCTTGTCATTGTGTAGTCTGTTCTTTATGGTAACAAAAAAGGCTTCTAAAAAAGTAGTGACATAATTCGAGTAGTGTGTTCAGAAAGGTGCCCTTGGTGAAACTCTGGAAGATGGACTTAAGAGGAATTACCTAAGACACAAGGAGACCACTTAAAGCACAATGACCAGATTGTGGCGGGGGGAGGATCACAGGGGACAGGGGTGGAAGAGTAAATAAGAACAAGAAGCCTAGAATGAAACCTAAGTTTCTGGCTCCGGCAATAAATAAGTAAAATTGCTTTGGAAATAATTTAAGCAATTAGCATTTATCTGTTGTATTTATCTTCTAATAGTAATAAACAAACACCTCAAATTTTTAAAAAATAAAATTTTCATTACTTCATTAAATATTTACAAGACTTTAAAGAGATGTTTTTGACAACGTGAAACATCTGATTGTAAAGGATCACATTCTAACAATACATTTAGAGTTTGTAAATAAATATGGGCAGTTATATTTACAATTATCTATTTGCCTAGGGTATCTTATACATACATACATACGTGTGTGTGTATATATATATATTTTTCCCTCCCTCCAGAATTGTTAAGGTAGGTATATAAAATATTCATCTGCAATTGAGAGGGTTGGCACAGATGACTTCTAAAGGTCTGAGATTTTTTAAATGAGTTGCTGAGTTTACTGACCTTCTGGCCCTAACAGGTTCTAAATTGCTGCAACTTCCATAAACCAGTAGAGGGCTGCAACAGCTCAGAGAAAATGGTTAGCCAGCTTTACTTGCATTTCTGGCACTGGGAGCAGAAAATACTACCAATGTTGAAAAGTAGAATCTAATAGCCACTGTATTCACTTCACTGTCAATAGGGAAAAAGTTTACAGGTTCTAAAAGGATTCTAAAACCCTGAAAACTAGAAAAATTCATAATTAAGAATTCTGCCATCTCCTTTCTCTTCTAGCAAAATGGTAAACTGTTTGAAGGCCAAGTAAAATTTCACAGAGTAAGTACAGTGAAAAAGCCAATAAAAATGAGTTGGCAATTCACCACTTCCTTTTAGACCTATTGCTCCACACAACTGATCTTCCTAAAATAATTATTTTGTTTGGTTCCTCTCAAATCTATACTTTATTAGTTTTGTTCTGCATACAGTGAAATGTTGAAGTTTAGCTTTCACTAGATTTCTAGGTACATTTCTACTACATACATAAATCTTATTTTCAACTCCTCTAGTCACACTGCTCTCACTACTATATACGATGTGCAACAGACTTAAGATGGAAGAGGTCAGGCTTCACTGAATAGGTCACAGTTGAGATGAACAATGAATAAATAAAATGATTTAAATAGGTCTAGAGAAAAAGGAAAGTTCATCATGCTATTTTTTGTACCTTTTAAATTATCTAAAATATTCTAAATAAATTTTTTTGTGTTCTATTTTTGCCCCCTCTGCAGCCCCCCCACAAAAGACAGGCTATTGCAGCCAATCTTTGCAACATATTATAACAATTATAAATAAGGCTGGTGCTAATCTTAAGTATTGCTCACAGCTTAACCCCCAAAAGTGCCCTATCTCACTTTTACTGCTTTCTATAAAAATGACAGGCACATACTTTAGCCTTAAATGAAAGGATTTTTAACTACTTAAATAATCGATATAGTTTTAACAGTGGTACATAAGATAAGTGAGATTGGGATAGGTCATTAAGAAACCAGAATAGTTTACAATAATCACTGCTTCTGCAATATAAGCCTGAGATCCTAAAAAAAAAAAAACTACGTCCAAATTCTTGATGCAGTTGTGGAGAGCTGCAAGTTGTGTCCCTACAAGACAGCAATCCAAGTAATAAATAAAGTATTTCTAACTTACATACAACATCATTTCCACCCTGATCCAATAATATGATGGGTAATAACACTGCTCAAATTACAGATTAAAATTGTCACTTCCATGACTATACCAGGACTGAATTGTTTAGGCCTTTTAGTCTTGAACTGCTACGTTTTTCTTTATCCTGCTCACTCTCCAACACAAACCTACCTCTTATAATATACACTAGATTTCAGAACAACTGTATATTCCAGGGCATTCAAAGGAAAACACACTTTAAACTGGTTTAATGTAGCAGTATATGTCACTGGTAGCTCTTCTGACCAAAGTCACTTAGAATTATAAACTGTTTTCCCTGCCAAAGCATGTTGATGAGAAGGAGAAATATGGTAATGAGGGACCAGAACAGAGTAATTTCACTGTATTCTAATAGCTGAAAGAAAGTAATGTGAAAAGGCTGGTACTCTGAAAACTCCAACATCAATGCAAAAAAATAAGCGTGTATTTGGTTGGTTTTTAATTTTTTTTTTATTTTTATGGAGATGGAGTCTCACTATGTTGGCCAGGCTACTTTCAAACTCCTGGCCTCAAGCAATCCTCTCACCTCTGCCTCCCACAGTGATGGGATTGCAGGTGTGTGCCACTGTGCCCAGCCAAAACTCTTTTGTAGATGGAGTCTCACTATTTTGGCCCAGGCTGGGCTCAAACTCATGTTCCTCCCACCTCAACCTCCTGGAGTAGCTGGGATTACAGGCATGTGCCACTGTGCCAGGCTTGGTTTTATTTTTAAAATAGAACACTTTCTGACATATAACCACACAAATGTTTTTGAATCGGGGGAAAAAAAAGGCAAATGTCACTGATGGTGCAAATGTTAAGCAGGTTTACTAAAGGAATTACATTATAAAAAATAACCCCTAAAAAAGAAATTAAGGACTCTAAGAATCTAAGAGTTCTACAGCAAAAACTGAACCTACATTTCAGTGATTCTTGGCCTTTTTGAAGAGACCTATTTTAGTGCCTAAAACACACAGGTCCTTTTCCCTGAACTCACATTCACCAAAAAATCTACAACTTCAAAATATACACAGAACCTCTTCCTAATTATGCATCTTGGTTTTAGGTAATTACCTCTTCTTGCTAGATTTTAAGTTGCCCATAAACAGAGAATGCCTTCTTCAGATATGTGCTTACAATTGGGGTCTAAACCCTTAAGAACCTTTCTAAATAGTTACCTCCTATTTAAATTCTATACTTCTAGAATTACTTTCTAAGAAAATGTGTATTATATCATTTCCCACCTTGGAAATTAATTTTTATTAAGCCCCTCATCCTAGTAATTGTGGCTGTTCTCAACTGCTACCCACTTTTAGTCCCAGTTCATCCTGTTATGCCAGTCAGACCACCCTCTTGCCACTGGCACTGAAGTGATTCTCATTCATTCAATAAACATATGCTAACCATTTACAACGTGACGGAATAGAGAACAAGACAGAATGATTCGTGTCTTTACATGGCTTACCATGTTCCTTTCCACAGCAACTAGAAAGCAATTTGGATGATTAAGGAATAATACTATCCTCCTATGTGATTATGTGTGTATTTTGTTTCCTGAGTGTGAATTCTTAAAAAGACACATACTATAATATTGCCTTCACTTGTATCTTCCCGAATCCCTGCCTCAACAATGCTAGATGTAGTGCTGTACCTAGAGACATTCCTCTAAAAACTGTTAATTATGTAAATGTTTAAAACTTCACTACATCCAGAGTCTGGCATGGTGGCATATGCCTGCAATCCCAGCTACAAGACAGGCTGGGACAGGAGGATTCCTTGAGCCCAGAAGTTTGAGGCTGTAGTGAGCTATGATGACACCACTGCACTCCAGCCTGGGCAACAGAGCAAGAACCCATATCTAAAAATAAAACTAACAAAAACTTCATTATATCTATGATACTTGTTCATTGTGGTAAAACTGGAAAATTCAGAAATAAAAAGATAAAAATTGCAAATACTTTCAAATTCAAGAACCCATTACATTTTCAGACTGAATACTTCATGACTTTTCACTTTTTACTCCTTGTAAAAGTCCATAATCATAATTATGATATATTAGTATGATATACATATTAATATGTATACATATTTATTACATAATGTATTACATACATACAAATACATACATAATGATATGCAAATTACATATTTTCCCCTAAAGTTTCTAAATTTATCATTTTATCTTTTCTTTTAATATCATCATCTTTGAAGGTGCAGTTTTGAAAGGAAGCAATATAGTCACCATCACTTACTAGATATGTGTAACTTTAAATGATTTAACTTGAACCTTAGGTGCAAAATGGGAATAAGATAAACCTCGTTAAGATTTTTGCAAGTATATGTGGAGAACCTATAATCAACTATGGAGTAGTTGTAATTATACCTCTGCCAGTCTATTAGCACTTCATAATGAATATGACTCAAGTGTGAGACTACATGTTTCCCCTTATGCTCAAAAGATTCTGTTTTCTGCTACTCCCACCCTAACATCTGAGTATACAAAAGCTATAGGGAGGGGAAATTCTTAGACTAGGAGTGTGAATGGAATAATAAAAGAGCATAAAGAGTAATCACCCCAATAAGGTAGTAGTACTTTGGACAGAGCCTATTCTTCTGGGGTTTTTGAAGGGACAATGGTGCTATAAAACAATATTTGTAACATATAGAAGATTAATAATCACTAATATATAAAGATTATGCAAAAGGAGGTTGGAGAATTAATAACCTTTTTATTATAATCTTTAAACAATAGCATACAATAATTGCATGCTGTAAAACCCTAACAAAAATGTTAAAATATTATTTAAATTATTGATTGCTACTCCTGGAAGTTTTGAGTAAGAAAAAAAGAGAAAAATGGCCGCAGGATATGATGTGTCAAGTCACAGTAAAGAAAATGCAAATGATTATTTCCTCATGCATTAGCTAATGTAAAATGAAAGTGGTAATATAATTTTTAAGTTTAATAACACAAATATAGGTATGTAAGTATCTATGTAAGTATAGATTAATTTTCAATGGGGCTTTCCAAGAAAGAGCACTAGTGCCTGAAGGAAGAGGAAGAGCTTCAAAGGGTCAAAAAGGACAAAGGAAAGAATGAGTAAGCCAATCTGCTGTCAACCATTCTCGCTTACTTTCAATAACATGAGGACAAATAGAAACACACTAAAGAGGGTGGTGGTGGTGGTGGTGTTTGGTCATATTCAACTGCAGCTTAAAGAGAATGCTCCGCAGAGAGTGGTGGCTCACGCCTGTAATCCCAGCACTTTGGGAGGCCAAGGTGGGAGGATCACGAGGTCAGGAGTTCAAAACCAGCTTAGCCAACATAGTGAAACCCCATCTCTACTAAAAATGCAAAAAATTAGCCAGGCGTGGTGGCAGGCGCCTGTAATCCCAGCTCCTCGGGAAGCTGGGGCAGGAGAATCGCTTGAAACCAGGAGGCGGAGGTTGCAGTACGCCAAGATCATGCCTTTACACTCCAGCCTGGGCAACAGTGTGAAACTCCGTCTTAAAAAAAAAAAAAAAAAAAAAAAGAATGCTCTTCACTCCTGAGATGTTTTTACAAATCCTGGAAGATAAGCATAATTTCTGAAGGCTCAATAACCACTACTGGATGATCACGTCAACTATAAATATATTAGTGAATTGGACTGATCTTAATCAAGAAAAAATTTCTCAAAGTAACAGACTTAACATTTTTATAACTTATAAATTTCAACTTAAGTTCTTGAGTAAAAAAGACCCAGTTAGAGATATTCTGGCAACAACTTTTTGAAGTGTTTTCTTAACTCGATATTTAAGATGTCTACACTTACATGTAACATACATGAAAGTATCTAATAGTATCTAGCGTACAGAAGCTCAATAGAAGTTCTTTTCCTTGATTACCAAGTAACTTCCAAGTAGTGAGAATTAAACTCTGGTAGAAAGGATTTATTTTAACTCAGAGGTTCCAAGACTACTATAGAACACTGGAATGCAAGCCAAGGCTTTATTCCTAGTTACAATATTCTTGTGCAAATTATGGTAGGAAATGTGTTATGAAATTTTAATTTTCTTATCTAATTGTCTTTATCATCATTAACCATTACAACTAATTTTTTTTTTTGGAGACAGTATCACTCTGTCTCCCAGGCTGGAGTGCAGTGGCTCAATTTTGGCTCACTGCAACCTCCACCTCCTGGGTTCAAGCAATTCTCCTGCCTCAGCCTCCCAAGTAGCTGGGATTACAGGGGTGCGCCACCACGCCCAGCTAATTTTTTGTATTTTTTAGTAGAGAGGGGGTTTCACCATGTTAGTCAGGCTGGTCTCAAACTCCTGACCTCAGGTGATCTGCCGGCCTCAGCCTCCCAAAGTGCTGGGATTACAGGAGTGACCTACTGCACCTGGCCCATTACCACTAATTATTAAAGCTGTATAAGGAATGTTTTTAATGTTTACCTCTACTCTGTTTCAGAACGGGTAAACAGAATAGAAAGTTGTGTACAATATGAATTTGGTGGGAGAAAATAGAAGTGCATGTCTCTCCTTTCTCTTCCTTTAGGTTTGCTAATGCTTCTCTTTCATGAGTGAGTTTCAAAGGAATCTAACATTACTCCAGATACTTTTAACCTGGATTCAATCCATGGCTCAGTATCATCAGATTAGCTGACAATCCTTGTTTTGCCTACTGAGCTGTGAGGTTCAAAAGAGAATCAGATGTAAAAAGCACTGTGTGAACTACAAAGCACTGTAATTTTTAAGTTACTATTTTTCTTTTGAGAGTCAATATAGCTATTTCTAGGCAGAAAAGAGAGCCACAAATGGTTTTTGTTCTCTATTAGAAGTCAGAATGCTGACAAAACTCCTATGTAGGAGTAACAATCTGAAATCTGAGAAGCTATAGAGTTCTATTGTAACTCTTTGCTATTGTTACAATAACAGACTATATAGCAAGGTAAGGTGGCTAAGACCTGTAATCCCAGCTACTAGGGAGGGTGAAGCAGGAGGACTGTTTGAGGTCAGGAGTTCAAGACCAAGACCAGTCTGAGCAACATAGTGAGACCTTGGCTGTAAAACAAAACAAAACAAAAACAAACAAACAAAAAACCCACTATTTATTTTAAAAGGTTAACAATTCCCCAATCTATGCATATTATTAGAGATTATTAATCTTAATTGTCAAAATAAGATAGTTAACAGACATAAGGTAGTTAAAAATGTACTTATTGCTAACATTTGTGTTATTTTTTCCGAGTTATGGCCTGAATACACACTGAAAACCAGAAAGGTAAACTATTACATATTTTGAAACAATTTTAGCCCAATAAACAGATGTTAAGGAATTGGCCAAAGATGACACAATTTTTAAATTTTTAGAATTTTTTTTAAAGCCAAAGAAAAAGAAATGACTTCCACCCTGTAACTTTCAGCTTCATAATCTACCTCCTTTAAGTTGGAAGCATCTCCATGTTACAACTGAATTTTCTAAGGACTTATGTTTGAATTTAAGTTTCTTACAATTTTGGAGGATCGCACTAATCAGAAAACCTGGTCTTGGATACTGTTTTCTAAGCTGGACAAACTCAGCAAATTTTCTATTGCTGGATCTATTCCCTCATGAAAGTCCTAAATGAGTTTGGTTAGCTTTTTCTTCAGTCACTGTGATGAAAGAATGTCTCTTTAGAAGAATGATATCAATAGCAAAGTGGAATTTGTTAGGATAGCCTCATATTATATGAACAACCATGGCCCTTTCTGTATCTGGTAAGAATAATGTGCTCTGACAACTAATATAAAACCACCACCACCACCACAGCAACAAGTATATCAGCATCTCATAAAAAGGGTTGCTGGCCTATGTTCTATGATTCCCATAAGGTACTTCTTTTCTTTTTTGACCACCCAGAAGGTAGAATAGCTGGCCCCCAAACATTTTTCATGAAATCTGAAATTTAAGAATCCCCGCCTTCAAACTCTTCGAAAACCAACACTCTTAATTAGAGGCAGAGAAATGGTTAATAAAACAGGATAATGAAATCTATTATTTAGTGTGTAAAATCTATACATCACATAACTGTTCACAGCCTCAGTTTCCTCTCCGTTTTACAAGGTTATTATGAAAATTACCTGAAATGTTTCACTTAAAACACAAATTTGCATATTCTAAGTGTTCAGCAAATATTATCTATGATTATTAGTACCTTTATTTTCAAGACTATAAAAACTCCGATAATCTATGTAATACTACAATACTGAGGTTGGTTTCCAGGATTATCAATTGAAAGCACTAAGAGGTTTCAAACTTAACAGCAAAGGCAAACAAAAACTGTTTTAACATTTCTGAATATTTCAGATATACCAGATAACCTTAACACGAACTATTCAAAGCTGAGTTTTTAAAGGAAATCATCTCCTCCTTTTGCGTACCTGAAAACTAGCAAGAGTCAAATAAATTAACATTGCTACTAAGATTACTTTCACTATTACTTTTAAAAAGCCACTGTCTGTTACAGAAACAGATTATGAATGCATGAGTATACACGAGAATATTTTCAAAGGCTAAAGAAACTTCATATTTTCCAGGGAAAGTCAGACTAATAACTGCAATATTTAAAATGTTCATAAGCAGCTTAACTAAGGTTAGAACTAAGTGGGGATCAGAAAATGTATCTACAGGAGTTATAATCTGTAAAACAGCAGAAGATGAAAACAATAAAGGTAGGGCTACGCAAAAATCCAGGGATCTAAACACCTTGTACGCAAAAATCCAGGGATCTAAACACCTTGTTACACTTTAAGAATTATATTTTCTTTAAAAATAACATCACCACGTTGTATAGAAGTTTACAGTGTACAATGTGCTTTCTAAAGTATTCTCATTTGTTCCACATGAAAACATTAAATTATGCAGGAAAATTACTTTTGCAGGTTAAGAAGACAAGGTTATTATTTTTGTATTTTTAAAGTTGCAGCTGATAGAAGGCAAGGTTCTGAAAGTTAATGCAATATGTCAAAAACCACTGTTAGGAAGTGAGGAAGTGATAAATCAAGAATTTAAACCCAGGCCTTCTCACTTATATTTCAATGTTCTTTCCACAACTCCGTAAAACTTCTAAAGAAGGAAGCAAATCAGCATCTTCACAGAAAGAAACCTCTCGGCCAAACCACAGACTAGTTTTTAACTAGCTGCAGACTAGCTTTAAGTCTTTTCACCTTTATTTTCTCATGTGTAAAAATAAAGGAAATGAATAAAGAAAATCAGAGGTCCCTTCCTGTTCCAAGGATAAATCTCAACACTGCACCCTTTACAAGGCACAGGCATCTTACAAATACATGTTTTTAGCAACAAATTCCAAGTCAGAAAGCAGTGTCAATAGCTCTTAAGCAACCTACAGCAATTATTAGACAAATTCTTCACGCCCATCTGATACACGTTACTTTAACATGACTAAGTCTATATACAGAGAGCAGTAGAAACCTCTTATGAACTATGATGGAAATGATTCCATTAACCATCCTCTTTTTGGACTGAAATAATGCTCCTAAAACGTAAGAATGGTTTAAAGAAAAGTTTACGTGTCAGCTAATAGCAAGAAATCAAAATGATATTTTAAAAATCACTTATTTTTTTTAAGAATAAAAATCTCTTCTCCAACGAAGTGTTTTCCAAATATCCTACCATTTCTCCAATCTACTTCAAAAGAGTATCAGTCATGGTTTTCAACTTCTATAGGGGAAAAAGTAATATCGACAGCTTGATAAAAGCATCTTCCTTTTAAACTCATTCTACCAGCTGGACACTAGTCTGCAAATAAAATTCAGGCTTTTTTCCCCCTTGGGTATTAACAAACCAGTGTAAGTCTGCACAATGTATTTTCAGCTAAATTCTTTCCTCGTCTGAATATTTTTGTTCTCTTCACTCCTCCTCAAATATTCTTCATGGAATACACACCCAGAGATTTCCACTTTCCCAGTTCTGCGTAGTTCATAAAACTATTCCGATAACTAATTCTTACCAACTACTATGAAAACTATGAGATTATGAAAACTATACAAGATTAAGAACATTAAAAGGATCCTACATAAGTACACTTAACACTCATTTTCCTTCCATTTTAACACCTCATCTGTCTCTAAACTAAAACACATAACGAGTTAAACTTGACCTTAGCCAAGATGCCTGTAGAGCTTCAGAAATTTATTCAGTGCCTGTATCAAATATAAAAGATCCTTAAGTAGTAAAACTTTTCTCCCCTTGTCTATAATCTCCAGGGGTAAACATTTCAAATTTTTAAAGGCTCCTGCTTTTAACCCAAATTAAAGATTTTTCTCAACAAGACTGTTAATATAACGACTTCATCTTACACGGTGGACACTATCTCATTTTGCTTTTAAGCCACTTGGCACCAATAGAGCATATGTTCTGCCAGTTCTGAGCTAATCTCCAGGAAAGGCTTTGTATAACGATTAAAGAAACTCAGATCAGTGCCCAAGATTTTTAACGGCCTACTTGAGCATATGTTTTTTTGTTTGTTTGTTTGTTTGTTTTGGTATGTTTTTGCAACGGAGTTTCGCTCTTGTGGCCCAGGCTGGAGTGCAGTGGCACGATCTCGGCTCACTGCAACCTCTGCCGCCCGGGTTCAAGCGATTCCCCTGCCTCAGCTTCCCAAGTAGCTGGGATTACAGACATGCGCCACCACGCCTGGCTAATTTTGTATATTTAGTAGAGACGGGGGTTTCACTATATTGGTCAGGCTGGTCTCGAACTCCTGACCTCAGGTGATCTACCCACCTCTGCCTCCCAAAGTGCTGGGATTATAGGCATGAGCCACCGCGCCCGGCTGTGCATATGTTTTTAATACACAGTTAATTTACGATAAAATAGCTATTTCACTAGCCTTTCTTTATAATTTACATAAACCATTCTAAAATGAAAACGAAATACATGACTGAAGATGCAGGCTCATTTCAACTTTAGGATTAGAGGTAATTCCGAACCATTACATACACAGCACTGGATCTGCAACACACTTCACCTTAGTTCGCAGTTTAACCACGGGTGTCCAGTGGAAATTACAATCCCGGTGACTACACTGCTTTAAATGTTTCCTAAGGTTTCAACGAGTGCAACAGTAACTTCCTATCCCAGACAGCGTCTTACTGTTATTACTAAAACAGCTGTCAGCTAAGCTTCGCATACCTCTTTGTACAACCGTTTATTCAACGCTTTGGGATCTGTAAGGATGCGTCATTCCACATCACTCCTCAAAACGAGATCTAAGAACCTGACGTGCTCCAGGGGTCTTGAAGCATCACAAGTGGGCACTTGAAAAACGATGACGGGAACTGCCTGTCCAATGCGGCAAGGTTATTTTACACTGGCATTTAAGACAGAACTGTAGAGTGGCTGCTCTTTCCCCGGACACTACTAAAGCAGCAATTTCCCCTTCTTGCTTTCATCCACCTCTCCCAGGACCCGGGTACCTCCGACGCTCCCGGCCCGAGCGGCCGCGGCAGACTCCCCGGCGTCGGCGCACGCTCGGCGGCTGGCGGCGGGAACGCGCGGCGGGCCGGGCGCGCCCCCGCCCCCGCGGATCCGACCGCCGCACGCCAGCGGCGCCCTCTCGGCCGCGCACACTCACACTCGCACGCACACGCTCCTCCGGCCCCGCCATGTTCCGGGAGGCGGCGGCAGCCCAGCCCCGCCAGCCGCGGTGAGGGGCGCCCGCGACGAGGCCACCTCGCGGCCCTCCGCCCGGCCCCCGCCCCGCCCCGCGCGGCGCCCCCGCCCAGTTGGCGGCTCCCACCTGCGCCGCGGCTCCTCGCGACGCCGGGAGGGGCGGCGGCGGGCGGGGCCCCGGCGGACCCGCGCCGGGGGGCACTAACGGCCTGTCACTGTCAGGCGAGCTACGGCTCGGGCCAGGCTGGGCGGGCGGCGCGTCGGGACCGGGTGGGGCGGGCAGGGCGCGTCCCCTACCTTGCTCTGGGGAGGGGGAACGGGAGCAGCGCAGAACTGAGGGGATCTCCTCCCTGGCGCCGGGGACAGGCTCGAAACCGCGCCCCTCCTTCCTCCTTTCCTGTCGCCACGCCCCCCTCACCCGTACGGACCCGAGGCAAGGCCGGCGCAGGAGGCTTCACCCCCGGAACGAGTGCTTCGGCGTAGCCGTCGCTGTCGTTGTCTTCGTCGCCGCTGCAGCCGCCTGTAAAGCCGCCGGAGCCGGGCTTGAAAACATCTCCGGTCTCGGTCCGTCTCTCACCACAGCCTCCTCGCTCCCAAGACAGCGTCGCCCCGCGATTGGCTGCGACGCGAGCACGTGACACCCGCGGACACGTGACTACCGCGGGCACGGGACGGGCGGCGTGACCGCCCCGCCCCCCGGCGCCCGCCCCTCCTGCTGCTCAGCCAGGCTCCGCGAGCCGCAGGGCGGGGAAGCGGGACGTACCAAGCGGCAGGCGGCGGAGGGGTGCGGGCCGGAACTCCGCCCTTCGTGCTGGTCGGTCTCCACGCCCCACTCGGACTAGTGTCACCGCCTCCCCGCCGCAGACACTATCCGACAAAGGAGGGGGAATCAAAGGCTGGGCGAAGAGGCAGGGCAGGCGCCCGTGACGCTGCTGGGCAAGCGGGCTCTGCAGTAGCATTTGTGGCGACCGTGGCAGTGGCTGTGACTGGAAGCTTCTGGAAATGGCGGCGATGAGGACCCCCACATAGGGTATTCACCTGTTATTTTTACACGGGGTGGGTGGACGAGCGTGATCCAACTCAGGCAAAATGACGCTGCGACCGCAGCCCGAGGACTAGGCGAAGTTCCCCCGCTAAGCCGGCGGCGGCCGTCTAGCCCCACACCAGGCCGGAGAAGCTGCAGCTACGCCCAGAGCCCGCGGCCCCCCGCCTCAGGTGGGGCCCTGGGCCCCGCCCCGAAAGCGCGATAGCGTGCACCTACCCTGGGACCAGGGGGTCTAGAGCGCGTCCCCTCCCAGCCACGCCTTCCAGTGGCCTTTTTAAAGAGGAATTCAGTGCATCCTCCCACACGTAGTGTTGGGGATTTGAGAGGGAGCTGCTCAGGTACTAGGAAGGATGCCGGAGGAAAATTGACCGTCGCAGCGTGGCAGCAGCGTGTACTCACTCCCTTCTGGGCGCGTTATTTACGTAGAGGTTAATCTGCAGCAACAGCGTCTGTTTATGACTTAGTGCATGCAGTTACAAGTTTATGTTACACTGTTCTTTAACGTCTTGATGAACTGAGGGTTCAGGTGTGATCACAGCAGATGAAGTGACATTCAGACCTGACAGGGAAGGCGAGGTCCCATCAAATTACTATATAAAGCATAAACCTGCATTAAAGATCAGGAGTTTTTCCTTTCCTGGGTTCCTGATTTCTCCTACCTACAAATCTTTAGGGTCAACAAGACTAGAAAAAGAGCACCTTATGGCTAGAGGTGGAATAGTGTTACATTTAACTTGGTTATTTATGATGTGAAATACAAAGAAAAAAACAGTCGCCTATGAGAAAGTCAGGAGAGCTCCAGGGTAGGACATTTTCATTGTTACTTTTTTGTGCCACTTGGAAAATTAACTGTTGTTTACCTTCTCTCAATTAAAAAAAAAAATCTTAAAGATATACTTAAAAATAATCGTTATAGCCGAGCGCAGTGGCTCACGCCTGTAATCCCAGCAATTTGGGAGGCTCAGGCGGGCAGATGGCTTGAGCCCAGGAGTTTGAGACCAGCCAGGGCAACATAGTAAGACCCTGTCTCTAAAAAAATATATGAAAATTAACCAGGCTGGTGGCGCCTGCCTGTGCTCCCAGCTGCTCAGGAGGCTGAGGCCAGGGTATTGCAGTGAACCAATATCACACCACTGCACTCCAGCCTGGGGACACAGCCTGTCTCAAAAAAAAAAGCATAATTACTAGTGAATAGTCTGTTTCAAGTACAGGTGACTTTGAGAAATCGAGGATTAGATTAATATAAATTATTCATGCATTAAAGCTGGCTAATGCAAAACTAATGTACTACAGCTAATTTCTTAAATACACAAAAGGGTTTATCCTTTTTTCTAAGTTGTAATATCCATACCACTGCAGAGTACATAATCATACTTCCAATCCCTTCACCCAATTATTTTTTGTATACTTGCAGCGTCAGAATAGCTAAGGATAATGTCAAGTGTTTTGGACCTTTCTTTTTTAAAAATGGTAATGCTTAAGCTGGGCGTGGTGGCTCACGCCTGTAATGCTTGCAGTGAGCCGAGATCCCACCACTGCACTCCAGCTTGGGAGACAGCGAGACTCCGTCTCAAAAAAAAAAAAAAAAAGTAGGGCTTCTAGAGACAACTACCATATCCTCCTTAAACCTACAGTGTGCTTGACGTCTTACCAGTTGGAAATACAGTAACAATTATGTGTTTTAAATAATGTTTAAAGGGAGCACTGACAAAGTTTATAGAAAGATCATGTTAACTTAAAACTTGGCTGTGGCTAAAGATGGGAAAGCAAAACATTTGTAATTTAACCAAATTTTTACTTCACAGTAACCTGATCTTGATAAAAGCGATCTGGAAATTGAAAATGGGTGACACTAGAGTAACTATTAACTAGATTATGTAATGATGTCTTCACAGCCATAGATAGAAGACTTTAAAATGGTCCTCTGTCATTATGACATAATACTTAGAGCTGCAAGTTGCTACGGTTAGCATGAGGATGTACACAGAGCAGAATAAACAAATAAGTTTACGTAGACTGGAAGTCCATATTTTATTTCTCTAGTGACATATTTACAGTTCAATATAAATTAAAGGCCTGCTTGTACACCAAATCCAGGTCCCTTGGGTGGTTCAGTCAAAGAGGTAAGACCTCCAGCTGGCTCACAAGAGAAGCGTCCACTCCTGAAATGAAAAGTAATATTAAACTATTAATGATTAACATTTGTAAATTTTTACTTAAATTGTATGGTTACCTCACAAGAGCCCAGTTAAGTAACTATTTTTACCCTAAGAACTAGCATAGATTATTTAATTCAAACATTTCAACTGATGCAAGATTTTCTCTTCCTAAATTTAAATATGGAAAAACATCAGACTTCACCATAAACATAAAAAATACAAAAGTAGCCCTAATAATAGTTCCTATTTACTGAGCAGTAGGCATACACTAGCTCATTGAATCCTTACAATGCCACAAGACAAGTGATACTGGCTTTATTTTACAGTTAGAGAAACCAAATTTGGGAGATTCAGCATCTACCCAAGAATCAGAGCAAAGAACTACGGCAAAAATACCCAACCCCAGAGAACATTTTTAAAAACCATGTTTTAATAAACTAGAGCACTGTATTTCTTTTTAGAGTTGAATTTTATTTAGATCAAGATCCACAGTCACAGTGAATAGAGGGAATACACACACTTATACATTGTATTTGGAAATAGAAACTGGATTCCTTGAGGAAATATGATTTGGGACAATGTCCCTTAGAAGCAGCGAAGTCAAAATCAGTTTGTATTTATGTATTATAAAGACTATATTAGTAGTAGTAATTTTCTGAAAAAAGTTTCCAAACCAGGATGGCCATAGCAGCCACAAAAGGAAGCAAACAAGAACAAGTCCTGATGGAGCAATTTATGAAGACAGGCAGCATAGAGGAAGAAGAACCTGTCTGTCAACCCCACACACGCTTTCCCAGGTAATTGCTCACCTCTGCCCTGTCTGACCTCTGTTTCTAGAGCCCAGCTCAGACTTACTGTATGTCACCCCTCCACCACTATTCCCTGGCTTTGCTAATTTACCTGTTCCTGCCACAGATTTACCTAAAGAAAAAACTTGTTCAGTTTATATCTTTTCAACCCCCTCTGGCTTTGCCCTTCACATTGTGTCATCAATCCTTTAAGTCTGTTCTTTAGAGCCCTAGGGAATCATTTTTTATTGGAGCCAGGAAAGTGACACCACATAAGATCTTTCAAGATGTCACAGCATATAATACAAGTTACTAAGTAATGAACAATTATCTACAAAGTCAGAAATTAGTTAATATCTTTGGATTATAGGTCTTGTTCACTACAAAAACAGATCAAAAAGCAGTCATTGTATACTGTAAGAGCCTGAAACTTGTAGAGTAAGCAGCAAAATGATACTTAACTTTAAAAAAAAGACAACAGTATTATATTTTGCAATTTTTAAATTTATTTATTATTTTTGAGACAGGGTCCCACTTTGTCACCCAGGCTGGGATGCAGTGATGCGATAATGGCTCACTGCAGTCTTAACCTCCCAGGCTCAGGTGCTTCTGTCACCTCAGCCTCCCACGTAGCTGGGATTACAGGTGTGCGTCACCATGCCTGGCTAATTTTTGTATTTTTCGTAGAGACAAGACCTCACCATGTTGCCCTGGCTGGTCTTGAATTTGTGGGCTCAAACAATCTGTCCGCCTCAACCTCCCAAAGTGCTGGGATTACAGGTGAGCCACTGTGCCCGGCCTGTAATTTTTTATGTTACCTATTGATAGGCACCACTGCTGCTCTTTAAATGTCAATGAAATTATTTTGGAGAAACTTTCTTCACCTTTACTAGGTTTCTTCTTACGGTTTAAGCTCAGCTACCTCTTCTTTTCTGCCTAAAACTTTTCTCTTGATCAAATATCAGAATGGAATATGATTTAAAAGTTTCATTTTAGACGTCTCCTGAAAGCTGAGCATTTGGTATCTTAAAGCCTCTTACCAGTTTGGATAGATATGGATCTTCCAAAATTAATAAGCTCCTTAATATCGACACTGTTTATCAACACAAAGGATCAATTTAGGAAGATTATAAAAACTGAAGTTTCCGGAACAATAAATGGGAGAATTAATCGTAAGTACTTCCTGAGTTCTTCACAGGATTATAGAATTTTATATATGGAAGTAATTTTAAAAATAATCTGGTCTAGAGTTTCCTAAAGTTTGTTCCATAAAATTACAATCCCATGGCATTGTATAGAAAAACGGGAGTCCCAGTGATCCAGTATGTCTGGCTGTAAACCTCCCTTCCTCGCCATTCACACAGTGTACCTTAAAATACTACAAAGGCTACAAAAATCCTCCAATAAAGCCTATAATTTTGTTTAATCTACTAAAAATGTAACCCCCCCTTTCATCTGTAAACATGCCTCAGAACACTCAAGAGGCAGTGAGCTAGCCCTATCCACTCACCTGACAGCCACAATTTACACTAGTGTTTTTCACTTACTAAACAAAAAATGATTTTCCTGATATCTCATGCTTAAAATGCCATCTAATAATTACATCTTCACTAAAATTTAAAAAGTATGGTTCGTCAGTCATTCCAACACTATACGTATGTGTACCATTTTAACTTATTTGCTTTCTAGAAAACTTGGCCTTTCTGTAAACTTTCATGGCTTAAAGTACTTTATATAGACAAATTACTTTATAAAAGTTTAGTGCTTATCTTTTTACTATTGCTGAGATATATCCAGCACTGTCCCTACTTTTAGTATAAAAAACCAAAAGTGATGTTATTGTCTAGAGTCATCTACCAACCGCATTGGAACTGTAGCCTAGCTCTAAATATGAAGAATTAAAATTGGATTTAAAATGAGTTATAAACTAATCCACACTAAAATATTTCTACCTATTAGTAACCTGAAAACAAGTTTAGAATTTTTCAATACTTTAAATTCACTGAAAATAAGAACAATCTCAGCACAAAAATATTTAGTAATGTCAAGATTAAGAGACTACAGCTGACCCTGGAACAACACAGGTTTGAACTGCATGGGTTCACTTGTACGTGGATTTTCTTCAGCCTCTGCCACCTCTGAGACAGCAAGGCTAACCCCTCCTCTTCCTCAGCCTATACAACATGAAAATGATAAGACTTGTACTATGATCCACTTAATGAAGAGTAAGTATATTTTCATTATGATTTTAATAACATTTTCTTTTCTCTAGATTATGGTAAGAATACAGTCAGTATATAATACACACAACATGCAAAATATGTGCTGACTATGTTATTTGTTAAGGCCTTCAGACAACTGCAGGCTATGAGTAAAGTTTTGGAGGAGTCAAAAGTTACACACAGATCTTCAACTGCATGAGCAATCAATGTCCCTAACGCCCATGGTGTTCAAGAGTCAACTGTATTATCTTACCACTGCTTTAATATTTTCAGTGGTCATTCACCAACGATAATACAAAAGCAGTTTTGAACCACATATAGACATCAGTCTTTTACTAATTTTGGCCAGGGTAAGACCTGGCAGTGGTACTCAGGAATCAGTTACTATTGAACCAGTTTAATTCCTCTCGGTTTTTCATTACAGAGACGCACAATTAGTACCTCTTTCAAAGAGCAGAGATATTTATTATTAAAATACCAATAGAAAAGAATTAGACAGCTTTGGTTAATTTAGAGTAACTATAACTATATTATGGTTATTGCTATCCCAGTCTCTGTCATTGTCCTATATATCCAAGATATTGGGTAAGTAAAGTGAAAAGTTCTTGTTTTCATATGCTGACAAGACATTCTAGTATTGCTATGTCCAAATACAAGCTTTATATAATACAGCATTGGTGGATGCTTGCAATTATTGAAACCTAAGTAGACTTTTGTCTGCTTTTTAAATAAGAGGTAGTAAGTAAAAAAAGAGATTCAGACACGAATAATTTTGAAGTATTTGGCTCAAATCCAGAACACTGTCAAAAAAATCTCAGCGAAAAACTATTCATGATTACTGATAAGTAACATCCCTATTATTATCAGATGTTGTTGAAAATGCTTGAGTACTTAGTTCCTGCTTATTGTTAAAATACAATGTTATAGTACCTCATATTACAAATAACAGATTTTAATTTCACCCCGATAATGTCATCCAGATTTATAACTTTAAATACTACCCTTAGTAACTGATGAATCCCCAATTTGTGTTTCCAGCCCTAACCTATTCCCTATATTCCAGGTTCGTATCTACCTATCAGCATCATACCATGGATGTCTTAACAGGCATCTCAAACTTACTATGTCTAAAACAAAATTTGACTTTTCTTCCCCAAACTTGCCCTACCACAAATCTTCTCTATTTTCGGTAAAGGAACCTCAGAGATGCTCAAGCCAAAAAGCTGAAAATCACTCATAAATCCTTAGTCCCACATATCTACTAAATTCTAATCTCCACATAGCAACTATGGCAGTATTTTAAGATTGCTCATTTCATTCCCTACTGAAAACATTCCAACAACAGTTTTTATTATATTTAAGATTCAGCCCAGATTACTTATCTGGGCTCTTATCTCCTCTGACCCCTTCCACTGCTTTCTTTCTTGAGCACCTCACTGCAGCCATACTGTTACCTTACTTTTCTTCCAGGACCCTGATACATCCTCTTTCCCCTCCCTGGAACATTGTTCCTTCAGCTCTTTACATGGTTCCTTCTAGCTCTTCATTCAGGTCATGGCTCAAATGTTACCACCTCTAAGAGGCCTCTCCTCACTAAATTTACTCCCTATCTATCCCCTAACACCTGCTACATTTTATTGTGTAGCCTTTTTATCACTCACATATTACACTAGTCATCTGTCTCCATCACTAGAAGATATATGAGAACTTTATCTTGTTCATAATTGTATTCATAACCTAAAATAATGCCTGACACACAGCAGGCACTCAAAAAAATTTGTGAAAAAAATTACTGTTGAGTATTTAATGTAATGTGACATAACAAAGTAAACAAAGCAGCTATCAATTTGTGTGGCAGGAGAGTAATACTAGATTAATATGAACCATAGATCCCACAGTTCACAAGAAGCAAAGCAGAAGATTCTAAACGCCAAAGTGGCCGGGCGTGGTGGCTCAAGCCTGTAATCCCAGCACTTTGGGAGGCCAAGGCAGGCAGATCACTTGAGGTCAGGAGTTCGAGACCACCCTGGCCAACATGGTAAAACCCCGTCTCTACTAAAAATACAAAAATTAGCTGGGCATGGTGGTGGCACGTTCCTATAGTCCCAGCTGCTCGGGAGACTGAGGCAGGAGAATCGCTTGAGCCTGGGAGGCAGAAGTTGCAGTGAGCCGAGATCACACCACTGCACTATAGCCTAAGTGACAGAGCAAGACTCCATCTCGGGTGAGGGGGGGAGTGGGGGGGAGGAAGCCCAACACCAAAGTTATGACTATAGAATTCAAAACATCTAATCAGAAGAGAGGGGCCATCTAAAGAACCCAAGTGGATTTCACAAGGAAATCTGCACTTGAGATATTCTTTAGAGTACCCAAAAGGTGAAAGAAGTTATGGGCTGAAGTACAAACCTAAGAATAGCATGAATTTATTTTAAAATACCTGAATCCTAAAAAGCAGATGAAGCTTGTGGAAAATATTATGAAATTTGTACTTTTTGGGGGGACAGTGTCTATTTAAAGCAAGAATAAGTAAGGGATAGGAGCACTAGCTAAGAAAGATACTGTAATGATAGATGACTAAAGGTTTTACTTCAGTTGCCTCCATAAAGGAGAATGATTTTTCACCAGGGAAATGATTTACCTCCTAAAAAAGGGGATATACCCAAGAAAGTGAGGAATTAGGAAGAAAATGCCAACACTCTTTAAGCAAATTCAATTCTATAGGCTCAGGTTGTTAAGAACAGTATACGTTTCTTAGAAAAGAAAGTAATGGTCAACAGGGGCCAGCTAGCATTTACTAAACTTAAGTTATCCTGAACTGACCTCATTTTCTCATTAAGTAGGGTATTATTAGTAGTTTTAGAGAGCAAACTCTAGAACCACTCATACCGTCTTAGTAATTCTACTTCAGGGAATTGTTACTTATAATAAAGCTTAAGAAAAATATTTTAAAACGGGAGTAAGAGCGCATCACAGCTGTTTTAAAACATTAGAATACCGTATGGACATCAAAACCTCCAAATGTACTGAGGGAAGAAAAAATTTATATACATAAACAAAAAATTTGAGGGATTATGACTAAAACCATGCGAACATTTGCTAGTATTAAGAGAGAATTTTGAGTGATTGAACACATACATGGAATAAGGGTTTGTTTAAAAGTGAAAATCCAAGTTCATAACTAAAAGGAAAGTAATTAATGTAACACAAGTATGGGACGGGAGCAACCTGGATAAATAGTGAACAGAAAAAGATCTAGGTATTATGAAGTGCAGTTAATTGTGTAATGTCTCTGAAGTAGGAGTTGATGTAATTAGGCAGAATTATTACAAGCATAATGTCTGGAACAAAGGAGGCAGTCCCACAATGCTCTGTGCTGCTCAGTATATATCTCAAAATACCATGATTAGGCCAGGCGCAGTGGCTCATGCCTGTAATCCCAGCACTTTGGGAGTCTGAAGCGGGCAGATCACGAGGTCAGGAGATCGGAGACCATCCTGGCTAATACAGTGAAACCCCGTCACTACTAAAAATACAAAAAATTAGACGGGCGTGGTGGCTGGCACCTGTAATCCCAGCTACTCGGGAGGCTGAGGCAGGGGAATCACTTCTACCTGGGAGGTGGAGCTTGCACTGAGCTGAGATTGTGCCACTGCGCCACTGTACTCCAGACTGGGTGACGGAGTGAGACTCCGTCTCAAAATATAAATAAATAAAAAAGACAAAAAACCATGATTAGTTTAAGCATCACATTAAAGCATTAAATAGTCACTAGCCAACTAGAAAACCCACAGAGGGAGACCAAAGCTATGTCATATGAGAAAAACAATGAAACAATTGTGGGGAAGACAGGGTAGCTATTTCAAGTAATTGAAGAGCTGTCATTTGGAAGAGGTACTAAAATTATCTTTTGTTGATTCAAAGGGCAGAATTGGATTTTTAGGTAGAAATTGGAGATGGTCTTTGGGTCAATCTTCTATCAGTATGAACTTTTAAATAATGGAATAGATTTCTATTTGTAGTAAAATTTCCTTCTCTATAAATATTCAGGTAGGTATCGGATGATTATCAGACAGGGTTTTAGAAAAAAAATTATTCTTGCTCTAGATGAGATTCATATAGATAATACTATCCAAAGCTCCTGCCAATTCCTATGAACTTAAGGTATAAAATTTTTTAAATCAAGTTTATTTGAAAGATTAATTTAGGTGAGCCACTAAAACTTCCTATATATAAATAAAGCATACCTTGGCCCAGGTTTTGGGATTTTGCCAGCCTTGAGCTCATCAATAATTTCTTCAATATCCTTAGCTGTCAAATCCTCCTGGAAAAAAAATTAACAATAGTCATATTTAAATTACTTTCTTTTATATCGATATATTTATAGAGACAAGGTCTCACTATGTTGCCCAGGCTGGTCTCCAACTCCTGGGCTTAAGCAATCCTCCTACCTCAGCCTCCCAAAGTGCTGGGATTACAGGTATGAACCACCACGCATGGCACAAAATTACTTTCTACGGCTGAAATCTGTAAATCCCTAATGCCAGTGATTTTATTGTCTGTCTCAGCTCACAAGATAGTTACCAAGGCATCAACAATTAAGTAACTCCTATATATAGTACACACTGCTAAATATAATATGCAACAAGAGCCTGCAGCTGAAGAGGCAATACAGAATATTGCTCTGAATTGAAACATATTTGCATTTGAGTTCTGGCTCTATCACTTACTAGCTAGTAATCTTGGACAAGTTACCCAGCCTCCCCAAGTTTGTTTGTTTATTTGTAAACCTAATTCAGCACGTTTTTGAGGATTAATGAGAAAATATATAAAGTAGAACAGTGTCAACGTACATACTAAATAAATGCTGTATTATTGAAGAAACAGTAAGGTACAAAGTAGCTGTAGTAACTTGTTAAGTAGATGCCTAGTATCTATCGTAAAGATCTAACTACTGCTAACTGAAAGAATACCTATCTCAAACAAATCCATCTACAGGCTACTATATTTAGACTTAACAATGCTTCACACAAAGCCTTGACTGTCTAATTCCTATTTAAATCAAGAAATAAGTACCCAGATGCCAAATTCTCAAGGAAAACCAAAGAAAGAAAGTGGAACATCAAGCAAACTTTGCTTCAGAGTTTCAAAGCTTAGAGGGGCAAGGGACCCAGCCAGCCCCAGAGAGTCTAACAAGAGACCATGTAAGCTACACAAAGTTAAGGTCCCCAAAAGCTTTAACCTCATTATAAGAGTAAACTGTCCCTCAAAGAAAACTGCTAGTCTGGAACCTTTCACACCGGAGGAACAGAGGCCTAGGGTATAAGGAGAGGGGCTTTTCTGGGGCCAGCAGTACTGCCAGGAGCAGGAGAGAAACAAAGCAAATCCCTTCTTAAAAGAAAATCTACCTTAAGTACAGTCCCTCCAAAATTTCCATAAACAAATTTCTAAGAAATATGAGCTAACAAGGTATCTTGAATGAAAACGGTGATATAATTAGGGTAGCAAGCAATTTTTAAAGAAATAACTAGAAAACGCCATATATATGGATATTAAGAACATTTTTAGAAACTTACAGGTCAAAGAAATCAAAATGAAAAACAAAAAAAAAACAGAAACGCTCAATCAAAAACAAAAAAGACTGCAAAACTTGTGAGATCCAGCTGCAGTACTTAGAGGTATGATACCATCTCTATAAAATTTTTTTAAAAAGCCATACAACATATTAGTATAGCTGCATACATATATAGACACAATTTATGATAATGGTTATCTCTGGGGATAAAAGGAAGAGAAAAAGATTTGGGATGGAGTATTTCACCTGTATCTGTAGCTTATTTCTACAAATAATGATGATGATGATGATAGTATCTGAAGTAAAATGTGGCAAAATATTACTCTCAGTTAAGTCCTGATAGTTGGCTACACTAGGATTATTTTCTGTATTAATATCCAAATTATTAAATTTTTCATAATCTAAAGTTTTAAAATTTGTCTTCTGAAGTTAAATGCAAAAATGTTTAAAGAATTTTTTAAAACCTGGATATTTATGGTAACCATTTCTTCTAAATGAGTAATTCAGAAACCAACATCTAAGGACACAAAATCAAATATTTAAAATGTTTTAAATATGACATCATACAACTTTAACTTGTATTACCTGAAATACTCACATAGTAATTGTCATTTATTTGAACCATTGGTGCGTTCACACAGGCCCCTAAACATTCCACTTCTATAAGAGTGAAAAGTTTGTCAGGTGTAGTCTCCCCAACCTTTATTCCTAAAAATACAAATAAACACTCTAAGGACCAGGTTATATTTTAATAGTCATTTGGTTTAAAAAAAAAAAAAAAAAAGAATTTTTATAGAGGTATATTAAAAGTTTAAGACTATTAAGTTTTTTAAAAAGAGGTATATTAAAAGTTTAAGACTATTAAGTTTTTTAAAAAGAGGCCAGGCGCGGTGGCTCACGCACTTTGGGAGGCTGGGGTGGGCGGATCACGAGGTCAGGAGATCTAGACCATCCTGGCTAATATGGTCAAACCCCGTCTCTACTAAAAATACAAAAAATTAGCCAGGTGTGGTGGCGGGCGCCTGTAGTGCCACCTACTCGGGAGGCTGAGGCAGGAGAGTGGCGTGAACCCAGGAGGCGGAGCTTGCAGTGAGCCGAGATTGCGCCACTGCACTCCAGCCTGGGCAACAGAGCAAGACTCCGTCTCCAAAAAAAAAAAGTTTTTTAAAAAGAAAAAAAATCCTAGGCCAGGTGGAGTGGCTCCGTCCTATAATCCCAGCACCTTGGGAGGCCGTGGTGCGAGGATGGCTTGAGCCCAGGAATTTGAGACCAGTCTGGGCAACATAAGGAGACACAGCTCTACAAAAAAATTAAAAATTTTTTTACAGTAGTAAAACTTTTTTTACAGTAGTCATGATTGTGCTACTGTATTCCAGCCTGGGTGACAGAGCAAGACTCTCTCAAAAAAAAAAACAAAAAAAAACCTCTTTATGTAATTTTAACATTCAAGGAAGTTTTTAGTGGACTTGTTCCTTTAAAAGCAATCAAATTTCAGAGGACTTATCACCAGTGTTTACTGTTATACAGCAGTGCATCAGGCTGTATTATTTTCATTTTGATTGTAATAATTAAACTACTAAAATCACAGTCACATTATCAGATTTGGCAAAGACTCAGAAAACTCCTAACGTCAAAGATTATTAAGGGATGTGAAGAAAATGGGTAGTCTCATACATTTAGGGAAGGCATTTGGGAAAAATACGGTAAAGTCTGACCCTACAATTCTACTTCTTGTAAACAATCTCAGCATACAACAGGACAAGTATGCAAAGATGTGTGTGTACATCAAAGTAACTGTTTGTAAAAGAAAAATGAGGCAGGCCAAGCATGGTGGCTCACACCTGTGATCCCAGCACTTGGGAGGCCAAGGTAGGAGGATTGCTTGAGGCCAGGATTTCACAACCACCAGCCTGGGCAACATAGCAAGACCCCTCTCTACAAAAACAAACAAAAATCAATTAGCTGGGCTTGGCAGCATGCACCCATAGCTACAGCTACTTGGAAGGGTGAGGTAGAAGATCACTTGAGTCCAGGAATTGGAGGCTGCAGTGAGCCATGATCCAGCCACTGCATTCCAGCCTGGTGACAAAGTGAGACCTCAACTCAAAAAAACAGAAAAAAAAAAATGAGGCAGACATATATATTGTGCTGTAGAAATACAGCCAAAATAAAGTCTAAAGAGCAAGCATACATGTAGTACATTTATATATTTAATAATTAAAATGATATAAAATCTACAACTAATATATCCAATTGTTATCAGGATTTATACCTTGATGGTGTTGGGGGTGGGGGGGTTTGAGCCAACTTCAGCTGTTTTATACATTTCAATACCACCCAGCGATTTTTACAACATGCACATATTATATTCAATAACAAAATATTACTTCATTTGACATATATAGTTAGAAGTGTAGCAATGGCAGTTTTGTAGGGGAAAATGCCCATTTACTTTTAAAATGCTAATTTACTTTTCAAATGCTACTATAATAACATCTGTTTCAAATTTCCCTTCCCAAAGCATTCTTACTATGCTTGTATCTTATTTGTTCCATGACTTCTTTAGAAGAATATAAAGACAATAATGGGTCACTTTTTAATATACCACATGCTGTCATAGAATAGTAAGTGAAACAATTTTCTAAGTGAAACAATCTTCTAAACAACGAATATTTTATAACTTCTACAAGCATTTCAAACATACTGATTAAAAAAGAAAAAATTAAAAACTCAGCTTTAACACTAAGAACTGAGGAAGAATACCAAATAGGAAGAAATAAAGATGTGGAAACACAGTAACACAAAATATTACTAGGTAAGTACAGATCCAATAAGATGGCAGAAGTTGGAAATTTTAGATAGAAATGTATCAAATCTAGAGAGACAATTCTACTTTTTATCAGTGTTACAAATATCATGTATTCCCTACCAAGCTTTTTCTGAATGGCCTCCAGTATGCTGTCAGAGTTTCGAAGCATGCAGGGTGTAGTAGTGCAGACCTGAATGTGATACTTTCCAACTGGCTTTCGATTATACATTGTATAAAAAGTTGCTACTTCATATACTCTCATTGGAGGTACTTGTAAAACTTCTGCAACCTAAAATATTAGGACATTTAAAAATAAGATAATTACAGTGTTAGTAATGGAGCTTTAATTATGTTGTACAAAGTATAATTTCAATATTGTCTCAATTTGGTAAAAACAGAAAAGTTCTTCAAGAGCAGAAAACATACTTGTCTTGGATAACTGGGAGATATAAACTCTTCAATTTTTGCAGACAATGTACTTACACTTAAACCATACAGAGCCCGAAAGTTAATGGAGTTAACAGCACTTCCTATTTCTACCCTACTTCTCACCTCTGTAAAAGGATATTCTTTTTCTCTAAATCTTTAAGTATTTCACTATTAAGAATTTCTACTTTGATCATGTCAACTCACATTTTATAATCTGTCTAAATGGCAAAAAATTGATGGCCAAACCCCAATAAAAGAAGCAATTAGATTTTTTAAACCCTCACCAATTTTTTCCAAACAGCCTACATACAAATGGTACAGCAACAGAAAAAAAGGTTGAAAATCAAAGCTCACTATTGGCCCATATTTTAAATATGTAAACTCAAAATTTTATATCTCTACATATATGTATACACATATTATCATACACAATCACACACTCCTCTCCCAGAATCCAGCACACTACTTCTATTTCATATCACAATACTCTTTTGAAAGTTGAATCATATAGTCTAGTACTTTCTAACCCTTCACGTCAAGACATTAATAGAAAACAATTGTTTTGACATTCTGGTGTTCAGGACTAAGGGGATCACTAACTCAGCATCTTTTCTTAGGGCAAGTCTGTTAGGGAAAATGAGGATTTCTAGCTGTTTGCCAGGGCTGGTCCTTGTCTATCGTGATTTATAATTCTGTCTACAACTTTCTAGGTGACCTATTATCATTAAGACTTACTATCTGGCATTCTTAAAAATTACACATATATCTATATTCTAATATAAAAGAAGAGCGGGCATTTCAGACAAGTATGTTAACTTTCTCATATTAGGAATTCTAAAGGAAATATATTCTCAAAAGACATCTAATCATGGCTCACTTGTGACAGATAAAGTAATTGTGCTATTTCATTCGGCAGTTCTGAATCAAGGATGTATCCCTGAATCTGGGGAGCTCTCTATCAAAATATACATGCTGGAACCCCACCAAAGGAATAATAAATCTGGAATGAGGCTCTGACTGTCTAATTAGGAAAAGACTCCTTCCTGGAATTCTGCACATCTCCCTACACCTTAGTGATGGTTAAATAAATAATTATTAAGCTTCTGGATATTTTTTGTTGTAAGGTTAGGTGTTTCATGGGTTGGGGGGAGGGGCAGTAACATTAAAATAAAAGTCCCAAATGTAAAGTACAAAGAATCTTGAGTCTATTCCCTATACCCTACACTTCTTGCCTTTCCCCCACACAAATCCAACCCTAAATATAATAGGACAATATATAAATACATATTTTTTAAGAGATAGGGTCTCACCATCTTGCCCAGGCTGGTCTTAAGCTCAAGCAATCCTCCCACATCAACATCCTGAGTACCTGGGTCTACAGGCATGCACCACCATGCCTGTCTTATTTTTTAAATGTTTTCACTTTCAGTTTCTTATTTATTTTTATTTTGCTCTGCTAACGTGCCACTCAGCAAGATTTCCAACAGGCTTACCATTACTAAAAATATTTTTTCAAAATAATAACATTATAATTAGAAACATATACCTAAATCATTATAAAGTTGGCTATTTTAATTTTAAAAAATGTTAAGTAACTTCCCAAGAAATACATAATTTATCGAAGAAATAACCACCTATGTTTACTCAGGATAGTAACTCACTAAACTTGCTTTATAATATTTTTCATAGGGAAAAAATACCAGTGTTATAGTACTATACAATGCAAATAAAATAAAATATCAATAAACTAAATCTAAAATTTGCATTTAGGATTCTATTAGATAAATTGAGGACATTCCTATTCTCTCAGAAAGATGATTGTCTAGCCTAAGAGTTATAACCAAATTAAGTTTAGAAAGTGGTAAGAATGAAGTACAACAAAATCTCTGTTATAGTCAGTCAAGTAGAAAATGCACTGATTTAGAAATGAATTCAGTCCTAGCACTACCGCTCAGAAATCATAACTTAATAATTAGAAGAGGTCTACCTGGTTCAAAACTTTCATTGCCAATGAGGAAGTTCAGAGAAAAATCAGGTGTCTTAGTTCTAAGTCAAAAATATTTTCCATTATATAACACAGCTTAATGGTTATGTGATTCTCATCAGAATCAAATAGTATGTGGTTTGTGTATGGCACTTTATAAATGATAGGCTGTAATACATCACCACACAAATGTAGTTATTTGTATTAACAGGATACGAATAAACTTGAAATTTGTATTACTGCTCAAAACTATTAGAAAAAATGAATCTTATATGAATAGAGTAACTTCGAATAAAATGGGTCATCCATAGCATTTCTATAGGTCGTTGATTCCAAAGTAGCATAATCAAATTGTATAAATATCACCTATTATACAGATTTTTCTTACAGCCTACAGCCAAAGATGTAAAATATTAAAAATTTTCATACTAGTGAGCAGATCTTTTTTTCTGTAATTCTAGTGTTTAAATATTACATTAATTTTCAGAATATCTTGACACTAAGTTATACACATTTGGAATCTTTTATCTTTCCTTTGACCATTTCCTTCAAAAGGAAAAAAAAAAAACACATACCCTCTTTCACCATAATGCCTTCCTTATTTCCTGCAAGGTTAGAAATCACCTCTATGCATTAAGGGAATGAACAAAAACACAAAGACAATTTAAGGAAACATACAAATGGCTAAAGGGCTCCAAAATCCTAGATTCTGACACTGGAGATGATCAGAGTAATTTCTATAAAAGGAAATTATCATACACAATCTCTTCTCTTTTAGAACTAAGGCAAAAAGGAATCCAGTACCTTGTTCATAGCAGAGATGGGCAACCACCCATTCTGCCTTTGGGCTAAATCCAGGACTGGAAGAACAGCTGCTGCTTTATGGCCTTCTGGATAGTTTTTTACAATTGCCTCTATCCTCTGTATAAAAGAAAGAACATCATTTTATACATCTAGAAAATATTACCTATTTGGTAAATTAATTATAATGTTAATTTAGCCGTACCTTATAGTTTTCTGGTGTGAAATCAAATGGAGTATCAGGGTTATTCTCAGGAGTATCTCTGTGCTACACAACAAAAACAGTTTTTCAGACTTATCCAAATTCTCTCAAGTGTGAATAACACTGTACATTACTATACTATTACTTATTGTTTAATCTCTCCATTTTAATTCCAACATGATATATACCACCCTATCCTTCCATCAAAAAGAATGTCTAAACACACATTTGATGAGTATGATTACCAAAGTAAAGTTAGCAGAATTTAAAAATTTACAAAGGACCATTTAAAGAATAAGAGAAGTACCTTTAGGACCAAAAAAACCCAAACAACAAAAAGTGTTATCCAGCTTCATTAGAGAATAAGATCTTCTGATAGAATTACCAAAACATTACCAATTATTGGAAGCCTTTATGAAATTAAAACACAAAATTTTAAATGTGAACATATGTGTATTTTCCCAAAAGCAAGGGTATCAGATTGTCAAAGGGATCTGGGATCCAAAAGGGTTAAGACCCATTACTTTAGGAGGGTACAAAATGACCATCTTAAAAAAAAAAACAAAAAAACAGCACCATCTCTTTCCCACGTTTTCCATAATAGCCAACAGCAAGAAGCTTTATCTCTTCTTAAAAGAGCAGAAGCAGGCCCTCTTCAAAAACTGACAAGAAATGGCATGTCAACAGGAAATCAAATGAGTCACACTGAGATTAACACTTACGATCAATTAATGTTATGTATGTGTGGTGAATACAGAAATGAATCTCTTGATATGTTAACTCTCAGAGTTCTGCTTTTTAAAGGACATAAGCCAAAAGAGGAAAGAAAACAGACACTCTGGACAATGATCTCAAATATGTGGCCAATTTGATGCTTGATATATAGCAGGAAGCTACTTCTTACACCACTAACTCTAAATCATCACACAAGTCCACTATATTGCCTTTATACTAGATTAATCCCTGAAAACTGCACCTTGTCAGAAAAGGGAGATATCTTATCCTTTCCAAATTGTGCAACTAATCTGGGGAGTTCATAGACTTCTATTTATAGTTAAAACTCCGGAAACTAAAAATATAAAGACCAGCTGCTAATCTAGTTACTACATTACTAAAATCCATGAGTTTCAAACTAGTGTCATTTTGGGATTCAACAAGTTACAATCTCCAAACTCTCAGTAAGCCAACATGACTGAGAACCCAAAGTGTGATGAGAATCAGGTTAGGGCTCACACAGTAATTTCACTGGAAATAAATTCTTATTCCCAGAGTTTTCCTGATACTAATTTAAACTCATGAGGTTCAACTGGAACCAACATCTTTTGAAATGTAGTAAATTCAATTAGCTATATGTAAATTCCCACGATGACCATCATATATCAAAGACAATGGTATTTAAGATATTTTGGATTTTTACAATGGATTTACCCCAATTTCCAAGTCTTTTCTTTCCAAAGAAATCTAAGTAATTACTTACCACAAATAAAGCTCCTCCAGCTCCATTTTGCTTAGCTGTCTTATGCAAATTCCTTACATGTCTTCCCTAAAATTTAAAATTTTAAGAAAGTTTAGTGAATCATAGCCTTAAAAAATGTTTCATAAAGAAATACTTTAGGATTCATAATTTACAACAATGGAATCAACTTATAAAAGATCTTAAGAAATATGGTATTCTACCCTATCCATCTCTATTTCAGGAGAGTTATTTTACAAATGGAGATTCAAAGCCAAGGTTCACCCACCTAACATCACACACACCAGTCAATAGGAGAACCAGGACAACCCAGATCTGCTGACTTGTGTACCTTCCTGCCACGCTCTGCTGGCATGCATTTGGAGAATTAATGTACTATTAACTTCTTGACTTTCACTTTTGTCTGAATCAACTTGGATGCCAGCTTTCACTTAGTGTGAACCTTCATAAACATGTTTTCATTCTGTACAAATGAGTCATATACTCTGTACAAATGAGTCAACTGTATCCTCCTTTTCAATCCTTTACTAAATTAGTTCTGAAACTCCAGCCGTAAAAAGTAGTTTCTGGCCGGGTGTGGTGGCTCATGCCTGTAATCCCAGCACTTTGGGAGGCTAAGGCAAGGAGATCACGAGGTCAAGAGATCGAGACCATCCTGGCCAACATGGTAAAACCCCATCTCTACTAAGAACACAAAAATTAGCTGGGCGTGGTGGCGCACGCTGGTAGTCCCAGCTACTCGGGAGGCTTAGAGGCTTAGGCAGGAGAATCGCCTGAACCTGGGAGGCAGAGGTTGCAGTGAGCCGAGATCGCGCCACCGCACTCCAGCCTGAGCAGCAGAGCAAGGCTCCGTCTCAAAATAAAAAAAAAAAAGTAGTTTCAGAAAGCTATTTATGATGCTATGCGGACTGACAATGTTCAGTTGCTTTGGAAGGAATCTGATTATTCTCTCAGCTGCATTTCATTTCTCTTTGCCCTCTTGCTCCTACCCTCCACTCCTACCCTGTCCATCGCCCCCAAGTATTTCAACTACTGTTCTGGATTCCTCCAATTTCTGAGTTCTACTAACCGCAGACGGCAGAACACTGGCTGGGTTAAACCAAGCATGGAACTAGCAAAGAGTTGGACAATTCAAAGGCAAACATAGAAGAAAGTAAACGGAGTAATATAACACAATAGTATATTTAACTTTACCCTAGGTCCAAATGATATTTCAGTTGAAGAAATATTAATAAATAAGTTTACATGGAACATCTGCTTTAATTAACAAGAGAAGACTAAGGTACAGGATGTGAGACACACATACAAAAGATGGGAGTGATAAATATCAATTTCAGGATAATTGGAAGGCAGGGAGGGATACAGTCAGAGGTGCACAAGGGGGCTTTGATTGTGTTGGTTTTGTTTTGAAAAATTGACTGAAACTAAAATTTAGAAGACAGTCGCTGTCATCTTAGCTCAGAAAATTTTTTTAATCGAGTAACAATTTCTGAGTAACATCAGTGAGTTACTTAACTAAATTCTGAGAGAAAAGACTGTATACTTATAATAAAAGAAGGATTAATTTTAAGAGTAGGGAAAGTATTCAGTCTTCTCCTAATTTCTGAACACTAACATTTTCTGTTTATTGGCTTTTTATCCACTCCTTGCAGGTTGTCCTCAGGGCTCAGTTCACACTCCTATCTTCTTTTCTCTATAAAGCCTTTGCCTCTGAGAACTCATCCATTAACTTGACAGTGATGAGTCTTAAATCTTACACACGTTTGATGACAAGAGGCTAACAGCCTGAAGAGATCATAAATGCATTTAAAAAATGAGTAAAGATCATGAACAAAAGTTTCACAGAATTCAAATTGCTTAGTAGTAACTAAAAACATACAACTTAAAATAACATTACTAGTTATCAAACTACCAAGTATCTTTTTTCTTTTAAGATAGCATTCCATTCTGTTGAGCATATAGAGGAACAAGCAGACTTAAAAATTCATATAGCCTTTTAGAAAGCAAATTACCATGATATATGGAAAGCCTAAATAAGTGTCTTTTTTTTTTTTTGGAGACGGAGTTTCGCTCTTGTTGCCCAGGCTGGAGTTCAATGGCATGATCTCGGCTCACCACAACCTCTGCCTCCCGGGTTCAAGCGATTCTCCTACCTCAGCCTCCCAAGTAGCTGGGATTACAGGCATGTGCCACTACGTCTGGATAATTTTTTGTATTTCTAGTAGAGACGGGGTTTCTCCATGTTGGTCAGGCTGGTCTTGAACTCCCGATGTCAAGTGATCTGCCCGCCTCAGCTCCCCAAAGTGGTGGAATTACAGGCGTGAGCCACTGCGCCCGGCCCCAAGTGTCCATTTTTTAATTTAGTAATTCTAACCTAGGTATTTTTCCTGCAGTACAAAATGAGGATAAAGCTTTACATGAAAACATGTTGTTCCTATTATGTTTATTGCAGCAAAAACACAACCTAAAAACCCAATCTGAGCAGGTTTTAACTAAATACTAATAATTCTGACACTAGAACGTTATGTAGCTAACAAAAATATGTCGTAAAAATAATCATGTAGAAACTGGAATCAGGGTTAAACAAAACAAAAAAAACAAAAATGCATAAATCATCATCCCAATTACATTAAATACAGACACTGATTAAAAGACTAGAAGGCCATAAATAATTAAAAGTGCTTATCTCTTATTACGATGTTAATGAAATAAGGGACTCTTATTTTACATTTTTTATATTTTTCTCTATTTTCCAAATTTCCTATTAGCATGGATTAACTGGCCAAAAAAATCCTACTTAAAATAAAACACTCATCAGGTATAAGAAAAACTTATCTCTATTGTAAAACCTATTTCTCCTTCTAACCTCCTTGTATATCAAATTAAATACCACCAAATGTCTAAATTAAAATAGCTTCCATTTTGGATTAATATTTGATCCCTTTCTCATTAATCCAAGATCTGTCATGTACTTTTACTTAAAATAAAAATATAGAGATAATCTTGAAAATTATTCTTTAGGCTTATGTTGCTACATATTGGAAAATCTATTCTGAGGCATTCTCTTGCTGACTTGTAAAGCTCTGGATACGCACATGAGTTCACAGACATATTTCTAAAAGTGGTTTGAAGTCCAAATCGTTGAAGACAGACTACTGATTGAGAAGGGTCAGGATAAAATAGCTAAACTCTAGGAAAAAGACAGACTTTCAGATTTTTCATAGTTGTTGAGGCCTTGGGTTTAGATTACCATTCTGCCACTTACTAACATCTCACCTTGTACAACTCACTTAATTTTTTTTTAAGCCTCAATTTCTGTACCTATAAAACAGGGTTATCTTCTTATTGGACTATTTTGAGATGTAAGTAAAGTTTCTCTGAAAGTACTATATAACCTGTAAAGCATTATCACCTGCTTAACTGACACAAGGATAAAACATTTGATAACTAAAAAAAAAAAAAAAAGATCCAAACAACTGCATTTTAAAACTACACCTATTTTTTAAAAATTGTGCTGTTAGTTGACTTTATCAAAGAGTTACTGTCAAACACAACATACTGCCAATATTCTTGCATTTGCACATAATTATTTTTTCTTTATATCCATATGTATAAGGCTTATACTTTTTCTAGTAAAATTATAATGTATTTGATGGTTAAAAAACCATCTACTTCTCCACTGAAATTAATTCATAAATTTCTCTTTTAGTTAAAGTGGGGAAGGAGGAAGAAATAGGCTGGTAGAAAGATTTCCATGGGTCTTAGGTTTGTGCATTTGGTGAGCAGCAGCACTGAACAGCTTTTGTTTCAGACCATCTTTTCTATTATTTTTGTACAAAATACCTTCTCCTGGGGCAAAAGTTGAGTGAGTTTTCTTACAGACAGGGTTTCCCAAGCTCAAGGTCCCTTAGCAGTGATGCACAGCACTCACCTGGGCTGTTCCATGTCACTCCCGTTGTAGCAGGACAAGCCACAGACAAAACCCCTCAGACACTGAGAAGGAAGGGCTTTATTCAGCCGGGAGCTTTGGCAAGACTCTTGTCTCCAACAACCAAGCTCCCCAAGTGACCAATTCCTGTCCCTTTTAGGGGCTCACAACTCTAAGGGGGTCTGTTTGGGAGGGTCGTGATCGATTGAGCAAGCAGGGGGTAGAATGGAACAGAACAGGACAGGGATTTTCACAGTGCTTTTCTATACAATGTCTGTAATCTATAGATAACCAATTAGGTCAGGGGTTGATCTTTACCAGGCCCAGGGTGTGGCACCGGGCTGTCTGCTTGTGGATTTCATTTCTGCCTTTTAGTTTTTACTTCTTCTTTTTTTGGAGTTAGAAATTGGGCATAAGACAATATGAGGGGTGGTCTCCTCCCTTACCGTGAGATATGAATGTCAAAGGGAACTAACATGAAGTTCATGCTGCCTACTGACCCAGGATGCTGCCTCCTGCCAGCATCCATGAAACTGAGGCAGGTTAACTTGTTAGCTTACAAATGGGGTAAAATTTCAGATCTGTCAAAGTTCTTAAGAAAGTCAATAAAATCTAGAAATGTGCCAGTTTCCATTTTTTACTGCTTTTTCTATCAAAATATCTCAACAGAGACATCATAAAAGAAACCAGTAACAGCTGCTGTCTCTAAGGAGAGGAATCAAGATCTGGAGTGGGAAGAAAATTTAGTCTTTACTGCCAGGCAGAATATTAAACACTTTCCATGAAATACATCTCTTAATGCTCTCAAGAAGCATTAAATACCTATCAAGTACCTATGTACCTATGAAGTACATACTGTTATTATTCTGTTTTTACAAATGAGGAAACAGGCTCTGGAGCTGAGCTTTTAACTGTTTTGTTATATTGTCTCTCCATATGTAGAGTATTTATGGAATATTAGATAACAGTGATACATCCCACTTTCAGAGGTGTTAGAATGTGGAAAGTTAGAAGGTGGGATGTATCATGGGTTAACATATATAATATATGCAACATATATTTTTTATCATAATACATATTCTTGTATCCCTACTCTGTACTGTTATGTATATATACTATAATATGTAGCCTTGCTTACTGTTTGAATTTTTTGCCATTATATGTATTACATTTAAACTTTTAAAAACCAATGAAGGGCCGGGTACAGTGGCTCATGCCTGTAATCCCAGCACTTTGGGAGGCCAAGGCAAGCGTATCACTTGAGGTCAGGAGTTCAAGACCAGCCTGGCCAACGTGGTGAAACTGCATCTCTACCAAAAAATACAAAAATTGGCCGGGTGTGGTGGCGCACACCTGTAGTCCCAGCTACTCAGGAGGCTGAGGTGGGAGAATCGCCTGAACCTGGGAGGTGAAGGTTGCAGTGAGCTGAGATCACACCACTGCACTCCAGTCTGGGTGACAAAGTGAGACCCTGTCTCAAAACAAAAACAAACAAAAAAACCCAATGAAGTCTTTAGTTCTTTCCCTGTCTTACTATCACCACTATTTCAGACATTATTTCATGTCTGTGCATTACTGTAAGTCTTCTGGCTGATCCCTTTTTCTCAATCCAAAACATCCTGTCTAATATCACCAAACTAATTTTAAAAGTACCATCCTTCTGGCCAGGCACAGTGGCTCACGTCTGTAAACCCAGCACTTTGGGAGGCCAAGGTGGGCAGATCACAAAGTCAGGAGTTCGAGATCAGCCTGGCCAATATGGTAAAACCCCATCTCTATTAAAAATACAAAAATTCACCGCGTGTGGTGGTGCACACCTGTAGTCCCAGCTACTTGGGAGGCTGAGGCAGGAGAATTGCTTGAACCCAGGAGGTGGAGGTTGCAGTGAGCTGAGATCGAGCCACTGCATTCCTGCCTGGGCGACAGAGCGAGATTCTCTATCAAAAAAAAAAAAAAAAACCCTTCTGATGCTGAGTGTGGTGTAAAAGATGACCAACACCAAACACGTTCTAGTATATGAAATGTCAATTTCATCATTTCTAAAAAACACATTTTCCACATTCTAGCACCTCTGAAGGTGGGATGTATCACTGTTATCTAATATTCCATAAATATCCTATGTATGGAGAGACAATATAGCAAAATGGCTAAAAGCTCAGCTCTAGAGCCTGTTTCCTCATTTACAAAAACAGAAAAATAACGGCATGTACTTCATAGGGTTCTTGAGAGCATTAAAAGATGTACTTCAGGCCGGGCACAGTGGCTCATGCCTGTAATCCCATCACTTTAGGAGGCTGAGGCGGATGGATCACCTGAGGTCATGAGTTCGAGACCAGCCTAGCCAACATGATGAGACCCCATCCCTACTAAAAATACAAAAATTAGCTGGGCGTGGTGGCACGTGCCTGTAATCCCAGCTAACCAGGAGGCTGAGGCAGGAGAATCGCTTGAACTCAGGATGCAGAAGTTGCAGCGAGCCCAGCTCGTGCCACAGCACTCCAGCCTGGGCAACAGAGTGAGATTCTGTCTCGGGGGAAAAAAAAAAAAGATGTACTTCATGTAAAGTGCTTAATATTCTGCTTGGCAGATGGTAAGTACTGTATTAGTGTTGGCTATCATTAGCTATTATTATTAGAAGTACTATGTGTCAGGCACTAAGCTTTTTACACATTATTTAATTCTTAAAGTTTCCTGCAAGGTGGGTATTATTCCCAGAAATTTAAATGAGTTATGAAAACTTCTCAAGATTAGGTCACATCACTAATTATTGGCAGAAATTATGTTAGATCCTAGGGCCAGATGACTACAAAGGCCATGACCTTATTATTAGCCACCTGACTGTTTGATGACATCAAAGCTTTAAAAGAACATAGTAGGTCTAAGAAACCAAGGAGTTTAAGGAAGAAAATCAGGCCTCCATATATACAGGCAGGCAGATAAGAAATGAAAAGCCCTGCCTCCTTGGCTTACAATGCTCCTGTTAAGAGAGAAAGATGTAAGTTATTTAATCTTTTTTTAATCCTTGCCACCCTTCTCTTCTATTCCTGCAAAAAAACCTGAATGTATACACACTAGCATAACATTTGAGCAACTTAATTTCAAAGTCCGAAGTCGACCTCTTCAAAATTGTATAAGAAGGGCTGAGATAATGTGATGCAAGTTATTTAATCTTTTTTTAATCCTTGCCACCCTTCTCTTCTATTCCTGCAAAAAACCTGAATGTATACACACTAGCATAACATTTGAGCAACTTAATTTCAAAGTCTGAAGTCGACCTCTTCAAAATTGTATAAGAAGGGCTGAGATAATGTTTATAAAATAAAAGAAGCTGGCCAGACACGGTGGCTCACACCCATAATCCCAGAACTTTGGAAAGCCAAGCCCCATAGATCGCTTGAAGCCAGGGGTTTGATATCAGCGTGGGCAACATGGTGAAACCCTGTCTCTACAAAAAATTCAAAAGTTAGCCAGGCATGGTGGCACATGCCTGTAGTCCCAGCTACTTGAGAGGCTGAGGTGGGAGCATCGCTTGCGCCCAAGAGGTTGAGGTTGCAGCAAGCCATGATCATGCACTGCACCCAAGCCTGGGAGACAGAGTGAGACCCTGTCTCAAAAAAGTAGTAAGTAAACAAACAATAAAGAAAGAAACAAACTAAATAGTGAAGATAAACTGATAAATCTTAGCCCTCAGTTTTTTTCAACTGGCATAAACTGTTATTCATCCCTATCAAGTTACAGGTGGCCTGAAAATGGCTTTGAAAATTGTTTTTTTGGTGTGTTTAAAGAATATCACCTATTTTACATTCATTGTAATGTCTATGTCAGACACTTTCAATAAAGGAATAAAACATTAAAAGTTCTCATTAACATCTTTACACTACTTACTGGGCCATTTCAATTTTGTTTCACTTTGAAATAAAGAGGCATTCCAGGACCAGGCTTACAACTGGAAAAAACAACCTAGCTAGGCTGGAATGATTCAAAGAATAAGCTGAGTTCCCACCCACCCCCTTCTTTGACTACAGTCTAGTCTTTTCTCTAGAATCTAGCTTCTCATTAGACTCTGAAATGTCTATACCTCAAGAAATTCCAATTGAGTCCAATTGAAAATCCAAGTAACTTCCTTTTTTTAAGAAGAAAAGCATGCAACCAAGTAACTTTTTTAAGTAAATAAGATCATAACCTAATATACAGCTCAAAATTAACAGTGGGTTTGAATTCTAGCTTTTTTTTTTTTTCAGTGTTTCAGAAGGAAAAGAAAAGATTTAAGCAGGCCAAAACAGTGACTGCCTTTTCGTTGGAGTCAAGTAAACTTGAGTGCCTCTGTGTTAAGCTCTTCTACATACTTTTTTTCGTCGATTCCTAAAAAATCTGTAGTGAGTCATTATTTCCATTTTACATTTAGAGAAACTCAGGCTCAAAGACAGTAACTTGCCCCATACCACACAATTAGTGACAGACCTGGATTTTGAGCCCAGGCTCTTTGAATCTAAGGACCCTGTGCTCTTTCTACCAGCCTTTCCCTTTTACTGTCACTGGCAATACCAATAGCTCAAAATGACAAAAATTAAAGTTTTATATTCTCCCCAATAGGATTCCTTAATTGTCTTTTCATGGGCTCTACTCTTTTTCTGAATTTCTTCTGTTGTTCAAACAATACTACCATCCAACGAAGCTCACTTTTCAGTTCTATCAGACATTTGCGTTATAAATGCATCCAGCTAAGAGAAGTTAATAAGAGACTAAGAAGCTGTAAGACAAAACTGACAGAAGCAGTAATCTAATTAGTCAGAAAGACAAGACTAAGGTCAGGCAATTCAAAAACCCTTCTTTTTTCCTTTATTAGAGGCCAACTAAGGCAAGGAATATACCTTTTAGATGATCCCTAATATTTACAGATTAAATCCACCAAGATATCTATTTGCCTGTGCAAGAGTCACAGTGCACACGTGAAACATCTCTAGTGAATCCAAAGTGGTCTGAGGTCCCTCCGTGCCTTCCTCTCACTGTTCACAACATCTGCTGACTTGTTACCTACAGCCTCCCCTATTGCCAGCTCAAGCAAGAAAACTGAAACCTCCTAAAAATGTCAGGGTCTGCAATACATTCATTCAGACTAGGTAATTTTACATTTTAAAAAAATCCTTGAGGCTGGGTGCAGTGGCTCATGCCTGTAATCCCAGCACTTTGAGAGCCGAGGCAGGTGGATCACTGGAGGTCAGGAGTTTGAGACCAGCCTAGCCAACATGGTGAAACCCCATCTCTACTAAAAGTACAAAAATTAGCCGGGTGTGGTGGCACGCACCTTTAATCCCAGCTACTTGGGAGGCTGAGGCAGGAGAATCGCTTGAACCCGGGAGGCGGAGGTTGCAGTGAGCCAAAATCACGCCACTGAACTCCAGCCTGGGCAACAGAGTAAGACTCTGTCTCAAAAAAAAAAAAAAAAAAAAAAAAAAAATTCCATGAAAAACAAAAGTTTTTCAGTGCATTTTATTTTAACAAAGTTGATGCTGGGTTAATAATTGTGAAATCTATTTCAAGGATAATCATAAATACAAATGCTTACTCTATGTCAGATCTCATGCTGTAAACTACAAATCTACACTATAATTCATTTATTCCTCTCAGCAAGCCTACCAAGTAGGTATTATCATCTTGTTTTACAGGTGAGAAAATTAAGGCTCAAAGAAGGGGGAAAAACTTTCCCTAGATCACACAGCTAAATAAATGAAATGCCACATACAGATTTTCCTGACTTCAGTACATGCCTTAACCACTAAAATTTAAGTTTTGCTGTATTTTCAGATAGAAATAGGAGGACTTTTACAAACATCCTCCAAATAAAGTTCCATCAGTAATTTACCTAAAAATGTTAATTCAGGTTAAAATGTAAGTAATTTTTACCATACTATGAGAGAATTAACAAATGTAATTTGGCTAAATTTTATATTATAGAAAAGCTGCATGAAGAGCCCAGGTATTACAGGCACTGTGCATTACAGATTAAGATAACAGCATTAATGATTCCAGCCATCTTGACCATATATTAAAGAAAACATTCTTTAGATATCTAAAATCCCACATGGATATAAGCAACAACCAATTGTTCTAAGGACAAGAATAATTTATAGAAATGAAATGCCCATCCAGTGGACCCGGGGTTCAGTCTCGTCTCATGCACTTCAGTGTCTTTGTATATGTAGCTAGCTATACCTACAGCATTATCTCAACTTTACACCTTCCACTCATCCATCATGACCAAGGTTAACCTCCTCCTCTTACCCCTTTAAAGCCCCTAAACCTCCATCTCTTACCCCTTTAAAGCCCCTAAACCTCCATCTCTTTTCCCTAAGCAAAGTGAAATCATTTCCCTAGTCTGCTTACACTGGTACACCTTTTATTATTAGAGTGCCTATTAAATTTAAATCTTCACCATACATAGTGATTTCCCTTAGCAACTTCAATTGTTTGAGCAACTTCAGAAAGGTAGATTAAAAACAAAACAAAACAGGACTTGCGAATAAACCCAGCCCTTACTACTGTGTGATCTTGGGCATTTATTTGTCCAGCAATCTTCATATATCTCACATATAAAATGGGGTAACACCTAGCAAAATATCCGACAGATAAAGCCACCTTCCCCCTAACCAAAATGTGTGTAAACTGTCTTTAATGTTTTGTAATGAAAGACATTTCCTACAACTGATTTATAACATGCTTCCTGAACTGATTCAAAAACTAGTGACAAGGTTCCTCATTGGAAAATCAGACTGACTGTCACTCAATAGGTTATACAGCATGGGCAACAGACCTGTAATTTATTACTCAATGTACTGAGCACTAAGGTACTAAACAGTGCCCAAAGAGAAAGGAAAGTCAACTTTTTATTACTTTGAAATGGAAACTGAGTTCAAGTCTCTAATAAAAAGATCCGAGTCTGCAGTTTGCAATAGTGGCCTACTGAACCTCACTGCATAAACTAGTTTGTTCATTCTCTCTCTCCTTAAACTGCTAATTTATGGCTATGGCAGGCAGAATAATGGTCTCCCAAAGATAACCACATCCTAATCCTGGAAACCTGTGAATATTAGTTTACACAACAAAAGAGAATTAAGGCTGCTAATCAGCCGACCTTAAAATAGGGAGATTATCCTGGATTATCTAGGTGGGCCCAATGTCATCAATCACAGGGTTCTTACCAAGTGGAAGAGGAAGGAGAGGCAAGGAAGGATATGTGATGAATGCCAGAAGGAGGGTCGAAGTGATGTGATGTAAGAACTAGACTTGCCTTTGCTGGCTTTGGAGATGAAAGAAGGGGCCAAGAGCAGCCTCTAGAAGCTGGAAAAGCCAAGAAAAGACATTCACCTCTAGAGCCTCCAAAAAGGAATGAAGCTCGGGCTACACTTTAATTTTAGCCCACTGAGACCTGTGTCACTTTTAACCTACAGAACTGTAAGGTTAAAAATATAATGTTTTATGCCACAAAGTTTTGTGGAAATTTGTTACAGCAGGAATAAAAAACTAAATGTTTTGGGGTGTTTTTCCTACATTAACTTCTTTAGAGTCCTTTGAGTCACAATGGAGATACACTGGGACATTACAAAATCAAGTTTAAGAATCTCTAATGGAATGGGGAAAACATTTCATTGTACAAAACTTAAAATTTGGAAGGAAAAGTACCACCACACAAGATGGCATACTTCTAGTATGGCTAAGTAGACACTGTCAGGGCAAACCACTGAATAATAACTATAAACTCTGGACAAAATATTTTATAAAAACAAAAGCTTTCTGAAGGCACTGGGGAACAACCAAACAGGCAGACATAGAAGGGGAGTCTACATTCATAAAAAACCAATGAGGTTTTTGTTTTTTCTTCACATCTTTTAGCCTGAAGGCAGGCCTCAGTGAGAGTTTGGAACAACAGACATGGTAAAGTGGGAAATCCTAGAAAAGGAAGAGCCAGAAAGGGGGAGGGAGCCCTATACATTCTGTATATAAATTCTACGGAAATCTCTGGCTGAACCCTGAACCATCCATGTACATGCTGCAGACTCCAAGGAGCCTAGCTAAAAGAACGGAACCAATATTTGATCTGCTGCCCACAAGGGATATGGATAGCAACAACAAAACACACTATTTGGAGGAATAAAACAGGATCTAGAGCCTCTACAACGTATCATTCACAAAATTCAGCATACAATCCAAAATTGTTCAACATATGGGAAACAAACAAAAAAGGAAAACACATTTTCAAGAAAAAAAATCAACTAAGATTACCAGACACAAACTTCAGGACAGCTATAATCATGCCTAAAGACATAAAGGAAAATATCCTCAATGAATGAAAAAATACACAATACAGATGGGTCGCTGACTTACAATTGCCTGTCTTGCAAATCACCAACTTTACAATTGTATGAAAATGATAAGTATTCAGCATGCTCCTCGATTAAGTCCAGATAACCCCACTGTAAACTGAAATTTACATACTTTCAATTTACAATGGGTTTAATCAGGATGTCATCTCATTGTAAGTAAAGGAGCATCTGTAATTGAAAATGCCACCACAACCCTCTCACCTTCGAAACTACAATAGCAGCTTGGCAATGAGGCAGTGGTAAGTTCTAAAGTGGCATCAACATTACAGAAAAACCATGGGCAATTACTGAAGAAGGGAATAAACTTATTCTGATTATCTATTACTCCATAATTTATAACTTTTAGTCAATTACTACAATCACCTATGAGGTATTATCTCAGTTTACAGAAAAGAAAAATGAGGCTCAAAGAGATTAAGATGGCTCAAGATCACACAAACTAATACTTAATTCTAGCCATATTTTAAGCAACGATGAGCTGAAAAGCCTCGTCAAGAGAATGGCAGCTAGCAAAGCAGAAATTAGAATAGGCAATTTCTTTGAAAGCGTAAATAATCTTTAAAGGTTTCTCATTTAGGAAAGGAACTTAGGTAGACTTTTCTCGTACTTTTCTTGATACTTGCTAGGTTTAATGTGAAATCTCACTACTTGTGAAAGGTTAGAAGGGCCTGGTTATATAAGTAATAGAACATCCTCACAATGGAATGCTATGTAGCATTAAAATGACAGTATAGAAATGTCTACTGATAAGGAAAGCTGTTCAGAATACATTACAAAAGAGCAGGCTACCAAACAGTATAAATACCTTTCCATTTTTGTAAAAACAAATTGCCTGTAAGGTCCGTTATGTGTAGACATCAAAATGTTAACAATGGTAATTTCCAGGTTGACAAGACAATGGATGATTTTTATTTTTTGAGCTTACTCTACTTGCTAGTCTCAGTATTGTTTTTTCTACACACGTATGACGTGTGTAATAAAAATTAAACTTATTCATCAACTCAAATATTTATTGTGTACATAGTGCATATCAGGTACTATTTGTTTAAAAAAGGGGGGAGGGTGGAAGGGGGAGGGAGAAGGGGAGACGGATGGAGAGAGAGAAGGAAGGAGGGAGGGAGGGAGAGAAAGAGAGTTCCAGAAACATTAAACCTGGATTACAATGGTCCTCCACTACCTCAAGTTGTTCTTTTTCATTAAAACTGCTTTTCAATTTATACTTCTAGCCCCTTTGCCTCAAAAACAAAATAAACAAAATCTACAAGCACTCTAATTTCTTTTCTTTCTACCATGTCTGATCCTCATCATCTTTCACCTAGCATTCTGCAAGAGCCTCTTATCTACTTAGTCTCCCTGTTTCTGGGTCCAAATCAAACCCATTCCACCCTCAGTCCTATCCAGTGACCTATCCAAAACAGAAACCAGATCTTATTCCTCTACTTTAAAACCTTTCACTGACTCCTGACGGCCTCTAAGATAAAATCAAATTCTTTGTATGGCACGCAAGGAGCTCCAATATCTGGCCCCTGTCTCTCCCTTATTTCATTTGGGAACACACCTTACCTCCAACAGCAGAGGGTGGCTTCTCATACATACCGATCTTTTTCTTGCCAACAAGACTTTAAGTTGTCCTTTCCACCTAGAATACCCTCGGACCCCATGCCCAATCTGTTAGTATTACCTTCAGGAAAAATCTTATGCACCTTGAAACCACATTGGATGACCCTATTCATATCTCTAACACTGTACTTTTACATTGTCTCAACCTTAAAGTTCCTCTTACATGAGACTATCAATTCCAAAAGAACGGGAACTGTCTAAGTCTTTTCCTTATCTGTAATATGAGGAAAAAGTAATACCAACCTCAAAAATGAGATGTGGAATGTAGATATTTAACTCGGTGCTTGGCATACAGAAAACAGTTATCAAATGACTATCATTATTATCCACACTGTTAACTAGAGCTCAGCAGTGCATGACGTACAGTAAGACTTCAAATGTTTATTGAAAGACTGAACTCTGCAAAAAGGAATATTCCCATTTTACAACTGAAGAAACTGAGGAAGATTAACAGCACAAAGTCATAGAGCCACAAAAGGCAGTTAAGCTAACATCCAAACTCCAGTCTAACTCTAAAGCCCTGAATTCATTCTCAATGAATATACACTATCTCCCTCTTGCTGAGAACTGACTTAACCTATTTCACTCTTAGAAAACAAACAAAACTAAGGCTTCTTTCCAGTATTACTTGTGTAACAGGCCCTGTTGTTATAATCGACATTTCTGGAAATCTGCATTTTTAGATTAACGTGAAGGAGTGTTTCAACTTCTCTGCAATTCAATTTCCTTGCCTACCATGAGATGCACTTGGATCTCAAAAAGATCATTTAATCTCTAAAATCCTGTGGTTCTTTAATTGGGTGCTGTTATTTGCGGCGCCGTTCTTTCAGAGTTAGTTTGATACCATTTATTTAGCCAGCATTTCCGATATGCAAAGCACAACTGCAGTAAATCAAACATTGGCCACCCTTTTCCAGCCCTAATGAAGTTCTCCCTAAGCCTTCACGAAGCAAGCCAGAGCTCTCCAGTATGCTGCAACCTAAAAGCATCGAGGTCACTAGGCTTGAAACGAGAGGTGCCTCCTTCGGGGCGGCGGTCTTCGAAACAGATCTGGCCAGAGCAGGCCTAGATTCTGCGCTACAGCAAAACAGCAAAAACAAACAAACATATATATATATATATATATATATATCACCAAGCAGCCCCTCTTTTCTGTCCTCCTCGACCAAACTAGGAGTACACTTCCCAGTATGGCAACCCTCCCTCGGGGCTTCTCACGGTGGGGCTGCAGCGGCCTCCCTAAGAGGGCTAAGGCCGCAGTGTCCTTGCCGCCGCCTGCAGGCCCGTGCAGAGCCCAGGGCTCTCCTGCGCCCAAAACTAAGGGAGACACGGAGAGCAAGAGGAGGGCGGCGGCAGCGCCGGGCTCAGCTTGAGCCTCCTTACCCAGTGGGCGGTGAGGCCAGCCGCCCGGGCCCGGAGCGCCGCGGAGAAGAACATGGCGGGCCACACTGTTCACCTTCCCCAGCCGCGCCAGGCGAGAATCCCGAGCGCGCCCAGGGCGCACAGCGTGCGCGCTCCCGACCCCAGGCCTAGGCGACCCGGACGGCACGCCGCTCCCTTCGCCGAGGGGCGGGGGCTGACGGGAGGGAGCGAGGGCGCGCGGGGGCTGCTGGGGCCCTGTGGGCGGAGACTTCCCGGGGGAGGGGCGGGGACCAGTCCGTGCTCGGAAAGGGAGGTGTCCTACGGGCCGCTGCAGGGGTCCCGGCCTTGAAAAGAAGCGTCCCGGAGCTGCACCTTGGGCTCCTGGGTAACGAAGCGCCCGCCTGGATTTATAGGGGTGAGCTTCCCTCATGGAGAGCCTTGTGAGGATTAGCCACCTCCTCTTATATTGCTGTTAGTTAAAAATAAAGTCGGGTTGCAACCCACTATAAATCTTATTCTACATGTTACGAATTCAAGACACAGAGGGCTGCTATCCAGTGTGCTAGCCATAGACACCAAATGTCTTGGTTCCCAATCTTTTGCATTAGAGATATGTGCGACATATTTAGGGGTTAAATGGTATGATGTCTGGAATTTGCTTGAGAATAGTGGGGAGTGGGAGGTGAAAAATAAAGCAAGTTGGCCGTTAAGTAAGGCCATAGAAGCTGCATGGTCGTTCTTATTTACTATTCTCGGAACTTTTGTACATATTAGATATTTTCCATAATAAAGCTGAAAAAAAAAACCCCACTTCCTTCTTCATGTTTGTTTGGTTATCTCTGGAAATTCCAACAAGTATTTATTCAGTAACAGCTCTAATGTGCACAGCACTATTTCCTGGTGTGGACTTCCTCTTGATTTTTTACGTCACTGCCTTCTTTTCTGGAGTGTCACGTCCTGTACCCACCCCCTTCCTTTTGCCCATTTTCTTTGCTATAATAAACTTGTGAATAATTTCTAGAACATTCACAGCAGCACAGGGATTTTGAAAATTTATCCCTCATTAGTTTAAAAACTCAGAAATATTCCATTGCAACCCCTATGAATCATATTTCGCAAATCACAGAATTCAAGACACAGAGGACTGCTGCCCAGTGAGCTAGAAATAGATACCAAATGCCTTGGTTCCCACTCCTTTGCCTTATATTTTATGTTAGTTTGCCTCTCCTAAATTAGCTTCAGTATTTCCCTTTAAAAGGGAAAGACAGTCTGGCCCTTAATGTAAATGTATTTTGTTATAAAGTTACCTAAATACTTATACACCTGGCCGGGCGCGTGGCTCACGCCTGTAATCCCAGCACTTTGGGAGGCTGAGGCGGGCAGATCACGAGGTCAGGAGATCGAGACCATCCTGGCTAATACGGTGAAACCCTGTCTCTACTGAAAATACAAGACATTAGCCGGGCATGGTGGCAGGCGCCTGTAGTCCCAGCTACTCGGGAGGCTGAGGCAGGAGAATGGCGTGAACCCGGGAGGCGGAGCTTGCAGTGAGCCGAGATCGCGCCACTGCACTCCAGCCTGGGCGACGGAGCGAGACTCCGTCTCAAAAATAAAAAATAAAAATACTTATACACCTAACACTATTGTGCACATACTTACTGTTCTTATACAACTAAAGCCAAAACATGTCACAAATACTTGATGGATGAGATAGACATTATATGGATTCTTTTTGAATCTGTAATGCATGCTTTTACTGGATTTTATTAGGGCATTCTCTGACTCCCAATCCAGATTAGTCCTCAAGATACCGTCCCAAAATATGCCTGCCCGCACTTTCACTACTACATTTACGACCAGATTATAACCTCCATGGGTGGAGAAACCTGCCCTTCCTATATTGTTTGGTTCAGCAACTTGCACTATACTTGGCAAGTGGAAGGCATTCAATAAATATTTGTTGTCTGAATGAAAATCTTGCCCATAGTGCAAATATTCTGCCTACCTAAAAGGGTTAGAATTATGCTCATTTCTATTTGTCTTAGGTCAGAATTATGCTTGTTTCTATGTGTATCGGTGAGAGTGCTTTTCGCTACAAGTAACAGAAGTTCTAACAAGTAGATTAAAGGATACTGGGTTCATTTTCTCACATGAAAAACAATTCCAGAGGTAGAGTAGTTCCAAGGTTAGTTAATTCAACCTTGCCCAAGGATGTCTTCAAAATGTTTAGTGACTTCCATCTTTTTACTCCAACATACTCAGCCGTGACTCCTATTATAGACACAAGATATCTGCAGCAGTTCCAAGTATCATGTACAAATGACAACATTCCAAAGAAGAAAAAGAACTCTTACCTCTAAAGTGTCCCAGATGTTCCTCCAGCAGCCTTCTTGTCTCATTGGCTTACAAGACATAGTGGTTAAGAGGGAATACTCTAGAATCAGACTACGGGGGTTCAGCTGCTGCTTTCTAGCTGCGTGACTTTAGGCAAGTTAGTCTCTCTGGGCTTTGGTTTAATAATGGTACCTTCCTCATGGCTTTATTAGGAGAATGTGAAAGGAAAATAAATCTCGGGACCCCCAAATCACTAAGCCAAGGGAAAAGGCAAGCTGGGAACTATGTCAGGTAAACCTACCTCCCATTTTTTTCCTAAATAAGATAGCTACAAAGATAAAAAGCTACATACCTCCCTCACAATTTGCCCACAAGAAAATTCCTTACGGACAAAGTACAGACAGATCTCGATGTCATCCCTCTGAGGCTCGCGTGAGACAAGAGCATATCTGATTGCTTTCTCTGCCCTATTGTTCATGTAAAAATGCAAATGCACTGAGCCAGACTAAATTTTGTATTCAGTGGAGGGCTGATCAAGGACTCAAAAGAATGCAACCTTCTGTCTCTTATCTACTTAGGATTTGGAAGCTCTCCCTCAAGTTGTCTCGCCTTACCGAAGTGAACCGATGTACATCTTACACATATTGATTGATGTCTCATGTCTCCCTAAAATGTATAAAAGCAAGATGTACCCCAACCACCTTGGGCACAGGTCGGCAGGACCTCCTGAGGCTATGTCAGGGTGCGTCCTTAAGCTTGGCAAAATAAACTTTCTAAATTGATTGAGAACTATCTCTTTTGGTTTACAAGAATGAAATTGAAGTGGCATCACCGTCTGGGGTAAATATCCAGGGTTCGGCATCTCCTGCCAAGAGGATTAAGGAAAGGGACACATGTGGGTGGGTTAAGGAGCGGAAAGTTTAATAGCCAGAAGAAAGGGGAGAGGAGAGCAGCTCCTTGTAAGACGTCCGAAAAAAGGGGCATGGGCGGACCACAGCAGATTTTATAAGCAGGTTTGAGGAGGCAGTGTCTGATTTATGTAGGGCTCACAGATTGGTTTGACCAGGTGTAACGTTTATGTAGCAAGGGGAAGGCTGGTCTCCCAACCCTAATCTTATTATACAAATGGGCTTTCCACTTGGGCAGTGCCATCTAGTCTGCTCCTTACTGTACACGTTGCTGGCAAAAAGAGAAGATGGGGCCGCCACTTTGAACATGCCTCATCCCAGGTAGTATATTCCTATGGGCACAACTGCCAGAATTCACCTGTGCAAGCTTCTAGTTTGCTTGTCTGTCTGCAGCTCGATTTTACAGGCTGCTCTTTGTTAGAAAAGAAAATGATTGGCGGCTGCTTTTTATTAAAAGGGAAACCTTACTGAGGACTCCCATACCCTCACTATCTGCCTAAGCAATTTCTTCTTAACTCCTGTATCGAAATGAGTTGATACCTTTTAAAGTTCTTTAAAAAGTACCTAGCACAGAGTAAATGCTTAGTAAGTGTTAGCCTTCATCATCATCATCACCATCATCAGAATAGAACATTACAATATTAAGATAATTAAGCCACTAATCAGAAAGGAGAATGGAAGGGCTAGTTTGGGGCCCATTAGCTCCTGAACAAAATAGCTCTGCCAGCAAGGAAGGGGCTGAAGAAGTAAATCTAGGTAGGCAACTAACGGGATCATCCACAGTAGACCACCGTCTTTTTGAGTTCATGACCTATAGAGAAAGTGTATATCCCACTGGTGCCTGACACTAATCAAGGACTTACCAGGTGCCCCCAATTTCTATTACCTAGGAACAGAACCAAAAAGTGCAAAGAGTAATGTTTAAAACATTAAGGATGTGTGCTAAGGGAGTGTCTAACCTGTTAACACCTTCTTGAAGATGTTACAGAAAGTAAGATGCTTTTAGTTCAATTCAACTTTATTTCAATTCAACTGCCAGTAAGTGTGGCACCACACTGTTCACCAAGTCAAAAGACTTGTTAATGTCCAGCATGACTTTGGCTTATCCTTAGCCCAAATATTTATTAAGTGAGAATGTCAGAATGGATATCTTTTACACCCAGTAACGTAAGTTAATTTCTGGAGCCACTCCACTTATAAAGTAGCCTCATGTGCAATCAACTATTCTCAGAGTCCTTAGGATAGAATTGTGGGGGCTGTTTGGAAAATTCCTCTTCTTCCTCCCACTATCAAAGTCATTATTTCTGGACACAGACCAGCATGGACATCGATGATTTCAAGTTACTGACCTAACCCTACAAGCTTGATTGAAATTGGCTTGATTATGTAATGAACCCGTAATGAACATCATGGCTGCCTGGTTTGATATATTCCACTATTCTAAGTTGGCACTAGTACCATAAGCCCAGGGAAATTGGCCCTAACTATAGTGGTCAAGCCATTAAATAAAGAATGTGTGGGTGTTGGGGGTGGGGAGTGAGGGACTGGAGGCTGGGGGAGCTAGAATAAAGTCTACAGGGATGACCAAATGTGGGAACTTTGACTCTCTCATTCTTGATTTCTTAGCCATTTAAACCATCACACATAGGCACTATCAAGGACGTGGTGTAATGAAAATCATGAGCTTTGTAATTGGATTTGAATTCTGACCTCGTCACTTACTCGCTTTTGTGAAGCTTTGGTTCTCAGTTTCTGAAAGTATAATTAGAACATTAAATCATTCAGTTTATGGAAAATGATGAACATGGTGCCTGGTACACAGTAAGAGTTCAGAAAAGCTTTGGGTTTTTGTTTTTGTTTTGTTTTTTTTTTCAGTATCTAACAACTTGTCCGCTCCATCTATGGAACACTTTAGTCAGGCTTTCTAAATTGTGATTATCTCCTAAGTCACATCCTACTTATTAAAGCAGCCACAGGTAGATCGTGCACTCTGGCTCTCAGCATGCCCTCACATAACAATACTGACGTGCCTGCCTTGCTGGGTTTTCTAATGAAAAATGTGAGCTGCAGGCCCAGTCCTGCTTTGCAGGGAAAGGGAGCCAGTTGGTATAAAGTCAAAACTCAATGGAAGGGAAAAATGGGATAAGGTTACTGCTGGGTGAGAGATAGAGAGAGAGAGAAGTATTTTCAGCAGGAAATTGGAGCATGTAAAGAAGAATGATCCGGTCACATTGGTAAACTGAAGTGTTAGACCCATTTCACATTGAGGTGAGGGGGGACGTGAGGTTAGCGAGTGAGTTCTGCATGATTCTTTCAGATTCTTCTCAAGTTATTCTTGCATATGCGAGACCAAAAGGGAAAATGTAAATCAAGACAGCCAGTAAGTTAACTACATAGACTTCAAGAACAGATTGTTTTAAAAAAATAATATAAGCAGAACGTCACCTAAGCCATTATCAGATTCACATCCCTCGTTACTTCCCCAACATGGGACTGATCCTAGCAGCTTCTGCGGCTGAAGTGAAATTTTCTATCAGAATTTGATCCATGCTTCCCTAGCAAGTAGTCAAAGTAATTAAACAACAATGAATGTAATTCTTGCCTGATAGATTTGCAAATTGCTGATCACTGTTGTTGGTAATGTGTGGAGCTACATGCTCTCATTGGTGATGGTAGGAGTGTGATAAGATCAGCCTCTGGAGAGGGTAATTTGGCAATATGTGTTCGGTTTCTTAATATGAATTTATCCTAAGGAAGTAACTGAAAAAGTATACAAAAATGTTTATCATGGTGTTATTTGTAATACTGAAAACCTGGAAGCTATATAAATGACATCAGTAGAGAATTTATTAAATAACAGTACAGCCATACAATGGGATATTGCTCTGCAGATTTAAAAATAATAATGAAAATAAATATTTATTGTAAAGAAAAGATGCCCATAATGTGTGGCAACTTAATAAAAAAAAGATTACAAAACATCACATATAACATTACTACATTTTCTGTATATGCATAGGAAAAAATATGGAAAGGTAAAATGTTAATGAGAGTTCTCTCTGAGTGATGGCATTAAAGGTAATTTTCATTTTTTTCTTTATGCTTTTTGTATTGCCTGATTTTATTTCAATTAACACATGCTACTTTATGGTAAGAAAAAACAAAGCTATGTTCATTTTGAGAAATAGTCTAATAAAGGAAAAATAAAAGTGAAAAATTGAATAATTCTCTTTTACATTCATTTCTTTTTAGTGGATATAAACCTCTTTAGAGTATACTTCTTTTGATTGCTATTAATTTTTATTCGGGTTTGAATTTAGGGTATTGAGGAGTGTGGGCTGAGAAGAGGGAAATGGGCCAGTTCTTAGACTCTTCGGGCAGTTTTCATTCTAGACAGAAGAAATAGCTCTGGACTCCCTCCCTCAGGCTGCTTCTTAAAATCCCTGTAAATATTTGAATTCATGTCTTCCTTGACCAGTTACAAAAATATTCACGTAAAGTTTCTTTAAATAGTCAATTTTCTTGCATGTTAAAATTTTCCTTGACTAAGAAAAATCATATTGCATCTCAGTGGTTCATTTGCTGTGTATGCTTGTGTGGTGAGATGTAAATAGTCTAAGCTGTATAATGAAAGAGTGGTCGGAGCAGGATGAAACTGGTCAGAAAAGACTTTCATTTATTCATTTACTATGCAAATATATGTTCAGCTCCTCTTATATGCCAGGCACTAGGGCACTGGAGATACAAAGGCAAAAGACATAGCCCTTCCTGGGAAGACCTTACATGCTGGCAGGGAAAAGATTATAATACGAGTGTATGTGCAACATGAATTGGGAACTTAGAGAGGAAGGAATCCCAAAGTCTTACTGGGGATGTCAGATGTCACAGGGCGTGTAACACTTGAAGGTTACACAGGAATTTGCCATAAATAGGGTTTCTTGGAGGTATGTTTTCACCTGAAAGAAATGAAAGATAAACATTGCTATAGAGCAGTTAGAAGGTCAAGGTGGCACATAACAAACCTAAACAGATTCTGATAATAAAGGTTAGAGGAGTCTTTGTTCCCCTTCTTCCTCTGGGGCCCACTTCCTGCCAGGTCATTTCAGTGCATAGTAACAGAGGCACATGATGTTGGTGCCGAGGCTTTCATCGTCCTTCGTGGATGCTTTTGGCAGTGCCTTGCATACTATGTGTGTGAATTGTTGCGTGCTAATGGCAAGATGACATACGACAGAACTTTCAAGCCAGATAATAAGGGGCTTTGCTATGAGGGCAGTGGAATGACAGGAACTGTTGTGTGGATTCTGAGACAGCCTGACTTGGTGGGTCCTGGTATCAACATTTTAGAGAAGGAAAGACTAGAAAACATCTTGTCCAATCTCCTCATTTTATAGGTTAAAAAATAAAAAGTTACTGAGAATGCCAAGACCTTAGCAACCACCTTCTTCATGAATAAATTATTGAGTGTGATAGTTTTGTGTAGTGGTGCTCTATAAACCTTAATGAGAAGATTCATTTTGTTCATCTGGCTGGCAGAGAAGTCCTGCTTAGTTACCTAGCTCTAGCTCATGTGTTTCTTATGTTTATATAGTCAAAGGTCAAAAGCTGACTAAGAACAGACGAGTTCTTTCCTTTTGCATCATTTTTCAACTTTTCAAAGGGCTTAAAATAAACTATCATTTTCCACTATTTACTTAAGGGATTTGTTTTGCAGTATCCGTAGTTCTTGGTAACCTCCCCCCGCACCCCACCACCACCACCCCATTGTACTTATGAAGTGCACAATCTGATTCTTACTCATCTATCAACATCTAAGGAATGCTAGTGTTAATATGTATGGTTTAAGTCACCCAAAACGGAATAAGAATGTTGAATTGGCCGGTAATGTTTGTGACTTTCCACAAATATCTTACATGTATAGAATCAGGAAATCACTCCTCCTAAGACAGAGATGATAGACAAATTTATCAAAGGAAAGAGAGTCTGCCCTTACTTTCTCAGGGACCATACCTACAGCAGGGTGTGAAAGGCTGGCTTCTAAGATAACCATAGCAGGCCAATTTGACTTTTTGTAAGCATATGACGCAGGGGAATGGAAAGTGGTAGGGTTAGCATCATTTAATAAACATGTACAGTGGTTACAGAAATTCCAAGTTTAGCTAAAGGCCTCCAGCAACAAGTGTCACGGTGTATCTAAATAAGAAGAGTCATGAAACGCAATATGAAATTATCTATTAAAAATATTGGCCAGGCATGGTGGCTCGTGCCTGTAATCCCAGTATTTTGGGAAGCTGAAGTGGGAGGATCACTTGAGGCCAGGAATTTACGATCAGCCTAGGCAACATTGTGAGACTCCGTCTCTACAAAAAATTTAAAAATTATCCAGGCATGATGGCATATGCCTGTAGTCCCAGCTACTTGGGAGGCTGAGGTGGGAGGATTGCTTGATCCCAGGAGTTTGAGGCTGCAGTGAGCTATGATCATGCCACTGCTCTCCATCTTGGACAACAGAAATGAAAGCCTGTGTCAAAAAAAAAAAAAATCAGTTTACTCCAACTGAGGCTTAATCGGGTTATGCAAGTAGGCTATCTTTGTGAATATTGATTTTGCTTAAAAATAAGAGAACCACTCAGAAAATCTTTGTCATTTTTATGGAATTTCCCAGGAAAACAGTACATATATGTACTGAAAGAAAGCTGGAAACGAAAGAGAGAAGGAGAAAGAAAGAGAGGTGGGAAGGAGGAGAAAGAAGAAGAAGGAGAGAAAGAGAGAGGAAAAGAAGGAAGAAGAGAAAGAATGAATGAGGGTAAGTATTTTAGTTTGAAACCAAGGAGTAATTTCTCTTAATAAATGAACTTCCTTTTCTTTTTTTTTTAAACAATTTTGCATGTTTAAAAATATTTATTTTTTTCCTTCACTTTTATTTTTTTTTCGTCAATTATACTTTTTTTTTAAATACTTTAAGCTCTAGGGTACATGTGCACAACGTGCAGGTTTGTTACATATGTATACATGTGCCATGTTGGTGTGCTGCACCCATTAACTCGTCATTTACATTAGGTATTTCTCCTAATGCTATCCCTCCCCCCTCCCCCCATCTCACAACAGGCCCCGGTGTGTGATGTTCCCCACCCTGTGTCTAAGTGTTCTCATTGTTCAATTTCCACCTATGAGTGAGAACATGAGGTGTTTGGTTTTCTGTCCTTGCGATAGTTTGCTCAGAATGATGGTTTCCAGCTTCATCCACGTCCTTACAAAGGACATGAACTCATCCATTTTTATGGCTGCATAGTATTCCATGGTGTATATGTGCCACATTTTCTTAATCCAGTCTATCATTGATGGACATTTAGGTTGGTTCCAAGTCTTTGCTATCGTGAATAGTGCTGCAATAAACATACAAGTGCATGTGTCCTTATAGCAGCATGATTTATAATCCTTTGGGTATATACCCAGTAATGGGATGGCTGGGTCAAATGGTATTTCTAGTTCTAGAGCCTTGAGGAATCGCCACACTGTCTTCCACAATGGTTGAACTAGTGAACTTCCTGTTCTAACCAGCATTTCATCTGAGGTAAATGCTAAAACAATGAACACATTCTTAAACCCACTGCAGTCCCAGACTTGTAGGAGCTTACAAAATTTTATAGCTGTCCTTGTGTAGTGAGGACAATTTTACACAAATTTTCAGAGGAATTTCCTCTTCTGCTGAACTTTGACTCTGAATCTCTGTGGACACTACTCCCCAGAGCATATGCAGTTCCTAAATGCCTGCTGGTTGACCTCACTAGATAAACCTAGATTCACATTCTATTTGCACAATGTCTGGGCTCTAAAGGCTCATCCGACCGTCCTGGCAAGTGCAGATTTTACTGGATACAGTTTCTGTTTGTCCACATTATAGGTTTTCTCAGATTTGCATTTTGTAAAGTATTATTGAAAAATGAAGATAGGCAGGGCCAACATGGGGAAAGCCTTGTTGACATTCATTTAATCAAGTATTCCTGAAATAGGCTGGGCACGGTGGCTCACGCTTGTAATCCCAGCACTTTGGGAGGCCAAGGCGGGTGGATCACAAGGTCAGGAGATCGACACCAGCCTGGCCAATAGGGTGAGACCCCGTCTCTACTAAAAATACAAAAATTAGCCAGGTGTGGTGGCACACATCTGTAATCCCAGCTACTCAGGAGGCTGAGGCAGGAGAATCGCTTGAACCTGGGAGGTGGAGGTCGCAGTGAGCCAAGATCATGCCACTGCACTCCAGCCTGGGCGACAGAGCTTGACTCTATCTGAAAAAAAAAAAAAGAAAAAAAAAATCTTGCAACAGTAAATTTCCTCTTTTTATGACCACTTTCTAAATTTCATAATATTTTGTTAAACGTGTACCCTGGGACATGGGATAAGAGGGATAGATTTTGTCATTCACTAGACCATTCCTCAATCCCTTTAATGTTTTCCAAGTTTCTTTCATGTGTCAGGGAAGGGTACACTAAGTGCTGAAGATGTCAAGATATTGGATATAGTCTTGCCCTCACGGAGCTCACAGTCTAGTTATTAGTACATGACTGGGTTCATAGTGGACTTGTCTGCTAAAGAATATGAAATTTATAACGAGGCACAGTGGCTCACACCTGTAATCCCAAGGCTTTGGGAGGCAGAGGTGGGTGGATCACAAGGTCAGGAGATCAAGACCATCATGGCTAACATGGTGAAACCCTGTCTCTACTAAAAATACAAAAAAAAAACAAAATTAGCCGGGTGTGGTGGTGGGCACCTGTAGTCCCAGCTACTCGGGAGGCTGAGGCGGGAGAATGGCGTGAACCCAGGAGGCGGAGCTTGCAGTGAGCTGAGATCACACCACTGCACTCCAGCCTGGGTGACAAAGCGAGACTCCGTCTCAAAAAAACAAAAAAAAAAAACAAAAAAAAAAGAAATTTATAACCCCAAACTCTCCTATTCATGGTCTGCCCCCTCTGAAATCTGATATTTGTGTTGCTACAGAGCAATCTTTCAACTTGTTTTGTTGTCTTGGGAATAATACGCATTCAAAATAACAAATATTATTCAGCACCTATTATAGCCAGGCGGTAAGAACACATGATAGGCAGACTTATAAGATGGGTTGTGGTAGAATTTTAATGATGTAAATATGAAGAGAGCACATGAGGTCAGTGTATCACTTCTATGTCTGAGTAAGCAAGGATAGCTCTGAGAGGCCACGCTTTCCACTAGAATCAGAACTTGCTTTAAATACAGATAGAAGATAATGATGTTCTCAGAAACATGATTGATCAAAGAACCCTATCATATCCTTTCTTACGTTACTTCCTCTTACCAGCCGACCACTTTTGCTGAAGATGATGCTTTTCAGACAGAAGTCAGAGAAAGCTGTGTGACTTAGGCATCATCACCAGGGATGTTAAGCAGGCTGGCCCATTGCAAGAGCCATGGAGTGTACGTGAGTGTGTGTGCATGCATGTGTTCCAGAGAGGTGGGGTGCAGGGGGTGGGATGGAGAGGTCTTCAGGGTGTCAGGTCATGTTTTCCCTGCTGGAGAATTGGCATTACATCCAGGGTGATGAGAAGAGAGGTTCAAATAATTCCTGCCTAAGGTTTGATGGGTCCTAGAGACGGTATGAGTTAAAGGGTGAGGACGAAGAAAATAGCCTGACAATGAGAAGAGAAAGGCTGGAAAAGCTGTGGAGTAGAAAGGGTCCAAAGCCAGATTTCAGTGCTGAGGCACTAAACATGCCAAGACCCATGCACCTGGGGCAATAATGACCTCCTGGGCCAGAGTAATATTCACAATGCTGAACTCCTGGTAAGGTTCGGGTGCTAACAAGTTAAGACGGATGCTGGCCAGTATGCCAGTGTTTTCAGCCCTGACTCCAGGGGTCTGCCAGATAGCACCAGGAGTACATATCTGTTGGTGTCCCAGATAGTAATTACTACATAGAATCTGCTGAATGTTCTATTTCCAGGACTCACACATATGAGGCTAACTTTGTATTAGGCCTGTTAGAAAAGAGAGGAGGTTACAAAAAACACAGGAGCTTTCTGGGAAATGTGGCTATTTAAATCACAACACTTGCATCAAATGTCCTTAAACTGACCAAGAAATCTAGGAGACAAAATTCTTAAGCTGTACATTTCTCAAACAAACAAACAAATAAAACAAAACAAAAACGACTTACCATATCTTTGGTCTGACAGATAATATTTTTTAATGATGTAGGCTTCCCAACAGTTTTTAGAATACTGACAAATAAAAGAGTGGCTAACAACTATAAATCAACACAGAGCTCGATTTCCTTGGGCAAAGCTGGAGGAAGGCTTAAGTCATTCCACAAGCCCCATTTCTGTCAGGCAAGGTCCAGTGAAGTCCCAAGGAAGTGACTATGGTTTTGTTGTGGCCTCTTAACCTCCTAAACCCTCCCAGCTCTTAAATGGCAAAAGCCAACATGGTGAAACCCCATCTCTACTAAAAATACAAAAAATTAGCCAGGTGTGGTGGCGGGCGCCTGTAGTCCCAGCTACTTGAGAGGCTGAGGCAGGAGAATGGCATGAACCCAGGAGGTGGAGCTTGCAGTGAGCCGAGATCGCGCCACTGCACTCCAGCCTGGGCGACAGAGCCAGACTCCGTCTCAAAAAAAAAAAAGAAAAGTCAAAAAATATGGGTCACTTTTACTGCTGCAACTGGCTCCAGCTCTAGCCACTCAAACCAAGCCTGCAAGGGGCCTAGTAACACTGGGGAAGTGCAAGTGTTTATTTTTAAGTAAACAACTTTTTTTTTTTTTCTGGTTTAATCAAAAAGCCTTTTATAAGGTTTTGTTTTAAACTATATGCAAATATTGTAATCTCTGAAGAATTTAGCAAAGATTTTTTTTTTTCTATTTCCAGTCTCTTGACAGACACAGCCTTGCGTAAAAGAAAGCTGATTCTAAGAGCACACAAATCAGCAAACACATTTTAGTGCATAAATTCGACTGTGGAGTTGTACCTTGGTTTCCTAGTTTCTGCTTAAAAAATAATAAAAAGCAGAGTTAGGTGCAGTTTTCAGTAGATAGCCTCCACTGTGTGAACCAAGTCAGATTTCAATTCTTCATCTGAAGGTACTGATTGATGTCGTCAGACGCTTTCCCTGACGTAGATCCCCAATCCAAGGGCCAGCAGGTGAGACAGAAGCAGAGATGGAAGAAACACCTTCAAAAATTCTTTTTAGAAAATACTCCCTTTTGGCCAGGTGCAGTGCCTGTAATCCCAGCATTTTGGGAGGCTGAGGTGGGGGGATCACTTGAGCCCAGGGGTTCAAGACCATCCTGGGCAACATAGCGAGATCCTGTCTCTACAGAAAAAAAAAAAAAAAAAAAAAAAGGTAGCCAGCCACAGTGGTGCATGCCTGTGGTCCCAGCTACTTGGGAAGCTGGGGCGGGAGGATTGCTTGAGCCTGGGAGGTGGAGGTTGCATGATCATGCCACTGCACTCTAGCCTGGATGACAGAGGGAGGCCCTGTCTGAAAGAAAGAAAGAAAGAAGGAAGGAAGGAAGGAAGGAAAGAAGAAAAGAAAAAGAGAGAGAGAAAGAAAGAAAGAAAGAAAGAAACACCCTTTCATCATAACACGTGTTGTTCACGCTGAGAGATGCTGTGTGCTTTGTATGTTTGTTTAAAGAAGTTATCTTCTGGGAAGCGCTATGGTTTGAATGTTACCCTTCCAAAATTCATCTTGAAACATAATTCGGATTGTGGTTGTATTAAGACTCAGGGTTTTTGGATGTGAGATGTGATAAAGTCATGAGGGCTTCCCCATCAAGATATAGATTCATGCCTTATAAAAGGGGTGGAAGGTACTAGCTTAGGCCCTTTTGCCTCCTATCCATTCCGTTATGTGAGGACACAGTGTTTGTCCACTCTGGAGGATGCAGCAACAAGGCGCCATTGTGGAAGTGGAGACTGGACCTTCAGCAGACACTGAATATGTTGGCACCTTGATCTCGAACTTCCCAGCCTCCAGGACTATGAGAGTAAGTTTCTGTTCTTTACGAATTACCCAGTCTGTGGTATTTTGTTACCGCAGCAGGAACAGACTAAGACAAGGGGATACTTTCAGACCAACTTGACTAATCTGTGTCCAATCTGAGTTTTTCTTCAAAATGCTTTCAACTTCTCTCAATGTGATCTTCCTCAGGCTGAAAGCTGTTTTTTTGCTCCAGTGCGATCAGTGACTATTTTCAGGGTGTCTGTGAGTGAGCTTCATGCTGGGCATCAAGTAATGTTTTTTGCATGTCATGACTGTAAATGGAAATTGAAGTTAGAGCCCTGCTCTATCCCCATGCTTACTAGTGTACAGTTGCACCCACAGGCCCTGCAGGTCCTCCTCCTGCAGCTCGGTGGTCAGAGGGCAGAGAGGAGGCTTGTCAGGATCTATGGGGAACAGCAGCAAGAGTCTAAACACACCACTGTTATTTTTTGCAATATGCTTTCACTTATTTATTTATTTATTTTTGAGACAGAGTCTTACTCTGTTGCCCAGGCTGGAATGCAGTGGCACAATCTTGGCTCACTGCAACCTCTACCTCACAGGTTCAAGTGATTCTCCTGCCTCGGCCTCCCTAGTAGCTGGGATTACAGGCATGTACCACCACTCCCAGCTAATTATTGTATTTTTAGTAGAGATGGGATTTCACCATGTTGGCCAGGCTGGTCTTGAACTTCTGACCTCAGGTGATCCACCTGCCTCGGCCTCCCAAAGTGCTGGGATTACAGGCGTGAATCACCATCCCCAGCTGCTTTTATTTTTTTTAAATAAAAGTGACATAATATTCAGATCAGGTCCATTTTGCTACCTTTTTAAATTACTTTCCTCCACTTTTCTCCCCAGAGACAATAACTAATAGTTTCCTTTAGTATATGATTCTCTTTATTATTTTCTATGTATCCATTATCAATATATATGGTGTTTTTACAATTAAAACAATTTTATCACACTATGGAAATATTTTTGCAACCTGCTTTTTTTTCTTCTCAATGATTTTTTTGGTGATCTTTGTTAATAACATCAGTACCTAGAGACCTGTTTCATGTTTTAAACTGCTGGGGATTTTTTGTTTGCTTTTTCTTGCTCTGTTGCCCAGGCTGGAGTACAGTGGCACAATCATAGCTCACCGCTGCCTTGAACTCCTGGGCCCAAGGGATCTTCCCACCTCAGCCTCCCAAGTAGCTGGGGCTACGGGTGCACACCACCACATCCAGCATCAACTGCTGATTCAATGTTCTTGGGAATTTTCACTTTATTTTTCATTTCCCTATTGATAGACTTGTAGATTGTTTCCAACTTTCTATAGATGTCATCTGTGCAAATATTTGCAAGTTTCTATAGAAAAAGATTTTCTGGGTAATAACATACATTTTTGTTAGGTATCAGTAATTCAATATCAAAATGGCTGTACTAGTTTTCACTCCCACTACTAGAATATGTAAGTTCCTATTTTCTACATCCTTTTCAACATCTCATATTGTCTGGATAAATATTGTAGATAATCAGATGTACATACTATGGTATCTCATTTTAATTTTTTTCACTAATTACAGTGAGGCTGAGCACACTTTTGTGATTTTGGTGATTTTGTTTTCCTTTTCCGCTTCCTGTTCACATTTTTGCCCATTAAACAAAATTTTTTTTGCTTATTAATGTTTCCCTTGTAACTAATACTTTGTTATACATGTTATACCTTTTCTTGGTTCTGTGGCTTGTATTGTAACTTCAATTTTAAATTAAGTTTTTAATTTTAGTGTCATCTCTAAAATACAAGCAGATTTATAAATCTTTCCCTTTATAGGCCAGGTGTGGTGGATCAGGCCTGTAATCCCAGCACTTTGGGAGGCCAAGGAGGGCAAATCACTTGAGCTCAGGATTTGAGACCACCCTGAGCACCATGGTAAAACCCTGTCTCTACCAAAAATACAAAAAAAAAAAAAAAAAAAAAAAAAGCCAGGCATGGTGGTGCGTGTCTGTGGTTCCAGCTGCTTGGGAGGCTGAGGCAAGAGGATCACTTGAGCCCAGGTAGCAGAGGTTGCAGTGAGCTGACACACTGTGAGACCCTGTCTCAAAAAAGAACTTTTCCTTTATGATTCATGTCTTTTCTGTGTTAAGAAAATTTGCTTAAACTAGTCACAATAACAAAGACATGGAATCAACTGACATACCTATCAACAGTGTATTGGGTAAAGAAAATATGGTACATATACACCATGGAATACTATGCAGCCATAAAAAAGAATGAAATCTTGTTATTTGAAGCAACACGGATACAGCTGGTCATTATCCTAAGTGAATTCATGCAGGAACAGAAAACAAGATACCACATGTTCTCACAAATAGGAGCTAAACATTGGGTACACATGAACATAAAGATGGGAAGGAACAGTAGACACTGAGGACTACTTGATATGGGAGAGAGGGAGCGGGGTTGAGGGCTCAAAAACTACCTATTTGGTACTATGCTCACTACCCGGGTAATGCGATGATTCATACTATTATGCAATACACTCATATAATGAATCTGCACATGTACCCCTTAATCTAAAATAAAATTTGAAATTGGCTGGGTGTGGTGGCTCACACCTGTAATCCCAGCACTTTGGAGGCAGAGGTGGGGAGATCGCTTGAGTCCAGGAATTCGAGACCACCCTGGGCAACATAGGGACACCCTGTTTCTACAAAAAATAGTAATAATAAAATACCCAGGCCTGGTAGCTCACCACACCCCTAGTCCCAGCTACTCCAGAAAGTAAGGTGGAAGGATTGCGTGGGCCCATGAGGTAGCGGCTGCAGTGAGCTGTGATTGTGCCTCTGCAATCTAGCCTCAGTGACAGAGTGACACCTTGTCTTAAAAGAAGACGTTTTGCTTCATTCAAGGTCATGAAGATAATCTTATAATAATATAAAGTGTTCGTTTCATATATTTTCTACAGTTCTATCTGTAACTTACCTGTGAATAGTGTCCGTTAAGGATCTAATATTATTTATTTAAGTATAGGAAGCCAATTTTTTCTATGCAGTTATTTTTACAATGGAAATATCTTTAATGGGTCTTTCTGATGATAGAAGTAATGATCATTGTTAAAATTCAAATAATAATTGGATGGGCATGGTGGCACACACCTGTAATCCCAGCACTTTGGGAGGCTGAGGCTGATGGATTGCTTGAGCTCAGGAGTTTGAGACCAACCTGGCCAACATTGCAAAACCCTGTCTCTACTAAAAATACAAAAATTAGCAGGGCATGGTTGTGCATGCCTGTAGTTCCAGCTACTCAGGAGGCTGAAGCAGGAGAATCGCTTAAACCCAGGAGGTGGAGGTTACAGTGAGCTGAGATCACACCACTGCACTTCAGCCTGGGCAACAGAGCAAGACTCTGTCTCAGAAAAAAAAAATATATATATATATATACACACACACACACACACACACATAGACACGCACACACACACACACGCATATATATATATATATATATATATATATATATATATATATGTATGTAGAGAGAGAGAGAGAGAGAAATATATTAAAAATCACCGGAGGCCAGGCATGGTGGCTCACGCCTGTAATCCCAGCACACTTTGGGAGGCCAAGGCAGGCAGATTACGAGGTCAGGAGATCGAGAAGATCCTGGCTAACACTGTGAAACCCCATCTCTACTAAAAATACAAAAAAATTAGCTGGGCATGGTGGCACGTGCCTGTAGTCCCAGCTACTCAGGAGGCTGAGGCAAGAGAATCACTTGAACCCGGGAAGTGGAGGTTGCAGTGAGCTGAGATCACGCCACTGCACTCCAGCCTGGGCAAGAGAGACAGAGCCAGAGCCAGAGACACCCGGAATTACAGGCGTGAGCCACCTCTCCTGGCCAGAAGTTTTCTTTCTTTCTTTTCTTTTCTTTTCTTTTTTTTTGAGACGGAGTCTCGCTCTTGTTGCCCAGGCTGGAGTGCAGTGGCACGATCTTGGCTCACCGCAACCTCTGCCTCCAGGGTTCAAGCAATTATCCTGCTTCAGCTTCCTGAGTAGCTGGGATTACAGCCATGCACCACCATGCCTGGCTAATTTTTGTATTTTTACTAGAGACGGGGTTTCTGCATGTCAGTCAGGCTGGTCTCGAACTCCCAACCTCAGGTGATCTGCCAGCCTCGGCCTCCCAAAGTGCTGGGATTACAGGCATGAGCCACTGTGCCCGGCCCCACAAGTTCTTTTAGTATCACATCTAGTATGCCAGGTACATCTCACTAAATGTTTTCAAATTAAGACCATCAGTATATCCTCTTACAAATAAATTATTTTAAATTTTGTCATAGAAGTATGCAAGGAAAAACAACCAGTTCTTAGAAAAGCATGATATAACTTACTTTCCTAGAATGTGAAACGGGAAATACATGAATTACTCTAATTTGGAGGTTCTACGGAAGGAAGTCATTTATTGCATGTTGCCATCATTGAGAAACAGATGATTATCTTTCTCCTGCACATGAACACCATCTTTCAGTATGTTAATACTTGCCATTCTTCATGAACTTCATAGTTAAATTCTTCCATGTGTACATTAAAATATATTTGATCTGTGAATTAAAAAAATTATCAATACCACACATAGACTACATTTATCAGCCCTTAAGATGAGAGTCCTTTTGTTTTCTGCCCCTGGGTCCACTTTGATGTCAAATGAACACTGATGGGGTTATTCAGTTTTTATGCAGACATCCTAAAATATATACAGTATGGGTTTTTGCAAATATATTGAGTCATTACTCATTTCTCTTCCAAGGTAGTTTAAAATGCTTTAAATGATTATTCAGTATAGAGTTCAGTTATAAATTGTGGTACTGTATGAAGAGATTTGGAAGAGCTATATAAGGATTAAATCCTTCACCTCAAATATAGTGATATACAGAAGCTAAAAAATAAGATACATGTCTTATAATTTTGCCTTGTCTCAGTTCTGTGTCTTCCCCTTTTGACACAACCTAAAACCAAATTGCCAAGAAAAGGAAACAACTACCAAAAAGCACAGCTGGTGCGTCAGTGGGACTGAATTCACGGCACCAGTCACTCATGAATTTGTGTAGACACAGGTGGATCTGAAGGACTTCTCTTCAAGGCACATGCAGTTTAGCCAGGCACTGACCAGCTCCAAATTCTCCTTGACCACTTGCTACCTGAATACTCAAGGCCCACTTGCTGCTCAACCCAAAATTCACTCAGGCCACTAGACTGTTCTACTACCTTAACATGTTAAGTTTGGAAAGCTGTTTTCCTCGAGAACACTCCCAAGGAGAAGAGCAAATACTGCTCATATGTGTTTCTGAAACAACTTCAGGAGGTTTTTAGCAGGCAAAAATTTTCCATCGTGTGGGTTTTATTGGTGCCATCTGAGAGATACTGTGGTTTTCAACCAGCTTGGTGCTATTACTACAATCACTTTACCTGACCTCTTTCTTTAAACAGGCATAAGACAAGGCTGAGCTCATACTTTCAGGAAAGCCACTCTGCCACCTAAGCAGAACTAACACTGTTAGAAGAGCATGCAAATTGTAATTTAAAAAAATCCATAGGCCAGCAGTTTCTTTTAACCACAGTGGCTTTTTTCCCCCTCCTGCTCATTCTGCTGATATAGCAGCATTGGTGTGCATGGCAAAGCTTTAGCTTTCTGCTCTAATTTGCTGTTCCTCTGATGAGAATTGTGCATTTGAGGATGCTTTGTTTTGTGTGTGTTAAGTGTTGCACATCCAGCTGGATTTTAAGTTTCTGAAGGCATGGACCCCCTCCCTTTTATCCATCTCTTCTATAGGACCCAATATGGTATTCTATTGTAGGTGCTCAATTATTGTATGTTGAATGAATGTATGATTGAATCAATGTGTGACTGAACAGATATTTCCAGTCTCCCATTTTATAAACTCAACAGTGCAAACTGGATGGGATTAATTTTAATCAGAAAGAAAGGTGTATGGCAATGCAGAAATAAAATGATGGTGAGAATAAGAAATAAAGATGAGATAAATATAAGAAATATATTTATATATTATAATCAGTTTAATGAGAAATAAAGATGAGAATAAGAAACAGACTAAGGGAGGAGCTAAAGAGTTCACTAATTCCACAGTAAAGGTGGTTTAGATGTGTAGATGACTGAATCTATGCAGTGGAGTATATATATATGTGTGTGTGTGTATACATATAATATGTATATAGATTTAAATACGTATGTATTTATGCGCCAGCATGGGCAACATGTCTCTACCGAAAATACAAATTAGCCAGTCATAGTGACACGTGCCTGTGGTCCCAGTTACTCGGAAGGCTGAGGTGGGAGGATTGCTTGAACCCAAGAGGTGGTGGTTGCAGTGAGCCAAGATTGCATCACTGCACTCCAGCCTGGGTGACAGAGTTGAGACCCTGTCTCAAAAATAAATGAATAAAATAAATAAATAAATATGTATTCATGTAATTATCTGTATACTTTATATATTATATACATATCTACAATGCATGATATATGATGTATGTATATGCATATATATTATATATGTGTATATATGTACGTGTTTGTGTGTATAGATGTGTATATGTGCATACACACACACACACACACACATACACATATATACTTTAAAGAATTTATACCGAAGTTCCTCTTAGAGAACTGTCTTTGTCTGGAAAAATGCCTTGATTAGCCACTTGTGGGTGGAAAGACCCTGGGGCCACTGGATGAAAGAATATAAGATAGTAAAGTTATAGCTAAACCACTCCACATCTAAACATCAACAATAATTTGTGAGTGGGAGTAGAACAGTCAAGAGAAGAGAGGGAGCCGGGCGCAGTGGCTCATGCCTGTTATCCCAGCACTTTGGGAGGCCAAGGCAGGCGGATCACTTGAGGTCAGAAGTTCGAAACCAGCCTGGCCACCATGGCGAAATCCCGTCTCTACTAAAAATATTTTAAAAATTAGCTGGGCATGGTGGCACATGCCTGTAATCCCAGCTACTCGGGAGAGTGAGGCAGGAGAATTGCTTGAACCCAGGAGGTGGAGGCTGCAGTGAGCCTAGCTCGCACCACTGCACTCCAGCCTGGGTCAAAGAGTGTAACTTCCAGAAACTGGTCTCAAAAAAAAAATTAAATTAAAAAAATTAATTTAAAAAAAAAGAGAGGAGAGGGGAGAAAAATTAAAGATACAGATATGGGATTGTACAAGGCTTTGCCTTGGGAAAGTGGTTTGGGATAAATCAAAGAAAAGAGGTTGAGTTCCAGAACGAGATTGTCCCAGAGCAGAAAAGGATGACAACAGCAGAAGTAGACACCAAGAGAGGCGTGCATTCAGCAAGAGCAGGATTGTGGAACTGGAAGTGAACATGTGTCTGCAAAACCTCAGGAATTAACATAAACCCAGGGAAATAATTAGACCCCTCACAGAGCTTGGGAAGAAGCCTCAAGCAAATTTTAATTAAATCTTAAAAGGTACTCTTATCGGCCGGGCACAGTGGCTCACACCTGTAATCCCAGCACTTTGGGAGGCCGAGGCGTGTGGATCACCTGAGGGCAGGAGTTCGAGACCAGCCTGGTCAACATGGTGAAACCCCGTCTCTACTAAAAATACAAAAATTAGCCAGGCGTGGTGGCAGGCGCCTGTAATCCCAGCTACTCGGGAGGCTGAGACTGGAGAATCGCTTGAACCCAGGAAGCGGAGGTTGCAGTGAGCTGAGATCATGCCATCGCACTGCAGGCTGGGGGACAGAGCGAGACTTTGTCTCAAAAAAAAAAAAAAAAAAAAAAAGGTTGCTCTTATCTCAATTTATGTCTCAGAGTTCCTTAAATCCAGATTTAGGGCAAGTAATTTGGAAACCCTCTCTTCCTTCCAACCGATAAGTTTCTAATACTATCTTCTTAAAGCCCAGAGTTACAAAACAAACACAAGCAATAAAATGAACAAATAAACAAAGCCCACATCCTCTTTCAGGGGTTGTTAGCGATGGATATTTGACCTGGGAAGACATCACAAGCAACCACAGTCCTGATTCCAGTGCCAAATCTGAGCAGGCCCAGCACTCCACACAGAACGTCCCTGATTCAAACTGGTGCCCAACAGGCCTTTCCTCAGTAGCATGGCCAGGTTAGGGCACCAAAGGGTTAAACTGTGACAATGTGGCAGGTTGGTAAAAATGTTCATAACCTGGTATTGAAATCTTTTCACCTTTTTCTCTGGGGCTATTTTAGTTAATACATGAAAATGCCAGGGTAATTGTTACACTTCTCTGATGCAGATGGTTATTGTTCCTGTTTTACAAGTAAGAGAACTTTAACATAAGCTTGCTCAGCACGCCCAGAGCAGGATTCTGAGTGAGGAATTATGATTTCCTAGGCTGGGCTTGGTTCACTGGACACCATTGTCCTCTACAAAGGGTTTATTGTGAAACGTTTACAAAAGCACTTTTAGGAGGAGTTCAATGTCTATTTCTATCTTGGTGAAAATGTGGGTGAATCTGTGTGAGTGATGGTAGAGTCCCCTTGCAGAAGGGAGAAGGGAATGAACACTGGCTGTGTTCTTACCGTGAGCCCGGGACCAGAGCTCTTTCCTTACGCTCTCTGCACTTTCTGAAAGATAAAGCAGCAGTGACAAACTCTGGGTCGATGTAATATTCTATAACTTAATAGGACACGTGCAAGATACGCATTTGTCAAAAAGCATCAGGCAGGGTGCAGTGGCTCACCCCTGAAATCCTAGCTTTAGAAGGCGGAGGTGGGAGGATCACTTCAGCCCAGGAGTTTGAGACCAGCTTGGGCAACATAGGGAGAATCTGTTTCTACAAAAAATAAAAAAATTAGCTGGGCGTGGTGGCATGTGCCAGTAGTCCCAGCTACTTGGGATGCTGAGGTGGGAGGATCACTTGAGCCTAGGAGGTCAAGGCTGCAGTGAACCATGAGGCACCACTATGCCTGGGTGACAGGGTGAGACCCTGCCTGTAGAAAGAAAGAAAGGGCCGGACATGGTGGCTCACACCTATAATCCCAGCACTTTGGGAGGCTGAGGCAGGCAGATTATGAGGTCAAGTGATCGAGACCATCCTGGCCAATATGGTGAAACCCCATCTCTACTGAAATTACAAAAATTAGCCTAGCGTGGTGGCGCGCGCCTGTAGTCCCAGCTACTCAGGAGGCTGAGGCAGAATTGCTTGAACCCGGGAGGAGGAGGTTGCAGTGAGCTGAGATCGCACCACTGCACTCCAGCCTGATGACAGAGTGAGACTCTGTCTCAAAAAAAAAAAAAAAAGAGCATCAAACGGCACAGTTAAGATTTGTGCAGTTTGCTCTTTTTAAATTTTACCCTAAAGTAAAAAGAACTATCAGCTGAGGGCAGTGGCAGTGCCTGTAGTTCCAGCTACTGAGCCTGAGACAGGAGGATTGCTTGGGGAGTAGTTCAAGTCCAGCCTGGGCAACATAGTGAGACCACATCTCCTAAAAGAAAAAGAAAAAGAACCATAAACAGATATTGAATTCTAGTTAATTATATGGATGCTGAAGTGTTTCATTGTGAAATATTATGTTTAAAACTTACTTTGAAATGCATCCAAAAATTAAGATGGATTGTTAGAGGGATGGTTAGATGGATAGAAACGTGATCAAGCAGGTATAATAAAACGTTGCTTGTGGAATCCAGGTGATAGACACCTGGGTGCTTATTGTGTAATGCATTCAACTTTTATGTTTGAAAAATTTCCTAATTAAATATTAGGAAAATAGGCTGGGTGTGGTGGCTCATGCCTGTAATCCCAGCACTTTGGGAAGCCGAAGCGGGTGGATTGCCTGAGGTCAGGAGTTGGAGACCAGCCTGACTAACATGGTGAAACCCCGTCTCTACTAAAAATACAAAAAAAACCAGCTGGGCGGCCGGGTGCAGTGACTCATGCCTGTAATCCCAGCATTTTGGGAGGCCACAGCGGGTGGATCACCTGAGGTCGGGAGTTCAAGACCAGCCTGACCAACATGGAGAAACCCCATCTTTACTAAAAATACAAAATTAGCCAGGTTTGGTGGCACATACCTGTAATCCCAGCTCCTCGGGAGGCCGAGTCAGGGGAATTGCTTGAAACTGGGAGGCGGAGGTTGCAGTGAGCCAAGATGGCACCACTGCACTCCAACCTGGGCAACAGAGCGAGACTCTGTCTCAAAATAAATAATAAATAAATAAATATTAGGAAAATAAAAATGGTACTGACAGTTCCTACTTATCTGGCTGCCACAAAATGTGGGTAAAAGTTCCTCTTGAAAATAAACCAGCTACTCACGGTTGAAATTTCTATAAAGGTATCTTTTCCTTTCTCATGTGCAGTGCTCTCCTCTTTGAACTGCTGTTGAGTGCTTTGCATGCTTTACTCATGAGTAGTGGTCCCAGCTACATTGGGCACTGCTGGCCACTTCCTCCTTATGGAACTTTCTCTTCTCTTGACTCGTTAGACACCACACTCTCCTGGTTCTTCTCCTACCTCTCCGGTAGGTCCTGCTCCAGCTCTTTAACTACTTCCTTCTCCTTTGCCTTTTTTTTTTTTTTTTTTTCAGGTAGGGTCTCACTTTGTTGCCCAGGCTGAAGTGCAGTGGCGTGATCACAGCTCGCTGCAGCCTCTTCCTCCCCTGGCTCAGGTGATCCTCCCACATCAGCCTCTCGAGTAGCTGGGGCTACATGTGTGTGCCATGATGCTTGGCTAATTTTTGTATTTTTAGTAGAGATGAGGTTTCACCATGTTGCCCAGGCTAATCTCGAACTCCTGGGCTCAAGCGATCTTCCCACCTTGGCCTCCCAAAGTGCTGGGATTACAGGTATGACCATGGTGCCAGCAGCCTTTATCTATTTTTAAGAGTAGAAGTTTCTCTGGGCTTGGTTCTGGGTCTTCCTTTCTTTTCATTGTACTCTTTTTCCCGAGATGGTCTCATCAGTTTTCATGAATTTTAGTACCACCTCCCAAAGCAATCAGCTCCAGCATAAGGCTCTCTTTTCAACAACACTCTTACATTCAGGTGCCTCCCTGACATCTCCACTTGAATGTCTCCTAGGCGGCTTGCCCCTAATAAGTCTACATCTAAGCTCCTGATGATGCCACCTCCCCAGTCACCAAAGCTGTTCCCCTCCTGTTCTGCATCTTCATGAGTGACAAACCCACGCGCTCTTTATCAAGCCACACCTTGGAGGCATGTCCTTCTCCCTCACTCCCCTCACCCCATCCAACACCAAGTCTAGATGTTTCCCTTTCCTGTCACCGCCTCAGCCACTGCCCTAGCGCCGTCACCACCATCTGTCCCTAGAGCACGGCAGGGGCCTCTGCACTGATTTCCCACGCGGACTCCCACTCCATTCTAACCCAATAGAAACTGCCAATGCCATCTTTTAAAAACATAGGTCTGATTATGTCTCTTCCCTACTTATAACTCAGCAATGGCTTGCCACTGATCTTAGGATAACCACAGAGTACTTAAGACGGGGAGCAAGGCCTCTCTTGCCTGGTCTCTGGCCACACACTCCTTTGCATCGTCTGCTCTGCCCACATGAGCTTTCTTTCAATTCTTCCAACAAACTAAGCATTTTCCTACCTCAGGGCCTTGGTATAGAGGAGTTCCTGTTCTTGAAACCGTTCCTGAAATCTTTCCTTGTAAATCCCTACTCATCATTTGGTCTCAGCTTAAATAATATTTTTATTATTATTATTTTTAGATGAAATCTCACTCTGTTGCCCAGGCTGGACTGCAGTGGCGTCATCTCGGCTCACTGCAACCTCCGCCTCCCGGGTTCAAGAGATTCTCCTGCTTCAGCCTCCCAAGTAGCTGGGATTACAGGCGTGCACCACTACACCTGGCTAATTTTTGTATTTTTAGTAGAGATGGGGTTTCACCATGTTGGCCAGGCTGGTTTCAAACTGCTGACCTCAGGCAATCCACCCGCCTCAGCCTCCCAAAGTGCTGAGATTATAGGTGTGAGCCACGAGACAGGCCTAAATGATACTTTTTGAGAAAAACTTCCTGACACACCCCTCCTCCATCCTAATTATGTCTCTTTCCTGCTAGTGTCTCTCATAAAGCCTCTTCTTTTGTTTCCCCGTAGAATTAGTAATTATGTGTCTTTGTGCTTTTTTATGTAATGTCTCTCTCCTGCTAGACTCCAAACTCCACATAGGCAGGGAGCCTGTCTGCTGCTCTCAACTTTGGACTCAGCATCGAACATAGTCCCTGGTGCTTAGAAGATGCTCAACAAATACTTCACAATTGAATGAACACATGGCTATGCTGCCATAGAATTTGAAAGGTAATGGACAATGTGATAAATGAATATGGCATTAGGATTTAGCATGGGCTGGAAGCAGTGGCTCAAACCTATAATCCCAGCACTTTGGGAGGCTGAGGCGGGCAGATCACTTGAGCCCAGGAGTTCGAGACCAGCTTGGGCAATATGGTGAAACCCAGTCTCTACAAAAAATACACAAAAATTAGCTGGGCGTGGTGGTGCTACCTGGGAGGCTGAGGTGAGAGGCTTGCTTGAGCCTTGGAGGTCCAGGCTGCAGTGAAACATGATTGTGCAACTGCACTCTAGCCTGGGCAACAGAGTGAAAGCCAGTCTCAAAAAAAAAAAAAAAAAAAAAAAAAGATTGAGCATGAATAAGACCTATATTGCCATGCTCCCAGAGCTGTTATGAAGAACCCATTCCACATTGGGAGTGAGAGCATTACGGGTGCTCACAGTCTGTTCTGGGTTACTCTTGTCCTTCTGTGCTCCTCTTCACGCCCTCCAGCTCATTCCCCACGTGCAGATGAAGAAAAAGCAACAAAGAGCATCTAGTACATTGAATGCCTGGTAAAAAGGCATCCTCTTCCTCATCAACATGTATGGAGCATTCATGGGTACAGGCTTCAGGCCCACAGAAATGAAAGGCAAATAGCCTGACTTGGAATCAATGATTAGTTCTTCCCTGGCTCTGTGACTGCGTAGATGTATGGTCTTACATGGAGAAGTTTGTATCTTAGAGTCCCTATAGATGCCCCACCCATTTCATACATCTATTAGGAATACGAAAGGTGCAGAGGTAAGTGAGAGTGCTTCTTATGCTATAAACCTGTGAACCACCACATGGATGTGAGTTACTGTGTGGTGTAAAGAATAACAAAAAATATTAGATATACTGGTTTTGCTGTTTTTAACAACTGAAAGTGCTACTATTAGGTGTCTTACTAATTGTATTCACAGTAAGAATAATGAGCAACTTGATCTTTCTACTTTGAGAAGAATGCTTAATTATAGATAAGAATAGGTAGAAGTGACCTAAATTCAAAAATATTTCCAAAATCAGCAATTCATGGTCAAGATGAACTTAGCACTTAAATTATGTGACTCATTAGTAATAACTTTCTAGGTTGTGCCATACTAAAATTCACGTTTTTCTCTCATAGTTATGTATTATTCTATAACAAAACACTTTTATTTTTCTGTTTGTAAAAGTAATATGTATTCATAAAGATTCAGATGATATAAAATGTCATAAATTAGTAAGAGAAAATCATTTATAAATGTCTTCTCTTTAGCTACTTCAAAAAATATTATAAAATAAGTAAAACTTCTAAGTTAATATAAAGAAATTTTATGAACAAGCATTACCTGTGGGGATTTTAATCTCCCATACATGTGGTTATTTCAAAAGAATATGATCACATTGCATAAAGTGTACATTTTTGTTTATGATACATTTCTAACTTATCAGCTATTAGTTCTTGCAGGGAAAATGTCTTGCCAATATGTACTTGAGAGGACCATCCTTTTCAGTTGAACAACAAGAACCAAAATGTTAATCAAATATGTCCAGTGACTTTACAATTTGCAGAGCAACTGAGAAATATGGAAATTGGGCTGGGCATGGTGGCTCACGCCTGTAATCCCAGCACTTTGGGAGGCCAAAGCGGGCAGATCACGAGGTCAAGAGATTGAGACCATCCTGGCCAACATGGTGAAATCCCATCTCTACTAAAAATAAAAAATTAGCTGGGTGTGGTGGCACGTGCCTGTAGTCCCAGCTACTTGGGAGGCTGAGGAAGGAGGATCACTTGAACCCGGGAGGCGGAGGTTGCAGTGAGCCAAGATCGTGCCACTGCAGTCCAGCTTGGGTGACAGAGTGAGACTCTGTCTCAAAATAAAAATAAAAATAAAAATAAAAGAAATATGAAAATCGTTAGCAATGGGAATGATGTGAGGAACTCAGTATTTTTAAGCTGTTAGATGGTAGGGGGCGAGAGATAAAACCTTCACGGTATATGCTTACCTTGTAGATCATTAATAAATACAGGCAACACTATGGCTCTGACTTTACACAGCAACAGTTCATCTACGTTGCCACAAGGAAGTAGCCAGGGATATTACTAATTTTAAATACCAGCCCGTCAGCAAGAATGAAGCTGAAATTCAGGGCTGTTCCAAGAAAGGGCAGAAACATGCCAGGAGCACTGAGTAAACTTTCAGTCTGAATCCATGTGAATTACTGGGGAGTCCTGGATTTCGAAATTCTTTTGCGGTTCACATCACCCACGTGTCAGTAAATAGGCTAAGGCTAAGGCTACTCCTGTTCTATACTGCCACCTAGTGGATAATGATTCCCGCGTTCCTTCGTTCATTTGCTTCAGAGACACTTGCCCTAGTTAGCAAACCGGCTGATGAATATTATTTGAGACACAAATGAACTAACCTTTGAGTTTGTTTCCTTTGGACTTTGAAATGTCTGTTTACTGAAGCGAATGTGGCATTTCATCATCTTCGATCAGCCTGTAGGAAAAAATAAGCAGCATTTATAAATGGCATCTCTTCAAGAATTAAAAATGCATAAAGGTGGTAATATTTCCACTGAGTAGCCATCAGTAATTAAGTTTTTAAATTTCTCTTTTTCTCCTTCTCTGTCTTTCCTATCTACTTTTGAACCTTTAATTACTATACTGTGTCATTTCAGGCAAAACAATGCTAGACCCAGGCTTCAGGTTCCATTGTTGTAGAAACAACGTATTAGTGGATCCTGATATCAATATGAGCAGCATCAAAAAAAGGAAAGATCTATTTTATTTATTTATTTATTTATTTATTTATTTATTTATTTATTTGAGACACCGTCTTGCTCTGTCACTCAGGCTGGAGTGCAGTGGCTCGATCTCGGCTCACTGCAAACTCCGCTTCCTGAGTTCAAGTGATTATCCTGTCTCAGCCTCCTGAGTAGCTGAGACTACAGGCACGCACCACCACACCTGGCTAATTTTTGTATTTTCAGTAGAGATGGGGTTTCAGCATGTTGGCCAGGCTGGTCTCGATCTCCTGACCTCGTGATCCGCCCACCTTCGCCTCCCAAAGTGTTGGGATTACAGGCGTGGGCCACTGCGCCCAGCCTAATTTTTGTATTTTCAGTAGAGACAGGGTTTCGCCATGTTGGCCAGGCTGGTCTCAAACTCTTGACCTCAGGTGATCCGCCCACCTCGGCCTCCCAAAGTGCTGGGATTACAGGTGTGAGTCACCACACCCGGCCAGATCTATTTGAAATGATTTGAAGAGGCCAGGCATGATGGCTCACACCTGTAATCCCATCACTTTGGGAGGCTGAGGCGGGTGGACCACCTGAGGTCAGGGGTTCGAGACCAGCCTGGCCAACATGTCGAAACCCTGTCTCTAGTAAAAATAGAAAAATTAGCTGGGCGTGGTGGTGTATGCCTGGAATCCCAGCTCCTTGGGAGGCTGAGGCAGGAGAATCGCTTGAACTTGGGAGATGGAGGGTGCAGTGAGCCCAGATCACACCATGGCACTCCAGCCTGGGCGACTGAGTGAGACCCTGTCTCAACAAATAAATAAATTAATTAATTAAATAAAAAATGATTTGAAGAACCTCTTTACTGTTTTCCACTGTATGGTCCCACTTACCTGAGATATCTGAAATAGTCAAACTCAGGGAAGCCAGGAGTACAATGGTGATTGCTACTGGGGAAGGCTGGGGAAGGGGGAATGGGGAGTTGTTCAAAGGGATACAATTTCAGTTATTAAAGATGAATAAGTTCTAGAGATCTGCTGTGCAACATTGTGCCTATAGTTTACAACATTGTATTGTACACTTAACCTGTGAAGAGGATGGAGCTCATGTTACGTTTTTACCACTTTTTTTTTAAAGATAATTAAGGAAGACTATGAACAAAAATAAAAAAAGAGAAAGATTAGACTAGAATCTAAAATGTCAGAAGGGGCTGGGCATGGTGGCTCATGCCTGTAATCCCAGCACTTTGGAAGGCTAAGGTGGGTGGATCACTTGAAATCAGCAGTTCGAGACCAACCTGGCCAACATGGTGAAACCCTGTCTCTACTAAAAATACAAAAATTAGCTGGGTGTGGTAGTGCATGTCTGTAATTCAGCTACTAGGGAGGTTGAGGTGGGAGGATCACTTGAACCCAGGAGGCAGAGGCTGCAGTGAGACAAGATTGCACCACTGCACTCCAGCTGGGCGACAGAGTGAGACTCCGTCTCAAAAATAAATAAAATAAAATAAAATAAAACAAAATGTCAGAGTGCTTCTCACAGGTAGAGTGAGTGTTGCTCTGTGAAACTTCTGTTGCACACATGTGTATTTGTGTATACTAGGGCATGATGTAAAGGGCTTTTCTTTCTGTAGGTCAAGTTCAAAAATGTTTAGAAGCTTCTGTTCTATTGTTCTAAAAAATCAAACTAAAGCTAAAATCCTCATTGTATTTCGAATGAATTAGGTTTTCTTGTATATAAACAGGTTTCTATATATAGAATGATATATTCTATATATATATTCTAGATATAGAATATATCATATATATATATGTATTTCCTTTTTTTTTTTTTTTGAGACAGAGTACTGCTCTCTCACCCAGGCTGGAGTGCAGTGGCACTATCTCAGTTCACTGCAGCTTCTGCCTCCCAGGTTTAAGTGATTCTCCTGCCTCAACCTCCTGAGTAGCTGGGACTACAGGTGCCCGCCACCACGCCTGGCTAATTTTTGTATTTTGAGTGTTGGTCAGGCTGGTCTCGAACTCCTGACCTCGGGTGATCCACCCGCCTCGGCCTCCCAAAGTGCTGGGATTACAGTGAGCCACCATGCCTGGCCAGTTTCTAAATATTTCTTTCCTTTCTTTTTTTTTTTGAGATGGAGTTTTGCTCTTGTTGCCCAGGCTGGAGTGCAATGGTGTGATCTCAGCTCACTGCAACCTCTGCCTCCCAGGTTCAAGCAATTCTCCTGCCTCAGCCTCCTGAGTAGCTGGGATTACAGGCATGCATAACCACACCTGGCTAATTTTTGTATTTTTAGTAGAGACGGGGGTTTCTCCATGTTGGTCAGGCTGGACTTGAACTCCCGACCTCAGGTGATCCACCCACCGTGGCCTCCCAAAGTGCTGGGATTACAGGTGTGAGCCACCGCGCCTGCCCATATTTCTTTAAAAGGCTGTTAAAATGCCCAAGGTAGTAAATGGGGTGGAATTTGAGGCACATAAATGGGAACTCTATGCTCGCCAGTCCAGTCTATTCTTTTCTCTTTGATGCTGGGGTAACATATGACTGATCTCTGGAAGTTCCATCATGATGACGCAAAGCCATTCAAGCAAGACAATCCTAGTTTTGAATTTCAATGCAGAAACTTGCTAGCTGAGCTTCAGCATCCTAATCTGAAAATGAGAAGCCAATAGGTGATGTGCCCACCTCATGGTAGGTGCTTAACATAAGTAGCTATTAGAAATAGCACGAGTTGCCAGGTGCCACGGCTCATGCCTGTCATCTCAGCACTTTGGGAGGCTGAGGTGGGAGAATCACTTGAGCCCAGGAGTTTGACACCAGCCTGCACAACATAGGGAGACGCTGTCTCTACAAAAAATAAAAATTAGCCGGGCACAGTGGCTCACGCCTGTAGTCCCAGCTACTCAGGAGGCTGAGGTGGGACGTCAAGGCTGCAGTGACTGATGATTGCACCACTGCACTCCGGCCTGGGCCACAGAGTGAGATCCTGTCTCAAAAAACAAACAAACAAAAAGAAATAATATAAATCACTAATTCACAGATACCATTTAAATAGTTGCAGGAGCCTTCATTGCCCTAGATTTCTATATCTTAGAACTGTAAATATCCCTAAACAATTTAAAGCCTACAGCTGAGCCTGAACCCCAACAAGGACTTTTTTCTTTTTTGGGGCAGTCTGGCGAGACCCTTAACTCTATTCTCTTACTCTGTTTACAACTATGTTATTTATTACCAATCTCAGTGGAACTGCTTTCCTTCCTTGTGTAGAGCCTTACATATTTCACAGAGCACACGGGTCCCTGGTAATTTTCCTTCTCGAAGCAGGGCACCCTCCTGCTGCCCAAACATCAGGACAGTGTTCTGCGTGAGTGGGACGGGCCTGGAGAGGAGTGACGGCCTTCCCTTCCACGCGGTCTCTCTCCTCAGTCGTCCCTCTCTGCTTCCTCCTTCCTTCGCCCACCTGCTGCAGCTTATCCCAGAGGAAGTGGAACTGACAAACCATTGCTAAAAATACCCCCAGCTTGCCTCCTCAAGGGGGTGTCCCGTGAGGAAATGAGAAAATGAACGAGCAGTCTATAAGACCAACGAGGGCTACACAAACACCGGAGGCTGTTTTTATGTTATGGATCCACTTCCAGTAACATTAGGGGCAGGGACTTGGTGAGGCAACCGTGGCCTGCCCCTTACCAGCTGTGTGGCCTCAGGCAAATCATCAAACCTTTTGAAGCCTGGGTTAATTCATTTGTAAACTGGAAAATAATACCTACCATTCACAGGGTTCTTTAAGAATCAAAGCACACAGGCACTGTAGTGGAGACCTTGAAAACATCCTACCTACTATAAGTGATCCATAAGTACCAATGGTTGAGTTAAAAAATTTTTTTAATTATTTTATTTATTTTTTTTTTAGGGAAGGTCTTGCTCTGTCCCTCAGGCTAGAGTGCTGTGGTGTGATCATAGTTCACTACAGCCTCGAACTCCTGCCTCAAGCCATCCCTCCGCCTCGGCCTCACAAAGCGCTAGGATTATAGGCACAAGTCACCGTGCCGGTCCCAATGGTTGCTATACTCATATCTCCTCAGATTTTTTTGCCTTCAAAGGACCAGAAAAGTGGTGCTCAAGTTAAAGTTAAAAAGTTGAAGTTGGCCGGGTGCGGTGGCTCACTCCTGTAATCCCAGCACTTTGGGAGGCTGAGGTGGGTAGATCTCCTGAGGTCAGGAGTTTGGGACCAACCTAGCTAACATGGTGAAACCCTGTCTCTACTAAAAATACAAAAAATAGCCAGGTGTGGTGGCACACGCCTGTAATCTCAGCTACTCGGGAGGCTGAATCAGGATAATAGCTTGAACCCGGGAGGCGGAGGTTGCAGTGAGCTGAGATAGTGCCACCGTACTCCAGCCTGGGCAACAAGAACAAAACTCCATCTCAAAACAAAACGAAACAAAACAAAACAAAACAAAACAAAAAAGTTAGTTTCCCTTAAGTTATAGTTAAAATGTTATGCCCTTTAACACCCGTGAGTTGTGGGGAAAATGGATGAAAGGCAAGAAATTTGGGGCAGAGGAGCCTTCTTGGTACAGACTCTCATATCACATCGTGTAAACTGCAGTGACATTGCACTGTATTGGGTGACTTTCCGTACTTGAAATTTGGCTTCACAGTGGCCAGTGTCACGATGAGCTCCATGATGGTCTAGTATTCCATTTTAAGTTAACAATGTTTTCAAAGCACAGAGGTTGCTTACCACTTTATGAGTCTCACTGGAATACTGTCTGCTCATCTGCTGGAAATCACCTTCTCCCTTAGTTTATGTCCTTCTGAGTCATAGAAAGCAGGCAGACCTCAGGTGCAAAAGGCATTGATGGTAAAGGTGTGGGAGGAGGAGGGACATAAGAGACTGGAGGAGAAAGGCAAGGCGTGGGAGAGACAGTGGAGAGCTGGAAGAGGAACTTTCTTATTGTGTTTTTAGGGGAAATGTTTCATCAAAGGCTGCTGTGCCTACCACTCCTAATGGATGAGATGATTTTAGGTGGTAAACAGTTGAACATATGAAATTTCAGGACAAAAAATGAAAAAAGATGAAAATAAAATAAATTTAAAAAAGAAATAAAATGTCAGGTCATGCATGGTGGCTCACACCTGTAATCCCAGCACTTTGGGAGGCCGAGGCAGGTGGATTGCTTGAGTTCAGGAGTTTGAGACCGGTCTGGGCAAGGCGGCAAAACCGTGAGAACAGATTGGGGTTGGGTTGGGCTCAGTTTCTGACATAATCGTTCAGGATTGGAAGGCATGTGAGGCAAGGGTCCTTAGGAGTAAACTTGTCTAATAAACGAGCTCTTTGCCCAGGTAAGCAAACTGCCTGCCCAAATACATTGATTTGCAGGAATTTTCTGAAGCAAATTGCCAAGTTACATATTGGCTTACAGTCTTATTTTCCTGGGCGAGTGTTTCCTGGAAAAAAAAGTTGTGTCATATTGACATTGATGGACTCAGTGCTCATAATTATTTGTTTAGTTAATGTGTGTTTGAAAATATATAACTAGGCCAGGTAAGGTGGCTCACACCTGTAATCCCAGCACTTTGGGAGGCCAAGGTGGGCAGATCACCTGAGGTCTGGAGTTCCAAGACCAGCCTGGCCAACATGGTGAAACCCCGTCTCTACCAAAAATACAAAAATTATCCATGTGTGGTGGTGCACGCCTGTAATCCCAGCTACTTGGGAGACTGAGGCACAAGAATCACTTGAACCCAGGAGGTGGAGGTTTGCACTCCAGCCTAGGCGACAGGGTGAGACTCTGTCTCAAAAAAAAAAAGAAAGAAAGAAAGAAAAGAAAATATATAACTAGTGACATTTTGAGGTGGATGATTAAAATAAAATAAAAAACTAAACAAAAAATAAAAAAAGTAAATATATAACTAGCATATCCAACCACTGATCTTGAAGGTAATATTATTTAGGACAACACTGAAGAATATTGGGTTTAAAGTTAAAAACTAAGTGATTTAAAGAAAAATACATTAAATAACTAATAGTACGGATGATACTTATTAATCTATGACACAAATTGTGACCACTGTAAATGAAAGACTGAAATGTGAAAAGCACGGCTCAACACTGTCAGAATATCTCGGTAGGGTCTAGGCTAGAGGACAGCCCTAGCACAGGGGAAGGTGTGTAACTCATAGGTGAATCATCAGAAGGAACCAGGGGAAGAGAGTGGGGTTGCAGAGCTGGTCACCTGATCTGGGAGGGACATGAACACCCACTGGGTTTGGTGTCATTTCTGTTGTGCAAATGAACTGAGAATTAGAAAATTCCCCCTGGCTGGAAACAGAGTTTGTAGTGGACCTACTTGGGTCTAAAGCTTTCAAATAGGAAGTAACAGTTGGGTTGGAAGATCCCATGTAAGGCGGTTGGGTTCCCCAAGAGAGGCACCTGCCATTGCGGTCACCAGGCCCCACTGAGAACAGGCCAGGTGCCAACTGAACAGCATAGTGAAGAGGGGCTGAAATTCATTTAAGGTCAAGCCAGCCTATATGGCTTGGTGAGGAATATTTTGGACAAACTGAGAAGGACAGAAGGCAAAGGCAAGGGCAGCTTCTGGTTTTCTAGGAGTCTGAGCCAAAGAAACTTCCAGGGTGGAGCCGGTATAGGGAAAAGGTAACATCCAAATCAATGCAGGCCAAGGTTAGCTTGAATCCAAGAAGAGGAACCTTTGGGACCAGACAGGGTAGGGCCTTAGGTAGAAACCCCAGCAACCAGGGCAGAATTCTGAGCAGCAACCTGCTGTTCTCAGGTGGCTGCTGAGACCAAATAAAGCTTGGTCCTGAGTCAGCGGCTGATGTAGTAAAAAGGGAGCAAGCACGGATGTGGGTTCTGAAAGTTGCTAAGAATCTCACTACCGGGAATCACCTGGGGACCTAAACCTTAGGTAGCTTTACCAGCATTCTATTCAAGCCAAATCCTAGAGTAAAACCTAGAGAATCCTGAAAGAAGACATTCTAAAAGTAACCGTAGGCCAGGCACCATGACTTATGCTCATAATCCCAACACTTAGGGAGGCCGAGGCGGGAGGGTTGCTTGAGCCCAGGAGTTCAAGGCTGCAGTGAGCCAGTGAGCTTGGGAGATAGAGCGATACCTTGTCTCAAAAAAAAAAAAAAAAAAAAGTAATCCTAGCCCTAGTACCTTTCCTTCAAGACAAGGACAAAATACTGTTGATATTCTACAAATCCACGATTTCCAGTGGTTCTTGTAACAGCTGCAGTGTTACTCACTGCCTTGTTAACTCCTTGTTAGCTCCCCTCACCAGTGTTGCACGTTGCACTGTCGCTGGAGCATGGCTGCATGGTCAGACTGTTTAGGTACACATGAATGTTCCATCATTCAGTACTCAGAGCACCTCAGACAAGTCACTTACCCTCGCTGAGGCTGAGATTTTTGCATTTGTACCTACTTCGTGGAGGTACTGTGAAGTGGGAGTGACAGAATTTATGTAGCATGCTCAGCACATGGTGAGCACGTCATAAATATTAGCTGTTAGCTCTTTATTTATTCATTTATTTATTTTAATCTTTTTTTTCTTTCTAGCTCTCATTTTTATAAAGCTTTAAGGGGATTTTTGATTTGGAATTTTTGCTTCCCCTGGACCTGGAGGAAGAGAAAGGAAGGTCAATGAGAGAGTGATGACGGTGCAGAGGCACCTAGGCAAAGCTCCGTGGCCTTTGGGAAAAGACACTACTTGGCTCAGGGCATTAAATACATGTGTGACCTTAATTCCTCTGTCAAAACAACAACAACAAAATCCCCAAACTATGAAAAGCCACAGACTTCTAGGAATAGAAGACAAAAGGAGGAAGGAGGAGGAGGAGGAAGATACCAAGGGGAAAATGATGTGAAAAGCTGATTTTGTACCTGAGCATATAGGAAAAGCCTCCATGGTGATGACTTCTTTGAATAAATGTTGCTTAAAGAAAAAGAAGAAAACAATTGGGTGAATGAAAGAATGTCATGCAGAGGAGAGGTATGTGCAAATGCAGATATTCCATGAAAAGCTATAGCTTTTTTTTTTTTTTTTTCTTTAGGGAGTTTCACTCTTGTTGCCCAGGCTGGAGTGCCATGGCATGATCTCAGCTCACTGCAACCTCCACCTCCCAGGTTCAAGCGATTCTCCTGTGTCAGCCTCCTGAGTAGCTAGGATTACAGGCACCCACCACCATGACTGGCTAATTTTTGTATTTTTAGTAGAGACAGGGCTTCACCATGTTAGCCAGGCTGGTCCCAAACTCCTGACCTCAGGAGATCTACCCACCTCAGCCTCCCAAAAGTGCTGGGATTATAGGCGTGTGCCACCACACCTGGCTAATTTTGTCTTTTTAGTAGAGACAGCGTTTCATCATGTTGTTCAGGCTGGTCTCGAACTCCTGACCTCAGGTGATCCACCCACCTTGGCCTCCCAAGGTGCTGGGATTACAGGCGCGAGCCACTGCCTGTATAGATTTTATGTGAGTATAATTGTAATTTTGTGAAACATGTATCTACATTCATAATAATTAGAAGAAAATTTAGAATAATTAAAATAAATTGTTCGGTAAATATTTAAAGATACTTAATCACATAAAAAGTATAAAACAGCCTATAATCCCAGCACTTTGGGAGGCCGAAGAAGGTGGATTGTTTGAGTTCAGGAGTTTGATACCTGCCTGGGCAACATGGCAAAACCTAATCCCTAGAAAAAAGAAATACAGAAAATTAGTCAGGTGTGGTGGCGTGCCTGTGATCCCAGCTACTCAGGAAACTGAGGTGGGAGGATCGCTTGAGCCCAGGAGGTTGAGACTACAGTGAGCTGTGATTGTGCCACCGCACTCCAGCCTGGGCAACAGAGCAAGACCCTGTCTCAAAAACAACAACAACAACAACAACAACAAAACCCAACAAAACAAAACAAAAAAAGACAAAACTATGTTCCCATAGGAACATTGTTTTTGTTGACTCCCAGGCTATAACTTTTTTTACAATTTTATTTTATTTACTTATTTATTTAGGATACAGAGTTTTACTGTCAGAGGCTGGCGTGCAGTGGCACAATCTCAGCTCACAGCAACCTCTGCCTCCCGGGTTCAAGCAATTCTCCTGTCTCAGCCTTCCGAATAGCTGGAGTTACAGGCACCCGCCACTACGCCTGGCTAATTTTTGTGTTTTTAGTAGAGACAGGGTTTCACCATGTTTGCCAGGCTAGTCTTGAGCTGCCGACCTCAGGTTATCTGCCCATCTCGGCCTCCCAAAGTGCTGGGATTACAGGTGTGAGCCACAGCGCCTGGCCCGAGGCTATTATTTTTGATAAGAAAATGTTTTGTGATTTTGCATTTGCCTAGGAAGGCAATGACTGACACATCTGACACATTTATAATCACAAATTAAAACAAAAGCACCAGAACTCCCCAGGTCAGATAGGATGCTGGGTATGCCAAATTGGAGCATGCAGGATGTCAGACGACTTCTCTGAGGGCGCTTATATTTCCTTATTTCTTTATTCACATCTGGTTCTCCTTTGTTACTCTGTAATGCCCTATACTTCTCCAAATACAGCACTTACCCACTGTATTATAAGTACCTGTTGATTTGTCTCTCTCTCCCCCTTGAACTGCAATTGAAAAAAGTAAATGATAAATATGAGTAGAATTCATGAATTCAACAACAATTTATTAGATACCTAGTGTATGACAGACACCTTTTAGGCATTGGGGTTTGGAGCACAGTGGCAAATAGAATCCCTGACTTCATGGAGTTTTTATTGTAGTCAGAGGAAATAGATCATAACAAGGAAATAAACATCTTCACTACCTCAGATAGTGATAAGTGCTATGGATAAAAATAACACAGGGGGCTGGGCATGGTGGCTCACGCCTGTAATCCCAGCACTTTGGGAGGCCTAGGTGGGAAGATTACTTGAGCTCAGGAGTTCGAGACCAACCTGGGCAACATGGCGAAACCCCGTCTCTACTAAAAATACAACAATTAGCCAGGCATGGTGGTGGGCGCTTGTAATCCCAGCTACTAAGAAGCCTGAGGTGGGAGAATCGCTTGAACCTGGGAGGTGGAGGTTGTAGTGAGCCAAGATTGCATCATTGTACTCCAGCCTGGGCGACAGAGTGAGACTCTGTCTCAAAACAAACAAACAAATAAAGCAATGGGGAATGCTGGGGTAGGGGAGCCCTGAAGAAGCAGCAGGAATAAGCCCCGTGGACAGCTGGTGGAGGGGGCATCCGGGCAGAGGGAGGGGCTGTGCATATGCCAAGGGCCAGGCATGGGCATTTGTGTTCCAGGTATTGGGGGGTGGGGCATGGGGAGGCCGTGAGAGGACAGTAATCAGATCAAAGAGATGTAGGACCTTGCACGTCACTACAAGAAGTTAGCTTTCTTCTCTTCCTCCTCCTCCTCCTCCTTCTTCTTCTTCTTCTTTCTTTGGCTAAAGCTGTCCTCCCCTCAGCCTCTCGAGTAGCTGGGACTACAAGTGTTCACCACCACACCTGGCTGGCCTTCTATTCTGAATGAGTTAGGAGTCAATGGGAGGTTTTGAGTAGGAGGTGATATGATGTGGTTTTCCATTTTGAAAGGACCCTGTGGCTGCTGAATTGAGAATGGTGTGAGAAAGTAAAGACTGAAGCAGAAAAACAGTTTGGAGGCTACTGCAACAATCCAGGCAAGAAATGATGGTGGCTTCATCATGGAGGAAGGGAGCCACTCAGGTTCTGGATAGCCTGGGAGGTTGAGCAAGCTATGAAATGGGAGAGAAAAAGAGGAATCAAGCCTGATTCCGAGACTACTGGCAGGAGCGCCTGGAAGGATGATGGTTACCTTCTCTATGGAGGGGAAGGTATGGGAGAAGACAGCATGGTGTGTGAAGAAGTCCAGAAGTTTGGTTTTGGACATATTAAGTTTCAGTTGCTTAGTAGATATATCTTTCTTATTTATGTTGAATTCTCCATCCAACTTAGAGGGTAAACAGGGTTTCTTTTTCAGTATTACAACCTAACAGGAACTGAGAACTTACAGAACAGACCAGTAGGAACTGAAACAGTAGAAGGGTTGGGGAAGAGGGTTTTGAGTGTTTTTGTTTAAATATAAGGAGACAAATTTACATCCCACAATCCATTTTCCTTCAGCAACTAGTAGTACTTTTCTCGCAGTCTTTAACAGCTAGCCCAGGGCCACTAGCTCTCAGTGTTGTACCCCCTTGGACTAGGTAATTCTGAAGGAAAGATCAGAATAATGAGAAGTATGTAGGTCCTATTGGGAAAGGCAGCCCACCATGGACCCTGAAGGTCCCTGCCTGTTCTTGCTGAGTGTGCTGGATTTTTTTTTTTTTTTTGAGACGGAGTCTCACTCACTCTGTCGCTCAGGCTGGAGTGCAGTGGCGTGATCTCAACTCACTGCAACCTCCGTTTTCTGGGTTCAAGCTATTCTCCTGCCTCAGCCTCCCAAGTAGCTGGGATTACAGGCATCCACCACCATGCCTGACTAATTTTTGTATTTTTAGTGGAGACATGTCGGCCAGGCTAGTTTTGAAACCCTGACCTCAGGTGATCCGCCCGCGTTGGCCTCCCAAAGTGCTGGCATTACAGGTGTGAGCCACTGCGCCCAGCCGAGTGTACTGGATTTTAAGACTGATCTGTCTCCTGATACTGAATGGTTTCTCTGGTTAGTCACACAGGCAATTAAGCAGGTCAAAGTGGAGAAAGACTGGCTTATTTGCTGCTTGCTCAAGGGCTGGGCCCTTAGCCCTGGGTTCCTCTCCTGTAATGCAACCCACTGCATGTGCAGGTATCATCTAGGACTATCATGTCATCCCTATGTTGTGTATGGGGAAGGGAACTAGTGCAAATATGCTCATGTTGTTTGCTGTGCTGTGCTGTTAGTAATAAAATCCTTTGTCTCTGACCCAAGAGTCTTATGTCTTCTGCCAGCATCAATGAAACAGTTAACAGTGTAAGTTGGAGAAAGTTCCAGAGCTTTTACAGTTCTTGACAGGCCTCATCTCTCTCAAAGGAGTCTAAAGCTCCATCTGGGATTAAGGGGTAGCTTGGGGTGAAACATGATGGGGATCTGGCCAGATGCCCCAGGTCCAGCTAGGAAGGAATCCATTTTCTCTTGGGGACTTTGGTACTGAATGAAATATTTGGAGATGGGAGCAAAATGAAGGAAACAGATTATATGAAGTTTAAGGGATTAGGCTAATTTCCAATTTGTTGATACTCCTTGATTCAACACATAGTGGTAAACATGAGTCCTTTTGTAATCTCTTAGGCTTAAGTAGAAGATGGGGACAGGTGGAAAGTGCATTTTCAGAGTAAAGGTAGCAGATAATGATTGCTGAAACAAAAGAAATCCAAGTCCACTTTTGCCTAGGGAGAGACAGTTGGCAAGGCCACAAAAAAAAAAAAAAAAAAAAAAAAAAAAAAAAAAAAAAGAGCAGGGCCTGAATTTTTACAAAGAAAATCAGTTCGCCATTTCCTTTTAAGACATATTAGCCTGGCTAGACCACTGGTGTGCTGACCCTCCTCATTCACATTAATTACTGTGGAGTCCACCTCCCTTCTGTGTGGCGCTGATGCCCAGTGAGGGACCATCCAGCAGATGCCTATGGAAGTGCTGGGGGAAGTACAAGGCCTAGAAGAGTTTATTTATTGTCTATGGGAACACCAGAAGGAGATATCATTTCAGTAAGCATCACCTTTTAAAAATGGACAGTACTGGCTGGGCGCGGTGGCTCAGGCCTGTAATCCCAGCACTTTGGGAGGCCGAGGCAGGTGGATCACGAGGTCAGGAGATCGAGACCATCCTGGCTAAAACCGTGAAACCCTGTATCTACTAAACACACACACACACACACACACACACACACACACACACACACACACACACACACATATTAGCCGGGCTTGGTGGCGGGTGCCTGTGGTCCCAGCTACTCAGCAGGCTGAGGCAGGAGAATGGCGCGAACCCGGGAGGCGGAGCTTGCAGTGAGCGGAGATCGCACCACTGCACTCCAGCCTGGGTGACTGAGCAAGACTCCGTCTCAAAAAAAGAAAAAAAAAAAGGACAGTTCTAATTTAGAAACGTGCTAAATACCTGAAGATCTGCAAATTTATTATCATTATCATTATCATTATTATTATTATTTTGAGACAGAGTCTTGCTCTGTTGCCCAGGCTGGCGTGCAGTGGTGCAATCTCGGCTCACTGCAACCTCTGCCTCCCAGGTTCAAGGGATTCTCCTGCCTCAGCCTCCCGAGTAGCTGAGATCACAGGCACGTGCCATCACACCTGGCTAATTTTTGTATTTTTAGCAGAGATGGGGTTTCACTGTCTTGGTCAGGCTGGTCTCCAACTCCTCAGCTCAAGCAATCTGCTCGCCTCGGCCTCCCAAAGTGCTGGGATTACAGGTGTGAGCCACCACACCTGGCCCCAAATTTATTGTTTATATTATATGCGGTGTAATCCTTCTTCCTTCTATTGGAGCCCATCTTTTTTGAGTTGATATCAATGATGAAAAAGGGAGAGAGTGCATGATGGCGCTTGTCTGGAACCATTGACACAAAAAGCACATGGATTAATCAATACTGCAGCAATAGGCTTGAGTGAGATACAGGGAAATCTCATTTTCCCACCAGTGATTTCATCAGTGGTTTATCCTGTGGCCCCTCTAGCTTCTTCAGCCCTCTGGCTTGCCAAGTCTGTTCCTAGAGGGATGAGGAGAGGGTTAGTTTGACACACTGTGACAAATGTTACATAAGTACCTGATGTTGATAGACATACTCTGTCTTTCCCTTGCCCCCTTAAGAAAGTAGAAGGGTCCCTGTGGCTCATGCCTGTAATCCCAGCACTTTGGGAGGCTGAGGTGAGAGGATCACTTACGCCTGGGAGTTTGAGACCTGGGCAACAAAGTAAGATCCCATCTGCGGAAAAAAAAAAAAAAATTAGCCTGGCCTGGCATGGTGGTGCACGCCTGTGGTCCCAGCTGCTTGAGAGGCTGAAGTGTGAGGATTGCTTGAGACAGGAGGTTGAGGCTGCAGTAAGCCCTGATCATGCCACTGTACTCCAGCCTGGGCAACAGAGCAAGAACCTGTCTCAAAAAGAAAGTAGGAAATACTTAATTCCAATATTTCCTTTTATCCCTTTGAACTACACTGCCATCCCCAATAGGAAAAGATAAGAAAATGGAAAGATGATGAAATTGAAAGATGCCAGAAGCCACTTTGATAAGAAGTAGGAAGCTCTGTACTTCTATACATATATAATACTCTTATTTCACAGAGTGTATTGGCTGAATTTTTAAAAATCTTTATCTTCCCCCATACAAAATAGTCTGTCTTATTTTAATGTGCAAAACTTCTTATTACTCCTCTTACTCACTGTTCCAAGCATTTCTATAAAAGGACAAACATGATATCTCAAACTGAAGTCTACATCACTGACTTCCAAATTAGATTCTAATTATTTCTATCCTCTTCTGCTCTCATGTCTTACAACAAAAAATGCATTAATTGCAGACAGTCTCTGAATCAGGCTCCTGCAATAGGGTTGGTGAATTAATGGAAGTTTCCGCATCATTTAAAAAACGAAGAGCACTAGTACAAATGCTCATTGTTTCTACAGCAGGGATTTTTGTGGGTAATCATTATCTGCCTGAGTCCAAAGACAGAGATATAATTACATTCTTCTCCGGGGAATGGTCTGTTGAGAAAAACACTTCCAGCTTTGTTGCTGAGAAGCAGCATTAGGGCTGGGAAAAAAAAAAAAAAAAGAAAGAAATACCGATTCTCATGTGTTCTGGAAGGGAGGGACTGATGGTCTGAGAAGGAGGCATGTACACTGCAGGTTTTTGAGTAGAGAAATGTTTCCTCTAGGTCCTGAGCTTTTTCTATGCATTCCAGACCATCCCTAGGTTGTGATACTGGGTAACCAACAGGCCTATTTTTCAGGGTACCCGAACAGCCACGTATCAGCTCTCCAACTATAGGGTTGTCACTGTGCTGTCCACTACAAGACATAGGACCTTCCCACATCAGCCATGTGTTGTTTCCCATACAATGGGTGGGTTTGGTTGCTTGGTGAATGACAGTCCAATGACCAGAACCAAAGAGGATTGTTAACAAGGGGATTTTCTTACTTGCAACAGATAAGAACACCTGGGATAGCTCCCAAAGCAGTACCTCCCGGGACTGGGAGCTGGATCTGGTTTTTATAAGCAAAGGGTAATGAGGCATGATCTCACTGGATCCTGCCATGGGGTGACGCCACAGCTAGATCTGATTGGATCCTGGATCCTGCCATGTGGTGTCCGCTTCTTAATCCAGTCCCCTGCCCTCAGCCTGAGCACTTAGGTTCCCCCTGTGATTCTTGGTTCATCTGGGCATGCCCAGGTCACGTGACCCAAGGGTCCAGGGCAACTGAAAAACAACCCACAACTTTGTTACATAAAAGATGAATCAGATGGGTCTGGTGCTATAATGTGACTATGGAACCCGAAATATGGCTACTTTGAATTGGAATGTGTTGTAAATGTAAAATACATTTTGGATTTCTAAGACTTAGTACAAAAAATATATATAAACCATCTCATTAATTTTTACATTGATTGCATGTTGAAATCAGAATATTTTGGATATATTTGGCTAAATAAAATACATAATTAAAATGAGCTTCACCCATGTCTTTTTGCTTTTAAAACTGTGGCTACTATAATTTTTAATTTTTTCGGGGGGACAGTCTCACTCTGTTGCCCAGGAGTGCAGTGGCACAATCTCAGTTCATTGCAACCTCCACCTCCTGGGTTTGAGCGATTCTCCTGCCTTGGCTTCCTGAGTAGCTGGGACTACAGATGCTCACCCCCACGGCTGGCTAAGTTTTATATTTTTAGTAGAGACAGGGTTTCACCATGTTGGCCAGGCTGGTCTTGAACTCCTGACCTCGAGTGATCCCCCTGCCCTGGCCTCCCAAAGTGCTGGGGTTACAGGCATGAGCCACTGCGCCTGGCCTGGAAAATTTTAAGTTAAATGTATTTCTGTGGGAAAGCACTGCTCTAGAAATTCAGAACAATAGAATAATTGCATGTCAGGGAGAAGGAAAACAGGAAAAAAATAAGTATGCTGACTTTTCTTCCTCTTCTGGGTCCTGAGGGAATTAGAGAAGAAAAATATATCTTATATCTTAGAATTTTAGAGCTAGCAAAGCCATTAGAAATGATTGAGTCTGATACTTCTCAAAGCAGAGAACCTATCAGCTTCTGAAAATAACTCATAGATGCGGAGGAGTCCTCAGAACTCAGCTTGAGAAGCTATGGTGGCATCCAGCGAACTTACTTTGTAGATGAGGAAACCAAGACTCAGGGAGTCTAAGTGGCATAAGGGCAGCCTGCTAGTCAGTGGAGACCTACGACTAGAAACCAGGTCCTCCCTTCGCCCGCTCTCCTCTCTGGTACCCTATGAAAATGTTTACTTATTTATCTTCTTAATAAGAATAACAAATAACAAAAATTTCATGCCTTTATTTTTAAAAACATATCAGTACTGCGCATATAGAAAAGTGATATTATCCAAATAAATGTCAAGTTCAGTTCACTTCCTTTCACTCAACTGCCATGACACTTCCATATTTCCCTTTTATTCCAAATATCTGAAGATCCCCTTCGGGGCTTTATATTCTATTTTCTGCCACCCTGATAAGCCTTAAAAAAACCTCATTTGGATAGCTGCTTCTCTGGATCTAGACATGATTTGAGGGGATTATATTTCCTTTCCAGATTCTTCTCCTTTTCAAATTAATGTTTCCTCTTTAAAATATATACCCTCAACCTATTCAAAGTCTTTTCTTCAGGATGGCTGTTAATAAAACGTGTCTTGTAACAACAGTGTCTATGGCCTCCCTGCAGCCAACTCAGCTCACTGAGAGGCGGCCCTCTATAGCACACTCTGATAAACTTCTTTAGTTTCCTTCTATTGTAGTACCATATTTCCTTAAAAAAAATCAGCCGGGCGCAGAGGCTCACGCCTGTAATCCCAGCACTTTGGGAGGCCGAGGCGGGCATATGACCTGAGGTCAGGAGTTCGAGACCAGCCTGGCCAACATGGCAAAACCCTATCTCTACCAAAAATACGAAAATTAGCCGAGCGTGGTGGCGGGTGACTGTACACCCAGCTACTCAGGAGGCTGAGGCAGGAGAATTGCTTGATCCCAGGAAGCGGAGGTTGCAGTGAGCTGAGATTGTGCCACCGCACTCCAGTCTAGGTGACACAGCAAGACTCTGTTCTCACAAGAAAAAAAAAAAAAAAAGAAAAGAAAAAGAAAGAACATTCCAGGAATGCTCCAATTGTGTTTTTGCTGTACTTTTTGTCTTGCTTGGTGTAGACGAAGCCCTGTAGTGGATACCTGGCAGGCTTTGCCATAGTGTTTCCTTGGTCTAAGGAAGTTCAGCTTTGCACTCAAGTTCTTCACCCCTGGGGCAATTGTGAAATTGACTTTAGTAATTAAACGTAAAAGTTCTCTTTTATCTTTGTTTACTCTGAATGCTTTAGAATCATTAAATACAAATATTAGAACTGTCAGTGCTCTTTAAGATAATCTACTTAGCCCACCAGTACTTTCTCTTTCTGTCTACAGTTGAAAGAAAAATGAGATTTTGGAGTCTCTGTGATTACTTTGCAGAAGAAAGCTATTATGAAGAAATAGTCTAAGGAACTAACTCATGCCAGGTAAGTCAGTGTTTCTGTTCATTTGGTGATGACTAATATTGGCATTCATCTGGCTGTTGTTAAGTGTAACGATTTAAAATTATTATATTGTGTAACCAAAAGATGGCAGTACTCCCTCTTCCTGTTTGGTTTTAGGACAAAATGGAAAGGTCATTTTGTTCTTACTACATTTTTCCCTTTACTCACCACAAAATGAAAATAATGAGTAAAAGTCACATAAACAAATAAATAAAATATATTCCCAACCTCTTTAGTACAACCCTAATTACTTGATATAGCCATATCTATGCAAAAGAATGCAAGTCATTTTCTTTTCTTTTCTTCACTTGGTTTACTTTTCTAACAGTAGATGTTTGCTTCTATTTGGAACATTTAAAACAATGGCACCAGAAACCTCCATGATCCTTCCCAAAGGAGAGAGAACATGTAAGTTTCACCGAATGGTAGTTCATGTCCATACATGCCAAGAGAATATTGGACAAAAGCAAAATGCAACAATAGTGATAGTTTATTTTCTGGTCATTACATTTCCCAAAATTATTACTCCACTCACCCTACCCCATCTTTTCTGAGGCATCTATATTGATTTATCCTTCAAGTTCCAGCAATATTTTTATTTTATTTATTTATTTTCTTGTGAGATAGGCCACTAGACAAGTAATATTCTATCTAGAATATTACAGTTACACCTAGACCAAAGCTCTGTTTAAATAGAAAACCATACAGTTTGGCATAGCAAATAAATAATTTGGCACCTAGTGGCACTGAACTCCCTCAAAAATAATTATTCTAATTCATTCTCTTTCAGGTGGCTACATACAAAGCAAAGTTGTGGACATCTGTGTTGACACATTGTATGTTGTAGTCAGATGGGCTTGAATTCCTGCCTAGACCTTGCTAGGCACTGTGATTTGGAGCGAGTTGTGCAACTTTGGGCAAGTTTCTGCCTAGGAAAAACGGGGATAAAATACCTAATTCTCAGGCTTGTTTTGAGAATAAGGTGAAAAGATATCTATACTGTGCCTAGCAAACAGTAGGCACTCAGTCAACCTAAGCCTACTTCTTTCCTATTAAGAAGACAAACATGTACATCCACTATTACTGTCGGCTGCTCAATAGAAGAAAATAAATAGGCTATATGTCTATAAATATTCTGTTCCTTTAGGAACAAATATTTAATTGGTTTACATGTTCCACATGGACTATTGTTGAAATCATTCATTCAGCAACTTCTATAGCAGTAACTAACATTTACTGTGTGCCAGGGCCTTTCTAAATGTCTTTACACAGATTAACTCCTTTTCCTCACAGCATCACCAAGAAAAGATGCTATCATCCCTATTTTACAGCAGGAGACTTGGAGTCACAGAGCCGTTAAGTCACTTGTCTGAGGTCACACAGCTAGATGAAAATCCTAGGATTCAAATCCAAGCAGACTGCCTCTGGAGTCTGGGTTCATAACCATTATACCATTGCACATCTCTGAAACCACCTTTGCAAAAGTTATAATAGTGAGAATACTATGGCAGTGAAAAAGATCTGACTTAACCAACTCCATCTTGCCTGTGACCTCCATTCCTGGGTGTGGGCCAAGCTAACTTTGGGAGAAATCTATCCTTAAAGCAAGGATGATAATATCCCTCCCCAAATTAAACTGCCTTAGTAAAACTAATGAAAGGCCACAAGGTTAGGGTTATGAGAAGAATCTGAGTTCTGCAAAGATGTAGGTATAGTTAAAGAATAACCAGTCATTGTTCTGGTGGTCACAAGATTTGTAACTTCTTCAATTACTCCTATAAATAACCTCTACTATTGTAGAACCTAATATTGGCCTTTGGAGATATCTTTTCAGACTTTAGCTTTTCTGATGACCAAGATGACTCCATTTGGACTTATGACTCAATGGGTCCTGTGGTCCCCACCCAGAAGCAGACTCAGGGCATGAGGACCATTTTCCACATCCCTATGATTGCATCCCCAACCATCAGCAGCACCCATTCCCTAGCCCCCTGCCCACCAAACTATCTTGAAAAAACCCTAGCCTCTGAATGTTTGGAGAGGCTGATTTGAATAATAATAAAATTCTGCTCTCCTGTTTAGCTGGCCCTATGTATCTTGAACCCTTTCTCTATTGCAATTCCCTTGTCTTGATACATTGGTTTTATCTGGGCAGCAGGTGAGAAGAACCTGTTGGGCAGCTATAGCACCAGTTTCCCTGCTGAAAAAGAAGAGGAAAAGTACATTGAAAGGATGTTTTTTTCTCCTGATTTTTGGAGAATATGAGGGACCTTTATTGTTGAGATATTAACTCAGCAGAGAAAAAGGGGGAGTGGACAAACAAGAATGTATCTAAAAATGGTGAGGGCAGCAAAGAATTATGTCAGAACTGTTGGGAATCCCAGTACTAGGAGATCTTCCATCCTGCGGCTGTGAGTTACCATGGATATTTCTCTTTGTTCATTAAGACATTGTAGGGACATTTAGTATTCTTCAGAAGCCTCAGCTCTCCATTTTGCCATGGCAGTTATTAGTTCCATTAAAAGGTGAAGGCTTTCAGAGTGAATGAATTCTCCTTCCCTTACAGCCAGGGAATGAGCTTCTCAGGTCTAAGATAATATGGCATTGTTCCATATTCCATTCCCAACCCTGAGCTAAAGCTAGTGAAGGTGGTAGACTTTCAAGGTCATTTAGACCCAAAACATACATTGGGGCCCTAGTTTGCATAGTCACAGGTCATCGCTCTACCCATTTTATTACTAACTTGTGGATATGAAGCCCACCGTGTTTCACCATATTCTGCCACTGCCATCCAAAATCCCAATTTTCCTGGTCTTCCAGTCCCTCCTTCTCCCAGCCCCTACTGCTGTGCTTCCCCTTGTTGTCAACCTCCTGTCTTACACTTTCCACGGTGTTTGCTGGACTTCCTATTCCACTGTAAAATCATCCTAGCCTGCCATTTGACTTTTAGCATTAAAAAAATTGAAAAATGTTACTTAGTCAGATGTACTGAATTATTTTCTCAGTCTTTCCTCCCATTGTTTTTATGGTTAAGAAGTTAGTAAACCACTTTTAAAATCTCATCACCCATCTTATAGAATAGTTTTCCCCACAATAGGTAGCTTGGGTGGTTTTAAGAGGCAATAGACACCACAGTTGTGAAATTTGCAATTCATATTTAAATTTGACACTTAGGCACTTAAGTAGGTTTTAATATTTATATAGTAGGTCTAAATATTCATATAGCCTGGTTTACATATTATATAGTAGGTCTAAATATTCATATTTAACGAGAGCAAAACTCCATCTCAAAAAAAAAATCAGATCTTGTGAGACTTACTCACTACCACGAGAACAGTATGGGGGGAACTGCCCTCATGATTCAATTCTCTCCCACTGGGTCCCTCCCACAACATGTGGGAATTATGGGAGCTACAATTCAAGATGATATTTGGGTGGGGACACAGCCATACCATATCATTCCATCCCTGGCCCCTCCCAAATCTCATGTCCTCACATCTCAAAACCAATCATGCCTTCCCAACAGTCCCCCAAAGTCTTAACTCATTTTAGCATTAATTCAAAAGTCCACAGTCCAAAATCTCATCTGAGACGAGGCAAGTCCCTTCTGCCCATGAACCTGTAAAATCAAAAGCAAGTTAGTTACTTCCTAGATACAATGGGATTACAGGCAGCGATAAATACACCCATACTGAATGGGAGAAATTGGCCAAAATGAAGGTGCTAAAGGCCCCATGCAAGTCTGAAATCCAGTGGGGCAGTCAAATCTTAAAGCTCTAAAATGATCTCCTTTGAATTCATGGCTCACATCCAGGTCACACTGATGCAAGAGGTGGGTTCCCATAGTCTTAGGCAGCTCCACCTCTGCAGTTATGCAGGGTACAGCCTCCCTCCCAGCTGCTTTCACAGGCTGGTGTTGAGTGTCTGTGGCTTTTCCAGGCACATGGTGCAAGCTATTGGTGGATCTACTATTCTGGGGTCGGGAGGATGGTGGCCCTCTCCTCACAGATCCACTAGGCAGTGCTTCAGTGGGGACTCTGTGTGGGGGCATCAACCCCACTTTTCCCTTCTGCACTGCCCTAACAGAGGTTCTCCTTGAGAGCCCCACCCCTGAAGCAAACTTCTGCCTGGACATCCAGGCATTTCCATAAATCCTCTGAAATCTAGGCAGAGGTTCCCAAACCTCTATTCTTGACTTCTATGCACCTGCAGGCTCAACACCACATGGAAGCTGCCAAGGCTTGGGGATTGCACCCTCTGAAGCCATGGCCCAAGCTGTACATTGGCCTCTTTTAGCCAAGGTCAGAGCGGCTGGGATGCAGGGTACCAAGTCCCTAGGCTGCACACAGCAGGGGGGCCCTGAACCTGGCCCCAGAAAACATTTTTTCCTCCTAGGCCTCTGGGTCTGTGATGGGGGCACTGCCTCAAAGGTCTCTGACATGCCCTGGAGATATTTTCTCCATTATCCTGGAGATTAACATTTGGCTTCTTGTTACTTATGCAAATTTCTGCAGCTGGCTTGAATTTTTCCTCAGAAAATAGGAATTTGCATCATCAGGGTGCAATTTTCAAAATTTATGCTCTGTTTCCCTTTTAAAACTGAATGCTTTTAGCAGCGCCCACAACACCTCTTGAATGCTTTGCTGCTTAGAAATTTCCTCTGCTAGATACCATAAATCATCTCCCTCAAGTTCAAAGTTCCACAAATCTCTAGAGCAGGGACAAAATGCTGCCAGTCTCTTTGCTAAAACATAGCAAGAGTCAGCTTTACTCCAGTTCCCAACAAGTTCCTCATCTCTATCTGAGACCACCTCAGCCTGGATTTCATTGTCCATATCATTATCAGAATTTTGGTCAAAGCCATTCAGCCAGTCTCTAGGAAGTTCCAAACTTTCCCACATTTTTTTGTCTTCTTCTGAGCCCTTCAAACTGTTCCAACTTCTGTCTGTTATCCAGTTCCAAAATTGCTTCCACATTTTTGGGTACCTTTATAGCAGCACCCCACTCTACGGGTACTAATTTACTGTATTACTCCATGTTCACGCTGCTGGTAAAGACATACCCAAGATGGGTAATTTATAAAGAAAAAGAATTTTAATGGACTCAGAAGAGTTCCACATGGCTGGGAGGCCTCACAATCATGGTGGAAGGCAAAGGGCACATCTTACATGGTTGCCAATGAAAGCAAATGAGAGCCAAGCAAAAGGGGAAACCCTTTATATAAACATCAGATCTCGTGAGACTTATTCACCACCAAGAGAACAGTATGAAGGAAACTGCCCCCATGATTTAATTATCTCCCACCACATCCCTTCCACAACACTTGGGAATTATGGGAGCTACAATTCAAGATGAGATTTGGGTGGGGACACAGCCCAACGATATCACTTATCATAAATGCTTTTCTGGAAACTTGCCATTTCCTCTTCAAGAGGTGGAATGTGTCACTACTGGAAGACAATTCTCCATGGGTCCCTCACATTTCTGAATGTCTTGTGAGCATAAGTATTGGTGGCTTTTCTTCTGGATTATCTTTTCAAGGATCTTGGAAGATAGCACAGAGGGCAGGGTTGTTTGCTGTCCAGTATAATAAAGATAATGCCTCACCCTTGGGCAAAGGTCAAATAGGTTTGCTTGCAGTTTAGGGTTCCTCAGATGTGATGCAAACCCACTGTAGGCATAACATCTATTTGGGTCCATGCAAGTTGCCCCTGTGGGACTTGGTGGGCAAGGTGAACTGACACAAACCTGAAGCTCCAGCTTCCTGTTATGCTATGAGTAATAAAGTCCTTTTTCTCTGACTCAGGAGTCTCATGTCTTCTGCTGGCATCCATGAAATAGTAACAGGCTAACTTGTTAACTTGTACAATCAGTGCAAAATCTCAGACTCTTCCCACTTCTTGCAGTTCTGGTGATGAAAATATGATTCAGAAAGAGTCATGGCTTTCTGGAAGGGGAATGAAAAAGGTCCCTGGTTAGGATAGGTGACATGAGAATAATTCCTGGGATTTGATTGTGAATGCTCTTGCCCAAGTGGTAGTGGGTAGGGAGTAAGATCTCCCACTTCTTAGCTCTTAATGAATGGTTTAGAGGCTGTATGGCAAGAATTGAAACAAGTACCTTCCAAATGGTGCTTTAGTTGTTGCTCACTCTCCTCCAGGCAGGAGGAAGTGCTGGGTCACATACACCTTTTTAAGTGCACTGGGGAACTTAGGTGATGGGTGGAGGGTAGTTAGTCAAACTTTTATGGCTGTGTTGAATACAGATACCAAGGTGATTATCATATCCAGTTCTGTAGGGGGAGGGGCATAAGTATTTACCTGATGGGGTTTGGGCAGGCTTCTCACTGGAAAAAGAAACCTAACAGGAACTTGTGGATGGCGCACTTTGTACCAAGTCAGTGTACTGTTGTTGGATCCAATTTGAGCTGAATTCTTTTCAGTGTCCCTGTGCACTCAGATAGACCATACGGTTTGTGCATCTACCAGGTAAAAGGTGTTGGGAAACCTGCAGACTTTTGAGGTCCTACAATCCTAGTGACCTCTTTGAGCTACAAGTCTCTGTGACTGATCGATTCTGCCAATTCAAATTTCTTGCAAGGAGAATCAAAGGGAGACTAACCCTGAAGAGTCAGAAGAGCTCCATAATTTCCTGTGGGGTCAACTGAGGCCTCTATCGCAAGTAACTTGTAACTGGACTCCTCTGTCTGCCCAATCCTGCTTCCTCTTCCTTCTTACAAATGGTGTTCTCCAACAACCTCCAACGTAAAAATCTCAGCCTCAGGATGTGGCTTCAGCAGAGGAGGGTGGGAGGGGTTGAGAGGTTGTAGGAGTGGTGAGATGAGAGATCGGAGGAAACTGGACCTTTAGCATCAGGTGCATAACTGCAGTGTCTAAGCTCCTACCCATCGTTCTTTACTGCTTCCATTCTCCAAACACTGGCCTTAGTTTCAATAACTGGGGAACAACACCTTCAGATTACAAACTTGAAGGAATCTCTGCCCAGGATTATATTTTAAGACACAAAAGGCCTGGCATTGGCAGTCATTGATTCATTGCCTGATAAATCACTATCTTCTACATGGCAGAATGGGGAGGAGAACTGAGCTAAATTTTCAATTTTGTTGAGTAAAGAGTTGGTTGTGGATAGAGAGGAACAGAGAGGAAGTCATACTGAAGTTTCATGAAATTGAAATCAATGTTTTAGAAGCATTTTGGACGCAACTTTAATGAGGGAGATGCCAACGAGTGCAAAATAACCATGCGGCTGCTCTTCTTCACAGCAGGTGGCTGATCTTCCCTTGAAAGCCATCTAGCGATCATGTAGCTATGCCAGCAGTGGTAGCCCTTCACAGCAGACTCCAAATAACAACACACTCCTCTGAATCTCATGCATTTCATTTTTAACATAGTGTTTTGTTTTGTTTTGTTTTGTTTTTTGAGACAGAATCTCGCTTTGTTGCCCAGGCTGGAATGCAGTGGCGCGATCTCGGCTCACTGAAACCTCCGCCTCTCAGGTTCAAGTGATTCTCCTGCCTTGGCCTCCTGAGTAGCTGGGATTACAGGCACGTGCCACCGCGTCTGGCTACCTTTTTTTGTATTTTTAGTAGAGATGGGGTTTCACCATGTTGGCCAGGCTGGTCTTGAACTCCTGACTTCAAGTGATCTGCCCGCCTCGGTCTCCCACAGTGCTAGGATTACAGGTGTGAGCCACTATGCCCGGCCTTAACATAGTGTTTTGAAATAAGCTTTTGAAGTAAAATACTCAGGGCTGGTAGCCTTAAAGCCCTTTCTTGTATCCTTTCTACATATGTAAAACCAATACTTCAATACTTGCAATTTGTATAGAATTTTTAAAAGAGGGCTTTATGTAGCTGTGGCCAAATAATTAGGTGAACATTACTTTGTCACAAATATTGAAAAGCTCCTTAACTGCTGGCACAATTGTAAAATTGGATTTCTATTGGCACTTCAATGAAAATACATCAATTTGTTTATTAAAGTGTTACATATCTTATTTCTCCCCCCATTATTAATACTTTTTCAATACATTTTTTTAGCTAACTATTTTGCTTAAATAAATTATCTCAAGTCAGAAAGTGGAAGAAATTGAAATGATGCTACATCAATGCAATTTGCTATCTGGTTCTTGGTTGGATAGGCAGATCCATAGTGAAGGTGCATTTAACTTTTCTAGTAGGGGACAATAGTAGTAATGCAGTAATTACCATTCATTGAGGACTTACTCTGTTTCAGGTACTTTGCTAAGTACTTTTATATAAAAATTTAGTTTAATCCTCAATTTAACTTTATTAGGCTGGTGTTAAATTTCCATTTTACACATGCAAATATAGCAGATACAGCATCTTTGCTAGGGTGATGTGAAAACGTTTATGTAACACAATATCTACCTAGTTTATGATCAGAGCTGCATTTGTTTTCATTTTCTCTGGTGAGGAAGCAACCTACAGAGGTTTGACATTTTAAGCAACAGATCTTTGAAGAGGGTGGATGTATTTAGGGTTCAGACTGATGTTTTTCTCTAACTATAGGTATGTCAGATGCTTATTTCTTTGAACTAGAATTTAAAGCGAATACAAGTCAGCAGACATTTATTTAGCACCCAGGGTTCCAGGCATGGGGCATACAATCTCAGGATGGTGCTTTACCCTATACCTTTTAGCTCTTACCCTCCTGATGGCCCATCCAGCCCCAGCCAGAAGTAACCACGAATCTACTTTCCGTCTCTATAGATTTGCTGAATCTGAACATTTATATAAATGGAATTATATAATATGTGCTATTTTGTGTCTGGCTTTCTTCACTTAACATAATGTTTTCAAGGTTGGTCCATGTCATAGTGTATCAACATTTCATCCTTTTTTATGGCAGACAGTTATGGCTATACTACATTTTGTTTATTCATTTGTCTGTGGTTGGACATTTGGGTTTCAATCTTTTGGCTGAATAGTGTTTTTAAAAACATTTATGTACCAGCGCTTGTGTAGACGTATGTTTTCATTTCTCTTGGGTATCTATCTAGGAGTGGACTTGCTGGATCATATGCTAACTCTATCTTTAATTTTTTTTTTCTTTTTGAGACAGTGCCCTACTCTGTTGCCCATACTGGAGGACAGTGGGAGGATCTCAGTTCACTGAAGCCTCCACCCACTGGGCTCAAGTGATCCTCTCACCTCAGCCTCCTAAGTAGCTGGTACTAAAGGTGTGTGCCACCACGCCCAGCTAATTTTTGTATTTTTTGTAGAGATGGGGTCTTACCATGTTGCCCAGGCTGGTCTCAAAATCCTGGGGTCAAGTGATCCACCGGGCTCAGCCTCCTAGAGTTCTAGGATTACAGGTGGGAGCCACCACGCCTGGCTCTTTCATTTTTTGAGGAACTGCCAAACTGTCTCCCACAATGGCTGCACCATTTTACATTTTCACCAGCAACATGTGAGGGTTCTAATGTCTTTATATCCTTGCCAACATTTGTTATTTTCTTTTTATTTATTTATTTATTTTTGAGACGGAGTCTCGCTCTGTTGCCCAGGCTGGAGTGCAGTAGTGCGATCTTGGCTCACTGCAAGCTCCGCCTCCCGGGTTCACGCCATTCTCCTGCCTCAGCCTCCCAAGTAGCTGCGACTATGGGCACCTGCCACCACGCCTAGCTAACTTTTCTGTATTTTTAGTAGAGACAGGGTTTCTCTGTGTTAGCCAGGATGGTCTCGATCTCCTGACCTTGTGATCCGCCTGCCTCGGCCTCCCAAAGTGTTGGGATTACAGGCGTGAGACACCATGCCTGGCCAACATTTGTTATTTTCCGTTTTTAAATTCTAGCCATCCTAGTGGGTGTGAAGTGGCATCTCATGGTTTTGATTTGCATTTCTCTTATGGCAAATGATGTTGAACATCTTTTCATGGGCTTTGCACATTTTTAAATCAGGATTTTTGTTTTGTTTTGTTTTGTTTTGCAGTTGAGTTGTAGGAGTTCTGATATATTCTGGATACTAACCCCTCATAAGATAGATAATTTACCGGTGTTTTCTCTCTTTCCATGCGTTGTCTCTTCAGTCCGTTGTGTCCTTGGATGCACAGAAGTTTTAAATTTTGATGTGGTTTAATATATCTATTTTTGTTGTTGTTGTTGCTATTGTCTATGTTTTTGGCAAGAAAGTATTGTCAAATCCAATGTCATGAAAATTCTCCCTATGTTTTCTTCTAAGAATTTTACAGTTTTAGGTCTTAAATTTAGGTCTTGGGTCCATTTTGAATTAATTTTTCTATATGACATGAGGTAAGGGTCCAACTTCATTCTTTTGCATATGGATATCCAGTTATTCCCAAGATTATTTGTTGACATACAATTCTTTCCCCCACTGAATAATCTTGGCACCTTTGTTAAAATTCAATTGACCACTGATGTATGGGTTTACTTCTGAACTCTCTATTCTATTTCATTGGTCTATATGTCTATCTTTGTGCCAGTACCACACCATCTTGGTTATCATTGCTTTGTAGTAAGTTTTGAAATCAGGAAGTTTGTCTTCCAACTTTGTTCTTCTTCAAGGTTGTTTTGGCTAGTTGGGGTCCCTTGCATATCATATGAGTTTGATGTATTCTTATTCTCCCCTGCAGTGACATTTCTACTGGTCCAATTTGATTAAGAGAGCTCTTTGCCAGAGCCGCAAGGATACTGTTCTTTTAATTCACACTCATGTGCTACAGTCATTCTGCAAATACAGCACCCAAGCCTAAGTCACCTCCCTCAGGACCTTCAAGAAAGAGTCCTTTGTGTTCTTTCTTGCTAACATTCATCATTTGGAATGCCTTCAACCTATTAGAGCTGTTCTAACATTGAACTCAAAAGAGAAAGCCCCAGAACCTTTCCTCCCAGGAGACTCCATAGTCTCTATGCAAATGTATCCACTGCCATCCCAGTGTCCAACTTGTTAGATAAGTTGGTCTAATGCAAAGGTATAGAAGTCACCAAAGTGATTTTGTCTATAATAGTAAACATTTTCTCTAGAGTGACTTACAGCCTTCACCTCTAAAAGGAGATACAGGCTGGGTGCAGTGGCTTACGCCCGTAATCCCAGTACTTCAGGAGGCGAAGGCGAGTGGATCACAAGGTCAAGGGATCGAGACCATCCTGGCCAACATGGTGAAACCCTGTCTGTACTAAAAATACAAAAATTAGGTGGGCATGGGGGTGCGCACCTGTAGTCCCAGCTATTCGGGAGGCTGAGGCAGGAGAATCGCTTGAACCTGGGAGGCAGAGGTTGCAGTGAGCCAAGATTGCACCCTGCACTCCAGCCTGGCAACAGAGTGAGACTCCATCTCAAAAATAAAATAAAATAAAATAAAATAATAAATAAATAAATAAATAAATAAATAAATGAGATACAACTAGCATCATTTGTAAAATTGGCTGTGTCAGCACCTTGCTACACAGGAGTGAGTCTTCCCATTCCAGAGCAAAGCATAACTTTTGTTTTAAGTCCTTCATTAAAGAGGAACCTTAATAGGATTCCTCCAGCTGTGTGCTAGAGCAGTGGTCCCCAACCTTTTTGGCACCAGGGACCGGTTTTATGGAAGACAATTTTTTCCATGGATGGGGGTTGGGGGATGGTTTCAGAATGATTCAAGTGCATTACATTTATTGTGCATTTTATTTGTATTATTATTACATTGTAGTACATAATGAAATAATTGTACAACTCACCATAATGTAGAATCAGTGGGAGTCCTGAGCTTGTTTTCCTGCAATTAGGCAGTCCCATCTGGGGGTGATGGGAGGCAGTGACAGATCATCAAGCATTAGATTCTCATAAGGAGCATGCAACCTAGATCCCTCAAATGCACAGTTCACAATAGGGTTTGTGCTTCTATGAGAATCTAATGCTGCCACTGATCTTACGACTGGAGGCTGGGCTCAGGTGGTAATGCAAGCAATGGGGAGTGGCTGGAAATACAGATGAAGCCTCACTCACTCGTTTTGCCCTCTGCTCATCTCCTGCTGTGCAGCCCAGTTCCTAACAGGCCACGGACCACTACTAGTTTGTGGCCTGGGGTTAGGGACCCCTGTGCTAGAGGAAGGAAGAAGAGAGGGTGGGAGGCAGTTGTGATTCCATGAGGGGGCAGAATGGCTGCCTCCCCAGGTCTCTTACTAAGGATCTCAGATTTCACAGAATCTTGGGGGTGTTTAGTGGCAGGCAACCTTAGGAATCATCTCATCCATATTCTTTCCATGTGACACTTTTCACAAACATGTGCTTCCTTTTGAGAGGCTGGGGACTTTTTGTGGAGCTGAAACTGTGTCTCCCTATAAGCCATGTTCGATTGTCTAGACAACACAGACCAGGGCAAGGGAAGGTAGGCTTAGTGAGGACAATAGCTAGTACCTAATGAGTGCTTATTAATGCTAAGCACCGTGCTATGCATTTTAAATAGTTTTTTCTTCTAATGCAACAAAATCTTACCAGTAAGTCCAGTACTATGATTATTGTCTGGATTTTACAGCAGAAGCTGTTTCCAAAAGTCACTAATAAGTTGTGGCACTTGTCTTCACCTCCATGAAGTCTCTGTGATGGTGGCTAGAGTTCCTGCTCTTACCCCAAGGGATGCTGTCCCTTAGGACACTGGGACGCTCATATTGCTCCTGGGATAGGTGTCCAAAAAGAGGAGGAAAGGACCTGAAACTTTTTTGCTTCCTCTCCCAGTTTTGCCTGGGACTTGATCTGAGGTTGTGGCTGCCTTTGGATTTCCTGATTTACCAAATATCAAAAGGTGAGGATTAAAGATAAATTAAATCCCTAGGTGAATGGAGTGAGTAGCTTCATAGACTTGAAATTTCAGAGCTCTAGTGAGTAGAACCATCTTCATGCTGAAGTTCCTTTTGGTCCTGGTGATATTGATATTTGTGCTGAGGTCTGCACCAATGCAACAAAGATTTTTAAAGTCTCAGGTGAGGTTGAGGACAGTGGCTCACACCTGTAATTCAAGCACTTTGGGAGTCTGAGGCAGGTGGATCACTTGAGTCCCGGAGTTTGAGACCAGCCTGGGCAATGTGACAAAACCCCGTGTCTATGAAACATACAAAAATTTGCTGGGCAAGGTGGCGCATTGCCTGTGGTCCCAGCTACTCAGAAGGCTGAGGTGGGAGGATTGCTTGCACCTGGGAGGTTGAAGCGGCAGTGGGCCATAATCATACTACTGCACTCCAGCCTGGGTGACAGTGAGATCTTGTCTCAAAAAAAAAAAAAAAAAGTCTCAGGTGAAATATCTGGATAGGGAGGTAAAAACAGCTATTGTTCCATGACAGTCTAAGCTGTGCTATTTGCCAGGCATGATTTTCTGTATGCGTGTTGTCTGCCCTTTCCCGATAGATGTATTTGAATCCTTGCCCCTTTCTCTGTTTGTGTTACTTTTCTTCCCTGCGATGTTTCTCTATGACTGGTCTTTGTTGTTTGTTTGTTTTTTTGTTTTTGAGACGGAGTCTTGCTCTGTCGCCCAGGCTGGAGTGCAGTGGCGCAATCTCGGCTCACTGCAACCTCTGCCTCCCGGGTTCAAGTGATTCTTCTGCCTCAGCCTCCCAAGTAGCTGGGATTACAGGCGTGTGCCACCACGCCTGGCTAATTTTTGTATTTTTACCAGAGACAGCGTTTCACCATGTTGGCCAGGTTGGTCTCGAACACCTGACCTCGGGTGATCCACCCACCTCGGCCTCCCAAAGTGCTGGGATTACAGACGTGAGCCACCGCACCCAGCCCCTCTATAACTGGTCTTAATATAAAAACAAAACATATTTTAATTTATATAATCATTTACTATGTATATTTCTTGCTATTAATATAAAAGGCAGGCAAGTAGAAGATTTTAAACTTTTTCTTTTAAAAATAAAATTTCTTTTTAAAAAGAAGCAGAAAAACAAAACCAGGTGGCTTGTAACTTTTTCTCTTTCTCTTCCTGTGGATTAATAATTGTTGATTTTAAAAAAAGTTCTCCAGCCCTACTTTAAGAGACAATTAGGCCTAAGTTGTTTTCTTCTTTCACGTCATACCTGAGAGAAGCACTGAGGGGGAGATTGTTAGTACCTGTTAATTAGTCTCAATATTTAGAATAATACTTTTGTTGTTGTTTTTTTCAGACGGAGTCTTGCTCTGTTGCCCAGGCTGGAGTGCAGTGGCGCGATCTTGGCTCACTGCAAACTCCACCTCCCGGGTTTAGGCGATTCTCCTGCCTCAGCCTCCCGAGCAGCTGGGATTACAGACACTTGCCACCTTGCCCAGCTAATTTTTGTATTTTTGTTAGAGATGGGGTTTCACCATGTTGGCTAGGCTGGTCTTGAACTCTTGACCTCAAGTGTTCCGCCCGCCTTGGCCTTCCAAAGTGCTGGGATTACAAGCGTTAGCCTCTGCGCCCGGAAGAATAATTCTTAAACAGAATATCTGAAAACAAACCCCCCAGATAGTGAAGAAGCTTTTAAATATACAAACTTGAGGAGTCTACAATTCTACTTGATTAAGAGAAAAAAATAACCATTAAAAAAATATTTAGGAACATGCATTATTCAATTTTATTAATACAATTAATAGCTGTCCTATCTGATTTAGCTCCTACATAGAATAAATTATATATTTTTTTCTGAGTGTTTTACTACTCAGCATTCACTATTGAGACTTTTCCTATTGAATTTGGAATAAAAAGTCTAGAACATTTGGATGTACATAAATGTTGTTTCCAAGTACTTTGAAGTGTATCCTACTCTGTTTTCTGTCTCTGTCATTTAAAAAAAATTATGTTTATTTTACTGTGGTAAGAACACCTAATATGAGAGCTGCCATTTTAATAGTTTTTTTTTCTTTTTTTGAGACAGAGTCTCGCTCTGTCGCCAGGCTGGAGTGCAGTGGCGCGATCTTGGCTCACCGCAACCTCTGCCTCCCAGGTTCAAGTGATTCTCCTGCCGCAGCCTCCCGAGTAGCTGGGACTACAGGCATGCAACACCACGCCCAGCTAATTTTTGTATTTTTAGTAGAGATGGGGTTTCACCATGTTGGCCAGGATGATCTCGATCTCTTAACCTCGTGATCCGCCCACCTCAGCCTCCCAAAGTGCTGGGATTACAGGCGTGAGCTACCACGCCTGGCCAGTTTTTTCTTTTACTGTGGTGTCTGTCTCATTTTGGCATCAAGATAATGCTGGCTTCATAAAATGAGTTTGGAAGTGTTTTCTATTGTCCATCATTTTGTTGTTAACCTTTCTAATTTAGTATATACAAGAAGAACAATGCAAAAAATCGTACTGATGCTGAAAGTTACTGAGTAAAACCTGCTAAAATGGCACCTGGGTACTGTTGCCATGGGGACAGGCTAGGAGAGGAATGAATGTAGCTTGAATTCTTAGAAAGACAATATGTGAGTTGCTCTTCAGTAAACTTGTGATGAAAATACCTTAAATGTGGGCCCTTGGTTGCTATTTTTTAACAAAAACAAACAAAAAGCGGCAGCAGCATTAACAAGGACAAAGAACATCACCAAAATCCTAAATCAAATAACTTCAGCTCGGTTGACCTTTGATTTGTGTGCGCTTGTTCCTTATGATAATTACCTAAGTTCTTCTGCAAAGCAGTGAGCCTGGGGGGCCATGACATCTAACATGGTTGCAAATGAAACCCTCACTCCCAACCCAGCCTCCTCAGCTTCTATCTCTGAAGAAAATAAGGGATTTACCTAACATCTCTTCAAATAGTGTATATTGAACTAGAAGACAAAAAAGGAATTTTGCATGTTAAGCTGCAGCTGGCATAAGAAACACATTCATTCTATCAGAAAATTGGGTAATCTAGATTATAGTCCTGGCTTTGGCACTGCCATTGGCATAGCAATGTATGTGTGTGTGTGTGTGTGTGTGTGGCAATTTATAAGTATCTGCAGTTCTCAGCCTCCACCTTCCAAGGAGGAAGGGTGCTTTGTACAGACTGGAGTTGTGTTATGCATATCCCTGAAAGGATGAAGTTGAGAGAGTTGGATGGAGCTGAAAATGCCAAAACAATTTACATTTGAAAGAAACAAATACAATATTCCTCAGAGAGGACTGGTTCTGAACAGATGAAAGGAGGAATAAAAAAAGAAACCAAACCAAATGAAGCTGATTTGGAGAGATGGAAAAGTATAGGGAAGAAAGGACTTTTTTTTCTTTTTCTTTTCTTTTCTTTTTTTTTTTTTTAAGACAGGGGCTTGCTCTGTTGCCCAAGCTGGAGTGCAGTGGCATGATCTTGGCTCATTGCAACCTCCGCCTTCTGGGCTCAAGTGATCCTTCCACCTCAGCCTCCTGAGTACCTGGGATTACAGGCGCAGGCCACTAGGCCCGGCTAATTTTTGCATTTTTATAGGACAGGGTTTCGTCATGTTGCCCAGGCTGGTCTCAAACTCCTGGGCTCAAACATTCACCCGCCTTGGCCTCTGAAAGTACTGGGATTACAGGCATGAGCCACTGCTCCTGGTGGAGAATTTCTTTAAGTTTACATACACTGGAATGCACCCATTACAAATGTACTATCTGATGAGTTTTGACGATCGTACTGTTAAAATCATGGGAGGCCACTGTTTTAGTCTGAACTCCTGTGCTAGGCCCCAACAGACCAGACCAAACCAAAATAGAGTCACTTATGCTAAATGCCACATAATCAAACTGAAACTTCAAGGAAGCAAGCAGATAGATCCCCAAACAGACCAGTTTTTCCTGAGAACAGGAGATTCCAGTCTACCTGAGTCAGCATAATAAGGCAGTCTCTCTGCTTTAACCTTTAGAAAAAAAGTAATCTGATATTAATCAGTGCTATTGTTCTGTTTCCTTGTTTTCATCTTACAAACCCCAGTGTTCTTCCTTAGCTCGGTGGGAGCTCTCATCCTATTTTGTAGAACGGAGGCTGTCCCAATTCACAAGTTTTGAACAAAGCTAAACAGCTTTATAACCAAATTTGTTATAATTTTGTCTGTTGACAGTATACAGCTATGTAATTACTACTGTGATTAAGATGAGCATTTCTGTCACTCCACAAAAGTTCCCTTCTGCCCAGTCTTCTTTCTGTCACTAAAGGTTAGATTTGTCTTTTCTCATTTCATATTAATAGAATCACACAGTATGTACTATTTTGTGGCTTCTTTTGCTCATTGTAATATTTTTGAGATTCATCTGTGTATCAGTAATTTGGTCCTTTTCATTGCTGATGTGTTTATTGCAGGGATATATACAACTTGTTTATCTATTCATCTACTGATAAACATTTGAGTTGTTTTCTGTTTGGGACTATTATGGCTAACTCTATGATCATTAGTATACAGATTCTTGGACATCAATTTTTATTTCTCTTAAAGAAAATACTTAAAACTGCAATAGGGCTGGGCGCGGTGGCTCATGCCTGTAATCCCAGCACTTTAGGAGGCTGAGGCGGGTGATCACCTGAGGTCAGGAGTTCAAGACCAGTCTGGCCAACAAGATGAAACCCCGTCTCTACTAAAAATACAAAAAGTTACCCAGGCATGGTGGTGGGCGCCTGTAGTGCCAGCTACTTGGGAGGCTGAGGCAGGAGAATTGCTTGAACCTGGGAGGCGGAGGTTGCAGTGAGCTGAGATTGCGCCACTGTTCTCCAGCCTGGGCAATAAGAGTGAAACTCCATCTCAAAAAAACAAAACAAAACAATACTGCAATAGCTAGGTTAGATGGTAAGTGTATGTTTCACTTTATAAGAAATTGCCAAGCTATTTTCCTGAGTGGTTATACTGCTTTGCATACTCCCCAGCAATGTATAAAAGTTTTGATTGCCTTAAAGCCTCTTCAATACTTGGTATTTTCAAGCTTCTTTTTATTGTTGTTGTTTTGTGAGAGGGAGTCTCACTCTGCTGCCCAGGCTGGAGGGCAGTGTCGTGATCTTGGCTCACTGCAACCTCCGCCTCCTGGGTTCAAGCGATTCTCCTGCCTCAGCCTCCCAAGTAGCTGGGACTACAGGTGTGCACCACCACACCTGGCTAATTTTTGTATTTTTAGTAGAGACAGGGTTTCACCATTTTGGCCAGGCTGGTCTCAAACTCCTGACCTCAAGTGATCTGCCTGCCTTGACCTCCCAAAGTGCTGGAATTACAGCTATAAGCTACCGCGCCCGGCCCTCAAGCTTCTAATTTTAGACATTCCAGTGGGTGTATAGAGGTATCTCCTGTGGTTTCAATTTGCTTTCCCTAAGGACTAATGACTTTGTGCACCACTGCCTGTGCTTATTTGATATTTGTATAGCTTCTTTGTTGAAATTTTTTTTTTACCCATTTTAAATTGGGTTATTTATTATTTTATTATTAAGTTGTAAGAATTATTCATATATTTTCAATATTAGTCTGTCAGATACTGCAAATATTTCCTCTCAGTCTATGGCTGGCTTTTGCATTTTCTTATTTGTGTTTCTTAAAGAGCAGAAAAGTTTAATTTTGAAGTCTATTTGTCATTTTTTTCTTTAATGATCTATGTTTTGGTGTCTTTTTGTTTATTGTGGGGACAGAATCTCACTCTGTCGGTCAGGCTGGAGTGCAGTGGTGCAATCACTGCTTACTGCAGCCTTGACTTCCTGGGCTCAAACCATTCTCCCATCTCAGCCTCCCAAGTAGCTGGAACTACAGGTGCATGCCACCATGCCAGGCTAATTTTTATATTTTTTGTAGAGACATTGACCAGGCTAGTCTCAATCTTCTGGGCTCAAGTGATCCACCACCCACCTCGGCCTCCCAAAGTGTTGGAATTACAGGCGTGAGCCACTGCTCCTGGCTGGTATCTTAAAAAATCTTTCCCTACCCCAAGATTGCAAAGATTTTCTCTTCTTTTTTTCCCTAGAAGTTTCATTTTTTTAACTTTTTGATTTTAGGTCTGTCAGTCATGTCAGGTTCATTAGACTGTATGGTATGAGGTAAAAATCAAGGTTCATTTTTATCCTAATATATTCCCAGTTGTTTAAAGAACATTTGTTTAAAAGTCTATTCTTTCCCCATTAAATTACCTTGGCACCTTTAAAAAAGTTCAATTAATCACATATATATATGCATCTACTTTTAGTGTGTTAAAATGCAACTGATTTTTGAGTGTTGATTTTGTATTCTGCAGCTTCAGTAAATTTGTTTATTAGTTCTAACAGAGTTTTTTTTAGATTTTTTTTTTTTTTGAACAGGGTCTCACTCTGTTGCCCAGGCTGGAGTATAATGGCAAGATCATAGCTCACTGCAGCCTTGAGCTCCCAGGCTCAAGTGATCCTCCCACCTCAGCCTCCCAAGTAGTTGAGACTGTAGGCACATGCCACCATGGCCAGCTAATTTTTAAAAAAAATATAGAAATGAGGTCTTTCTATATTTCCCAGGCTGGTCTCAAACTCCTGGGCTCAAGTGATCTTCCCACCTTGGCCTCCTAAAGTGCTGAGATTATAGGTGTAAGCCACTGCACCTGGACTTTTTAGACATTTTAGGGTTTTCTACATACGTCATCAGCAGACAGGGATAATTTAATCATTTTCCAGTTTCTATGCCTTTTATTTTTTAAATTAAACTTATTTTAACTGACAAATTAAAATTGTACATATTTATCATGTGCAACATGATTTTTGAATTATGTATATATTGCAGAATAGGTAAATCAAGCTAATTAACATGTATTACCTCACCTACTTATCCTTTCTGTGGTGAGAACACTTGAAATCTACTCTTTTAGCAATTTTCAAGAATAAAATACACTGTTATTAGTTAGAGTCACCATGTTGTACAATAGATCTCTTGAACTTATTCCTCATATGTAACTGGCCAACATCTCAAACCTCTACTGCTCTATTTCTTTTTCTTGTCTAATTGCTCTGGCTAGAACTTCCAGTACTATCTTGAATAGTAGCGATGATAGTGGGCATCTTTGCCTTATTCCTGGTCTTAGATGAGCAGGTGATTGAGCATATTAATCACTTGGAAGGCATTACAAATTCTATGATATTCTCCTCTTGATATTTGCTTTTTAGCAAGTCATTACATTGTAGACAGTCCCTTCAAATGTCTTATGTGGAAGCTCAGTTGCACAGTTAAAAGGTTTTTGAAAGATGTAAATTTCCTTTATACTTGCATTGAGGTCTACCACATACTACTGGGACTGTAGTTTGAACTTGAATAATATATCCAGTGCAAAATTGTGTCAGGATGAATATCTCACTTCTTATTTTAGCTTTTGTTAGCACTAGAAGTAGACAAAGCAGACTGACATTACTTATGATTCAAACATTAGTTGTGGTCAAAATGACTGTCTTAGTCTATTTGTGCTGCCATAACAAAATATCATAGAGTGGGTAATGTATAAAGAAGAGAAATTTGGCTGGGTGCAGTGGCTCACACCTGTAATCTCAGCACCTTGGGAGGCTGAGGCAGGTGGATTACCTGAGGTCAGGAGTCAAGACCAGCCTGGCTAACATGGTGAAACCCCATCTCTACTAAAAATACAAAAATTAGCCAGGCATGGTGGTGGGTGCCTGTAATCCTAGCTATTCAGGAGGCTGAGGCAGGAGAATCGCTTGAACCCAGGAGGCAGAGGTTGCACTGAGCTGAGATTGCACCACTGCACTCCAGCCTGGGTGATGAGAACAAAACTCTGTCTCAAAAAAAAAAAAAAAAAAAAAAAAAGATAAATTTAGTTCTTACACTTCTGAAGGCTAAGTCCAAAATTAAGGAACCAGCATTTGGTGCCTGGTGAGGGCTGCTGTCTGCCTCCAAGATGGTGCCTTGTTGCTGTGCTCTCACCTGCTGGAAGGTGGAAGGGCAAAAAGGGATTAAGCTAATTCCCTCAGCCCTTTTATAAGGCAATACTCTATTTATGATGGTGGAGCCCTCATGACTTAATCACTTTCCCAAAGGCCCCACCTCTTAACACCATTATAATGGGGATTGCATTTCAATATGAATGTGGGAGGAGACACAAACGTTCAAACAGTAGCAGTCCACCCCTGGGCCCTTTAAATTTGTGTTTTTCTCATATTCAAAATATATTCATTCCACCCCAATAGCCCCCAAAAGTCTTAATCATTCTAGTATCTACTTTAAAATCTAAGTCAAAAGTCTCATCTAAATATCATCTAAATCAGATATGGATAAGACTCAGGGTGAAACTCAAAATATGACTCATTTTGAGAAAAATTTATCTCTAACTGTGAGCTTGTGAAATCAAACAAGTTATATACTTCCAAAATAGAATAATGGGACAGGCATGGTGTAGACATTCCCATTCTTAAAGGGGAGAAAAAGGCAAGAAACAAGGGGTAATAAATCCCAAGTAAGTCCGGAACCCAATGAGGCAAACAACATTATATCTTGAGGCTCGAGAATAATCTCTGACTCCACATTTTAGCTTCCAGACGCACTGGAGTGGGGATTGGGTCCCCATTCCCCCAGGAGACCCCACTACCATGCCTTTGCTGGATGAAGCCCACACTGCAGCTCTCAGGAGTTGGAATTGGTTACTTATGGCTCTTCCTGGCTGGCACTGCCTGCTGGCTGGCATTGCAGGCTCTACAGATTTGGGGCTTTTAGGGGTGGCTGTCTTGCATGGCCTCACTAAGCATTGCCCTATTGGGGGCTCTCTGCAGTGCTCTTGACCCTGTAGCTCTGCTGGGCATGGCCATAGTGGGGACTCTCTGCCACACCCTGCCTTGTGGCAATTCAGAGCTTTGAGACTGAGGTTGTGAGACACCCTTTGAAATCTAGGTGGAGGTAGCCATGCTTCCACTGTTCTTGCATTCTGCATGCCTGGAGAGTTAGCACCACATGTATGCCACCAAAGTTTACATACTGTGCCTTCTGGATTGTTGACTCAAGTTGCATCTTGGCCCCCTGAGCCACAGCTGGAGTGGTCAAGGAGTACTGCACCAGAATTCAGGGAACCGAAGCTTGGGGTGCCCCTGGGCAGTGAGCCCCAAAGTCCCATGGGTGCCCTGGGATCTCCTTTGAAACGTTCTTCCCTCAAGGCCCTAGCACTCTGGGCCTGTGACGAGAGTGGCAGCCTCAAAGATCTCTGAAGTGCCTTTGGAGTCATTCTCCCATTGTCTTGATGAATAGCATCTGGCTTCCTTCTGTCCATACTAATCTCCTTAGCAATATTTTGTTTGGTCACACCCTTGATGTTCTTGCTCAAACACACTTTTTCATTTTTAACAACATGGCTAGGCTGAGAATTTTCCTTATCTTCAACCAGGCTTGAGTGCAGTGGCACAATCTCGGTTCAACTGCAGCCTTGATCTCCCAGTCTTGAGTGATCCTCCCATCTCAGTCTCCCAAGTAGCTGGGACTACATGTATGCACCACCATGCCCAGCTAATTTTTGTTTATTTTTTGTAGAGATGAGGTCTCATTATGTTGCCTAAGCTGGTCTCAAACTCCTGGGCTTGAGTGATCCTTCTGCCTTGGCCTCCCAAAGTGCTGGGATTATAGACATGAGCCACTGCACCCAGCCCTTTGCTCCCCTTTTGATATAAATTCCATCTTTAATTCATTTTTCTCTTTCTGAATTTCATTATAAACAGTCAAGAGAAGCCATGCAGCACCCTGAAACACTTTGCTTAGAGATTTTTTCTATCGAATATCCTAGTTCATCACTCCTAAGTTCTGATTTCCACAAAGTACTAACACGGACACAATTCACAACACGGACACAAGATCTTATTGGAAGCTGGAGGAAAGGCCATCTTTGCTACAAACTAGCAAAGGATTTCCGCCAAGTTCCTTTGCTAGTTTGTAGCAAAGATGGCCTTTCCTCCAGCTTCCAAAAAGATCTTGCTTATTTTCATTTAAGTTCTCATTAGAACGGACTTTACTGTTCACATCTCTACCAGCATTCTGATTGCAACCACTTAGATAATCTCTAAGGAGACCGAGGCTCTCTACAGCATTCCTCTTCTTCTGAGCCCTCACGAGAACTGCCTTTAATGCTCCATTCATGGCCATCTAGGGTGTTTCTAGCATGCAGTTCAAAACTGATCCAGCCTCTACCCATTACCCAGATCCAAAACTGCTTCCACATTTTTAGGTGTTTGTTATAGCACCACCTCATTTTCACACTAAAATCTGCATTCGTTAGGGTTCTCCAGAGACCAGAACCAATAGGATATAGATGTAGATATAAATATATAAAAGGGGATTTATTGGGGGAATTGGCTTATGAGATTATGGAGGCTGAGAAGTCGCACGATAGGCCACATGCAACCTGGAGAACCAAGGAAGCTGGTAGCATGGCCCAATCCAGGTCAGAAGGCCTCAGGACTAAGGAAGCTGATGTGTAATTCTCAGTCCAAATCCAAAGGCCTGAGCAGGAGGGGCGCTGCTGATGCAAGTCCTGGAATCCAAAGGCTGGAGAACCTGGAGTTCTGATGTCCAACGGCAGAAGTGTGTCCTAGCTCCAGAATAGAGAGACTGAGAGAGAGAGAGAGGGAGAGGGAGAGAGAGAGCACAAGAGAGTGCACAAATTTCCTTTTCCTCTGCCTTTTTGTTCTATCTAGGCCCTCAGCCGATTGGATGTTGCCTGGTCATACTGGATGAGAGCAGATCTTCCTTATTCAGTCCACTGATTCAAATGCCAACCTCTTCTGGAAACACCTTCACAGACATACCCAGAAAAAATGCTTTATAAGCTATCTGGGTATTCCTTAACCCACTTAAAAGGTTGACAACTAAAATTAACCATTAAAATGACTTTACCATAGTGTAACATTTGCATTGAAGTGCTGTTTTGCCTTGTAATTTTAGCTTAACTTAATGAAGACACATTGTCAAATCTGCAGCAAAAACTAATTTTCTTGTTTTGAGACAGAGTCTCACTCTGTCACCCTGGCTGGGGTGCAGTTGCACAAACCTGGCTCACTGCAGCCTTGATCTCCCTCGCTCAAGTGATCCTCCTGCCTCAGCCCCACAAACAGCTGGGAATACAGGCAAATGCCACCATGCAACCATGCCTGGCTAATTTTTATGTATCTATATCTATATCTATCTATATCTATTTTTTGTAGAGACAGGGTTTTGCCATGTTGCCCAGGCTGGTCTCTCTAACTCCTGAGCTCAAGCGATCCACCTGCGTCAGCCTCCCAAAGTGCTGGGATTACAGGCATGAGCCACTGCACCTGGCCAACAAAAAGTAATTTCTAAATCCATTCAGTATATAATAATGATAGGGACAGGAGGCAGGGAAATTCTGGGCAGAATTCTGGGCAGAATAATGATAGCGACAGGAGGCAGGGAAATTCTGGGCCCTTGCTAGGGCCCCACCCTCAAGGCGAAGAGCCTAAAACTGTGGCCCAAAACGAGGACTTTCATCCCTGTCTTCCCGCTCTAATGTTGCCTTTTCCAAAACCACCCTTGGGTCACCCCATCCCCTATCCTGTGCCCATAAAAACCTGAGAACTCAGCCAGCAGAGAGGAGAAGCAGCTGGGCGTCAGAGACTACAGTTGGACATCAGAGAGAAGTGGCTTGACTTCAGAGGGACAGCTTGACAGCGTAGCTTCAGAGAGGAGTCTGGCCAGGGATGGCTGGACTCCAGGGGAAATCCGCCTTCCAGTTTTGTCCCCTTTTCAGCTCCCCTTCCCACTGAGAGTCACTTTCATGGGCAATAAAATCCCCCACACTTACCATCTCCAATTCGTTCACACGACCTCTTCCCCCTTGATGCCAGACAAGAACTGGGGTACAAAAAGTTGTCACATTGACCCTCCACTGAGCTGTAAACAGTTAAGCTGTCCTCACATGGCAAAACTGAAAGGGCACTGTAGTACTCCTTCTGGGGCTTCAGGGGTCGCGGGGTAGATGCTCCCACAGGGCCCGCACGGAGTTCTGCTCTGCTCCTGCTGGCACCCAAAGTACTCACCCCGGCTCCTGCAGCCACTCACCTGCACTCCCCCTCCAGTGAGCAGTGGAACACAGCGGGACCCAGTGAGTGGAGTCCACCCTTGCCGGCACCAAAGTGAACAGCTATTTCTAGCACCCATGCATTCTAGTTCCCGCCCACCAAGGGGTCAGGGAAATATCCTGCTTCAATAACAGTAGTTGAAAGTGATTCTTCTCATTCAGAAAACATTCAGTCAGGCTGGTCGTGGTGGCTCACACCTGTAATCCCAGCACTTTGGGAGGCCAAGGTGGGCAGATCATGAGGTCAGGAGTTCGAGACCAGCCTGGCCAACATGGCAAAACCCCGTCCCTACTAAAAATACAAAAATTAGCCAGGCTTGGTGGCAGGCACCTGTAATCCCAGCTACTTGGGAGGCTGAGGCAGGAAAATCGCTTGAACCCGGGTGGTGGAGGTTGTCAAGTCATCCAGCTGCTGTGTAGTAGGGAAAGTTACAGATTGCAATGACTCTAGATCATTTTAGGAGTATTGCCATCTTATTAATAAGTCTTCTGGTTGGCTGTGGTGGCTTGTGCCTGCAGTCCTAGCACTTTGGGAGGCCTAGGCAAGAGAATCGCTTGATGTCAGAAGTTTAAGACGAGACTGAACAATACAGTGAGAGAATCCATCTCTACAAAAAGTAAAAAATTAGCAGGGTGTGGTGTTGCATGCCTGTGGTTATAGCTAGTTGGGAGGTGGGAGGATCACTTGAGCCTGAAAGTTGGTGGTTGCAGTGAGCTATGACAGCCTGGGTGATAGAGCGAGGCTTTGTTTCCAAAAAAAGAGAAAAGAAATATTTTCCAATCCATTAATATGGGATATCTTTACAAGTGCTTAGGCCTTCATTAATTTCTTTAATCAATGTTTTGTAGTTTTCAGAGTACAAATCTTACATCTCTATGGTAAATTGATATCTGAATATTTTATTCTTCTTGATGTTATTGTAAATGGAATTGTTTTCTTAATTGCCTTTCATGTTGTTCATTGCTAGCATATGCAAATATAACATTTTTGTATGTTGATCTCATATCCTGCCATTTTGCTGAATTTATTACTTATAATACTGTTTTAAAATAATTTTTAGGATTTTCAATATATAAAATCATTTCATCTGCAAATAGAGATCATTTACTTCTTCCTTTCCAATCTGGATGCTTTTTCTTTCTTTGTCTCACCTAATTGCAGTGGCTATAATTTCCAGACTATAATTCAATAGTGTTGAATGGAAGTGGCAAAAGTGGGCATCTTTTCTTGTTCCTAATCTTAGGAGAAAACTTTCAGTTTTTCACCATTATTATTCATTTTTGAGTGAAATGTTCCTAAGTTCTGTGAACTTTTCTAGGAAATTACTGAACCTTGGAGGAGGTCATGGGAACTCCTGATTTGTAGCTAGCAGTCAGAAATACAGATGCGGTGTGGGACTTGCAACTGGTGTCTGATGTGGGGAAAGTCTTGTGGGACTGAGCCCTTTAACTTGTGAGATCTGATGCTAACTCCAGGTATATAGTATCAGAATTTGATTGAATTGTAGGACACCCAGTGGGTGTCTGCAGATAATCGAAGAACTGCTTGGTGTAGAAAAACCATACACATACTTATCCACATTTGGTATGAGGAGAAAAATAGTTTTTTCTTACAAGTCCATACCCACTCTCACTTTGTCTCCTATTGCAACTCTCTCTTGCTGTCCTGAAGATGGGAGGCAAATAATAGGTCCATTGCTCCACAGGTTCCCCCTTTTTCAAAGTAGTTCACTGTACTTAGAGCACTTGGAACTTCTGCAGTTGAATGATTAATGGACAAGTGTCTTAAACTCTAGTGTCTTTAGCCTGGTATTATGATTTTCATTTATGCAAGACAAATTCATCCTCCAATCATATGAAGAATGCCCCATATGAAGAAAAAATTTCATTAAAATCTTAAACCACTTCATTGAAAATTAATATGTTATCAATAAACAGAGGGTCCTAATTTTTATAGAATGGGAAATGGCCATGGTCTAGTACAGTTACCCTTTAGCAGAGGTCTAGGTATTCAAGGAACAGTTCTTGATCTCTGAAGAATTAGAAAAAAAATGTACAAATTTCACAGAAATTCTCAAGTTTGCCTTATAAGATTGACTTTATAAAAGCAGTAATCCAGTGCTGGTCAGAAGGTCACCATTTCTCTCTTCAGAGCCTCAGTTTTGTGTGTGTGTGTGTGTGTGTGTGTATTTTTTGTAGAGATGGGATCACACTATGTTGCCCAGGCTGATCCTGAATTCCTGGACTCAAGCCATCTTTCAGTCTTGGCCTCCCAAAGTTTTGGGATTATAGGCATGAGCCACCATGCCCTAGAGCCTCAGTTTTAACTCACACATCTAAAGCTGGAAATGTATAGGCCGTGCCAGAAGTTAATATGGAAATATGCTTAAAATATGGACCCTATCAAGAGAGAAAAGCATTCAAGGAGAAGAGAGTAGTGCAGCCAAGTACTCTGTGTGGACCATGATCAGGAGATCTGGGAATTGAAATATTACTGATCTTTGCAAGCATAAGGGGCACTGGTGGAAGCATGAGGAATATTATGGAGGGATAAATGTGAGGGAGGATGTAGATTAAAGTGTTTGAAAAATCTGGATTAAATATTAAGAGAGGTGGGGTACAGATGGACAGGGCACAGGATTTTTTTTTTTTTGAGACAGAGTCTCGCTCTGTCACCCAGGTTGGAGTGCAGTGGCATGATCTTGGCTTACTGCAACCTCAGCCTCCTGGGTTCAAGCGATTCTCCCTGCCTCAGCCTCCCAAGTAGTTGGGATTACAGGCATCTGCCACCTAATGCCTGGCTAATTTTTGTATTTTTAGTACAGTTGGGGTTTCGCCATATTGCTCAGGCTGGTCTCAAACTCCTGACCTCAGGTGATCCGCCCGCCTTGGCCTCTCAAAGTGCTGGGATTACAGGGGTGAGCCACCATGCCTGGCCCAGGGCACAGGATTAAGGGATATTTCTGGGACAAGGGAACTTGTTTACAAGCTGAATAGATAAATTAGTGGTCAAGGAGAGTTGACAATCTGAGAGCAAGGGAACAGTTGTTGGAAAAACATCTTGGAGGGGTTGGAAAAATAGACTAGTGCCTGAGTTTAGGAAATTGCCTTTATTGAGGAAGGACACTTCATCCTCCAAGACTCAGGGGAAGTTCAGGTGGAAATAGATATGCTGTGAATATATGACAAGAAAGCTGTGAAATAATTGTATCTTTTTGGGGGAGGGCTCGTCTACTTCTTTTTCTTTTATTCTTTTCTTCCTCTATTCTAGTTTTTACTTTGTCTACTGTTTCATTTAATTTTTCTTGCACAGTGTACTGGTAACTGAAGATAACCACAGAAAGATTTTTTTCCTCCTGCTTGTAAGTCTAATAATTTTAGAATGTCTATGACTTGTCATTTTCTCTATTTTCCCAAGAGAAGCTTTCATAAAAGGGAAAGAGGGAGTAGATCTATTTCACTGGCATCTCGCTTTTCTCTTTGAGGGCGGAGGGATGATGTTGTGTGCTGGCAGTAAGCGTAGGGACTAGGGACTTGATGACTGGGGAAGATTTGGAATAAGTGGTGAGGAGGATGGGAAAGGAAATTGGCCAAAGCCAGGTAAAAGGGCTGAGAAATAGCCATAGAGGGTTGGGGTCTAACTTGGAGTTTCACAAATCTGCCCAGTTGTGCAGCTTTCTTTAGCCAGTTGGATATAGAAGTCTATGTTGTTGCATTCCAGTGGCCTAATGAGTAACATGCTTAAAGTCAAAAAAATAAGGCAAAGGAAGGCCAAAATACTAACTTCATTATGGATAAAACTGATAATTGAAGATGTGGCTTATATAATCAAGTGGACTTCCAAATACTGATCCCTAGAATTAGACTCACCCATCAGCCATAGGCATTGCTGGGGCACCTCAGGGCCCCCACTCCCCACTCCCCCTCTGTAACAGGGAGGGTGTGGGGAGCAGGGGCCACATGGATCCAAGAGAAAGATGCCCCATGGTCATGAGAGTCTTCTCCCCAGGACCATAAAGATAGAAAGGAATCATCAGTGTGCAGTCACTGATCCTTTGTTCACAATACCTAAAGAAATGCCTCCTCTCCTGTTTTAGAAGTACCTGGCATTAAGTGCTCCATTCTATTAAAAGACACAGAAAATTAAAGTGCACCCTTTTAAACCAATACACATGCCCCATGAAGGATGTCTTTGAAATGTGGATGACAAATGGTTCCAGGCACCTGTTTGTTTGACCAAGGCTTAGCTGATCACAGATGCCTCTTCGGGCTCCAGGGTGATTCACCACCTAATTCTGCCATAAAACTACCCTTATAAGCTTTCCAGAGTTGGAGGCTACCCAGCAATGAATCAATGGGCTGAGATGCCTTATTGTCATCAGAAGTGTTCAAGCACTGGATGAACAACCCACTGTTTTAGATGTTACAAAGGAGATTCCTATGAGCACAAGAGCTTTAGAACCATAACCACCAAGGAATTTTAAAATTCCAACACCCTATGGTTTGAAGGAACTGTAGTTTTTCTGAATTGAAGCATAAAGCTCATATCATAATCTCTCATCGTGATGTACGCTGCTAATGCTTTCATGAACAGTCCATGGAGCAAAATGATAAAGTCTGTTCATGAATTTACTGGTTAATCTAGCATATGCAATCTAGTTAGTGTGAGCAGTCAGATGGAGAAAAATGATTATGATGAAAAGACCCCAGGGAAAGGATTTTTCTGCTTGAATAGATCAATGTCAAAATTAAATTACTTCCACTGGGAAAAGCATATCAAATTCAAGATGGAAGGAACTGCACACTAAGAAATGGTGACTAGCCCCAGCATAATGTTTCTTCAATTTTTTAAAAACCACAATCCAAAATACACTTAATATCATGATGCAGCACGCGTGTGCATGCACACACACACACTTCCAACTATAACAAAAGTTTCACAAAACAACACTTACCCTTATTATGGGCAATGCATTCTGACATCTTCTATTATATTTGGGTTTTTAATAATTAATTCTGTTATTGAAGCATAGCAAATAGGCAGAAAAGTACATGATTATAAGTGTAGATCTTGATAAATTTTCACACAATAAACACATCTATGCAACCTATATTTTGTTCTACTTCTTTTTATTTTTTATTGTAAAATATTTATGTCATAAAAAGAACCATGTTAATTTTGAAGTGTATGGTTCTGTGCATTAATTACACTCATACTGCTGTGCAGCCATCACCACCATCCATCTCCAGCACATTTTTTATCTTCCTAATCCAAAACTCCATACCTATTAAACAGTAATTCCCTATCTCCCCTCCTTTGCCTCTGGTAACCTCCATTCTACTTCTGCATCTGAGCTTAACTACTCTAGGCACCTCATATAAGAGGAATCATATTTGTCCTTTAGTGACTGGCTTCTTTCATTTGGCATAATGTCCTCAAGGTTCTCCATGTTATAGCATGTGTCCAAATTTCTTTCCTTTTTAAGGCTGAGTAATATTCCACTGGATGCACACATAATCTAGATAGATAGATAGATAATAACATTTTGTTTATCCTTTCATTCATCGGTGGACATTGCATTGCTTCCACTTTCTGGCTATTGTGAATAATGTTGCTATGAACATGAGTGTACAAATATGATTTTTAAAAATACTAGTTGCAACACATTAAATTGATTTTCTTGATGTTGAAAACTCTGGTGTACTAGTTCAAAAATGGAAATCAAACATATTTTTTCCTTTGAGCCTGATTAAGCTAAACAGGCCACTTTCAGACTCTTCATTTTCCTGATTTTTTGAACTGAGAAGAGCCTTCATGTGTGTCAGAAGGGATGCTGTAGGAGTGGATTTCCTTCCCTTTTGGAAGCTGCCCAGCCGTGAAACGCGATGCCTCACAGTGGGTGGGAGCGGGGGTGGGGACCCCTTCACCTAGCCACCCTCTGACACACACTCAGCCTTCCGTTGTCCCTTTGTGAAAGTGAGATAGTTTGGTGAGTCAGCCAGGTTTTGGGCGTGCTCAGGGTTGAGGTATGGATCCACAGTTCCTACGCTCCCTGCTAAACAAGACGAGCTGAATTGGACTTGCTCAGAAAATTTCTGACAGTCCACAGGCTACTCTGAAAGTTATTTACCTGCTGTGACTAACATCTTGTATATCTTTTCAAACAAGTTTTGTGAAGAGAAACTACTTCCCTGAGGCATGGGTTTTCTATTGCTGCATAATAAAGCACCTCAAAATTTTCAACAACAGCAGGCCTCTGGGTTGATGACTGGGCTGGGCTTGGCTCGGGGTTCCTGCTGTCTGGCCTGGGGTCACTTCCATGTCATCCACAGGCTCCAGTGGGGCTGGATGGTCCGTGACGGCCTTCCCACCTGTGCTGGCTGCTGGCTCTCTGACTCTCTGGCTCTCTCATCCTGGTGGAGGCACCCAGGCTTCTCATGGAGGACTCAGGGTTCAGAAGGAGACAGAGGGAGCCGCAAGGCCTTTTCTCGAGGCTCCAGCATGGAAGTCCTATAATATCACTTTCTCCATATTCTTTTTTTTTTTTTTTTTTTTTTTTTTTGAGACGGAGTCTCGCTCTGTCGCCCAGGCTGGAGTGCAGTGGCGTGATCTCGGCTCACTGCAAGCTCCGCCTCCCGGGTTCACGCCATTCTCCTGCCTCAGCCTCCCGAGTAGCTGGGACTACAGGCACCCGCCACCACGCCCGGCTAATTACTTTCTCCATATTCTATCAGCCAAAGCCAGTCACAAGCCAGCCCAGATTCCAGGAGTCAGGAAGTCAACTTGACCTTTGATTAATGGGTACAAATATATACGAGAGAGAAGATATAAGACCTGATGTTTGATAGATCAGTAAGGTGACTATAGTTAACATTAATTGATTATATATTTCCAAATAGCTAGAAGAGAATAATTTGAATGTTCTTAGCATCAATAAAAGAAAATTATTTAGAGTGATGGATATTGGCCGGGTGCAGTGGCTCACATCCATAATCCCAGCACTCTGGGAGGCCAAGGCAGGTGGATTGCTTGAGCCTAGGAGTTTGAGACCAGCCTGGGCAACATGGTGAAACCCTTTCTCTACAAGAAATACAAAAAATTAGCCAGGTGTGGTGGTGCAAGCCTGTAGTCCCAGCTACTGGGGAGGCTGAAGTGGGAGGGTCGCTTGAGCCTGAGAGGTCCAGGCTGCAATGAGCCTAAGCATGCCACCACACTCCAGCCTGGGTGACAGAGAGAGACCCTGTTTCAAAAAAAAAAAAAAGTGATGGATATCCCAATTACCTGATTTGATTATATGAATGTATCAAATTATCACATGTACTCTGAAAATATGTACATCTAACATGTGTCAATAAAAATAAATGTGTAAATAAATAAACTTGACCTCTTGATGATAGGAGCGACAAAGTCACAGTGAACCGGAGCACACACAGAGACGGGACTGTAGCCACCTTTGCCAGAGTCTACCACTCTCCACCACAATCTACCAACAATCTATAACATCCTATTATTGCTTCTTTTTTCTTTCCTGCAAATAAGCTCATGCAAATCTTGTTTCTAAAGAGTAGGGTTTTGACCCAACATCCTTACTTCTGATAATTTACTTACAGATCTACCTGCACAACGCAAAATGATATATGTACAAGATTACCCACTGTAGCACACTTCATAATTAAAAACAACCCAAGTATCCATTAATAGAGGACTGCCTAAATAAACTGTGGTACACCAACAGGAGAGGACATTGTACAACTATAAAAGAAAAAAAGAGGCCCTTGCGTATTCACACAAAAACCCTAGGATATATTGTTCACTGACAAAAATCAAAGTGCTGAGCAATATCCCAAAAGTCTTACTGCAGTTCGAAACTTTTATAATGTTAGAAGTACAAGTACTATAAACACAGAAGAAACATGATTTGAAAACTTAATTGTATACATTTCTTTCTTTTTTAGATTAATCATGCCATATGATTATTATTTTAATTAATTTTTGAGACGGAGTCTCACTCTGACACCCAGGGTGGAGTGCAGTGGTGCAATCTTGGCTCACTGCAACCTCCGCCTGCCGGGTTCAAGTGATTCTTCTGCCTCAGCCTCCCGAGTAGCTGGGATTACAGGCACGAGCCACCACGCCTGGCTAATTTTTGTATTTTTAGTAGAGAAGGAGTTTTGCCATGTTGGCCAGGCTGGTCTCAAACTCCTGACCTCAGGTGATCCACCCCCCCTTGGCCTCCTGAAGTGTTGGGATTACAGGCTTGAGCCACCGCGCCCGGCCCATATTATTTTTACTTACTTACAAAGATCTAACATGTCACCCAGAGACCATTTCATCTACTGGTCTGTTTGGCCACTAGTCTCTTGTCTGTCTCTTCAGCAATGGTGAGGCGCATTCCCTTTCCTTGGGGAAGAGAAATCCAGGGTTTGCTGATGTTGCTGTTGGCATCTTTCCCATGAACCACATCAAAAGAACCAGGGTGCCTCTCTCTGTTGGTGATCACACCAATTCTTCCCAGGTTAGCACCTCCAGTCACCATACACAGGTTCCCAGTGTTGAACTTGATGAAACCAGTAGTCTTGCCATTCTCCAAATCAACCTGAATGGTGTCATTCACCTTGATGAGGGGATCAGGGTAGCAGATGGTATGAGCATCATGAGTCAGCAGATGAGGGATTCCTTTTGTGTCCACAAATATTTTTCTCACTTTGCACAACCTGTACTTGGCCTCCTCAGGTGCAATACGATGTACAGCAAAGGGAGCCTTGGTGTTATAGATCAGATGGAAATTCTCTCCCGTCTTGTCAGTGCTCATGACGTCCATGAATCCAGCAGGGTAGGTTACATTAGTTCAGACCTTGCCATTGATCTTAATGAAACTGTGCATGCAAATCTTCTTTACTTCATCTCATGTCCGACATTCTTAAGTCTGTTCTTTAGGAAAAGATGAGGGAGAGACACTCTCTTAGCTTGTGGGGATGGGTGGATCGATGAGGAGCAAACACACGGGTCAATTTATCCAGCATCAAATGCTATGGAGCTGCTGCCCATTTCAGATGCTTCTTGGGACCACAACCATGACAGCACTAGGCATGGAAAGAGCTTTTTATTTTATTTTATTTTTTTTGAGACAGGGTCTCACTCTGTTTCCCAGGCTGGAGTGCAGTAGTGCCACCACAGCTCACTGCAGCCTCAACCTCCTGGGCTGAGGCGACCCTCCTACCTCAGTCTCTGAAGTAGCTGGGACCACAGGCATGTACTACCACACCTGGCTAATTTTCTTTTTTTTTGGGTAGAGACAGGTTTTTGTCATGTTGCTAGGCTGGTCTCAAACTCCTGAGCTCAAACAATCCACCTACCTCAGTCCCCCAAAGCGCTGGGATTACAGGCATGAGCCAACATGCTCAGCCTTGTATACATTTCTTATTCACTTATTTAGTCTTGTGAACTTGGAATAATAAATTTTAAACTTAATGTTTTTGTTTCACTATTGTTTTCTATCTTCGATCAGAGATACTGAAACAAAAAATAAAATGTACTATTTAAAATTCACAAAACTAAATAAGTGTAAAAGAGATTTATATAATACAACTTCCAAGTGATGTTGTTTGTAGCATTTATAATTCTGAAATTATTAATGCCTAAAGTTCCGCCAAGGCTTTTGGGTTACCCTATACAGGGTATGCTAACTTTCATTTAAGAAAAAAGTGGATTCCATATCTTTGCTATTGTGAACAGTGGAAATATGGTACATACACACCGTGGAGTACTATGCAGCCATAAAAAGAAAGAGATCGTGTCTTTTGTGGGAACATGGATGGAGCTGGAAGCCATTATCTTTAGCAAACTAATGCGGAAACAGAAAACCAAATACTATGTATTCTCATGTATAAGTGGGAGCTAAATAATGAGAACACGTGGACACAAAGAGGGGAACAACACACACTGGGGCCTACTTGAAGGCAGAGGGTGGAAGGAGGGAAAGGATAAGAAAAAATAACTACTGGGTATTAGGCTTAGTACCTGGGTGATGAAATAATCTGTACAACAAACCCCCATATCATGAGTTTACCTATATAACAAACCTGCACATGCATCCCTGAACCTAAAATAACAGTTTTAAAAAAAGAAAAAGGTGGAAATAGTTGTGTTCATTTCCTGTGGTTTCTGTAACAAACTACTATTAATTTAGTGGTTTAAAATAGCACACATTTATTCACTGCTAGTTCTGGAGGTCAGAAGTCTAAGGAACGCTGCCTTCCTGGAGGCTCTAGGAAACAATCCATTTCCTTGCCTTGTTAGCTTCTAGAAGCTGCCTGCATTCCTTGGTTCATGGCCCCTTCCTCCATCTTCAAAACCAACAGTATAGCATCTTCCAAGCTCTCTTTTTTTCGGACTCTGACCCTTCTGCCTCCCCCTTAGAAGGTCACCTGTGGTTACATTGGGCCCACTGGGGTCATCCAGAATAATCTCCAATCTCAAGATCCTCAGTTCAATCACATCTGCAAAGTCCTTATTCCACATAAAGTAACAAATTAATAGGTTCTGGGGATTAGCACATGGACATTTTTGGGAGGCCATTATTCTGACAACCACAGAAGTATATTAATTTTTGTTTATATTTGCATAACGATACACTGGAAGGATGTATTAAAAAGCAGTAAAAGTGGTTGCTTATGGGGGCAGAGAGGAATGAGAACAGCATGGAAGTGAGAATTCTTAATGTATATCATTTTATGAGGATTTGATATCTGAATATATGAGTGAATTATCTATTCAAAAATAAAATGAATAATAAGTAGGGCCTGTTTAGTTTCAGGTATCTCTAGCTAGGGACACTTAGATTTTTATAAATTCAGATGTCATGGACATAACACTAAAATGGCTGAATTGATCCTATAGATTTGGAACCACATGAGTTTACTTACATGCAATGAGCTATACATTCTACACACAGCAAGTTCTGGAATCTGTCTTCAGTTCCTTCTCACAAAGGAAATGTGAAGTCAGTGTGACTAACCAGTGGCTCCGATTCACCCTGGGACATCTTAGTATGGTTCAGGCTGCCCAGCTCTTCCTGTGGGCACGGTGTTCCCTGCCTTCAGGATTTTAGGATAAGCTGCAGCCAGGTCGTGGTCTTTGCTGTGCACTCACCTACGCTGGGGTGATTTGCATTTTCAGCCTCTCCCTGTCAAATGAACTGCACTGGGCCAGGTTTCAGGAACTCTGCGCCCACCCCACTGAGATGGGGGAGGGAGGATAGGTCCTCGTGTCCTTAAAGCACTTTAGTCCCTGAGGCTGCTGCTTGGTGTTTGTGTGTGAGCCAGCTCTGACTCACCAAATCGAGAAGAAAAAACTTCCACCGAGGACAATTTGCCAAGGAAATGTGCTCAGGCCCACGCGGCAGTGAGTCCAGCAGTTGGGACGGAACCTGAGAGGAGGCAGTTGGGGAAATAAACAGAGCGCCAACTCAACAGTCAGCGCCCCTGTGCTCGCAACCTGCGATGGGAGAGATTTCTCTGCCTTCGTGGCCGCTTCCTTAACAGATTCATGATTGGCAGGTGGCCTGCGAGCTCTCACATGCGTGCGGTGGGCGCCCTAGGGACTGCCCCTCCTTTGGCAGGAGCCTGGTTTGTGTTTATTTTTGGTTGTGCCAGAGGGAAACTGCACTTTGAGGAAGAAAAACAATTGCTGGTTGTTTAGGAGGAGCAGTCTAATCCGAGACGGCCTTGTCTTCTGCAGAAAACAAGCGGGGCGCAAATCAACCCAGGCGCAGCCAAGGGGCCGCCGTCGCGCTGAGTCACAGCCCGCTCAGCGCTCAGCGTGACTCAGGGCTGGCCGCCTCCCTGAGGCATCTGTGAGTGATCCCAGCCGCAGGAGGCGGCATCTCTTTCGTCTACGGCTCCTCCAGACTCATTTCCTTCCTCTGGAGGTTCAGGTGTCCCTGTGGGGCGTGGTTGGGGGTACGAGGCACCTCTGCGTGCAGTTCCCAGAGAGCGCCCACCCGGCAGGGCCCTGGGCCTCACGGCCTGGCTGAGGGGCTAGGCCTGCCCGGCCCCGCCTCCGCCACAGGCTGTGCCCTCAGACCTTGCCAGCATCTTTCCAACACACCCATTAGTCTCAAGGTCAAGTCTGGTGAGAGGGCCTGGAGGGATTATAACAATAGAAATGTAAGACAAAGTAGCAAATGTAAGAAGCCACGTGCCTCCTTTCTGCCTGCAGTAGAATTTCACAAAGCCCCAGACCCCTGGCAACTTGCAGCTCTGGGGAAAGACGCTTTGAGGACAAAACAGGCTACAGCACACGACCCCCAACTCTCTTGCCTGAGTCACTATATTCCTTAAAACATAAATGAGGCCAGGAGCAGTGGCTCACGCCTGTAATCCCAGCACTTTGGGACTCCGAGGCCGGATGATTACATGAGCCCAGGAGTTTGAGACCAACCAGCCTGGGTGACAAAGTGAGATCCCTGCTCCAATCTCTATGAAAAATTAGCCAGCCACGGTGGCCCATACCTGTGGTTCCAGCTACTCGGGAGGCTGAGGCAAGAGGATTGCTTGAGCCCAGGAGGTTGAGGCTGCAGTGAGATATGTTTGTGCCACCGCACTCCAGCCTGGGCAACAGAGCAAGACTGTCTCAAAAAAAAAAAAAAAAAAAAAAAAAAAGATAAATGGCCCCAGTCCTTGCCTTTTCCTATACATAAGATCATGTTTGGCAAGTTAGTGATTATGCCTATGTAATCTATAACCAGGTGCACTTTACACCCAGTGTAACTTCTGAGCAAGTTTGATGAGATTTTGCAGATACTAAACCTCCACACCTGTATATAAGCAGAGAGCTGAAACACGGTGTAGTCTCATGGAACCTCTCTAGAGGTCTGCTTCTGGGCTGTAGGCCTCAGTGAGACTTCTGAATAAAACTAACTTTAATTCTTTAAAAGCTTGATCTTTTTTCCTTCAGTCGACAGAAGTAATTGCAGTGTTTAGTGATCAACTCCTGCGGGCCCAAAACAATTATGTTAAATTATAATTCTTACCAACCACTCTCCCTTCTCCCCTCCTAAGGAGATGTGATTCTCTGCGGGGTTACACACGCAGCCTCTCTTGGAGGTGGGTGGGAAGGGGTCATTCCAATGAGAAATGTGTATGATAAAGGGAGAGCCAGAGCTGGAGCCAGGTAACGAAAGTTAAAAGGCGAGCAGCTCTGGTTTAGTGTGAGAAAGGATGCGAAGGGAGGGTTTTGAGGTACTGGAGGGACCAGAGGGAAATTTGAGCAGCTGTACTGGAGGGTGGGGCTTTGGGGAAAAGTCATATCAAAATGAGAGTTTTAGGAAAGTTTTCCATGTGGTTAGTGGGGCAAATTCCTCTCTCTTTGCATGGTTCAAAAACACTTCCAATTGCTTGGAATCTGGCTTGTGTTATTTATTTATTTTTATACTTTTTAGAATTTAGAGATGAGATCTCACTATGTTGTACAGGCTGGTCTCAAACTCCTGGGCTCAAGCAATCTTCCTGCCTTGGCCTCCCAAAGTGCTGGGATTACAGGCATGAGCCACCCTCTCAGCCTGTTATTTATTTATCTATTTAGAGATGGGGGTCTTGATCTGTCACCCAGGCTGGAGTGCGGTGGCGTGATCACAGCTCACTGCAGCCTCAAACTCCTTCCATTAAGTGTTCCTCCCACCTTGGCCTCCCAAAGTGCTGGGATTACAGGCATGAGCCACCGCGCCCGGGCAAATCTGGCTTGTGTTTATATGCACATCTGTAACACACAGACTGGCCCAGGGAGGCCATCAGCCCGGTGGAGTGTATGGTGACCCAGGCTCCCCAGCCCACAGCACTAATGTACTGGGCTGGCGGGAGGTGGGCAATCCCAGAGCACCAAGGTGAGGGGCGAGGGCTGTGAGGTGGGAAGGAGGGAACACAGATAAGAGGTGGTGTGAGACAAAGCTGGTGACCATCTCACAAGGACATGAGCCTCTGGAGAGGCTGCATGGAGCCATTGCTCTTGGAATGGCGCAAGAAGCCATGGGAAGCTTGAATGAGCCATTTATCTGTCAACTTCTCCCATCTCCCAACTCTCACTGGTCCATGTTCCTTCCTTGGGGCGTTATCTCCCCCAAGGGAGGAGTTTCTGAGTGTGTTACTCTGTGTTCCTCTGGGCAGCCCCCCGGGGCAGTCAAAGCCCGTGGGGGTCTGCTTGACTCCCACCTGGGTGCTGGGGCTGTAGCTACAGAGGACGTAATGGTGGTCATGTTTCTCTGCCAGGGGAGGCTGAGTGTTGGGTGGTGATGTGGCAACTGCACCTGCTCCTGGAATAAGCAGCAGAGGCACAGACATCAGGTGGGGACAAGCAGATCTCAGAGGTGCACCTGCTGGTATGGTGCAGTACTTTTATGCTAATGGGCAACGGGATATCTTCCTTAGGAAATTGTATTTGTATTTGTTGGGAAATTACTACCATATACTGATTTTTGGTAGTACAAGATATGTTGCTTCCATATGCCAGGAAACTGTCATGATAAATACACATGACATGCCTACAATGTGAAAAATCCCCTTAGATGTAATGTCCTTGTGCAGTATTCAACAATGTACAACTGTCCATGGCCTTGAACTGGCCTCATGGGCCCAGTATAAGAGTAGGCTGCCACAGAAAGGTCTCTCCACAAAGTTCATTCACATTTCAATGGACAGTTGACTTGTTGAAACTGAACACAAAGCTCTTCAGGTTTGCCCCAGAATTCTGGAAGGTGAATCTCCAAGTGGGAATAGATAATGAATGAATGAATAAAATAGTCCAGTCACAGAGATGCCTTCTTTTTCTCATTCCTCTCTATCACCCAAGAACAAAGTAAAGAATCGTTTCCTAGTGTTCCATGGACGCATGAAACTTGACAACAATGCGGCAAGGTGGTAGGCCTTATTTTTCATGTTTTTTTTGTTTGTTTGTTTTGTTTTTTTTGTTCTTGAGACAGGGTCTCCCTCTGTCACCCAGGCTGGAGTGCAATGGTGTGATCTCGGCTCACTGCAACCTCCACCTTCCAGGTTCAAGTGATTCTCCTGCCTCAGCCTCCCAAGTAGCTGGGATTACAGGTGTCTGCCATCATGCCTGGCTAATTTTTGTATTTTTATAGAGATGAGGTTTCACCATGTTGGCCAGGCTGGTCTTTAACTCCTGACCTCAGGTGATCCTCCTGTCTCGGCCTCCCAAATTGCTGGGATTACAGTCGTGAGCCACCTCACCCAGTGTAGGTATTATTTTCCTTTTTTTTTTTTTTTTTTTGTGAGAGAGGGTCTTGCTCTGTCACCCAGGGTGGAGTGCAGTGGAGCCATCACAGCTCACTGCAGCCTAGACCTCCTGGACTCAAGTGATCCTCCCACTTCAGCCTCCCAGGTAGCTGGGACTACAGGTGTGCACCACCATGTTGGCTAATTTATGTATTTTTTTTTGTAGAGACAGGTTTTGCCATGTTTCCCACTCTGGTCTTGAATTTCTCAGTTCAAGCAATTTACTTGCCTCAGCCTCCCAAAGTGCTAAGATTACAGGCGTGAGCCGCTGTGCCTGGCCATTTTTCATGATTTTACACATGAGGAAACTGAGGCCCAGAAATGTTAATCTGGCAAGTGTGTGATCGTAGCCAAGATCAGAAAAGGCAGGTCTTCTGATCTGAATTCAAGCAGTGTGAGTTACACTAAATCAACTTTTCTCTTGATAAAACAGCTGAAAGCTCAGTCACTTGCCCTGGATCATTCATATCATCTCTATAGTGTCATCTCCCTACTTAAAGGCCATCTTAGCAATCATTATGTCAGATTGTCAAGATTCCCTAGTTTTCACTCATTCCTTCATTCCTTCATTCCTTTATTCACTTCATATGTGCTATGGTTTGGATACGGTTTGTTTGGCCCCACCAAATCTCATGTTGAAATTTAATCCCCAGTGGAGGTGGGGTCTGGTGGAAGGTGTTTGGATTGTGGGGGAGGATCCCTCATGGATGGGTTGGTGCCTGTCTGGTGGGAGTGAGCAAGCTCTCACTCTTAATTCCCAAGATAATCGGTTGTTGAAAAGAGCCTGGTACCTTCTCCTCTCTGTCTGTCTGTCTCTCTCTCTTTCTCTCGCTTCTTCTCTCACCATGTCGTCTGCACATGCCAGCTTGCCTTTGCCTTCCACCATGTGTGGAAGCAGCCTGAAGCCTCACTAGAAGCAGATGCTGGCACTATGTTTTCTGTACAGCCTGCAGGACCATGAGACAAATAAACCTCTTTTCTTTATGAATTACCCAGCTTCAGGTATTTTTTTAAATAGCAACACAAATGGACTAAGACAAGTATTTACTGAATTTCTGCTACTATGTGCCAGACTCTGTTCTCTAGATAAGTAAATAAATATTATTTTCATTGCTTTTATGACAGAAATAATGTGGAAATCATGTAGGCAATTCTTCTTAGCCAATGAGAGAAAGAATAGGCTCATAAGATTACAGTGGAAGTACTCCATCGGTGGTCCCATTTCCATCAGTTTTCTAGGTTGGAGAGAGGCAGAAGACATGAATTTTCTGGAAATGTTATAGAGACAGAAGCAATAGACAGAGACAGGACAGGAAGCTTAATGAGGGTCTAAAAAAAACCAGAACAGGCCAGGTGTGGTGGCTCATGCCTGTAATCCCAGCACTTTGGGAGGCTGAGGCGGGCGGATCATGAGGTCAGGAGTTTGAGACCAGCTTCACCAACATGGTGAAACCCTGTCTCTACTAAAAATACAAAAATTAGCCAGGCGTGGTGGTGTGTGCCTGTAATCCCAGCTACTCAGGAGGCTGAGGCAGAATTGCTTGAACCTAGGAGGTGGAGGTTGCAGTGAGCCGAGATTGCGCCACTGCACTCCAGCCTGGGCAACAGAGTGAGACTCTGTCTCAAAAAAAACACAAAAAACAAAAAACAAAACACAAAACAAAACAAAACAAAACCCAACCTAGGACAGAATGACACAGCGTGTACAAAAAGGAATTGATATGCCAACTGTTGATCCAGTCTTTCCCCTGGATCAATAATTGGTGCTTTTGCATCCCTGCCCCACCCCCTGACTGCCATCTCCTATAATTTGTGAACCTGGTCCTGTCCTGCCTCTGCTTTGATCCCTCTGTCTGCTGTAGCCTTTAGGAAAAGCCTGGACAAAATCCAGACTCCCTAGAATGGCACACAAGGTCTTTTATAATCTGACCATTCTCTACTTCTCCATTGCATCTCTTGCTCCCCCATCACGGCCTTCTTCATTCCCTCCATCTGGCACGTGTCATTTCTCCCAACATGCAATGTTTCTTGCTCCTGTGACACCCTCTGGAAGCTCCAACGCCCACTCCCACCACAGCCCTGCCTTCCCAGCTGTATGTGTGTGTTTATGCATTTGTCACACTCGATGGGGAGTTCCTCACAGGTAGCTGACTCTCCTTGGGTCCCCATAGCACAGTGGTTTTCAATCTGTGCTCCCGGGAGCTGAGGGAGGGGCTTTCTCTCCCGCTATCCTCCCCCTGCCATCTCCCTCACTTCACCTCAATGGGCTCCACCTTTATCATTTGTATATTGAAATTCAGTGTAATATTTCATTTTTTAAAAAGAGTCCCCTGATTCAAAAATATAAATTTAAAAATCATTTGGCCCCTAGCAGGCACTCAATAAACATCTGTCACTTATGAGGTTGGCTTAGGTTAGTGTGGACAGAACACAGGGGCAGCCTTGGGTGGTTTGTGGAGGGCGCATCTACTGGAGGCGAGGCAGGGTTGTCCACTTTTCTTCACTGCAAGCCATGTGGAGCTTACAACGAGTGCAGAGAAATTTTACTTCTGGGGACTCTTCTTTTTTAAACATGCTATGACTTTCTTTCTTAATAAATATCCTTTGGCTCAAAGTTGAGGACAGAGATCAGGAGGCAACTCTTCAGCACCAATAGAGAAAGAGTAGACATAAAAATACCGTGATGGAGGAATCTCAATGTGTTCCCAGGAGTTCTGGAAGTACAAGGTAGCCCCCTCCCTACCTCCCCACCAAATGAGGGGTTTTTGGAATCAGTTAGGTGAGCGTTAGCTCTCAGGTTGGGAGTATCTGTTCCATTCTTGGATCTGTAATTATTCCTGGGTCCAGAAGAAAAAAGATACAAAGTAGTCAAAATAAAATAGACTCTTAATGGATCCATGACTGTTAATAGCCAGGGTGACTCTGTGATTTTTCCATGCCAGAGACCTGTTCCATCAAGTCCGTGTTAAACGCAGGAAGAGAGACAGTATTAACTTCGAAACCCTGGGACACGAAACTACCTCAATTTATAAGTTGAAAAAATGTATTTATCTCTCTTTCTTATGTCAAAAAGAACTTAAGGTGGCTTACTGAGATCCAAGAGTACAGCGAGGAGGAATAAAATCGAAGTGGAAGAGAAAAGGAAAGGAAAAACAAGAATGAAGATATTAAATGAAGCTTGCAGTTAATTTTAAAAAGTGCACAGATAGGCCATAATGCTGATACTTCATTTTTCTTTCTCTGCTAGACGAGAGAAACCTGATAAATTTGCACAGGGACAGATGCTCAGGGGAAAGGAAAGAGCTCTGCCTTGCACTTGTACAGAAAGGAAACAAGGCAGCAGAGGCAAGACCAATGGAGAGTACGGCAGCAAGACAGAAAGGGGCAGAAGGCGACAGAACATGCATGCTGGGGACATGGAAATTTCTAGAAAGAAGGCGCAAGCAGGTACGATTTCGGCCAATCCTAGTTGGTCTGCTGTGGTAGTGGGATGACTTACTGGATATGAAAGATCGGAGGAAAAGACACCAAAATGGTCTTGTCTGACCTCAATACCACCCTATATTTTTATTTTACTGTATGGTTTATAGAATGTTTCACACATATTCTTATTACAGACTTGATTTTTCACATTTAAGTAGCCAACACTACAAAATATTGTCAAGCCTTTTTTTTTTTTTTTTTTGGCTGGGCAGCTTTATTGTAGGCATGTATATTATTTGTAATAAGGTTCATGAATTATTGAAGGGTAGGGGGGTGCAGTGTGGTCTCTTAGAAAAGGCATTGTTTTGGAGTCTGAATAACCTGGATTTAAAATTTAGCTCTTCAACTTGATAGATGAGTATGAGTGACTTTAATTTATCTAGAAAATGAAGATGTAACCCACATATCTCTTATCCAGGATATGCTTCATAAATGCTAGCTATTACTGAAAATGGTTTATAATATCCCCATTACTTACTCTTTTTTTTTTTTTTAGACAGAGTTTCACTCTTGTTGCCCAGGTTGGAGTGCAATGGCACGATCTCGGCTCACTGCAACCTCTGCCTCCCAGGTTCAAGCGATTCTCCTGCCTTAGCCTCTTGACTAGCTGGGATTACAGGCGTGCGCTATCACACCAGCTAATTTTTTGTACTTTCTTAGTAGAGACAGGGTTTCGCCTTGTTGGCCAGGCTGGTCTTGAACACCTGACCTCAGGTGATCTGCCCACTTTGGTCTCTCAAAGTGCTGGGATTACAGGCATGAGCCACCATGCCCCGCCCCCCATTACTTCTTTTTAGGACCCAAGGTTGGGGACCATTAGTCTATGTGCAGTCGTGCCTTGTTATCTGTGGGGGACTGGTTCCAGGAACTGTTGGTATAATGCCTACGTGACATAGCTGAATTTCTCCTTTGCTCTAACTCTGCTTATCTTTAAGAAACAGGACACCTGCGATAAAAAGTTCCCTTTGTAACCAGACCAGCTGAGACCAGTTACAAAGCCTACCCCAGGTATCCGACCAGATGACTTCAAAAAGACCTCGGGCTTCATTATAATCTAATTTCCATGCTAAATGACACTTCCACCAGTGTCATGACGGTTGCCAGTCCCCGTGACAATGACCAGAAGGAGCCATAAAAGGACAAAAACAAGGCAGCCCCTCATTCCAAGAAGTGTACCACCCAGTTCCAGAAAAGACATGGATATTCCTCCTCTTGCTTTTAATGTCCAGCCATCATTAAGGAAACCCTATACGATAACCCCCTCACCCCTCACTAATTGAGAAGTTGATTTGTGAGCCAAGCTCCCGCTTCTCAATTCCATGGCCATCGAATAAAGCCTGCACCACTTGACACTCACTTTCGGTGTTGTGTATTGGTTTCACTGCACCAAACAGGGAAAGACCCCATTTTTGTGGGGGACCAGCTCTGTTGGTAACAGAACCCCCACCGTGAATATCAAAATCTGAGAATCTGAGGATGCTCAAGTCCCTGATATAAAGTAGTATAGCATTTACATGGAACCTATGCACACCTTCCATGCACTTTAAATTATCTTTGGATGACTTATAATACCTAGCATAATGTAAAGGCTTTGTAGAGAGTTGTTGTACTTTATTGTTTAGGGAATAATGATGAGCACAAAACGCCTGCATGTGTTCAGTACAGACACAACCAACAAGTTTTTTTTTTTTTAAATACTTTCAGTCTATGGTTGGTGGAATCCATAAATGGGGACCCCACTGGCATGGAGGGCTGACTGTATTTCCTCCTGTACAGACAAGCTACCTCTAGCTGGTGGAGAGGAAATTATTCACTCATAGTGATGTGGTCTAATTTAGTTCTCAAGTTTTTTGACCATGACCTACAATAGGAAATGCATTTACGTTGCTACCCTGTACACACATACTTACCTATAACTGAAAAGAAAAAGTCCTGAAACAGAGTTTTTTTCCATTCTTTTTGTTTGTTTGTTGTTTTTTTATTATACTTTAAGTTCTAGGGTACAAGTGCACAATGTGCAGGTTTGTTGCATATGTATACATGTGCCATGCTGGTGCGCTGCACCCATTAACTTGTCATTTACATTAGGTATTTCTCCTAATGCTATCCCTTCCCCCTTCCCCCACCCCATGACAGTCCCTGGTGTGTGATGTTCCCCACCCTGTGTCCAAGTGTTCTCATTGTTCAATTCCCACCTATGAGTGAGAACATGGTGGTGTTTGGTTTTCTGTCCTTGCGATAGTTTGCCCAGAATGATGGTTTCCAGCTTCATCCATGTCCCTACAAATGACATGAACTCATCCTTTTTTATGGCTGCATAGTATTCCATGGTGTATATGTGCCACATTTTCTTAATCCAGTCTATCATTGATGGACATTTAGGTTGGTTCCAAGTCTTTGCTATTGTGAATAGTGCTGCAATAAACATACATGTGCATGTGTCTTTATACCAGCATGATTTATAATCCTTTGGGTATATACCCAGTAATGAGATGGCTGGGTCAAATGGTATTTCTAGTTCTAGATCCTTGAGGAATCGCCACACTGTCTTCCACAATGGTTGAACTAGTTTATAGTCCCACGAACAGTGTAAAAGCATTTCTGGCCAGGCATGGTGGCTCACGCCTGTAATTCCAGCACTTTGGGAGGCCAAGGCGGGCAGATCACGAGGTCAGGAGATCGAGACCATCCTGGCTAACACAGTGAAACCCTGTCTCTACTAAAAATACAAAAAATTAGCCAGATGTGGTTGCAGGTGCCTGTAGTCCCAGCTACTGAGAAGGCTGAGGCAGGAGAATGGCCTGAACCTGGGAGCCGGAGCTTGCAGTGAACCAAGATCTGCACCACTGCACCCCAGCCTGGGCGACAGAGCGAGACTCCATCTCAAAAAAAAAAAAAAAAAAAAAAAAAAAGCATTGCTATTTCTCCACATCCTCTCCAGCACCTGTTGTTTCCTGACTTTTTAATGATCGCCATTCTAACGGTGTGAGACGGTATCTCATTGTGGTTTTGATTTGCATTTCTCTGATGGCCAGTGATGATGAGCATTTTTTCATGTGTCTGTTGGCTGCATAAATGTCTTCTTTTGAGAAGTGTCTATTCATATCCTTTGCCCACTTTTTCACGGGGTTGTTTGATTTTTTCTTGTGAATTTGTTTAAGTTCTTTGTAGATTCTGGATATTAGCCCTTTGTCAGATGGGTAGATTGTAAAAATTTTCTCCCATTCTGTAGGTTGCCTGTTCACTCTGATAATAGTTTCTTTTGTGGTGCAGAAGCTCTTTTTTTTTTTTTTCCCATTCTATTTAATGAAAAATGGCTGGTCAAGACTCACTAAATTAATTTCATGACCTACTAGTGGGTCTCAGTCTACAGCTTGAAAAATACCTGGTCTAAGCCAGGTGCAGTGGTGTGTGCCTGTAATCCCAGCTGCTACTGGGAGGCTAAGGTGGGAGGATTGCTTGAACCCAGGAGTTTGAGGCTATAGTGCACCATAATCACTCCTGTGAGTAGCCACTGCACTCTAGCCTGGGCAACACAGTGAGAACCCATCTCTGAAAATAAATAATTAATAAATAAAAATTTTAAATACATTAAACTGAAAACAAAAAGAAACAAAAAACCCACTGATCTAAATAGCCTTGTTCTGTAAATATGTGTGGTGTATATGGATTTAGTTCCATCACAACTTTCAGACCAAGATTTAATGAGTTATTTCATTTTTAAAAATCAAAGTAAATTAACCCCCAAGTGCCCACTCTCTAGAGATTATTGAAAAAAATATTGGTCAGCATTGTGGTTCTTTCCTGTCACCTTCTTGGGGTCCTGCACCAGTCTCAGGGTCTCATGCAATCTGGAATTTTGGGGACGGCCTTTAGTTCTTGGATCTGATTTCTTTTCTTTTTAAGAGACAGGGCCTCCCTCTGTTGCCCATGCTGGAGTGCAGTGGCATGGTCATAGCCCACTGCAGCCTTGAACTCCTGGGTTCAAACAGTCCTCCCACTTCAGCCTCCTGAGCAGCTGGGACTCCATGCCACCATGGCTGGTTAATTTTTAGATTCTGTTGTAGAGACGGGGGTCTCACTATGTTGTCCAGGCTGGTCTTGAGCTCCTGCCCTCAAGCAATCTTCCTGCCTCAGCCTCCCAAAGCTCTAGGATTATAGGTGTGTGCCTGGATGGATCTGGTTTATTGTGGGTTTTAAGAGATAGAGGACAACACTACTCCCATAACAAGCTGGCCCAGACAGGCTTGCTGAGGTGGGACCCAGACCCAGGACACAGCCCCCTAGGTGTAGCATGCAGGCCAGTCCCCGAGGTACTGCCCCCACATGGGGTCTGCAGTGCAGCAGGTCCCTCCTTTCCTGGGATTCACTCCTTACTCCCTTCCAGAAATAGGAGAATTTTCTTCTAAGCTACTCTTATTTGCCAAGCAAGTGTGAGAGCATCTTCCCTATCCGGACTGTGACTCACTGCTTCTTATCTCTGTCCTGCAGCCCTGGAAGCCCCAGGTCTCCTGGGATCCAATCCTTATATGCCTTGAATGCCCATAGCCAGGGAATAGATGGTTCATGGGCCCATTGTTCCACCTGAATGTGCCATGGAAAGCACAGTCAGCACCCCTGGCTGCTCTCCATAACCAGAGTGGAGAAAAAGGGATCACTGGCGGGCATGGTGGCTCATGCCTGTAATCCCAGCACTTTGGGAGGCTGAGGCAGGTGGATCACTTGAGGTCAGGAGTTTGAGACAAGCCTGGACAACATGGTGAAACCCTGTCTCTATTAAGAAAAATTACAAAAATTAGCCGGGCATGGTGGTGCGTGCCTGTAATCCTAGCTACTCTAGAGACTGAGGCAGGAGAATTGCTTGAATCCAGGAGGTGGAAATTGCAGTGAGCCAAGATGGTGCCACTGCACTCCAGCCTGGGTGACAGAGTGAGACTCTGTCTCAAAAAAAAAAGGGATCACTGAATGGAGTCACATTCGACCTCACTGCAGAGAACATGCAAATTTTCCTCCATCCATGTGGAATTAACTATGTTTAGTTTTGATCTCATGTGCTTGACAAAAAGCAAAAAGCAATGCTGCTTTCTAAGGCGTGAGCTTAAGGAGTAAATAGATGTAGTGATTTTTCCCCCATCTCTGTATTTATATTTTTAAGGGAGTTGAGAACGAAAAAATTTTCCTTCAACCCTTTCCTCTGTTCTCCAGATCTCTCTTGCCCACTGCTTATACCTAAGAGGCCCATTCTGGAGGTGTGCATGGGAGCATGATGGCAGTACCACCTTCCCCAGAATCCACAAGGGGTTTTGGGATGCATGGACCAATATACAAAATATGTACTCATGTGAGAATTGGGAGCTTACTGATTGGCCACCAGGTTGCCCTAGGCCTAAGCTACAGATAACGTAAAATCAAAATAGACTTGGATGGTGAAAATGGTGACAATGAAGTGTTTAGCTTTCTATGCCTTCTGTACTTTATGTTTATAGTTTATAAAGTGGGAATTTCTTGCCCTAATTCTTCTTTATTTCTTTCTTTCTCTCTGTTTTTTTTTCTTTTTTTTGAGAAAGAATCTTGCTCTGTTGCCCAGGCTGGAGTGCAGTGGCGCAAGCTTGGCTCACTGCAACCTCTGCCTCTTGGGTTCAAGTGATTCTCCTGCCTCAGCCTCCAGAGTAGTTGAAATTACAGGCATGTGCCACCATGCCTGTCTAATTTTTGTATTTTTAATAGAGATGGGGGTCTCACCATGTTGGCCAGGCTGGTCTTGAACTCCTGACCTCAAGTGATCCACCCGCCTTGGCCCAGAGTGCTGGGATTATAGGCATGAGCTTCTCTTTTCTTTATATGAATTCTATTATTGCAATCATTTATGCCTTTATCTAAATTAATATACCGGGAAAATTCTACTAAAGTTATGTTCTTTTATGCTTTTATAATGATGCCCTGTGTATATCTTTATTGATGTAATTATAATACAATTGTGTTAAATCTATCAATCAATGAGCAGGTATGTGCCAACTTAATTTCATAATCAAATTGCTTAAAACCAATAATAATAACAATAAATCTTATAAGCAGAGAGAGGTAAAAGGCATATTACATACATAATAACAAAGACAAGAATGACAGCCAACTAGTTTTTCATCCGTAAAAACTACAAGCCAGAGTTGGAGCACCATCTAACTGGATTTTGTAAATGGAATTTGAGAGTCTCTGTATTTTGGTAGACAAATATAATCCATTTACATTTATATTGCTTACTGATATGTTGAGTTTTTTTTGCTATCATTTTATTCTGGGTTTCTCATTTACCATGTTTCCCCCCAACCCCTCCCTGACTTTCATTGACTTGATTGGGTTTTTCATTATTTTCCTTTACCTACCTGTATTAGTCTGTTCTCACACTGCTAATAAAGACATACCTGAGTCTGGGTTATTTATAAAGGAAAGAGGTTTAATGGACTCACAGTTCCACATGTCTTCTGGAAGACCTCACAATCATGGCAGAAGACCAAGGTAGAGCAAAGGGATGTTTTACATGGTGGCAGGCAAAGAGAGCTTGTGCAGGGGAACTCCCCTTTATAAAACCATCAGATCTCCTGAGACTTATTCACTACCATGAGAACAGCACGGGAAAGACCCACCCCCATGATCCAGTTACCTCCCACTTGGTCCTTCCCATGACACAGGAATTATGGCAACTACAATTCACGATGAGATTTGGTTGAGGACACAGCCAAACCATATCACTGCCCACATTATCAAATTAACAAATTATCTATTTGATGTTCTCAATTTTTAACACAGATATTTACTTAGATTTTAAGGTCACTTAATATTTCCATTCTTCACCTTAACAATAGAAAGACCTTAGAACTCTTCAAAATCAACCTTCTATCTCCTGTGTTATCATTTTCTGGTACTTTAATTCTTGTTTTTACCCCTGACCCTCACCTCATTTTTCAGTACTATTATTATTTATAGCAAACGCTCATTTAGATTTACCAGTGTATTTACCACATGCTTCTTGTACACCACTCAAATTAATTCTTCCTATAGTACATTTTAAATCAGTTGTTTCAGGTAAGTCGGAATAGTAAACTTGCTTGTCTGAAAACACTTTTATTTTGCTTTCACTCTTGAATGACAGTGTAATTGGGTCTAGAATTCTAGAGAGACAGTTATTGTTTTTCTCAGAACTTTGAAATATTATTTCATTGTCGTTTGATTTCTGTTACTGAAAAGTCTTCTCTAGTATAATTGCCATTCTTTGAAAAATAACCTGGTAGTTTTTAAGACCTTTTTTTCTTTGTTTTTGTTGATTTGCTCTTTCATTACAATGTGTTTAGATGTGATTTTGTTTTTATTTTTCTTGCTCAGGTCCTGATAGGTTTCTTTAATCTGAAGACAATTTCCTTCTCCCATTCAGGAAAATTTTCAGCCTTTACATTTATCTCCCTCGCGCTCTCTCTTTTTTTTTTTTCCCTCAACCTCCTGGGCTCAAGTGATCCTCCTACCTCAGCCACTCTAGTAGCTGGTTCTACAAGCACGTGTCACCATGCCTGGCTAATTTAAAAAAAAATTTTAGTAAAGGTAAAGTCTTGCTGTGTTGTCCAGACTGTTCTCAAACTCCCGGTCTCAAACAGTCCTCCTGCCTTGGCCTTCAAAGTGTGGGATTATAGGCATGAGACGCCGCACCCAGCCAAGCCTGTACATATAAAACTCTTCCTTCCCCCTTCTAGGTTTTTCCGGTGTTTCCTTTTGTAATTGTTAATATGCATATTTTGGTATTTCTCATTCTATCTTTCATGTATCTTTGCCTTTCTTTGGTATTTTCATCTAGATGCTACAGACTCTTTTTTAGATTTGTATTTCAATTCACTAAGTTTCTATTCAGCTGGGTCTAGTATACTGTTTTCCCATTCATTGCATTTTTAATTTCAGTAACTGTATTTTTTATTTTCACAATTTATATTCAATTTTCTTTAAAAAACATACTCCTTTCTCATATTACTCTGTACTTATAATTTCTATACCTTCTTTCATGTCTAAATATTTTAAAGAAACATTTTATAATATGTTTTAGCTTATTCTATTACCTGTAGTTTTGGGGAGTGCAAATTTCCCTGTTCGTTATTGCTTGTGACTTTCCCTTTCTTCGTGAAGTCTAGAAATTTATCTTGTGAATTTACCTTCAGTGAGGGTACCTAGGCTGCCATGTATTCTAGGATGTCTTAGTTTGTTAGGTCTGTTATAACAAAATACCATGGAATGGGTGGCTTAAGCAAAAGACATTTCTTTTCCTTTTTTTGGAAGAGTCTCACTTTGTCACCCAGGATGAGTGCAGTGGCGTGATCATAACTCACTGAAACCTCGAACTCCAGGGCTTAAGTGATTTTCCCACCTCAGCCTACCCAGTAGCTGAAACTACAGGCACACACCACCCCACCTAGCTAATTCTTTGTATTTTTAATAGAGACGGGGTTTCGCCATGTTGTCCAGGCTGGTCTGGAACTCCTGAGCTCAAGTGATCTGCCTACCTTGTCCTCCCAAAGTGCTGGGATTACAGGTGTAATTATAATTAATAAAAGACGTTTATTTGCTCACAGTTATGGAGATTTGGAAGCCCAAGATCAAGGTGCTTGGTTGCTTTCTCCTGAGGCCTCTGTCCTCGGCTTGCAGAGGGCTGCCTTTTTGCTACGTGTTTACATGGCTTTTCTTCTGTGTGCGTACATCCCTGGCATTTCTTCCCTTATAAGGACACCAGTCATTATGATCTCATTTAACCTGAATTACCTTCATAAAAGCCCTGCCTCTAAATACAGTCATCTTGGGGGTTAAGGCTTCAACATATGAAGTTTGAGGGGACACAAATCAGTTCATAACAGGGGTAAAGAAATATCTCTATAGGACAGTTTTGCACGTGCCTCTGCCGTGTTTCTAGTGGTTTCACCCATTCCAGAAGAATTTTATATTAATTTCTGATCTTGGGGGTTTTCTCACCATACCCAACTTATAAATTCAGATCTCACACCTCCATTTTGATTTATGGCGGGTGGCTCTTTTTTCCAGGGACCAGAGTAGACAGCAATCTTCTCGTTCTTCCTCAGGCAAGTGGGAAGAGTTTTTCAACTCATAGGTTCATGAAAGGAATGGAATCTGAGACTCAACGTTATGCAAGAGCCTCCCTTCCCATGGCCCTGAGCCTAACTCTCCTGTCTCAGTCCACGTGTTAAAACTCCAACTCCCAGCCAATAAGACCTTCATCTGGGGATGGTCCCCTGTGGGCCATGCTGCTGCAGCTCTTAATTGCCTCTCTGGCTTTGCTCTCTTTTTTATTTTGGATCCGTTTCCTAAAACTTGTAAGCTGGGCTCTGCATTTCAATCTATTTTTAGGGGGTTCTATTTTATCTTGAATGTTTATGTGTTTAGAGAAAGATGGTGTGAGAGGGCAGTAAATCTCTTCCATGTCTGTATAATTCACTATATTAACCAAAATTCATGCTGGAAAGCTTGTCTGTCTTCAGTGGTCCCAGGCAGCGGCGGACAGCAGTCTTTCAGTGTCAAAGCTCATGTCCTCTATGGGACATCCCACTATTTTCCTGCTTCCTGAGAGACATCTTTAAATCTTAGTTTATATGGCAGAAATTATTGCTGGATGCACAATTAGGTTCTTCATGGCTATAATGTTACTTTCTATCCCCTAGTCCTCCTTGGAGGATTTATCAGGTTCTTTTCTGCTCTTGCCTCCCTGGATAAATGTTTTTTTGTTTTTTTGTTTTGTTTTGTTTTGTTTTTTACATCAATGATCTTAAAACGACAAACTCAACAAAAATAACTGGCACCAGGGGAAAAAATTTTGTTTTCTCTATGGCCATTAAAATGTGGCTGGTCATGTTCCTGGGGGAAAAAAGCGTGAAAAAGACACCAAAACCTGGGCGTCCTGCCTGAGATGTTTTTGTAGGTCAGAGTCCTGAAATCTTTAGGTTAAGCATAGCTCCAGTGGGCACGGCAACAGTCACTGCTAGCAAGACTCCTCAAGCTCACATTTCCTTTCTTTTCCACTAGATTCTCAGGGAGGCCTCCCGGGAGCTCTATGCTGACAGCACCAATGAGCTGATCGTGATGGAAAAGCAGCCCCCGATGGGGTTCGCATAATAGAGACTTCACAATGCATAAAGCAATAACAATAATTACAAAATGGGGGAAAATGCAAAGAGCTAATGGATTTTTGAGCTCTATTTTTTTTTTTTTTTCCTTGAGACGGAGTTTCGCTCTTGTTGCCCAGGCTGGAGTGCAATGGCGCGATCTTGGCTCACTGCAACCTCCGCCCCCCGGGTTCAAGCGATTCTCCTGCCTCAGCCTCCCGAGTAGCTGGGACTTATAGGCATGCACCACCATGCCCGGCTAATTTTATATTTTTAGTAGAGATGAGGTTTCGCCATGTTGGCCAGGCTACCTCAAACTCCTGACCTCAAGTGATCCACCTGCCTCGGCTTCCCAAAGTGCTGGGACTACAGGCATGAGTCACCGCATCTGGCCTCTCTATTTTCAACAATACAGGTAGAATTATGTTTTTAGAAATTTGATTCTGTGCAATTTAAAGGTCTCCTGCTGATTTCAACATTTGGGGTTTCCTGTAGTTGTTCTGTCTAATCAATTCCTTCTGAAGAAAAAATATAAAAGATGACATTTCCCCCTCTGCAAATTACTTAACCTGGAAAGGTTTCCCTTAGAAGCTAAGAAATGTTCTATTACTTAATTACTTACCATGACAAACATCCTTTCCTTCAAATGGAAATCTATTGGACAATAACTGCTTTAAAGGCATCCTAATCGTAGCTAAAAGTGACAAAAATGCTGCAGATGAACTTAAATATGAACATAGACTGTGCTTTTATGACATTCTGGATGCTTAAGTTTTATTCTTAGGTCAGCTGTTTGCACAAAAGAACTGGAGAGAGTGACTGTTCCCCATTGTCCTGAATCTCTAAATTGACCTGTGCTGTTCCACCACCCTGCCACAGAATGACGATAAGGTTCATGAGTGCTTTTGATGACAAGGATAGATGGCAAAAGTCCTAGCTCTATCTCAGATCTCCTGTGTTACCTTACTTACCCTCTCCAAGTTTATTTGCTTGTCTGTAAAGAGTCTGACAAAAAAATATGAGGCAACCACATTCCAATCCAAAGAGCTAATGGTAGAAAAAAAAAATCAGCACCAAACAAGATTAAAGAGGCAGAATTCACTAGGGGCTGAAAGCACCCAAAGTCAACAGATGCAGAGGAGCCATCCCGGTGGATTAGTGGCTGTGAGGTTTAGGGGGCTAGGCGCTAATCCGGGATTCTAGAAACTAGGGCTGCAACTAAAAGATAATACATGTTTTGCTCTATACTAGTTAAAATGCTTTTAAGCAGCACAAATATAGAGGCATCTGCAAAATGAGGGCATCCAACCATCTGTTACCATTCCTGATCACCTGAACACAACCTTCCTCTCAGCTCCCTTGAAGCTAGGCAGTCCTGCAGGCTGCAAAAAGAGGAAAGGCTGGGGGAAAGAAGAGATCAAAGAAGAGATGGTTTCTAGAGTGGTCTGGATACATTTGTGCACATACAATAAATATTTTTGATAACTTCTGTATGAGACAAATTAATACTGTGCTTCATTTTCCTGGAAGAAGGAGGACAAATATGGTATTGGTCTGGATATACTTTATCTACCTTTACCCAAATGTCACTTACTCCTTTATTGATCTACTCATCTATCCATTCAATCAATATTTATTGAACACATTGTATGCCATGTTCCATTCTAGGTGCTGGGGAGGCAGATACAGATGTAAAAGATACTCAGATAAAATGCTGTGAAGAAAAAAAAAAACAAGATAAAGGGTATAGTAAGTGACAGGGGCGATATCGCAGGATAAGGAAGTGATTTTATTTGAAGAAATATAATATAGGTAATGGATTTGCATAGTAGCTGATAGGGAAAGACTTTGTGTTTTTAAATAACACTCAACTTTTTGTGTTTTTATTCCAATAATCATTCTATAAAAGAACCAGTTTCCCCTATGAAAAAACATAATAAATTATTTTTAAGAGTAATACATTTATGTGTAGAGGTATATAGATACTATATCAATTACAAATTGAGCAATTAATTTCCAGGATGTCACAGGTTAAGTATTCTAGAAAAAGATGCTAGGTTGAAATTTGATGGGCACCATGTTTGTTAGAGATCGACACCTATGGAAAGGAGATGAAGGAAGCAGGGTTTCTTTAGGGGAGTGGTCGAACTACAATGCAGCTCAGCAATGCTACCCTGTGGAGAGCTCGGGAGTGTCAATGGCTTGCCAGAGCAGGACCATGGTGGGCTGAAATGGCTGGACCTTTATACCCTACAACAATTGATCAATGGATATGGGTCACAGGAAGAGCATAGTCTTGGGCAAGGCAGCTCTCTGCAACTGAGGCAAGAGACAGCTGCCACAAATCTTCCTTGAAAGGGTTGCAGGCAGTACATCTTCATGTCCCCCACATAAGGATATCTATGTGGCAAGCTAGGAGAAATACTTGCAACATAGTAACAGGTAGATATAAGATGCTTAAAAGCCAAATAGACCTTAGGAATCAAGGAATGAAAAAAATTAACACTACAATTTAATATATATATATATATACACACACACACACACAGCGTTTGATCGAGAGTCACAAAACAGATAATAAATATATGAAAAATGTTCAACCTCATTGAACTTTAAAACTATATAAATCAGAGTAATAAGATACCATTTTCTATCAGAAAGAATAAAGAATATCAGAAAGAATAAAGAAAAAATGTAGCACTTAACAAGAGGAAGGACTGAGAACATGAGCACTCTTATGCAACTCTTTGTGGGAGTGTAAATTGGCATAACATTTCGGAAGGCAATTTTGCAATCTGTATGAAAAGTCTTAAACTACACATGCCTGATAAGCCAGCTGTATTAGTTATCTATTACTGTGTAACAAATTAACCAAAGCTTAATTGCTTAAAGCATAAGCATGTATTATTTCACAGTTTCTGTGGAATTTGAGAATAGCTTAGCTGGGTTGTCCTAGCTGAGGGTTTCTCATGAGGTTGCAGTTGAGCAGTCAGCTGGGGCTGCAGTCATCTGAAGGCTTGACAGGGGCAGGAGATCTACTTCCATGATGGTGCACTCATGGCTATTAGCAAAGGGCCTCAGTTCCTCAGTTCCTCGATGGCTATTGGTGGGAGGATGCTGTTTTGGGCCCCTCCATAGGGCCACTTGAATGTCATTGAGACATGGCAGCTGACTTCCTTTAGACAAGTGATCAAAGAGCAAACTGGAAGTCGCAATGTCTTTTATGACCTACCCTCAGAAGTCATGCTCTGTCAGGCTGGGCCTGGTGGCTCATATCTGTAATCCTAGGACTTTGGGAAGCTGGAGTGGCAGGATCACTTGAGTCCAGGAGTTCAAGACCATCCTGGTCAACACTGTGAAACTCCTGTTTCTACAGAAAATACAAAAATTGTCTGGATATGGTGGTGTGTGCCTGTAATCCCAGCTGCTTGGGAGGCTGAGGTGAGAGGATCGCTTGAGCCCAGGAGGTTGAAGCCGAGTGAGCTGTGCTTGCACCATGGCACTCCAGTCTGGGCCACAGAGTGAGACCCTGTCTCAAAAAAAGAAAGAAAGAAAGAAAGAAAAAAGTCATGCTCTATCATTTATGCCACATTCTATTCATTAGTAATGAGTCACAAGGTGACTCACTCAAGCGGAGGGGAATTAGCTCCACAGAAGGGAGGGGTGTCAAAGAATTATTGAAAACCTCTCTGTTTGCCCACGGACCCCAAATTATTTATATTCCCTTCCACATACAAAAATACACTCACCTTCTCCTAAGACTTCTCAAAATCTCATTTCTAAACAGCATGCAGTCAAAATAGGACATTGATATCTTAATTCATTCCAGGTGCAGATGTGGCTCCTCAGTGATGGTGAAGGAAATACAGCTTCTCCAGCATAGTTGTTCTTGGTCTGAAGACATGTGATGTACCGAGCCAAGCTCTATTTCTGGTAATTTATTCTGTCAAAGCATAATTTTCAAAAAGTTAAAAACATGACTCTCATACAAATATACAATTAGCACATGTCAAATATTTGTTCATTAATGAGAGATTCAGTAAGGTGGTAAAACTTGTTGAGAAAGCATTTTGAGGAACTGGGCATTTATAGGAATTTTTTTTTTTTTTAACTGAGATGGGGTTTCATCATGTTGCCCAGGTTGGTCTTGAACTCCTGAGCTCAAGTGATCCACCTGCTTCGGCCTCCCAAAATGCTGGGTTATAGTAATATTTTTAAAAGAATGTTCAAATAGGCCAGGTGTGGTGGCCCACGCCTGTAATGCCAGCACTTTGGGAGGCCAAAGAAGGTGGATCACTTGAGCTCAGGAGTTCGAGACTAGCTTGGGCAACATGGCGAGACCCTGTCTCTATTTATAAAATTATTTCTTTAAAGAAATAAAGAAAATTTTTTTTAAAAAAGGATGTTTAAATAACATTGCTAGGTTATATACACAATTGCATCATATGGTGCAGGACAATGGGACCATAACCTTTGTAATAAGATCTTCTACTGGATGGAAATATGTAAGTCCACAGAGAACTCCATAGTGTCTGAGTTATATTCAAATAGTAAATACTAAAGGCAAACACAGGTACACTCTGTTAGAGAATTAAATAATCTTCAGTGGGCTTTTTAGACAATGCTCCAGCATGTTGTTGAAAGGACATGCACACTCCCTATTAATTTCCTTATAATAAAACAATTTTAGGGAAATTATTTTGCTGACACACATTAATTCAGTGTTTAAGGATGTTCATCATAGTGCTCTTTGCAAAGCATAGTCTGGAAACTGGCACCTAGGAAAAGGAGACTTTTTCTAGTGTGCTAGCTCGAGCCCTTACCATCTTTACTCCCTGGAACCCTTTCATCTAACCATCTAGTCTCACCAAGCTATTTTCTTATTTTTGCTTCTATCATTTCTACGAAAAGGAAGTGGATATGGGCTGAATGGTGAGCACTTTTGTTCTTTAGATTTTCTTTCGAGGGTCTTCTTTCAACCCTGAAGAAGCGTGGATACTTTTGGATATTATCCCATCCATACCTGAGAGAGTTGCTCTCACCGTTTTTTAGAGAAAGAAAGGCTAAGATGTATTTATTCTGTAACTATGTGTTAACTCAACTTGATGTTGGTCACCTCATAAGTGTTGGAGATACAAAGATGAATAAGAAGGTCTCAAGTCCAATACCAGGAAGACTAATGATAGCAACACACACAATGACTCACATTCTTGCTACCAAAGTGTGGTTCCTGGACCAGCAGCATGGATGTCACCTGGGACATGGGAGCTTGCTAGACATGCAGAATTACTGGACTTGTCCCAAATATACTGAATCAGAATCTTCATTTTTAATAAGATCCCAGGTGATTTGTATACACATTTGCTATAGTTTGGATCTGTGTCCCACCCAAATCTCATGTCAAAATGTAATCCCCAATCTTGGAGGTGGGGCCTGGTGGGAAGTGATTGGATCTTAGGGGTGGATATCTCTGTTTAGTGCTGTTTCTGTTCTCATAATAATGAGTGAGTTCTCACAAGATCTGGTTGTTTAAAAGCGTGTGGCACCTCCCCACTCTCTCTCTTCCTCCTGTTCCAGCCACGTAAAACATGCCTGCTTCTCTTTCACCATCTGCCATAATTGTAGGTTTCCTGAGGCCTCGCCTGATGCTGAGCAGACGCTGCCATGCTTCCTGTACAGCCTGCAGAACTTTGAGCCAATTAAACCTCTTTTCTTTATAAATTACCCAGTCTCAGGTATGTCATTACAGCAGCGTGAGAATGGACTAATACAACATTCACATTTGAAAAGCCCTGTTAGTCCATTCTGAACCTACCTGTGTTTTCTACTTATCACCTCTTATTTAAAGTGCAGACATGAATCCACTTGTTTTTCAATAGCTGGCTTGCAGAGCCCCCACCACCACTGGTCTACAATTTTAAAGCTTATATTTTGACATGGTAGCACTAGAATGTCTTACCAGCATATGAAAATGAGAACTTTCCCTCTCCTTTCCCAAGTTAGTTTCTTGGACCTATAGAATACACAGAGAGACTGGGAAGAGAGCAGTAACCAAAATGTAGTAACAGTTATTCTCTTAAGCTTAATTTCCTACAAAGTCTTTTATTAAAGGGTGGTTAATTTAAAAAAAATACATTTATTTTTAATAGACTTTATTTTATAGAGAAGTTTTAGGTTCGCAGCAAAATTGAGAGGATGGTACAGAGATTTCCCATACACTGCTACCCCACACACCCACAGCCTCCCCACTTGTCAACATACCCTACTAGAATGGTACATTTGCTACAATCGATGAAACTATATGGAGATATCATTACTCAAAGTTGATACTTTACACTACGCTTCACTCTTGGTGTTAAACATTCTATGGGTTTGGACAATTGTATAATGACACGTATCCACCATTACAGTCTCATAGGGAATATTTTCACTGTCCTAAACATCCTCTGTGCCCCACCTGTTCATCCTTCCCTCCCTGCTAACCCCCGGCAACCTCTGATTCTTTTTGTGTCTCCACAGTTTTGCCTTTTCCAGAATATCATATAGTTGGAACCGTAGCATATGTAGATGTTCAGATTGTCTTCCTTCACATACTAATATGCATTTAAAGTTCCTCCATATCTTTTCATGGCTTGATAGCTCATTTCTTTTTAGCAATAAATAATATTCCATTGTCTAGATGTAACACAGTTTATCCATTCACCCAAGGACATGCTGTTTGCATCCAGGTTTTGGCAATTATGAGTAAAGCTGCTATAAATGTCTGCATGCAGGTTTTTGTGTGGGTATGTTGTCAACTCCTTTGGGTAAACACCAAGGAGTGCAATTGCTGGATTTTATGGTGAGGGTATGTTTAAGTTTTGTTTTTTTTTTCTTTGTTTGTTTTTGATATGGAGTCTCACTCTGTTGCCCAGGCTGGAGTGCAGTGGCATGATCTCGTCTCACTGCAACCTCCGCCTCCCGAGTTCAAGTGATTCTCCTGCCTCAGCCTCCGAAGTAGCTGGGACTACAGGCATGTGCCACCATGCCAGCTGATTTTTGTATTTTTAGTAGAATAAAAAATTTTAAATGGGTTTCACCATGTTGCCCAGGCTGGTCTTGAACTCCTGACTTTAGATGATCCACCCGTCTCGGCCTCCCAAAGTGCTGGGATTATAGGCATGAGCCACTGCACCCAGCTGAGTATGTTTAGATTTGTAAGAAACTGCCAAACTCTCTTCTAAAGTGGCGGTACCATTTTGTATTCCCCACCAGCCATGGATGAGAATTCCTGTTCTTCCACATCCTCACCAGCATTTGGTGTTGTCAGCGTTTTGGATTTTAGCCTTTCTAATAGGTGTGTAGTGGATTAATTCTTTTTTATTAACTCTTTTTTCTTTTCTTTTTTTAGAGACAGGTCTCTCTGTGTTGCCCAGGTTGGCCTCGAACTCCTGAGCTCAAGCTGTTCTCCTGCCTTGGCCTCCCAAAGTGCTGGGATTACAAGTATAAGCCAATGTACCCGGCCTAATTAAATTTTTATAAAGCTCTCTGCTCACATATTTGAAAGAGGTGCTAATTGGAGTCTTTGAATAATGAAGAACTGAAACAATTAAACTGTTTTAATAGTAACCGATTTCTGAGTACTACCAGCAGGTCTACCCTGGCCAAAATTAGGAAAAGATTCATTTTCCTATGTGGTTCAAAACTGCTTTTTTATTATTTTGGTGAAGTAACAGTTTAAAAAGCAAAATATTAAACCAGATGATAAGAAAATACAATTTCTGGCTGGGTGTGGTGGCTCACCCCTGTAATCCCAGCACTTTGGGAGACTGAGGTGGGTGGATCACCTGAGGTCAGGAGTTCGTGACCAGCCTGGCCAACATGGCAAAACCCCATCTCTACTAAAAATACAAAAATTAACGGGGCATGGTGGCACATGCCTGTAATCCCAGCTACTTGGGAGGCTGAGGCAGGAGAATCACTTGAACCCAGGAGGCTGAGGTTGCAGTGAGCATAGATTGTGCCTGCACTCCAGCCTGGGTGACAGAGCAAGACTCTGTCTTAAAAAAAAAAATACAATTTCTTAATTTTGACATCAATAAACAAGTATTTGTGTGCCGAGAGTGGTATTTTAAGTTAAGGTACTAGAATGAGTCTAAAGCTGCTTACCAAACGACCAATTAACAGATAGAAGTTGCTTTTGGAACAGATTAGGTAAATGAGTTTTAAATCTAATTTGAATCTTCATATTTAGTTTCATAAAGATAGCTTAAATTTGGTAGAATTATTGGGGTATAGGTATGTATCTGAAACATAAAAAACAGGAAGGCAGAGTTCTAGGGTGGTTGTTGAATTCTAGGCAACGTGAGTCTTCCTGAAGCAGGGTGGGGTGGAAGCAGACACAGGAGAAGACTTCTCAGAGGTGACAAAACTGACTGGGTCTTGAAGGATGAAGAGGATCCTGTTTTCTTTCTAATCCAGCACAGAGAGTAGGAGGTACAATCTGGGATTTGGGATTTTTGGTCTCTTACTGACCTCCACATTGAACATGAAAATGTTGCTTGTAGAACTTTAAAAGCATCTCTGGTATGTCTCTAAAAAACACAAAACTGCTTTAGGATTTTTTTTTTCCCCCTAAATAGGGCAGATCTGCAAAGATGGAAAGAAGAGGAAATACTAAAAATAACTTTCCCCAATTAGTGAGAGCCGAACACATATGGTAAGATGGGAATAGTTTTAGATGGCCCAAAGTAACACGGTGATGCAAAATGAACTCCCCAGGCAGAGGGAATAATTAGAAACAGCCACAAAAATTTACTCACGATGTGATGAGAACAACAGCTGAATATGATATTCAGGGGATGTGGAGACCCTGAAGAGGTGAGTATGGTCTTGCAGCTTTTTGGAACGTGGAGAAATTGAGGAACTGGCTCTGAAAACATTCCTGCCTATTCTTTCCCATGAAGGTTCCTTCTTGGGAAGTCAGACATTCTGGATCTTTTACTAGAAATTCCAAGGGGTATGAGATCAGAGTCGCACATTTCATGAAACCCACAGGCAAGTGGCTGGGCCGCTCCTTCTCTGCTGGCAGGGATTTTGTGTTTCCTCCGGCATGCGGGAAGAGCCACCTGTGGCCTGTGGCCTGTGGCCTGATGCGAGGGTACAGGACTGCTGAGATCGGGCTGCGAGCCTCAGCACTCTGGGCTCCGGCCCAGCTGGCCAGCTGGCCACCCTGCCCCAGACACGTGGGCTGCCGCTCAGCCAGCGGGACAGGTGCTTGCTACCAGGGCCACCTCCCCCGGCAGGGAGGGTCACCGGTGACGATGACAGGCGCCTGATCTGACCTAAGGGCGGCTCCTCCATGCTGTGCCACGTTCCCTTTTGTCACTGACTGGCTTGCATGTCCTTTGGTGACCTCGGATATTCATGTTTCTCTCTCCTCTTTCCTATACCCCTTGCAGACATTCAGCCGGTGTGCGCCCCATGAGAGCAGCGGTGGGGAAGACCCTGTGCTGCTCCGTCCCGGTCAGTAGCTGGTGCCCTGAGCTCCCGAGGGCTCCAAGCTGCTGGGCACCTCTCCAGGTGTCTGACCATCTGCCTGACCGGCCTGTGTCCCACGCCCACGGTCATTCTTATTGTGAATTTTTCTGTCTACACCTGTTATTTCTTTCCTTTCTTTCCACCCACCAATCTTTATTTTCCTATCTAATCACCCCAAACTCTGCTTTTGGGCATCCCATTTATCCCACGCTTTCCTCACACAACCTCTGGGCCGGGACTCCTTTCTCTCAGAGTCCTGGGCCTCGCTCTTCACTTTTCCCACACTGACGCGATGGTCTTGCTTTCCTCTGCACGTCCCGGCAGCGACCTGCGAGTGCTCAGTCCCCTGCTGAGGAACCTCATGCAGGATGGTGCTCATAGCTGAAGGTGGAGAACCCAGGACAGCCTGTCACTTACAACACAGCCAGACTCCCAAGAGTCAGCAAATCAGCAAACCTGGCCTGGTGCGGTGACTCATGCCTGTAATCCCAGCCCTTTGGGAAGCCAAGGTGGGCGGATCACCTGAGGTCGGGAGTTCGAGACCAGTCTGGTAAACATGGTGAAACTCCGTCTGTACTAAAAAAAAATACAAAAATTAGCAGGGCGTGGTGGTGGAGGACTGTAATCCCAGCACTTTTACAGTACTGGGCGTGGGTGGTGGACGCCTGTAATCCTCAGCCTCCTAGCACCTGTAATCCTGGGAGGCTGAGGCAGGAGAATCACTTGAACCTAGGAGGTGGAGGGTGCAGTGAGCTGAGATTGCACCACTGTACTCCAGCATGGACGACAGAGCCAGACTACGTCTCAAAAAAAAAAAAAAAAAAAAAAAAAAAGAGGAAGAGTCAGCAAACCAGGGACATTTTTTTCCTTGATGCCTCTACTCAGCCTGCTCCAGGATGGAGCCAACAGAACTCTTTGCTCCCTGCCTGCTGATCACTTTCCCCAAAATATGTGAACCAAGACACTGTTCCCAGGTGGTCCTGCCACCAGTCTGGCTGCAGCTCTCTCTTCCCCTCTTCCTCTCTCAGTGGTCAATCCCACTTCTGCCTTTGTTATGTACAGCACCATTAGTTGACAGCCCTCCTCCTATAAGAGCAGATTTGAATGCAAATAACTACAATTCCCTGGGCTATTCTCTGACACCGGGGATCCTTAGATATACCTTGGGAGACACCAACTCAGAACGACTGAAATAGAACAAAAAATTGAAGCAGTTGCAATTTCACAACCTGGATGAGTGAATTGAGTAACCACCTCAAGCGAGAATCTGTGTGTGCACACACAACACAGCAGAGGACGATGCCCCTCCTAGAGTTGCAGTCTGTGGTTTAGAGAAACAGAAAATATAATCTGAAGGAAGTTGTCGAAAATGGCACTAGGAGACAGAAACAAAGTGCTTGCAGAGGAGGGAGATGACACTTTGGCTGGGGAAATCAAGGGATGCTGGATGAAAGGAGGGTCATAGGCCTGGGGAAGAGGCCAATTGGGTTCAAATCCCAGCTTTGCCATGGACCAGCTCCAGGACCTCACTGTGCCTCGGTGCCCTTAACCACGTAGTGGAGGTAGTCATACCTACCTCAAAAGATTGCTGTGAGAATTACATGAGAAAACACTCATAAAGCCCCCAGCACACGGCAAGTGTGGATTAAATGGAAGCTGTTGCTTCTCAAGTTTCATGGAGACCACATTTGATCTGGATATGGACATGTGCACAGGGAGGGTCCATGGCAGTATCAGGGACTCCCACAGGAAAGGGCTCTCAAAGGAATAACAGTCCCCTTCTTTTGTGCTGAGAAGGCTTAACGGTGCCAATCCTCAGTGGTACCAATTTTCAAAAACTTCTCTTTAAATGTAATAGGCCTTGGAATCAACTGCTAAAGAAAGCCACTAATTAAAAAAAAGGTAGGGCACACAGGCTTCCATTGTGGGAAGGACTATCCAAGTCTCGTGGTCTAAAGGTACCCACCTGTAAGTGGGCAAACTACATTCAGGGAAGTCTGGACAGACTTGCTCGGAGAGGGCATTTCTCCCCAAGGTGGCTAGGTGGCGATAGAAGCACGCTAAAGCAGCGACGATGTACCAGTCCTGAGTCGGCTCTGCAGCTCTCAGGCTCCTGGTAGCAGGCATCCCCCACCCCACACACAGCCCACCAGCACCCCACATATCCCCACCGCCTTCCTCTCCTCTCATCCTGCCTTTCTGTCTTCAAATATTTCCTGAAAGACTAATATATCTCAGGCAAATACATGCACTAAGATGCAGAAATGTATGAAAAATTCTATAGAAATACCAAGCTTTACATTTAATATGAATGTTACGTTGTCACGTTTGAGAAATGCATATCTGTTAAGAAGTCTCATTAACACCCTAAAAGATCCCCTTAAAGCTTTTACCTACCAAACGCTGTTCAAAGTTGTTGGGACTATACTTGGTTTAAGAAAACACAACAAAACGTTTAACAGTAAGTATGGAAAGAGGACAGCTTTGCCAAAACACAGTCTTGAGTTCAACTCTTAGCTGCAATACCAACAGCAGTATGACCTCAGACAAGCTATCTGATCTCTCTGAGCCTCAGATTCTACAACTATAAAAGGTGATAGATAGATCATTGCACGTATACGGATATGGCATTTAGTAGGTGCCTGACAGACTGGAGTTCTTGCACTGTGCTCTCTAGAGTAGGAAAAGCTCAGCATGTTGCTACCTGGGTAGAGAAAAGAGGGAAGTGTCTGAGCCAATGAGTAGAGACACTCTCTCTGCAGGCTCACCTGGGGAGAAACTGAGGGACTAAATGCACACAGCTCTGCACACATCAAACGTCAGTTAAGCACCCCCAGCACTTGAAACTTTGGGGGAAAAGATAAAGGTAGTCTAAAATGTGCTTATTACCAAGCAAGAAGAGTTCAATCCAAGATTTTTCTTGAGTGCTTAATCTGGGTGAGGCTCAGGCCAGGCAAGAGAAGGATTATCACAAGCTGAGTGGGAAACTGTCCAGGTGGCGAAGGTTTGTGAGCAATGGTGTGATGCCCGGGCAAAGACAGAGTGGGGGCAGAGAGAGAGGAAATAGAATCGAGTCAGGAGAACTGTTCCCTTGTGTGCATGCCGTTATTAGTCATTTTTGTCAGCTGGTTTCTGGGTAATTGATGGCACAGGCTCAGAGTTGATTGACGTGCACCGAGGGGGGACTCCCAGGGGAATCTGGGTCTGGATTGAGCCGCAGTGAATTTGACATGTAGTAAAGTACTCAGGAAATGCAGGTGCTCCAGAAGACCTCAGAAAGGGTTCATTTTGAGATTGTGAAATTTGCTGTTAGAACAGAGCTGTGATGTGTAAGAATAAACTTGGACTTGTCCAGAGAGGGTTATTTCTCCCCAAGGTGGGCTCAGGACGCTTTGCTTGAGGGAAGGTCCAGTGTCACTATCTGTCACCCATGGGACTTTAGACAGGTAACTCATGACTTATAAAGCAGGGCTTGTGGTGGACAGAGTCCTAGGCCTTTCACCTGGTATACACGCCCTGGATAACCGCCTGCCATGAGTGTGATGGGACCTGTGAATATGGTGGGACATCACACCCATGATTATCTTTCATTGTATGGCCAAGGTGAAGGGATTCTGCCATTAGAGTATCCAATGAGTTGATTCTGAGTTAATGAAGAGGAGGTTATCCTGGGTGGACCTGGCCTAGTCAGGTGAGTCTTTGAAAGAGGGTCCAGAAGTCACAGACAAATGGGAGTCAGGAATATTCTCCTGATGGCACTTATTTATTTATTTATTTAGAGATGGGGTCTCACTATGTTGCCCAGGCTGCTCTCAAACTCCTGATCTCAAATGACCCTTCTCCCTCAGCCTCCCAAAGTACTAGGACTGAAGAAGCAAACTGCCTTGCTGTGGAGAAAACCACACAGCAGAGAATGATAGGCAGCCTCTAGGAGCTTAGAGCAGCCCCAGCTGACAACTAGCAAGAAAGCAGGAACCTCAGTCCTATACCCGTCGGGAACATTGGCTGCCGTTGCAGCGGGGGCAAGCCATCTCTGGAGCCAGCCACTAGTGGGCTTGGACGAAGACTTCAGTGACATGAGATGAGATGAGATCACAGCCCAGCTGACACCTTGCTGGTGTCTCAGCCTTGAGAGACACTGAGCAAGGGACCCAGCTGAGCCATGCTGGACTCCTTGACCCATGGAAACCGTGAGATAATAAACGGGTCCTGTTTTAAGCCACCAGGTTTGTGATGATTTGTTACATAGCAATAGAAGGCTAACACAGGACCTGTACTGCCTACTTTGCAGAGTTGTTTGAAGATTAGGAAAAAAGTATGCAAAGTACCTGGCACGTAGAAGACTACTAATAAATGGTAGCTTTAAGTCACGCAGTCCATAATGATCCAATTCCTTTTTTAGAGGGAATGTAAATTTCTTCCTTTTTTTTCTTTCTCGAGACAGAGTCTTGCACTGTCGCCCAGGCTGGAGTGCAGTGGCGTGATCATGGCTCACTGCAGCCTTTACCTCCCTGGCTCAAGTGATCCTCCCATCTCAGCTTCCTGAGTAGCTGGGACCACAGCATGCACTGCCATGCCTGGCTAATTTATGTATTTTCAGTAGAGACGAGGTTTCTCCATGTTGCTCAGGCTGGTCTTGAACTCCTGGGCTCAAGCAATCCTCCCATTTTGGTCTCCCAAAGTGCTGGGATTACAGGTGTGAGCTACCGCACGTGGCCAAATCTTTTCTTTTCAGAATGAATCTTGTGAAATGCTGAGAATTGTTGAGAGGACTGAATGAGATCATATGTCTAACATGCTCTACTGTGGAGTCTAGCACACAGTCAACAGTAGGTAAATAGCAATGATGAGGATGATGTTTGTAGTGGTTTTTATCCTGGTAAAAATGAGGCATGTATTGTAATACACATAGATCTTTTTTTTCCCCCCTTAAAACCACTTTTGCCTTGCTTTACAAGTAGCATTTCTTGCAGAAGTTCCAGAGACTGTTACAGAATTATCCACTGTCTGAATAGAAATGAACCTTGGATATAATCTGGCCTAACTTCGCTTTTCAAATGAGAAAACAGTGAGTCTGAAGTCAGCTTGTTTGATGCCACAAAACAAATTAATAGCAGAATCAGGATTAGAATTTAGGTATCTTGATGTCAAGGCCACTTCTGCAGAACCATATACAGTTGTCCCCTGGTATCTGTGGGGGATTGGTTCCAGGGTGCCTGAGGATAACAAAATCCCTATGTAAAATAGCACAGTATTTGCCTGTCTAGTATACTTAAATCATCTCTAGATTACTTACAATACCAAATACAATGTAAATGCTATGTAAATAGTTGTAGGCTGGGCACGGTGGCTCATGCCTGTAATCCCACCACTTTGGGAGGCTGAGGCGGGTGGATCACGAGGTCAGGAGATCAAGATCATCCTGGCTAACATGGTGAAACCCCGTCTCTACTAAAAAAAAAATACAAAAAATTAGCCGGGCATGGTGGCGAGCGCCTGTAGTCCCAGCTACTCAGGTGGCTGAGGCAGGAGAATGGCGTGAACCCGGGAGGTGGAGCTTGCAGTGAGCCGAGATCATGCTACTGCACTCCAGCCTGGGTGACAGAGCGAGACTCCGTCTCAAAAAAAAAAATAAAAATAAAAAAAGTTGTTGTATTGTTTAGGGGAAAACGATAAGGAAAAAAGTCTATATATCACAACCATCTATTTTTTTAGAATATTTTTGATGCACTGTTGGTTGAATCTACAGATGTGGAATGCAGTTCTGGAAAGCCAATTGTATTTATTTCTCTTCTGAAATGTTTCCTCTATTTAAGACTCAGTGCCATCTCAACTCATAAAGTATTAGCATTCTCTTGTAAAACTCACCCTGCACACAATTTATCAGTCATGAACATTTTTTTCCAGCTACCTCTCTTGAAGTATTTATTATTGAGAGTAATTCATTCCATTAATGTTGATTGAGAGCCAACTTTGTGCTACATTTGGAGTCAATCTTGTTAAACTGCAGCCCCAAATCACTCCAAAATTAGATACCAAATTTATTGCAAGCCCTTGGGCCCCAACGACCCTATAAAGGACGTCTGCTGTGACTAGCATTTTTACAGATGAGGAAATTGAGACATAAGGAGATTCAGGGGCTTGCCTGGGCTGGTCCAACAACTAAGAAGACATGGAGTTGGGATTTGTACACAGAGCTGACTAGCTGCCACTTTCAGCTTCTTTCCACTTTTAATTAGACTGCTTCCCAGAAGCTGATTAGGCTAAAATTTTATCATAATAAGGAGGACAGGTCTAGACTCCCCTCCCTTCAGGCCCATCACTAGTAGCTCTACTGGATCTGGACTCATGTTGCCTCCTTGGTCCTAAGGCCCAACAGCACAAAAGCTCACAGCACTAAAGATGCGTGATGAAGGAGCTGAACTTTGCCTTCAAGAAAAGGTCTTTCTTTGGGGCTTATCCTCTTGTTGGGAGAAGTCTCAGTATCTCCTTCTTCCCCTTCCCCTTGCAGCTTTGTTTTTATTTTTTATTTTATTTTTTAGAGAGAGGATCTTGCTCTGTCACCCCGGCTGAAGTGCAGCGGTGTGAGCATAGCTCACTGCAGCCTAGAACTCTTGGGCTCAAGTGATCCTCCTGCCTCAGCCTCCCGAATAGCTGGGACTACAGGTGTTTGCCACCACACTGGCTAAATTTTTTTTTTTGTAGAGACAGGGACTTGCTACATTGCCCAGGCTGGTCTTAAACTCCTGGCCTCAAGTGATCCTCCTGCCTTGGCCTCTCAAAGTGTTGGGATTACAGGTGTGAGACACCACACTGGCCTCCTTTGCAGAATTTAAGAGAGAAATCTGAACTCCCCCTGTCATTGGTTGCTTTGGTTGAAGCTCCTTGAGATTGTCTGAGATTGTCTCCACAGTGGTCCTAGCTGCCATCTCGGCCTCTCTCTCAATTAGATATTGAAATACTTCCCCAGAGTTTTTAGCTCCCTTCTAACCAGAATTCTCCTTTTTCCTTGGCTGGCATCTCAGAAACTGTCAGGCAGCAGCTGGAGTCTCTGCAATGGTCTCCCCGCCCCTCAGGAATAACCCTGCCTCTCTGCAGATGGCCTCTCAGACCTGCCTTCACAGGAGGGAGGCCTACGTTAGGTAACCATGCCCTAGCTTCAAGGTGGGGCTAAGCTTCAGGGTTCAGGTGTCTGTAGTGAGAGCAGGAAACAAGTGCCAAGGGAAATGCCACTGAAGAATGGAGGGGAATCTTCCAGCCCCAGGGGCTCATAGACCACTCCCTCCTGCCATAGGCACTGTCCTCTGAACGTGGCTCCCAGGGGAGGGGCCCTTCCTGTGAGTCCTGGGTTTATGGACCTGGACAAGTAGGAACAGGAGCAGAGCAAGCCTGAGAATGATTGAAATGCTGCCGTTCTGTCCAGCAGAGCAGAAAACTTGCGCTTGGGGAACTGAACTTTGAGAAATGCAAAGCGCCTGGGTGTTCCAGGATGAGCACATTGGAGCTTAGGTCCCTTCATTCCTGGTAGTGGGAGAAAGCAGCAGATGGTTCAGCCTGGAGGCAAAGAAAGAGCCCAACGATGACGGGGAAGCTCAAGGTCAGCACAGGGTTAAGGCCAGAATCTAACCACAGATGCATATGATTTCAGCTTTCCACATGCATTTGTGTTGAAAGTAACTGTTGGAAAATTGTAGTCTGCTCATTCCAATAGTTCTTTTAAAACCATCCACATGTTGTTCTTAGCAAAGTCTGTGTCTGAAAATCCCTGTGAGGCTCATCACACTGAAATGCCACCAAGTACGTCCGTAGGCTGAATTGTACATAGCGTGTGAGGGCGCTGTTGCCATCTGTAAAACACAACATTCATTTTAAAATGTCACTTGTCGATCACATCAGTACACTCCAGCCTGGGCAACAGAGTGAGACTCTGACTCAAAAGAAAAAAAAAAGTCACTTGACAATAAGGATTTTTAAAATGAATGATACAAGCACTGTTAATGAGACCTGTGAAGCTTTCTAATGTTACAACGGCATCTCATACTTGAAAAGGTGGGGAACCGTTGCCTTAAAGATCTACCTGAGGCCGGGCGCAGTGGCTCATGCCGGTAATCCAGCACTTTGGGAAGTCAAGGTAGGTGGATTACTTGAGATCAGGAGTTCGAGACCAGCCTGACCAACATGGCGAAACCCCGTCTCTACTAAAAATACAAAAATTAGCCAGGTGTGCTGGTGGGCACCTGTAATCCCAGCTACTCAGGAGGCCGAGGCAGGAGAATCGTTTGAACCCAGGAGACGGTAGTTGCAGTGGGCTGAGATCACACCACTGCACTACAGTCTGGGCGACAGAATGAGACTCTGTCTCAAAACAGAAACAAAAACAAGTCTAGCTGAGGAGGTTCCTGGAACCAGGTAGAACTGCCACTCAGCCACCTTCATCATTAAGCTACTGTACAGACAAGGGAAGCTACCCTTTGAGTCTGCATCTGTTTCTCATGTTCCCTAGTACCTGGTACTGCCCTAGGAGAGGTTTCTCATGGGGCACCTGATATATCTGGTCCCCCTCCCAGGCCTATGAATTACCAAGGCAAACTATAAAAAACATACTTTTTTTAGACTGGATTTATAAGATTTATTATACAAGCACATAGAAAGTCCTCTATGGTACTTATGAGAAGCAAACAGCCAGTAAAAAGCAACAAAAGCCACATTAACAGTGAGCCTAAGTAGCTATTGGAACAAAAATCAATGCTAGCCTGCCTGGGTGCGGTGGCTCACGCCTGTAATCCCAGCACTTTTGGAGGCTGAGGCAGGCGGATCACATGAGGCCAGGGGTTCGAGACCACCCTGGCTAACATGGTGAAACCCTGTCTCTACTACAAATACAAAAATTAACCAGGTGTGGCGGTGCATGCCTGTAATCCCAGCTACTCGAGAGGCTGAGGCACGAGAATCGCTTGAACCCGGGTGGCAGAGGTTGCAGTGAGCCGAATCGCGCCAACTGCACTCCAGTCTGGGTGACAGAGTGAGACTCTGTCTCAAAAAGTAAAAACAAAGTAATGCTAGCCTGAATTGATGGGGGTATGAGGGGGTTCTGTAAGGCATAAACTGGTCTGGGCAAGAGATAGTTGGGGCCACTGATGAATTGTTTGCTTTCTACTACTGCAGACGAAGCATGGATGATTAGTTCCTTATTATTTCTGCTCCCAGGCTGTCTCCAAGGCAAGCTGTTTCTCCTACTCTCTGTACAGTCCATGAGACTAAGCAGGCCCTTGACCTTAACTGAGGTTCCCTCAGTTCTGTCCTGTTCCTTTTAGTCTGGGTCCATTGGGTAGATGTGGCCTGTTCAAACAAACCATTAATGAGCACATCTCCGGCAGGGCATTTGGAAATAAAGTCAGAAAGCCAGCGAATGGTTTGGCCTTTTCTTCCCATCTTTCCATCCCCTGCTGGGATTCACCTCCTCCTCTTGCCCTGGGGCCTCCTGTGCTCTTTCTTCTTCTCAGCCTGGTCTTACCCTCCTCCAACCGCTGTTGTTGCAAGTAAATGAACTGGAGTGGAATCTTTGTTTTCTATCTCAAGGGTATTTGCTTTGAAAACCTTTTCTCTTGCTGTGGATCAAAATATCCTTTGCTCCTTGTTAAAGTAGATTTAGGCTCAGTGGCTCTGGTGGAAGAGGTTGTTTAAACTCCATAAACCACACAGTTACCAACTTTCTTTTTCTCTGTGTACAGTGGTCCAATGGACAAAACTCAGGTGAGTAACAGTGACGGTGGTGACTCTGTGGGTGTTCATCTGAATCAGGCGCTGTACTGAGCACTTTGTCCCATTATGGCTGTGGCCCTGAGGCAGGTATTCACTTCCTATTATAGAAAAGGAAAGGAGGCCTAGTGAGGTTAAGTATCGTGCTCGAGATGACTCCAGAATTGAAAATTCCAACTGTCCCACCCTGAACTTCTAATTCCCTTCAGGTGATCCTCTTCTTTTCTGAGTAGCATTGATCACGTCTCCTTTCTTCTTTAACTTCCTTGTTGATTAGTTTATTGCATGCAGTCAGTCTCTCTGCCTCTTCCATGTTCCCCAGCGAGAATCCACCTGCTCTACAGGGGCAGGGATTTTTGTCAGCTCACTGGGGTATCTCAAAGGCATAGATTACACACACAGTAGGCACTGAACAAACATTTGTTAAATGAATAAACAAAAGTAGCCAAGGTAAGATTTTGCACTTTAGCACCAATTTAGATAAAATAAGTAAAAATAACCTAAAATAATCAAAAGGGTCAGAATCTAGTTTTGAGCACAAAGTTTGAGGACAGCCACTCATGAAGCACAGATTCCAAATAATGGGAGTGAGTGTTCCAAAGTATAGAAGTTTGGGATCATTTATATGGTCAAAGTTTAGGGAAGCTTAATAGAATTTCACTATCTTTCTATGTAAGGCTTATTGCATAGTTACAATAATCTGATTTGGCAAGGTAATTTTTTTTTTCTTTTTGGGAAAGGTATATTTAACATTCCACAGTGCAGATGTAATAGTCAGGGGTCTTTTGCACCACCTGGTCTGAGTTGGGTACAAGATAATAAAGGTGGCAGTTAATCTATAATGAAGAACAGTGGTTAGAAGCAGGGGAGGTCTGGTCTCTGTTCTCTTAGTCATTTACAGAACAAGAACAATGAAGAAGAGAGTTCATCTATAATCTAAGAAACAGAAATTGCAAGCACATACTATGTGACTCAGGTCACAGTCGTATCTCTCTCAAAGCTTAAAGTTTTTTAAAAGCTTTTACATTTTATTTATTTTCAAAGCTATCACCAAAAGCCCTCAAAGCCCTCAATTTTTCTTTTCTTTTCTTTTCTTTCTTTCTCTCTCTCTTTCTTTCTTTTTTTAAAGAAAGAAAGATATTCAATTTACTTCTTCTGTATCCTGTCAGAAAATAGTGTTTGGAGATTCTACGCAGTTGAAGCAACCCATGTGGCCTTCCTCTGAATGAAGTCACCAAGCAGCTTTGGATTTCCTTCCACCCACCTTACATGGACGTTTAAGGCGTTTTAAACGTTAGAGGCGTTTTCCATTGCTTATGGCCACAGATAACCATATTCATTATAAGAATTAAGCTTGGCCAGCAAGGTGGCTCATACCTGTAATCCCAGTGCTTTGGGAGTCCCAGGCAGGGTGATCGCTTGAGCCCAGGAGTTCAAGACCATCCTGGGCAACGTGGCAAAACCCATAGACAAGAAGAGTTGAGCTTCTTGAGTGTCACCGTGGAATGCGTTGGTGCCACCTAGGGAATCACATTGTAATTTTCAAGACCCACTTATGGGCATTTCTCCTTTTTAGCACTGGATTTTTTCACACTGCCACTGGCTTTATGTATGCTTCTGCTCCCAGTCCCAGTCATGTTTGTAAACAATCTCTCACCTCTTCTCCAGCCCTCCCTGCCAACTGCCTTCCAAAATGAACCTGACTCTGTGGTTTGAACACATTTATCTGCGTGCACGTCCTGTGCTATTTTTCTGTCTGCGCCTTCTATAGGGTTGTTCTAGAATTATTTTTCTCTGTATGTGGGAGTCTATGTCTGCTTCAATGCTGTCTTACATAATTATTCCCTCTAGTCATAGAGTTCTCTACTCATATAGTTAGCTTTAAAAAAATTCCACATATAGTCTCCCATACAACTCTCCCACTGCCCATGGGGTTGGGCAGGTCAGGTACAATTATTGAGCTATTTTACAAATGATAGCCTGAGATGCAAGAGAGTTAAGTATATTTCCTAAGGTTACATGCGAGGAAGAGGCAGAACGGGGGCCAGAACTCAGTTCTGCAGAGGCCGAGCTCCAGGCCCTTCCCACTACACTGTGGCAGTTCCTCATGGCCCCTCGGCCATGCTCCTTGTGCAGTGGCATGCACCGTCAGGTGCTTAGTAAATGCTTTACAAAGCAGGTGTTTCCTGAAGCTGAAGTAATGGTCCATGTGAACGGTATAAAAATAATCAAGCTAAGGGACAAAAATATGATCCAAGGCAATCAGAGAGGCTTAAGGGCATCATGTGAGATGTAAGGAATAAATAGATAGTAGATCAGGTGGAGAGCAGATCATTCTGATGGTGAAAGGACAGGGACGGGCTGAGTGGGGCAAAAAAGCCTTACACTGGAAGAGTGATTTTCACTTTCAAATAAATTATCTCCTTTATTCCTCAGACCAAACTTGTGAGTAGATGTTAGCAGAATCTCTGTTTAATTTATAAAGATTTTGCATATCTTTATACATTTTTATAAAGAGTTTAGTCCTTTTTTCTCCCTCCGACACCACTCAACTAATTAGAAAGGCCCGTATTCAAAGCAGCCCTCTGACTCTAAAGGCTGAATACTTTCACTCTAGGGCAGGACATAGATTGTTTTGTCCCCCAAGAATGCTAAGTAAGCCTGGGTCCTCATGTTAGATCTGTGTTGTTCTTCTATAGCAAAAATGGCTATCTTCTTGGTTTCTCCTTTTTTACAGTAGGTTCTAGAGGGGCTGGAGGGACTTGGTAGTACACATTACAGATATGAGTTCAAATCTCTGCTCTGCCACTAACCAGCTGTGGCAGCCGTGAGAATTCAAGGAAGTTATTTCCTTTCTCTGTGCCTCAGTTTTGTCATCTGTAAAATGGGGATAATCATGTGTCCAACACACAGTATTATTTGCAAGCCAAAAGTAAAATTCTAAGTGCCCCCCAACCAAATGAATGGACCCCTCCTCTTGGCCAAAGGCTTTCTAAAGTAAACCTGAAACAGGCCATGATGAGAAGGGGGGTCAGACACTCCTCATTATACCTTCCTCCCTTTGGAATTCAGGCATAGCTGACCAACAGCATTAACATTAACAGAGATATTGAGACTGCCAAAACAGACTCTTTGTAGCAATAAGATACCAACATGACAGATAGTAGGCCCTGATAGAAATCAAAGTATTTTACCCCAAAATACATTTCTTTGACATATTTTGAAATGGCCTTGCAAAGCTGTCTCTGGGGAAAATCTGCATTCAGTAGAGGATCTCTTTCCCTTTCTAAGTCTTTTTCCTGACCCAGGAGAGAATTCACTAAGAGTCTAGCACCTTTTTAAGGCTGACAATAAACATTTACAACCTACTCCCTCTGAAGCCTGCTACCTGGAGGCTTCATCTACATAACAAGAACCTTGGTTTCCACAACACTTCTCTTAACCCAGACCCTCCCTTCTGTTGATTACAGGTCTTTAGATAAACTAAACCAATTGCCAATAAGAAAATAAGGAATCTACCTAAGACCTGGATGCCCTCAACTTTGAGTTGTCCCACCTTTTTGGGTTGAACCAATGTACATCTTACATATATTGATTGATATCTTATACCTCCCTAAAATGTGTAAAACCAAGCAGTTGGCCACACCCGGCCACCTTGGGCACATGTTCTCAGGATCTCCTGAGGATCAAATGAGATGTCTATAAAGTGCTCAGCACAGAGTTTAACATCTAGAAAACCAACAATGAATATCCACTGTTGTCATTGTGTTGTATAATAAAGAATGTGTCTAGTTTTTGTTTTAGGTTCCGGGGACATGGCGTCTAAATCCTTGGGAATTCCTGAGTGATAAGAGTATCTGTTATTCATGGTGGGCCCTTGGACCACAGCAGAGTTTATGCTAACAAGGTGACTCAGGATGGGGCCAGTCTTGTGGAAAAGCCAGTCCTGTGATTAGAGAGTTGGGGCTTTGAGTCACTTAATACAGGCCCAACCTCCTGACCCCTGGAGAGGGATGCTAGAGATGGAGTTCTATAACATGGTCAATGATTCAGTCAGTCACACCTACCAAATGAAACCCATTCAAAGCTCCAGACACCTGATGATCCCCCTGGGTGTTGGTAAACACATCAGTGTGCCAGGAGGGTAATGTGCTCTGATGCTGTGGGGAGAGGGCATGGCAGCTCTGCATTCAGGACCCTCCAGACCTCATCCTGGGCATCTATTTATATGCTGGTCCTGACTCGTATCCTTTATAATAAAACTGTAATCCTAAGTACAGCACTTTGAGTCATTCTAGTGAATTATTGAAACTGAAGGAGTCATGCAAACCCCGAATTAGTGGTCAGTTGGTCAGAAGTGCAGGTGGCTTTGGGACTCCCAAACTTGAGACTGATTCTGCAGTAAGGGGTGACATTTTTTTTTTTTTGACAGGATCTCTGCTCTGTTGCCCAGGCTGGAGTGCAGTGGCAAGATCATAGTCACTGCAGCTTCCAAATCCTAGGCTCAGGCAATCCCCCTGCTGCAGCCTCCTGGGCTGCTGAGACTACAGGTGTGAGTCACCACACCCAGCTAATTTTTTTATTTTTATTTTTGTAGAGATAGGGTCTCACTATGTTGCGCAGGCTTGTCTTGAACACCTATGCTCAAGTGATCCTCTTACCTCAGCCTCCTGAGTAGCTGGGACCACAGATATGTGCCACCATGCTTGGGTAATTAAAACAATTTTTTTTCAGAGATGGGGTCTCACTATGTTGCCCAGGCTGGTCTCAAACGCCTGGGCTCAAGCAATCCTCCTGCTCCAGCCTTCCAAAGTGCTGGGATTGCAGGCATGAGCCACTGCACCCGGCCAGTAAGGGCTGTCTTGACGGGGACTGTGCCCTTGGTCTGTGGCATCTGTGCTAATGCCAGGTGGTTAGTGTGAGACTTGAACGGCAGTAGTACAGGTTTCTATCACTGGATGAGACAGTGTCTGACTGGCAAGAGAAACTAGATGGTTACAGAAAAAGAAACACCCCCAGAGGGCCAGGTCCTAGATTGTAGGGGGAGGAAAAACAGGCCATGTTTTAGTCAGAAACTCAAATTCCACAGAATCTAGTCCTCAGTCTTCTTTGGATGAAGAAAGAGGGTCTCTTCTTGGATGTTTCTAGGTATGGAGATGGGAGAGTGGGACAGAGCAGGGATAAGGAACAATATTAGAACTGTATCCCAATTTAATTTCCCATTTTTATTTGAAAGTAATGTAATATTCTGAGGACACAGCAATTTTTTCTAGGATTAAAATAATCACTATGATATTATTATCTTATTTAAAAAATTTAAAAAATTCTTGTGAGTACATAATAGGTATATGTATTTGTGGGAGTCATGAGATGTTTTGATGCAGGCATGCAATGTGTAATAATCACATCATGGAGAATGGAGTGTCCATCACCTCAAGCATTTATCTTTTGTGTTACAAACAATCCAATTACACTCTTTTCATTATTTTTAAATGTATAAGTAGGTTTTTGACTATAGTAACACTGTTGTGCAACCAAATAGTAGGCTTTCTTCATCTTTTTATTTTTTTTGCACCCGTTAACCATCCCCACTTCTCATCTACCTCCTACTATCTGTTCCAGCCTCTAGTAACCAGTCTTCTACCCTCTATGTCCATAAGTTCAATTGTTTTGATTTTTAGATCCCACAAATAAGTGAGAACATGTGATGTTTGTTTTTCTGTGCCTGGCTTGTTTCACTTAACATAATGACCTCCAGTTCCATCCATGTTTTGCAAATGACAGGATCTCTTTTTTATGGCTGAATAGTACCCCATTATGGATAATATTATTAATAATAAATAATATTTATATATAACATATATAAATAATATTAATAATAATAATTTTAAAATTCCCAAAGTGGCTTATTTGAAAATTGAATGTATTTTGAACAATCTGTATTTGCCTGGGCATTGGGCATCCTTCTAGGCTCTCTCATCTCCAAAGCAGATTCTATTACCGAATGATGGTCTCCACTTCTTGGATCCCTTCCATATGCTCCTAGTTGTGCTGTATTTTCTGGTCATGCTTCCTTTTAGAGACCTTGCTTATTTCCTGAAGTTGACCTGGCTCTTACTGTGCAGGACGAGGCAGACCCTGGGAAGCGTGCTGTTCTCCCAGGGCTTATCCTCTTGCTTTGCTTATTTCTTCTTTTCACAGGGTTTCAAGTCTGCTCTCTGTAGCCTCCTGCCATCCTTGCAAGTTCCTACACATGGAAAAAGCCTTCTGCGGCTTCTGTGCCAAGTCTCCTGCTTTTCCTCAAGTTCTGCCTTAAGACACATATCTTTTCCAAAGTCTTTTATGGAGATTTTCTAACCAGAGTCTTCCTATGATTTGTAGCAACTAAGCAGTTGTTTTCTCTTTCAGATTCACCTTGGAGGATAAGCAGCAGAAAGAGCCTATGGAGGCAGGGAAGAAGTCTCTATCAAGTGGTGGTGTTTGCTTTTGCAGTTCTCTAATAAAAATGAAGTTTTCAATCTCTATCAAAATACCAATGACATTCTTCACAGAAATAGAAAAAACAATTCTAAAATTTATATGGAACCCCAAAAGACCCAGAATCTCTAAAGCTATCCTAGGCAAAAGGAACAAAACTGGAGGAATGACATTACCTGACTTCAAATAATACTACAGAGCTATAGTAACCAAAACAGCATGGTACTGGCATAAAAACTGGCACATAGACCAATGGAACAGAATAGAGAACCCAGAAACAAATCCACACATCTACAATAAACTCATTTTCAACAAAGGTGCCAAGAACATACACTAGGGAAGAGACAGTCTTCAATAAATGTTGCTGGGAAAACTGGATATCCATATGCAGAAGAATGAAACTAAACTCTTATCTCTCACCATATATAAAAATCAAAAAATGGATTAAAGACTTAAATCTAAGACCTCAAACTATGAAACTAATATAAAAAAACATTGGGGAAAATCTCCAGGGCATTGTTCTGGGCAAAGATTTCTTGAGTAATACCCAACGAGCACAGGAAACCAAGGCAAAAATGGACAAATGGGACCACATCAAGTTAAAAAGCTTCTGCACAGTGAAGGATACAATCAACAAAGTGAAGCGACAACCCACAGAATGGGAGGCAATATTTGCAAACTACCCATCTGACAGGGGACTAATAACCAGAATATATAAGGGTCTCAAACAACTCTAGGAAAATGTCTAATAATCTGATCAAAAATGGGCAAAAGACTTGAATAGACATTTCGCAAAAGAAGACACATGAATGACAAACAGGCATACGAAAATGTGCTTAACATCATTGATCATCAGAGAAATGCAAATCAAAACTCCAATGAGATAGCGTCTCATCTCAGTTAAAATAGCTTATATCCAAAAGACAGATAATAACAAGTGCTCTTCAGAATGTGGAGAAAAGGGTGGGAATGTAAATTAGTAGAGCTACTGTGGAGAACAGTTTGGAGGTTCCTCAAAAAACTAAAAATAGAGCTGCTATACGATCCAGCAATCCCACTGCTGGGTGTATTCCCAAAAGAAAGAAAATCAGTGTATCAAAGAGATATTGGCACTCCTATGTTTGTTACAGTACTGTTTACAATAGCCAAGATTTGGAAGCAACCTAAGTGTCCATCAACAGATGAATAGGTAAAGAAAATGTGGTACATAAACATAATAGAGTACTATTCAGCCATAAAAAAGAATGAGATCCTGTCATTTGCAACGACATAGATAGAACTGGAGGTCTTTACGTTAAGTGAAATAAGGCAGGCACAGAAAGACAAACATCACATGTTCTCACTTATCTGTGGGATCTAAAAAAACAATTGAAGTCATGGCAATAGAGAATAGAAGGATGGTTACCAGAGGCTAGGAAGGGTAGGTGGGGGAGGTTGTGGAGGGGAGGTGGGGATGGTTAATGGGTACAAAAAAAAATAGAAAGAATGAATAAGACCTACTATTTGATAGCAAAAATAGGGTGACTATAGTCAATAATTACTTAATTGTACATTTTAAAATAACTTAAAGAGTATAATTTGATTATTTGTAACTCAAAGGATAAATGTTTGAGTGGATGGATACCCCATTCTCCATGATGTGCTTATTTCACCTCACATGCCTGTATCAAAACATCTCAGATAACCCATAAGTATATACACCTACTATGTACCCACAAAAATTTTAAAAATTAAATAAAAAATCACACACACACACAAATGAGGTTTTCCTCGAAGACAATGATGTTGAGAACCGGCAACATGCACATTCTCATTCTAAGGCCAGTCCACATTCCCTGAGCCCCTGATGAGTTGTTTGGCCATGAGGGGCAGGTGGGAGACACTTACCATGGACAGGAGGTCAGCTGTGGTGATACCCAGCCTCCAGCCCTGGGGACAGATGCTTCAGTTCAGCCACAGAAAAACATCCTTAATCCTGAGGAGCAATCACACTCGTTTGCGGTGTAACCGGAGCCTCTTCACATTAATTGTGAAACCCGTTTGAATCTGTTTGACAGCAGTACTTTGGTGGCAAAAATCAGAGCAAGGACCAATTCCCAAGGGACTTTACAGTTGTCTCCTCAGTCAAATACACCCTTCAGAATCCACCTTCATGGAGCAAAGCATTTTTCTTTTTATCCTGCATCCAGCCTTTCTCCTTTAACCTAGGGAAACCTGCTGAACACACCTTTGTGTGAGAGAAGCCGCTTTTCCGTGTCCAGTGGGCAATCAGTGTAGCTCTGCTGTTCCAGCTCTGGCTATCTTGACACAGTTTAAAAGCTGTTTCTGTGACCTCACGGGACCTCACTGAGCCTCAGTCCTCTCAGATGGGGGTGACATGATAGTACTTTCCTTAGAGAATTACTTGAGGGTTAAATGAGAGAATCCAAGTAAGCACTAAACATAGTGCCTGGCATATGTAAGCATTTTGTAAATGTTAGGGGGAAAAGGAAATAGCCATTAAAAAACAGAAATCCACTCAGGAAGCTGGGGCAGGATCTCTTGAGGCCAGGAGTTCGAGACCAGCCTGGGTAGCATAGCAAGACCCCTGTCTCCACAAAAATAAATAAAATTAGCCAGGTATGGTGGCACACACCTGTAGTCCCAGCTACTCAGGACGCTGAAGTGGGAGGATCGCTCGAGCCTAGAAGTTCCAGGTTGTCGTGAGCTATGATTGTGCCACTGCACTCCAGCCTGGGCCACAGAGTGAGACCTCATCTCTTAAAAACAAAACAAAACCAAAAAAACAACCAGAACTCCCTAGAGTGGCTATTTGGCTTCTGTACCTGTTAGCAGTACACGAGGCTCTGTCGTTATCCACTGTGTCTTCAATTCTATTATGCCTGTCAGGAAATTCAGAGTGGGTGTGACGGCTGTCACCTGCCAATGAGGAGACCCAAGCAATGAGAACTCACAGGTCTTCACCAGAGGGCACACAGCTAGTTAGTTGCAGGAAACCTCTCACCTAGCGTCACCCACCTGAGACCATGGAACTCCACGCTCACTGGAGAGGTGAGGAACAGAAGCAGACAAGTGTGGACGGGCAGTAGAGTTGACTCTGCAGGCTTGGGTCATTCAAACCCTGCACATCTAAGAGAAAGGTCTGGCCTTTGCCTGGTTCCTGGGAGATAACCTCTAAGCCCTCGGAATATTCTGCCTGATAGGGGTGTCTTTGCTCATCTCAGGCCTTGGGCCACACTGGCTAGTCTAGACTAACAGTGTTATCTATGGTGGGACCTTGGGCCACACTGTTCGGCCTCTGGAGAGGTTGAAATCCAAATAGCTAAGGTCAGTAACGACGCACTCCTGCCTGAAAGCCTAACCCCAGCAAAATCCCTGGACACGGAGGCTTATGGAAGCTTCCCTGGTTGGCAATACTTTGTACATCTTGTCCACAAGATTCCTGGGGAATTGAGCACTGTCTGCATGACTCCACTGAGAGTAAAAACAGGGAGCTCAGCCATTCTCTGGGCTCTGGCCTGTGCATCTTTTTCCTTTGACAACAGTCTGTATCCTTTTACTGCAACAAACCATAACCACGAGCCCAGTGGCTCTTGTGAGTTCCAGGAGTCCTTCCAGTGGATCACAGAATTTGAGCTTTGTCTTGGGGACACCTGGCTAAGTGGGGAAGCAAGGATCTGCCCCCTCAGGATGGGGACAAAAACTGGAATCTGTATGCTGCATTTCGGTTTGGGACCACCTGCCTCCTCCGTCAGCAGTGGGCTCCTCCCTTCCTCCCTCCCTCCCCACTCCCTGTCGTGCCTAGGTTGTCCCAGTGTCAGGCCAGAAGCAGCCCTCTAGGGTGGCTTTCCTAAGAATAATCATTTTTCAAAAGGGCTAGGAAAGACAGGAAGCCTGCCTTTCTTGCAGCATATTTGGTTTCACTCAGGAAATGGACTAAATTGAATTTAGAGGACATATATTTGATTGTTGAGTCAAACTCTGACCCAGGTATTTATTGCAAACATGGTATTTATTTCCCTGCTCTTTGTTAGAGGGTGTGGGGGGAGAATTGGCTCTGACTGTACAGGCATAGAGAGGATTCAGAGGCTCTTACACCACTGGCATTTTGGCAACCCATACCAAGACGATGTGAGTACTAACCTGCAACCCCAAGCTGTGATATTTATATGGCATGACTGGTATTACTCCTGAGTAACATCTAAAAACACAAGCTAAGATATCTGTGTGATCTGAACCTCACCCAGAAATTTCCTTGGCTGGAACAAGGAGGGAAATGAGGAATGAGGAGAAGGAGGTTGGTGGGTAGAGGAGAATGAGGATTGGGCAGGGGTTGGAAGGGGATGGCAGGGAAGTAAGAAAGATGAAAGGGCCAGGAGTGGTGGGACCTGTAGTCCCAGCTACTTGGGAGGCTGAGGAAGAAGGTTTGCTTGAGCCTAAGAATTCAAGGCCAGCCTGGGCAGTGCAGAAAGACCCCCGTCTCAAAAAAAATGAAGAAAGAAAGGTGGAAGGGAGGGAAGGGGGAGGAAGCTGTGACCCATCAGGTGAGTTTGGAAAGTGGTTTCTCAACCAGTTTATCGATTTCAATTCACTTAGATGCTAAATAAAAGTGTTATGATTTTGTTTTTGGACAAGTTTATTCTTTGGGGACACACTTTTCCCTTTTAAAATTCCATTTCCTTTTCAAAACACAAGGTTTTTCCAGACAACGTTTGTTTTCATGGGATCCCAGCACTCTGGGGAGTCTCTCTCTTTCCTCCATCCAGCTGCCTCCTGCCCTTCCTTGGGCCTTGGCTTAGATGTCACCTTCTCTTTGGAGACCTGCCCCAACTCCAAGTCTTGGCTAGCTTGCCATCTGTGTTGGCTTTACAATGTGTCAGTGTGGCAAGGCAGAACTGCATTTTCCAGAATTCCCTTCCCTCGACATTTCCAGTCAGTGTCAGCACTGAAGAGATTCTTGCAAAAGGGAGGCAGCGGAGACAGAGCAGCAGCCATTCCCGGGACTGCCACAGGCAGTCTCGCACCCGCGGGCTCTCCTCCTGGGCATGAGGCCCGGGCTGGGCCTGCCATTCCACCCTGCCGGGGGCTTCCTTCAGCATCTCTGACTCTGGGGCCAGGTGTGTGTGTTTTGGTCCATGACAAAGAACGCTGGCTCATGCCTGACACCCACATCAAGGACAGAAGCAGTAAGGTGGACGTGGACGCCAGTCCCTCCTTGTGGGCTCCAGTTCGTGCTGTGGGTTCCAGCATGTTCTACATCTCCCCAGTCTGCAGCTGTCTTTCCTTCCCCGACTGCCTGCCCCATGGACATTAGGCTGCAGCCTCAGACGTGAAGATAACAGCCTTACAGCGATCGCATAAGGCCAATCCCTGTCACAATTCTATTGAAACCTCTTTGTCTGTCTTTCCCTTTCTCTATCCATTCACCCACCCACCCACCTACCCACCTACCCCACCTACCCACCATCTCCTTATCTCCCAGGAGTTCTCCTTCCCTGAATGAACCATCTTAATTGCCGCCTGAGCTCTCCAAGCTTTCCTCATTTTAACCTTTACAACACCAGGCTTTGATTTCCTGTAATTCCCAAATGTTCCCCAAGCTCTTCAGCCTTCCCTTAGTGTGACATTCTATGTACCTGTCTGAGGGCAGCACTTCATGAAGGCAGGAACTATCCTTGGCTTGTTCTTAGCATAGTCCCTGGGCTAACATAGTCCCAGTCCCTGGCATATAACAGACACTCAATAAATATTTGATGCATGAAACACTGAATAAGTTTTGTTTCTGTTGAATCCTTTTTCCCCCTGTTTGGTAGGAACTTCTTTTAATAGAATCTGGAAAATAGGCCCATTTCTTGTGCACACACAGGGTAAAAAAGGTCAATGTGCAGCAGTAAGCCAGAAGTAAGCATCTGGTTCTGGAATCTTCTGGCAAACTAAAATGGTTTAAATCATTTTATTGTGCTGGAATCACATGCATAAATGATTCCCATGCTTTACCTTTGGTTAAGTGCACATGTGCACATACTGTTCTATCCATTTTGCTCTCTCCATTTTCTTTTTGAGACAGGGTCTTGCTCTGTTGCCCAGGCTTGAGTGCAGTGGTGCAATCACAGCTTACCGTAGCCCTTACTGGGCTCCAGCAATCCTGTCACCTCAGCCTCCTGAGTAGCTGGGACTAGAGTTGTGCACCACTATGCCTGGCTAATTTTTTCTTTCTTTTTCTTTTTCTTTCTTTTCTTTTCTTTTTTTTTTTGTAGAGATGGGGTCTCACTATATTGCCCAGGCTGGTCTTCAATTCCTGGGCTCAAACGATCTGCCCACCTCGGCCTCCCAAAGTGTTGAGATTACAGTGTGAGCCACCGCAACCGGCCTGCTCGCTCCGTTTCTTAAGTGTGTTATAGAGGATGAGTCTAGCCTCATCCTGCTCATTCTGTTTCTTAAGTGTATTGTAGAGGATGAGTCTAGGTAGGCAAGTCAAAGTTTAGGTATCATGAGCCACTGAAGCCTGACTTCCCCCACTGTGTGGCCTCACTCAGGCTACTTGAGCTCTCAGTTTCCACCTCTACACAATTAGCAGGTAGAACTAGTAGATTTCTAATCTAGCTTAAGACTTCCTGGTTCTGCCCTCAGAAAATTTCTATTTATTTCTTCAGGCTGGTTTCTTCTACCTGCCGGCCTTGCAAAAGATCATCTCCTGACCACCTAGCAGAATAACATCATGTGCGAAAAATACTTTGTGTTCACAAATAAAAGAGGATATTTAAGGGAAAAATCTAGATTTCTGCCCTTGTGAGTTTTCTTTTTTTTAATTGCAGTAAAATATACATACCATAAAAGTTATCATTTTAATCATTTTAAGTACACAGTTCAGTGGCATTAAGTATATCCAGATTATCATAGAACCAACACTATCATCCATCTCCAGAAATTTTTCATCATCCCAAACACAAACTCTGCACCCATTAAACACTAACTCCCCATTCCCCCTCCCCCCGTCCTAACACCATCATCTACTTCCCATTCCTATGAATTCGACACTCTCAGGATCTGATATAAATGGAATCATAGAGTATTTTTCTTTTTATAACTGGCTTATTGCTCTTAGCATAATGTCTTCAAGGTTCAACTATGTTGTAACCTGTGTCTGAATTTCCTTCCTTTTTGAGGCCGAATCATATTCTCTTTTGTGGACACATAGTGTTCTGTTTATCCATCCATTCACCCATTGATAGACCCCTGAGCTGCTTCCGCCTTCTGGCTACTGTGAACAGAGCTGCTATGAACATGAGTGTGCAAATATCTGTTTGAGTTCCTGCTTTCAGTTCTCTTGGGTAAGTACTCAGAAGTCAGATTGCTGGATCACATGGTAATTCTATGTTTAATTTTTTAAGGAATTGCCATACCGTTTCCCACAGCAGCTAGACCAGTTTACATTCCTATCAATGATATATGAGGGCTCCCATTTCTTAATATTCTCACCAAAACTTGTTATTTTCTGTTTGCTTGATTTTTAGAGACAGCATCTCCCTCTGTCACCCAGGCTGGAGTACAGTGGTGTGATCATAGCTCACTGCAGCCTCGAACTCCTGGACTTAAGTAATCCTCCTACTTCAGCCTTCCAAGTAGGTGGAACTATAGGCACACACCACCATGCTCAGCTGATTTTTAATTTTTTTGTAGAGACAGGGCCTTGCTATGTTGCTCAGGCTGGTCTCGAACTCCTGGCCACAAGCCATCCTCCTGCTTTAGCTTCCCAAAGTGCTGGGATTACAACTGTGAGCCACTGCATCCAGCATCTGTTTTTTTGATTATGAACATCCCAATGTATATGAAGTGAGTTTTTTCTTTTTAAATTCTGTGATATTTCTACATTTCTAGAGACATGAGCAAAGCTGGGAAGTTAAGGTCAGGAAAGCCATGGCTCTCTGGAGTCCCAACTGCCCATTGGAGAGGCTCGCCTTGCATCCACTTTAAACTTTGGACAGGTTGTAGCTTCCAGTTTTCATCTTTGCTAGAACAACCTTCTTAGTCATTGTGTAAGCCATGGCAGCCGTTCATGCAGTAGATTCCGGATAAAAGATAGATGCTCTATTCTCAGAAAATGAATTTGAAAATCAAATTCATTTATATTTATATTTCAGTAGAACCAATGGTATCAACCCCTCTGTTTCGGAGGCTCATGCTGGCCTTAATCCTCCTGCAAGGGTATATGATTTGCACAACCCATTTCTTTCTACATTCATTTCAAATTTAAATGAATATGCTGAATGCCTACTTTGAGCCAAGCACTATGCTAGATGCTGCTGTATATATTACCTCAAGGAATTCTTGCATTAAAGGATGGTTATTCTCATCTATACGAGAGGAGAATGAGATTCAAGTTTGTTGTTTCTCAGAATATGAGCGCCTACATCAGAATTCTTTGGGAAGTGTGTATTACAAATCGGGCACCAGGACCCCCTCAGATTTTCACAGGTGCCCCAGTAACTCTTGTGCACTTGGAAGTGTGAGAACTATGGCTCAACTGTTAAGTGGGGGCTGGACTGAAGCCCCGGTCCTTTCCTGAGCCTCTTCCCCTGATGTGGGGTGCTGCTAGCAGCGCTTGATGGGATAAGGGGTTGTTGACAGATGCTCAGAAAAGCAGTCGCTCTGCAAGGGCAGGAGAGGACACCGCTGAGATGCTGCCACAGAGAAAACTGCATGGCGAGGGGGCTGGGATCAGAGCCAGGCAATCTGAGGGTGGTGGGGACATTGTAACTGCTGCTGCAGCCACGAAGTTTCATGGAAGAGCATTGATGAGTGGAGCTTGGGAGGGTCTTGGGGTGAGAGTTCAAGTAGGCAGTCTTGTTGCATTGTCAGAGGACCGTGGTGTCCCAGCCTGTACAGGTCCCTCTGGAGAGAAAGCTTCTCTTCCACAGGTTGTAACTTACCCTTCCTGGGTGAATGTTTGCGGATTTGTTTCCTTAATTCAGTGCCTCCCTAATACATAACACTCGGGGTACTTGTAGTGTGCACATGCCCTGCTGCTCAGTCAGGTAGATTTTTATAGGTTTCTGGGAAGGGTTAGACCCAAATAGGCTGGGCAATCCCCTGCCTAGAAACCCACACTCATGTACTAGGTGTAGCCCCTGAGTGCTGCATGCAGTTCTATGATTGGGTCTGAAAACAGGCCTGCAATTGATGATGGTGCCAGAGGGAGCTGGAATATCAATCATGTTCATTAACAGGAAGTTGGGATCCTAATTTTTAAAATACTCTTTATGGCGATAAAACATATATAACATAAAATTTACCATTTTGACCATTTTTAAGTGCACAGTTCAATGGCATTAAGAACATTTACGTTGTCATGTGACCATCACCACTAGCCATTTCTAGAATTTCTTCATCATCCCAAACTGAAACTTTGTGCTCATTAAACAATAGTTCCTATTCCTTTCTCCCGCTACCCACTGGTAACCACCATTCTACTGGCTGTCTCTATGTATCTGACTATTCAATGGACCTCCTGTAAGTGAAATCAAATAATAGTTGTCCTTTGGTGTCTGGCTTAATTCATTTAACATGAAGTCTTCAAAGTTCATCTATGTCATAGCATGTATCACAATTTCATTCCTTCCTGAGGCTGAACAATATTCTGTTGCATGGCTAAATCACATTTTGTTTATCCATGTATCTAGCAATGGGCATTTGGGTTGTTCCTACCTTTTGGTTATTGTCAATAATGCTGCTGTGAACATTGGTTTGCAAGTATCTGTTTGAGTTTTTGCTCTCTTTCTTTTTTTAAAAATTACTTATTTATTTATTATTATTTTTGAGATAGGGTCTTACTCTGTTGCCCAGGCTGGAGTGCAGTGGTAGGATCATAGCTCACTGTAGCCTTGAACTCCTGGGCTCAAATGACCCTCCTGCCTCAGCCTCCCAAGTAGCGGGGACTACAGGTGCATGCCACCATGCCAGGCTCCTGCTTTCAATTCTTCTTCTTCTTCTTTTTTTTTTTTTTTGAAATGGAGTCTTGCTCTGTCTCCCAGGCTCATCCCAACTCAGGAATCACAGAGGCAGATTTTGAGTAATGAGCAGGATGTTGATTTGTGGAGAATAAGGGAAAACGGAACTCCACATAGAAGAAATAGCAAAGCAAAGGGAAAGAGTCATAAAAGTGAATAGCACTGCCAGTAACCACAAGAAAGATGGTGTGGCCAGTGTAGGATTCACTGGTCAACATCATGAGAAAACCAACAAGGTGGTTTGGGACTAGGTCATGGAAAGTTTTGAACATGAAGCTAAGAAAATCTTAATATTTTAAATTAATAACCTGCACCTTTTATTTCCAAATTATATAGGAAAGTAGGGGATTTACTTATATTTAAACACAATTTAGCAACTGTAGAGTACATTGTCATTAAAGTTTAAGCCTGATGCTTTTTACTTGGGTAAAAATGATATTTAAATGACAGTAAGAAATTTTTAAAAACCTTTCTTATGTATTCATCTATCCATTGTGAGTCTGTGAGTGTGTGTGAGTGTGTGCGTGTGCGTGTGTCTGCGCACATGTGTGTGCGTGTGTGTGGTGTGTGCAGTGTCTGTGTGTGTCTATCTGTGGGCGACATGTGGTGTACATGTGTCTGGTGTCCATGTCTGCATGTGTGGTGTGGTATATGTGTGTGTAGTTTGTGTGTGTGTGTATGGTATAATGTAATATGTGTGTCTGTGTGTGTGTGGTGGGTGGGTGTGGTATGGTGTGAGGTATGTGTTTGGTGTCTGTGTGTGTCTGTGTGTGTGTGGTGGGCATGTGTGCAATGTCTGTGTGTGTGGTGTGTGTGGTGTCTGTGTGTGGTATGGTGTGGGGTATGTGGTGTGTGTGTGTGTGGTGGACATGTGTGCAATTCCTGTGTGTGTGGGTGGGGACGGGGCATGTGTGCAATGTCTGTGTGTGTGGTATGTGTATGGTGTGTGTGTGTGGTGTGTGTGTGTGGTGTGTGTATGGTGTGTGTGTGTGGTGTGTGTGTGTGGTGTGTGTGTGGTGTCTGTGTGGTGTGTGTGGTGTCTGTGTGTGGTATGGTGTGGGGTACATGTTTGGTGTGTGTGTGGTGTCTGTGTGTGGTCTGGTGTGGGGTATGTGTCTGGTATTTGTGTGTCTGTCTCTGTGAAGGGTATGTGTATGTGATGTGTGTGTGCTGTATGTGGGTTTGGTGTCTGTACATTCCTGTGTGTGGTGTATTGTGTGTGTGAGTGTTTGTGTGTGTGCGTGTGGCAGCTATGGGAAGGTGTCTCTCAGATCTCCAACTGCAGGGAGTGTGACTGAGCCAGTAGCCCAGATGCTGCGCCCTGAGATGCATTGCTGCATTCGCGCCAAGACCCTGCTTCCTGGACGGAGGGCTGCAGGACACTAAGGCAGCCTTCCCTTGCAGTCTGATGCGCAACCTTGGCTCAAGGATTGGGCAACAGCCTTGTTGAGCTCCTGAGCACTGCAGAGCAGCCTGGAGCTTCCGTCTAAACTTCCTCCCTCCCTTCTCCTTCACTCATGGCCCAGGCTTGCCTTGCAGCCTGATGGCTCTTCCTGTCTCCTCAGCTCCCTCCTCACTGCCTCTCACAGGCCTTTCCCCTAATGAATTTCTGGCACAATCAATCCTGTCATGGCATCTGCTTCTGGGAGGACCCAGAATAACACAGTAGGGACAGGAATGGATTGAGAAAGCAGGCACGGAGCTGGGATGTGGAACTGGCCCACCCACCCTAGCAGGTGGAGAGGTTGTGTCCTGGCTGGGAGCTGGGTCATTTCGAGTCCCTGGCCTAAGGCTAGAGATTTGACCAGTAGTGGCCTGGCAAATGTTCCGGGAGGGGACGATGTGGTGTGTGCCGTGATGCAGGCATTTTAACAATACGGGTGGAAAAATGCCTACAAAAAAAGGCAGAGTGGGCTGGATCTCACTAAGCTGTTTTGATGCACACAGAGGAAGGAGAGACAAAGGCCTGTTCATGCAGGGCCCTGTGACAGCTGACAAAGAGGCCTCCATCTCCTGCAGAGGAAGAACAGACACACAGCTGAGAGGCAGGCTGAGGACCTGATTGTTAGAATCATGGAGCTCCAGAGAGGTTTAAATGCTTGGCCAAGGCAGGTCTGTTACGCAAAGGTCAGGGCCCCTGTGGGGAAAACCTAGGATCCTAAATATGGGACAGGGCTGTGTAGGTCCTGGCTACCAGAATGCCTCTGAAGATCTGGACTGTACACCCTGCTCAATCCCATGGGCTTGTGGAGCTGGCCCACTCCTCCCTAGGAAGGCCTAGCGTTCCCACTAAGCTGGCAGATGCTTGCAGATTCCCTGCACCCACCAAGGCAGCAAGTGCCCCCTGAGGAGCCATGACTTCAGGGATGTGTATTAGCAAAGACATTCAGTGTTAGAAGAGAAGGTGGAGGAATGGAGTCTGATTGTGAGACCTGCTCCTGCGTTAGACAATGCTGGGAGCAATACTTTGCTACCTGCTCCATTAAATTCTTGCTCTTGGAAGATAACACTGGGAACCAATTAAAGCAGCTTCTTACAAAAACGAACAGCTTGCTCATAAAGGCTCACTTCAAGACCCTCATCTCAGCGGGGCACAGTGACTCACACCTGTAGTATCAGCACTTTGGGAGGCCGGGATGGGAGGACTATTTGAGGCCAGGAGTTCAAGACCAGCCTGGACAACATAGTGAGAACCCATCTCTACAAAAATAAAAACTAAAAAATTAGCTGGCTGTGGTGCCACACCTGTAATCCTAGCTACTCAGTAGACAGAGGCAGAAAGATAGCATGAGCCCGGGAGTTCGAGGCTGCAGTGGGCTATGATGGCACCATTGTATTCCAGCCTAGGTGAGAGAGTGAGACTCTGTTTCAAAACAAACCAAAACAAAAGACCCTCACCCCCTTGTGTTCACCTCTTCAAGACTATTATATCTTAATTTTGCCCAATCTCATTTCTTGCCTTGCAAGACATGCCTTAAAATCATATAATCTGGGCCATAACACCCTCCAACACCCTTTCCTAATTTCTCTGTTTTGAGACACTTCTAAGACTGACACTGTAGTATTGTCCCTTACTGCTGTAGGTCTAATATACTTAGATTTGCTTGATCAACAGATTTTTCTGGTGGTCCCTTTGGACAAACAATAATTAACACAAAATAGACATGGATCATAGTAATACAGAATAAATGTAGCATACTAGACATTCTCACTCTAGTGCTGACCTGTTCTCCCTGTGGTGTGTCTGGCCTGAGTCAGTTCTGATCCACCCACTTTCTCAACAGGGAAAATGTAAGACACATTTAAGAAATGTATATCAGTCTGAGACCGGAATCTAATCCTGAAATATATAAATGAATGCTCTTTGCATTTTAAGCTTAAAGAAACGGTTTTTGCCTCACTCGAAGGAAGAAATAATGATTTTTTTCCTTCCGTAAGGGCTCTTGGTTAACTCTATCCTGTTTGTTTTACTTAAAATGTTACATACTTTGCATTTATTCAGTTGATTAAGATTTATCTTGCTTAGTTAATGACTAACTTTTGGCTGGCCTTTCTAGGTTCTGAAATAGTTGTCAGGTCTGTTTGCACGTATTAGAGATATGAAGAACGGTATCTAGTACACCTAGGCTATTTGAGCACTTAGAGGAAAGATCAGATTTTGACAGGAATGCCGCTGTTAATGGATCCAGACTTTGGCCCTACTAACAAGAGGCTTCATTGTTCAAATTGGTCATTTGGGAATTACTGTAATTACTCTGGCAAATGAAGGAAATAAACCTATCAAAAGACTTTATTTGTTGCTGTTATTTATAATTTTAAAATGTATTTCTATGGGTTTTAAAATATGTTCATGCTGGAATAGGTGTTAAAACAGACATAATAACTTTTCCCACATACTGTTCCTGTCTCAAATACAAATTCTGCACAAACATATGCAAATTATGCACAAATTCTACTCCCTGCTCTGTAAATACTCCCTAAAAATTGAGTACAAATCAAGGGTTCACAAATCTGGTTTTTGTTCCCCTTACTTTCCTTTATAATTTCTAGTCTCAGGCCAGGCATGGTGGCTCACGCCTGTAATCCCAGCACTTTGGGAAGCCGAGGCAAGAGGATCACTTTAGGCCAGGAGTTCAAGACCAGCCTGGGCAACATGATGAAACCCCGTCTCTACCAAAAATACAAAAATTAGCAAGGTGTGGTGGTGTGCACCTGTAATCCCAGCTACTTGGGGGGCTGAGGCATGAGAACTGCTTGAGCCTGGGAGGCAGAGGTTGAAGTGAGCCGAGGTCACGCCATTGCACTCCAGCTTGGGTGACAGAGTGAGACTCTGTCTCAAAAAAAGAAAAAAATGTCTAGTCTTGTCATCATTTCTAATAAGAAATGTGTCCTGAGCATTTGCCATTCATTATCTGCTGACTCCATCCCAGAGAGTCTGTAATGTTGTTACCTGGTCCTAGCCCTCATTGCACATGAGATGGTAATTGTAGTTCAAAAGAGTAGGTGACCAGTGCCAGCTGAGTAGCCGGTCAATAAGGGTCTTAATGCTAATTGCTAACCCTTGAGCTTTGAATATTTATCTCTTTCCTGCTGACCCAAGGCTTTCTGCCAAGTAGCTAATCAGTAAACATATGCTTAAATATACTCAAGGCGTTCCTATTATTAAAGCACTATTTTGATTGTGCTTTTGATTCCCTGATCAAAATTTTCCATTGACTACTGAGAAAAGTCCAAAGCACTTAAGCTGAAATGTCCAGCTTTCTAAAGTCAGATCTCTATTTACCTTTCCAACCTTATCTTCTGCTATTCTCCGGTGCACTCCAGAAATTCCAATCACAAAGAGCTACTCAGTACTCCCTGCAGTGCTGGCATTGCTCGGCCTAGCCCTCCGTTATCTCTTTCAATATTTCAGCACCATCCTCCCTCCCCTGAGAGGCCCGGTCAGGTGAAGTGTTTAGGAAGAACCAGCCTGCAATAAGGTGAGGACAGGGAAGGGGGTGGATCCTGCCCTTCAGTTGGGATGGGATCATTAACATAAAAATGCATCACTCTTGAAGATCTTTCTCCACTTGTCTCATGCTCCTGTTTTCTTACTTTCAGTTAACATCTTTTTTTTTTTTTTTGAGATTGAGACAGTCTCACTCTGTCGCCCAGGCTGGAGTGCAGTGGCACAATCTCAACTCAACCTCTACCTCCCAGGTTCAAGCTATCCTCGTGCCTCAGCCTCCTGAGTAGCTGGGATTACAGGCACGTGCCACCCCGCCCAGCTAATTTTTGTATTTTAAGTAGAGATGGGGTTTGTCCATGTTGGCCAGGGTAGTCTTGAACTCCTGGTCTCAAACCATCCGCCCACCTTGGCCTCCCAATGTGCTAGGATTACAAGTGTGAGCCATCATGCCCAGCCTGGTTAACATCTTTTTATCATGATTTTCACAAGGGTCGTGTAAGCATACCTTCAAAACTGATGGGGTGTGCTCAGGGAGAGTGCCTTCTCCTCTCACCTCCCTCCCTGCAGCACCTCCCTGCTGTGTTCAGCCTGCTCTGTCTCGGCTTATGGATGGCCCACCGTTCTCAGTCCAAGCTCCTGCCCCCACTGGATTCCCATGGACTTCCTTTGTAACCAGTGGTATGGTAATGAGGTTCTTCACACATACAAATATTCTCTAAATATTTCGGTTCCTCCCTCATCTGTTCTTTGGGAGCTGGGATTCTGCTTTATAATCATCTGTGCCTCTTCATCTTCTAGCACAGGGCTTTGCCTGTGGCACATGGCACTGAATCCATCAAATAAAAGCAACCAAAGAGCAAAATATTTTTGCAATCTGAAGAATATATTTACAATGAGAAACATCACTTGTAGCTGCCTGTGGTATATGGCAAACACTGTTGAAACAGAGCCACATATATGGATGGTCAAAATGCTTTCCTGTTTGTCACCCTGTCTGTCTCCATTTTTACCTAAGTTTGGAAGTAGGCAAGTGTCCACTTTGATCCCATTTCATCTGGGCAGTGGTAGAAGTAGCCTATAATTCATGCAGTAGGTTGTTTTGTCTGTATAGTGTCAAATAATTGATATCACTTGTTGTTGTTTTTAATTATTGAGTTGACTTCAGCAAACAGTAGTTTGGGTATCTCAAAACAGCTTGAATCTGACCAAAGAGAAAGAGTTACCGAAAAACAAAGAAATTTCATGTAGTGTATGAGGTTTTATCTTTGAGCAGGGAAGTTCTCAAGATTTCAAGGCAAAAGCACAGAAGAGTAGGTGTAGAAATGTCAGCAGTACCAAATTCTTATCCTCATTCTGACCCTGAAGCTCTTGGGTCTTCATGAGAGATGTCTTTTCTTTTGTTGAGTCTCTTCTTTGCACAGGCAGTTGCTAGGAGGTCACTTTCTTCTGTCTCCTTTGCCCTCGAAAGGATGTTTTAGGAGGCCATGTCATGATGATCTGGTCCTCCTGAAGAACAGGTCAGGACAACATTAAATGATTTATTTGCTCCCTGAACCTGTGTTTATTGCCTTCCAAGGCACTGGAAAACCAAAGACTGCCTTTCTGCTGCTCTGAGAAATTATTCTGTCTAGAATACTTGATCACACACCCAAACAGGTGCCAAATGGAAAATAGCATGCCAGATGTCAACCCAAGCAGCAGAAAGTTGGCCAGGACACTGTATCTCTGAATTTAAATGGTCTAAAACTTCACATGTATCCTGAATGGTCTTCTTATGCCGACTCTTTAGAGATCATAGAATCCTAGAGTGCTGAGCAAACAGATATCCTGCAGCTCATTGCATTCATCTTTCAGAAATCCAAACAGGTTAAATGATGTCTCCAGCAATTAATACCCAGTGGCAGATCCAGTTCTAGAAGAAACCTAGGGGAATCCAGGTGTTCTACCTGCAAACTGTGACCAAAAAAGTGATGTCTACTCATAATATACTTTGTGTTATTTCAGAGCCTAGGATGGCGACATTTTATTGCAGAAGCAATGACCCACTCTTAGTCAATTTCAGCAGATAACATGGAGACTTGAACAAGCTAAATCTGTTGCAGAAAAATAGATAGTATTTGTCAAACACAGAAATGGGGGTGTTGAATATGCACTAAGTCAGACTCCAAATTTTTCACCCCAAACAGTTGGTTGAGAACACTCACATGTTTTATAGTCATGTATCCCAGAACTGTCTGTTACAGCAACACCTTTAGATTCCTCACAGGCCAGGTGTGGAGGCTCATGCCTGTAATCCCAGCACTTTGGGAGGCTGAGACAGGAGGATTGCTCGAGCCCAGGAGTTTGAGACCAACCTGGGTAACATAGCAAGATTCCCTCTCTACAAAAAATTTAAAAATTAGCCAAGCATAGTGGTGTTCACCTGCAGTCTCAGCTACTCAGGAGGTTGAGGTGGGAGGATCACTTGAGCCTGGGAGGTTGAGGCTGCAGTGAAGAGTGATCACACCACTGCACTCCAGCCTGGGCAACAGAGAAAGACCCCGTCTCCAAAAAAACAAAAACAAAAACAAAAAACAACAAAAACCACTCCTTGCCTATCTTTAAGAGATTAACTACATGAGCAGGCTTTCATGAGCAGTTGAATTTCTTCCCTGGATTCATTGTGAGCAAGCTCCTTGGAGTTTGGTGAGCCTTTTAACTGTAAACCAAAAAAAATAACTGAGGCAAGTCTCAATCATTTTTAGAGGTTTATTTTGCCAAGGTTGAAGACATGCCTGAGAGAAAAAAAGGTACAGAAAACCACAGGAAACATCTGTGCTCCGTGATTTTTTCCCAAAGAGGGTCTGGGGACTTCAATATTCAAAGGGAAAAAGAGCAGGCAGTAGGTGAAAGAGGAAGGGGGAAAAGAAAGGGAAAGAGTAGATATAAGAGGCAAACAGTTGCATTCCTTTGAGTCTTTTGATCAGTGAAGCCACTTTTTTCACGTGAAAGGAGGGAGGAGAGGAATAGTCAATTATGCGTTTATCTTGTGCTCAGTTAATCTCCATTTTTACATAAGGTAAAATAAACATAGGAAGTAGAGGAAGCAGTTAGATATGCATTCCTCTCAGTTGAACAGAGGGATGATGGCTTTTAGTTCTTGGTTTTTGTTCCCTTTCTGTAGAAGATTAGCTGTTAATTTATTAATACATTGTAGGGTGAAATTCAACAGAACTGTCTTAGGGTAAAGATATTGGGGCTCACAAGAGATTTCCTTGTGAGGAAATTGTGAGGGAAGAATGTAGCCTTTTATCTTGTAGCTATCTATTTAGGAACAAAGTGGAAGGCAGGTTTGCCTGACTGAGTTCCCAGCTTAATGTTTCCCTTTGGCTTAGCGAGTTTGGGGTCCCGAGATTTTATTTTCCTTTCAGATGCCATAGGAAATGTAACAACTGTAGAAGCGAGATTTCGGAGCTGGGCCTCTCAAGACTCATTTGACTACAAGGTCAGAGAGAGAATGCTGGTCCTCATAGGCCTGTCCTGAGTCGGCTCTGGACACCTGGAGGCCACAACTGCAAGAGTGAGGGTGAGGTCAGTGACCAGAAGGAAGGTGTCACTAGAGAAAGAGCATGGAACCCTCAATTCCAACAGTAACCCTCAATTCCAACTGTAACCCTTACCAGCCCTGTTATGAACTGGATGCTTGTGTCCTCTGGAAATTCATATCTTGAAATCCTAATCCCCAACGTGATGATCTTAGGAGGAGAATTTGGGGGTAAGTAGGTCATGAAGGTGGAGCCCTCACAAATGAGATTAACACCCTTGTAAGAAGAGACATGAGAACTTGCTCACTCTCAGCTCTTCACTGTGTGAAAATGCAATAAGAAGGCATCAATTGCAAACCCAAAAGTGGCCTGGAAAGCCCAAGATCAAGATGTTGGAATATCTGGGATCTGGTGAGGGCTACTTCCTGGCCATCCCTGGATGTTATTTCCTTAGGACCCTAGTCTATTAGTGGTACCCCAAGCCCTTCACTCGGGCACCCCAAGTAGCCTTGCCATCACCTGGTCCTCAGTAAAACTCCTATCCCCAAAAGTTAGGTGTTAGAAAGGAAAGATGTCTGATTGAACGGGTTCACACTCAATAGCTATTAGCTTCAGAGTCCTCTGGGAAATATGCATGTTTTGAAAAAAAGGTGCTCAATAACCAAGATGAATCTCAAATCAGTTGAATTTCAGACAAGATAAAAAGTTCAAAAGGCAGCATTCAGAGAAGCCATCATGGGCCAGGAGTGATGGTTCACACTTGTAATTCTAGGACTTTGGGAGGCCAACATGGGAGGTCTACTTGAGGCCAGGAGTTCAAGACCAGCCTGGGTAACATAACGAGACCCCATCTCTATAAAAATTTAAAAATTTGGGCGCAGTGGCTCACGCCTGTAATCCCAGCACTTTGGGAGGCCGAGGCAGGCCCATCACGACGTCAGGAGATCGAGACCATCCTGGCTAACACGGTGAAACCCCGTCTGTACTAAAAATACAAAAAAATTAGCCAGGCGTGGTGGTGGGCGCCTGTAGTCCTGGCTACTCAGGAGGCTGAGGCAGGAGAATGGTGTGAACCCAGGAGGCGGAGCTTGCAGTGAGAGGAGATCGCGCCACTGCACTCCAGCCTGGGCGACAGAGCGAGACTCTGTCTCAAAACAAAACAAAAATTTAAAAATGTAAAAACAATTAGCCAGGCATGATGGTGCACACCTGTGATCCTAGCTGCCCAGGAGACTGAGTCAGGAAGATCACTTGAGCCCAAGAGTTCGAGGATGCAGTGAACTACGGTCATGCCATGGCTAGAGCTATGATCACTCCAGCCTGGGCAACAGAGCCAGACCCTATCTCAAAAAAGAAAAAAAAAAAAGCCCTACAAAAACAGAGGAACCATCATGACAGTTTCACTTGCGTCCGTGTGAAGAGACCACCAAACAGGTTTTGTGTGAGCAACAAGGCTGTTTATTTCACCTGGGTGCAGGCGGGCTGAGTCCGAAAAGACAGTCAGCAAAGGGAGATAGGGGTGGGGCCGTTTTATAGGATTTGTATAGGTAAAGGAAAATTACAGTCAAAAGGGGTTGTTCTCTGGCTGGCAGGGATGGGGGTCACAAGCTCAGTGGGGGAACTTTTGAGCCAGGATGAGCCAGGAGAAGGAATTTCACAAGGTAATGTCATCAGTTAAGGCAGAAACGGGCCACTTTCACTTCTTTTGTGATTCTTCAGTTACTTCAGGCCATCTGGATGTATATGTGCAGGTCACAGGAGATATGATGGCTTAGCTTGGGCTCTGAGGCCTGACAGACAGCAGATCCAGTCCTGCCTCAGAGCCTAAAACATGTCATCAATCAGAATATTCTTGCTTTTCACATAGTCCTCTTTTTCTCATCCTTCTCTGAACACTGCATCACCCACCCCGCTTTGATTGCCAGGGCACAGTAGTTGGACTCTGGCAGGTATAGTAACAGGGTGCTTGCTGAGCCCTTTGATGGTAGGGGTCATATGAAATTCCTGGATTTGCACGTCAGGGATTGTCCAGTCTGTCTTCCTCTGGGCAATCATTCCTCTGGGTAATCATTCTCCATCTTTTGGGAGAGAGATATTCGAAATGATGTAATTGCTTGAGTATGGGTGGTCAAAGTCTCAAACCTCACTTTTTCCATCCTGAGATATAGTGTCTTCAGATTTTGAGGGCAATTAATGTACTTTATATGCATCTATATCCACCACAAGGTCTAGAATTTAGTACAGGCTCAAGTAAGTGGATGAAATACTAAAATCTAATAGATATTACTAGTGCTTCTCTCCACCAGGCACATGAAAGACTACATATCAAATCTCCCTGCCATTAAATGGGGTCATTTGAGTAGTCCTGGCCAATGGACTACAAGAAGTAATATGTGGCCCTGTTGGTCTGAACTATAGATGTGAGCTGTCTGTGCAGGCTCTTCTGTTGCCTAGGCCACTGGCCACATTACAGACAACAAAGCCTCATTTAGCCTGGGTTCCTGAGTGGCTATGTGGAGCAGACTACTCCCCAATACCTGCTCACCCATGCTGGAGAAATATCATGAACAAAAATTATACCTTTGTTGAAGGATTCCAGGTCCTGTTTGTTCTGCAGCATAACCTAGCCTGTTCTGACTAATACAGCCAATGGCCACTTAAAGGTAAAGGCAAAGAGGCTGCATATTTTGGTAAAATCATAAGTGCTCTTGAGGATATTTTGTTGTCTAAACTTTGGTTATTGTGAGGCTTCACTCTGTGAGTCACAAAGGATCTAAAGTTTAACAGCCCCTTGGAAGAAAGTTACTCAATCTGCAGAGTCTTCCTGGTGTGAGCTGAAAGGCATGCTGCCCTGCAGTGATCGTGAGTCAGTTCCCTGGCTGCACCACCAGCTAGAAGAAGTCCAGATATCAAGGGGATATGCAGAACACTCTGACAACCGCTTCATAGCATCCTACTCACATCCTTGGAACCACATTCTCGATTGATCTGTGCATAAATGTTTGAAATGCATTTTATTTCATTTTTTGGTTTTGAAATAAGGAGTTGACATTTGCAGGAATGAGCACCATATGTGCCTTGTCATTTCTCCTCAGCAGGGCAAGGCCGTCCTACTGCATGATGCCGTCTACTTTAGCAACCTCCTGGGAAACCTTGTTTTTCATCCATGGACAGCATTTGGCCAGAGACCGCAAGCAGAAGGCATAGAGATGGGAAGAGTCCATTTTTTGGCGGTGTCTCCAAATTCACCTCACCAAAAATTCCAATTATTTTTGGTTTCTGTGTTGGCAATGAATTTTGCTAGGATGGGTACCATATGTTCTAGTGTTTCTGAAACCATTCCAGTTTTTACTATTTTACTTGTCTCTGTAATGCAGCAAAATGTCCCAGAAATTTCAATATTTTAGTATACAAACTACATCTATCCGACAACTTTTCACTCTAGGAAGCAATACAAAAATTCATTTTGAGAGCCTGTGCCTCAGTGTTTTGTTGAAACTAATGCACTTCACCTTCACATACCACAAACTATATGATGATATGGTTTATTTCTTTCCCAGCAAATTCTGGTCAAAAGGGCAGTGTATCAACTTACCTTAGTCTGGAGCATCCATTTTAGAATGTGATCTCCCTGGGTCACTTAGTGCTGTAATCTGTTCTTTAACAGAAAAGTATCTGCCCAGTTTACCATTAATTAGCATATTTTAAGAGTTTTATGAGATGAACATTTCAGGCGTGAAATATCACTTCGCCTCTGAGCAGTTGGGTTGGAAGTGTGTGCCACCTCTCATTTCTGCCCAGTGACTGGGTGTGTTCATTGTTTCAGGCTGATGGTCCCGTCCACTCCAGCACAATGCTTAGCCCAGGAAGAGTAGGCCATGGGGCTCAGTGCAGGGTCCAAAGTGCATAGTGAAGACCGACTGCTCATCACCATCCCCTAGAGTTCTGTCCCAAGTGTTGAAGTACTGTCATTAAAGATTCATCCTCAGGTTGAAAGCTTAAGCCCTGTGAAAAGCCAAGTGCCCCAGGGAACCCCTCATATTAAATCATGGACTGTGAACCCCTTGGTTTGAGTGCACTAACGAGCTCCTTCCCAAAGCACACCCTCTAAGAAGGAGCCCTGGAAAGAATGGAGCTGGGCCAAGGCAGGAGAGTTTTCCAGAGAAGAGTGGAGAAGGGCAGATGAGCAGGGCGGTGCAGGGGTGCAGCAGCATAGGACAGGGGCTTCCAGGTGGAGAGTTTGTGGTCCTGAAATGCAAGAGGCTAAGGGAAAGGACCTTTGTTGAGCTCTTATTCCATGCCAGCGACTACACAAAATGGTTTCTATGTATTTTTATCTGCTTTGGTTTCCTCTGTCCCCTGGGAAGTTAAGTACATGTTTCCTTTGCAGGTGAAGACTGCACCAGTCAAGGTGGTTAAGTGACTTCCTGTATGGCAGATGCTACTGACAGCAGTAACTTAAGCACACCCTGAGAATGACCCTGTGGTCTAAGAAGAATGTGTGTCTGGGAGTGGCCAACCCAGAGACTCACTCCTTATCTATGAGGGACATCCGAACCCCTGGTCCATTCCTTGGAACACAGGTGTACAGGGGATTGAAGCCTTTGTTTTGGTTTAAACAGAGGTTGATAGATGGAGGGTGGGAAGTGAAAATTGCCATATAAACTGCATGCTTTTTCAAACAATAGCAGTTCTCATGTCTAGCCCCCCGTTCCTGGACTGCCCTGTATGTGGGTCCTCAATCAACAGTCTGGTCTACTAGCTCTGGATCTCTTCTTCAGCCTCTCGGACAGGGCACCATCTCTATTGGAATCAACAGGGGTCCAGCACAACACTTCCCCAGAATCATACAGCTGGGGTGTAACGGAGCCATGATCTGAACCCAAGTCTACTTCTAAAACACTTACTGTCCCACCAACTAAATTGGCCTGGGCCTCTAAGTCAACTCTAATAGAGTTGGGATGAGTTGCTTCTCACTAGACCTATTGCTTCTTTCTAGAACTTCTGTCCCTGAAGGGGCAGAAGGGAAGCATTACCAGGCACCTGGAATTGGCCACTATCTTAGTCTGTTCCTGCTGCTATAACAAAATACCTGAGGCTGGGTCATTTATAAAGAACAGAAACTTACATCTCACAGTTCTGGAGGCTGGAAGTCCAATGTTAAGGCACCAGCTGGTTCAGTATCTGGTGAGGGCTGTTCTCTGCTTCAGGTGGTAAACCTACCACCACGTTGAGGATTAGGTTCCAACACCTGCATTTTGGAGGGAGGCACACAGTCATTCACACCATAGCACCACCTTCACATATCCCATACAATCCTCACATCAACCCAGCAAAGCAAGGACTATTATCCTTATGTTTACTTATTGTATCCATTTTTTATGCTGCATAACAAATTACCGTAAACTCAATGGCTTAAAACAACACACATTTATTATGTTTCTGTGGGGGCAGGTGTCTGGGCACAGCCTAGCTAGGTCCTCAGCAAAACTGCAATGAGGGTCCTGACCAGGGCTGCGTTCTCATCTCGAGACTCCCATGGGTAAGGGTCTCCATCCAAACTCACCAAGGCTGTGGAAAGATGTAGACTTCATAGTAGCTGGCTTCTTCAAATCTTTCAAACAGACCAAGTCTTATATAACTGCATAATCCTGAGAGTCACACTGCATCACGTTGGTCATATTCTGTTGGTTAGGAGCAAGTCACAGGGGTCATGGAGCCACCTTAAAGTCTATGCAATACACATACGCACATGTGCAGAAACTTAACCTCAGCTAGATGCTCATTTCTTTCAGTGCAGTTAGATGTCATGACGGGATGGAGATGGCATGATGCTGAGGAACCTTTGACTGTGGTGTTCCTTATGTGCATGTCCTTTTCCAAGGCCTGGGGAGGGGCCCGTTGGTGGACCTAAGTTTTGTCCCTGAAACTTGTGCATATATGCAAAATAACAAACATACAAACTGCTAGTGCCCCTCCCAGGGCTTACAGGTGACAGGCCTTACAGCTTAGGTTTCTTGGTAAATCTGCCCCCTGTGGACGTGTCATCACTATTATTCGAATTTCTCTGGGGTATCATTTAGTCTATTACAGGATCTGGAAAATAGCAATCATTCAAAAGATTGCACATCCCTAAGTCAGCAGCGGCACTCTCTCAGTGCTACCTCTTCTCCCACAGTTTGCTTCCCGCACCTCCCCCCTCCTCTGCCACGCTGGCTCTTGGTGCCACCTGGTTGGGAGTGGTGCCGCGGCCTCTGTTTCTCCCACTCCCTCAGCCCTCACCTTTCTGTTTTCTTCTCAAACCAGCTAGGTGTTCACAGAACCAACTCCCAAGCTCATTTTTTCTTAGTGTTGTACCCATCTGGCAAAAACCCCATCCCAGATGAGACAAGAAGTATCATATATGTGTGTCTCTGTGTCCGTGTGTGGGGGTCTGTGTCTGTGTTTCTGTGTGTATGTGTGTTTGTGTGTGTGTCTGTGTTTCTGTGTATGTCTGGGTGTGTGTCTGTGCATGTGTCTGTGTGTGTGTGTCTGTGTCTCTGTGTGTGTGTGTCTGTGTGTGTGTCTGTGTCTGTGTGTGTGTGTCTGTGTCTGTGTGTGTGTGTGTGTGCATACTTTCTCTCTGCTCCAGGAGAGCCACACCCCAGCGTGCAGGTCCTGCCACACTCAGGGGGTGTGATATTCCCCCCTCGCTGTGTCTGTGGCCCCCCTCGCCCTCTCACTCTCCAGAGGACCCATCGCGCTGTCCCTCTCCTGGCTCTCAGCTGCCCGATCCTCCTCCTCCTCCCTCTCAGCCGATGACTGAGCATCCCACTTCACAGAGAAAATAGAAGCTACCAGATGGCTGTGCCTGTCTTTCTCCTACCGTGTCTGCGAGCCCGATTTCACCCTCCACATCCTCGTCTTCCTCTGGGGAGAAGTGGCTAACTCCACACCAGGCTCACTCTCCACCTGCGCTCTGGGCCTCCCTGCCCCCACCCCTGCTGCCTTCTCAGAAACCTCACTGTATGGATTAGCCCTTTTCCCCTTTGAATGATCTATTTTATCTTTATATCTACCCCATCCCCCCGCAAAGGACTTTCTCATCGGTTTTTAGACATCTGGAAACCAAACCAATCAGAGTCAAAGGAGAGGAAGGGAAATTGACTCTGAGTTGTCCCTCCACACCCCTCACCCCTGCAGCTCCGCCCTGTCTCTTTCCACCTCTACACAGCCAAGTTTCTGGAAACACTTGATAATAGGCACTGTCTTCGTTTTCTCATTTTATATTCATTCTTCAAGGACTCCACTTCTGTGATACATTGGTTCAGCTTTGTTTAGGTGTCCTGTCATTACTAAATTCCGGAAAGGTTCATTGTCTCTTTCAGCCTCGTCTGACACTGCCAGCCTAACCACTCCCTCCTTCAAACACTGGCCTTCCTTGCCTTCTGAGGAAGATACTGTGGGCTGACTCATTCAGCATTCATTCTATTCCTGCTTTGCATACCTTCCTGGTAGTGGAGAGAAAGCTAAAAATGACATTTTCCATATTCCCTCTCCACTGTTTCCAGTTGAGGTTTCAATTCCACCCATCAGGCGCCCTCTCTGGGACTGTCATTTGAAACTAAGATGCTGGGCAGGGAGGCAGGGCTGGAGGCATCACTTTTTGCTGCTGTGCATTGCAGCAGGGCAGGAAGGTTCTCCAGCCAAGAGCAGGGATGTAGCTTCCAGATCGATGACTCCCTGATGATGGCAGAGGCAGCAGCTCCTCTGACACTTATTCCTGGAAGCTCAGCCTAGCCTCTGTGTCCTTGCTTTTCCCAACAATTCTATGAATTGCTAGTGACTTTAAATACATGTCTTTTATTTAAATTAGCTAGAGTGTATTCTGTTGTCTGAGACAGCATTGATGAAAGCAATGACCGTAACACAGCACTATCTTCCTCTTCTTGAGCCTCATGGCTCCTCGTCCTATTGGTGGCTTTCCGTCTGGCCATGTATTGAAGCAGTCCTCATGGCCCCGTCCTCACCTCCTTCCTTGTCTTCTTGTCTTTTCTCCTACGCTCAACATTCCTATCCGTATTCATGCTGCAGTCAGCACCTAGATAAAATGATGCAGGGATGCTACATCCAGCCAAACCACCTTTCTGTAGGCCACTCAATTTGTGGCAATTTGTTAGGGCAGCAATGGAAAACTAATACACTGGTAGAAACTAAGTGTTTAAGAAACCAATGTATTGGTTTTCTATTGCTGCCCTAACAAATTGCCACTAATTTAGTAGTTTAAAACGATATCCATCATTATCTCACAGTTTTGTAGTTTCAAAGGGTGGGTGCAGTGGGGCTCAGCTGGGTCCTCTGCCTAGAGTCTCACAAAGCTGAAATCAAGCTGTCAGCAGGGGAGCATTCCATTCGAGGCTCTGCGGGTGAATCTCTGCCAAGCTCACTCAGGTTGTTGGTAGCATTTGGTTCCTTGTGGCTGAAGGACTGAGGTCCCTGTTTCTTTACTGGCTGTCAGCCAGGGCCTTTCACAGCTCCTTAAGGCCATCTGCATTCCTTGTCACCTTGCCCTTTCCTTCTTCAAACCACCGATGGTGTATTGAGTCTTTCTCATGCTATGAATCTCTCTGGCTTCACCTTCTGCCCTTTTTTTTTTTTTTGAAACGGAGTCTTCCCAGGCTGGAGTGCAGTGGCGCAATCTCAGCTCACAGCAAGCTCTGCCTCCTGGGTTCACGCCATTCTCCTGCTTCAGCCTCCCAAGTAGCTGGGACTACAGGTGCCTGCCACCACGCCTGGCTAATTTTTTGTATTTTTAATAGAGACAGGGTTTCACCATGTTGGCCAGGATGGTCTTGATCTCCTGACCTCATGATCTGCCCGCCTCGGCCTCCCAAAGTGCTGGGATTACAGGTGTGAGCCACCGCGCCCAGCCTCCTTCTGCCTTTTTTTCTGATTGCAGTTGGAGAAATTTCTTTGCTTTTTTGTGTTTTTGCTTTCTTTTTTTTTGAGACAGAGTCTCACTCTGTCTCCCAGGCTGGAGTGCAGTGGTGCAGTCTTGGCTCAGTGCAACCTCTGCCTCCTGGGTTCAAGGGATTCTTGTGCCTTAGCCTCCCAAGTAGCTGGGATTACAGGTGCCCAGCACCACAGTCAGCTAATTTCTGTATTTTTAGTACAGATGGGGTTTTGTCATGTTGGCCAGGCTGGTCTCGAGCTCCTGGCCTCAAGTGATCCTCCTGCCTTAGCCTCCCAAAGTGCTGGGATTACAGGTGTGAGTCATCATGCCCCGCCTGTTTTTGCTTTCTTAATTCCTTTTTTTTTCTTTTTTCTGCAATTTTTTTATTGAGACAAAAACTCACATAACATAAAATGCATCATTTTAAAGTGTACAATCCCATGGATTTTAGTATATTCATAATGTTGTGCAACCATCACCATTGTCTAATTCCAAATCATTTCTATCACTGCAAGAGGAAACCATGGAAACCATAAGCAGTCACTTTTCCCCTCTGCCTGTTCCCTGGCAACCACTAATCTATTTTCCATCTCTTCGAGTTTGCCTATTTTGGACATTTCACATGAATGGAATCATTCGCTATGTGACCTTTACTGTCTGGCCTCTTTCACTTAGCATAATGTTTTTAAGGTTCATCCCTGTTGCAGCATGAATCAGCACTCCCTTCTTTTTTATAACTGAATAATATTCCATTGTATGGATATACCACAGTTTGTTTATTCATTCATCAGTTGATGGTTATTTGGGTTGTTTATATTTTTGGCTGTTGTGAATAATGTGGCTATGAACATTCATGTGCAGATATTTGTGTGAACATACATTTTCAATTCTTTTGAGTATATATGTAGGAATTGAATTGCTGGGTGCTATGGTAACTTCATGTTCAACTTTTTGAGGAACTGCCAAACTGCTTAAACTGTTTTTAACAGTGGTTGCATCATTTTACATTCTTCCCAGCAATGTATGAGGGTTCCATTTCTCTACATTCTTGCCAACATTTATTATTTTCCTTTAAAAAAAATTACAGTCATCCTAGTGGCATCTCACTGTGGTAGTGAAGTGGCATCTCACTGTGGTTTTAATGTGCATTTCTCTAGTGAGTAATAACATAAGCATCTTCTCATGTGCTTGCTGACCATTTGTATAGCTTCTTTGGAGAAACGTCTATTCAAGTCTTTCACCCTATTTTTGATTGGATTTTTGTCTTTTTATTTCTGAGTTGCAAAAGTTCTTTGTATATTCAGGATACATAGTTTCCAGTAAGTGTTGTTCAATAATTCAATAATGAGCTATTATTGTAACCATAATAGGTTTGTTGCCTGATGCACACAGCAAGTCAATATGCCAAGACATCAGTTTGCAGCAGAGGAAGAGGTTTAATTACAGAGCCACCTACTAAGGAGATGGGAAGGAACCGTAAATCCAACTCCATGAAGAGTTTTGGACTAGGGTTTTTAAGGGTTTGGAGTGGGACAAAATGTGGAGATTATTGATTGGCTGAAGAGTGCAGGGTGAAGTCATGGGACAAGGAGAGGAAGAAGCTGTGTTCTCTTGCTGATCCCATTCCTCCGTGGGGTCTTCACACTGGTTGGTGTCAGCTGTTTCACTGGAATTTGGGCTCTGAGAAACATCTTAAGCAATCCTTAAACAAAGACTTTATGATTCTAATGTCAGCGATCCTGTCTATAGGAACAATGGGGATGCAAATCAATTCTTAGGCAGTCTTAGGACCTTAATGTCAGCAATCCTGTCTGTGGGAGCAATGGGGATGCCAGTGGTCAGTACCTAGTGCTGAGTGACTTTCAGCAGCAAGGAAGTGGGCCAGAGTGCAGCCTGATTAATGCTTAATTACAATTATATTTCTGTCTAGAAGCCAGCGTGCAATCCTTGTGAACCTGTGAGGACAGTGTCATTATGTTGCAGTTGTTGCTAGTGTCTGGATAGAGACAAAATTCCTTAAGGGTGCCTATGAGACCCTGTGTAGCCTGGTCCCTTCCTCTCCCTCAGACTTCACCTGTCATTGTCCCCCATGCTCTGTGTGCCCCATCTGGGCTCATCTTCTTCCACGCCCTCATACACCCCATGACCTTGGCCTGGATTTTCCTTCTCTTTCCTCTTCTTCACTTGGTAAACTCTCAACACTCTTCAAATCTCAGTTTAAGTGCCACTTCCTCAGGATATCCTCTCTGTGCTCCCTGACTAGGCCAACTGCTTTAGGCACTCATGCACGGTGTGCGGCGCCTCATCACAGCTGCAATTTTACATTCATTTGTGTAATTATTTAATGTACCAGTGTCTCCCTCACTAGGCTGGAAACTCACCAAATACCTCTAGCCTCTAGCACAGTGACTGGCATTTAACTAGATTCACAGTAAATACTTATTGACCAAATGTAAATTCTTGTAGAATCCAAAAGCATTAGGACACTAGATCAATCATTTAGTCTACCCCTGTCTCATGTGGAGATGAATGAAGACCACCTAAATGAGAATGAGCAAAGGCTGTTTAGTCAGAGCTTGCAAGGGAGTCGGCCACCATCACTTGCATTTTGGCAGAGATTCAAAGGCAGGCAGAGATTCAAAGTCAGGCAGAGAGGTGGAAAAGCTTTCTAGTAGAAAAAGGAAGGCTCGGCCAGGTGCAGTGGTTCCCGCCTATAATTCCAACACTTTGGGAGGCTGATACAGGTGGATTACTTGAGGCCAGGAGTTCGAGACCAGCCTGTCCAACATGGCAAAACCCTGTCTCTCCTAAAAGTATAAAAATTAGCTAAGTGTGATGGAGTGTGCCTGTAATCCCAGTTACTTGGGAGGCTGAGACACAAGAATTGCTTGAGGCTGGGAGGCGGAGGTTGCAATGAGCCAAGACTGCGCATTGCACTGCAGCCTAGGCAACATGAAAAACGATGGCTTCAGATTGGAAGCTGTCATCACGGGGAAGCTATAAGTGGCTCTGTAGGAGTAGGTCATCGCATGCGATTGGTTAGGGGTGCATATTTTACTTTCTCTGATTGTTCATAAGTTGGAAGCAGGGACAAAAAGTAGGGAAGCCGCCAGTTAAGTATTAAGTCTTGAACATTTGGGGCCAATTGTTACAGGGTGATTGTCCAGCTTGGGTTGTTTGCTAGACAGAGTGATCCGACTTCCTCTAAGGGTGACTGGTAGATAGTAGGTTGGCTTCCTGGGCTGGTCACTGCAGATTGTGGGTCAGAGTTCTATTTTTATATGTGGTCTGGCTGTTGTCCATTTTTCTGTTCGGTCTCTCACTCATATACACAGGAAAGAGGATACAGCAAGGATGTTAACAGACTTGTCCAAGTTTACACAGCTTGCTAAGAATGAGTCTGGGACCTCTGTCTAGTAATGTACACCTTATCCTGCCACCTCTTCCCACTCACCTGAAGGCAATCTGTGCCTAGGATGCAAATGACCAATTTGTGTCCTGCAACCTCTGAACCAAGGACCGAGAGTCTTTTACAGTACCCTTAAAATTGGCCGGGCACCATGGCTCACGCCTGTAATTAACTTTGAGAGGCCGAGGCGGGTAGATCCCTTGAGGTCATGAGTTTGAGACCAGACTAAGCAACATGGTGCAGATTTTGTCTCTACTAAAAAATACAAAAATTAGCCAGGTGAGGTGGTGGGCGCTTGTAATCCCAGCTACTTGGGAGGCTGAGACAGGAGAATCCCTTGAACCCGGGAGGCGGAGGTTGCAGTGAGCCGAGTTTGTGCCGTTGCACTCCAGCCTGGGTAACAAGAGTGAAACTCCATCTCAAGAAAAAAAAATTGTGGATAAACTATAAAATAAGAATCTTAAAGGTTGATAATATGGTCCTACTGTTACGAAAAGCTTCACATGTTCCCTTGACAAGTGAGTTAGCCTTCCCCTTTCCCTGGTGTGGTGAGAGGGCGCGGCCCAGTCATTTCAGTGCCCTGCTTCCCTTTCTTTCAGCATGTGAGACTCAAGCTAGCTGACACGCGGGGCCTGCTGGGCACATACGCCCCTTTGGAAGGTAATTGTGCCAGACATGGGAATAGAGAACTATAATTTTTAGACCTGGGAAGGATCATTTTTAGCTTCAGGGAATTTCTCAAGGAAGCTCTTGTCTGGAATGTAGGCTGACCGAAAGATGAGTGTATTGGAAATCTGAGTCCCTGTGATTATCATCAGAGTACGAGTATCTCCTTGGTAGCCCCTGTGGCGTAGGCGCCCCCTGTATGAACCACATCACTGGCCCATCCTCGGGCTGTGTTATGGAGCTCAGTGGGGAGCAGTGAAGGCGTCGAGGGAAGAGGCCCTGCAGGACCCTCAAGGGTGTGCCCAGGACACAGCCAGGCCTCTGCTGGCAACATGGCAACATCAACCTGGTCTGGCTTGCACTAAGGCCCAGTGGAGACAAAACACCTCCAGAACTATTAATATTCTCATTTTGAAGTAAATATTCTTTTAAATTTTATTTTAAATTATAATTTAATTTATTATATACAAATATATAAATACAAACATACACAAATATACAATTTTAAAATATTTTAAATAAAAATACTATCAGCTAATCTAAACATATTTAAATGAATTATGCTATCAAAAAGAAGTTTTCTAGCATAAGGAAAGAAGTTAGCAATATTGCAGGAGCGTTGATGTGTAGTTTTAGCCTGAGTAACAAAGAGAACAAAAGATAAAAGAAGCCAAATGCTGCTTTGCATGATAATGGGCCAGACGCTTAGACACGTGGGGGTAGACACTGTTTTTCTTAAACCATCTATTATGGAAAAATTTCAAAAGTGCACATTCTTCAGAATGTTTTAGAGCAAATCCTGTAAATCATGTCTTTTCACCTATAAATATTTCACTGCCTATCTTTTCAACAGATGAATACTTCTAAAAGGTAACAAAAATACCATTGTCACACTAAAAAAAAATCAACAATAATTTCTTAATACCATCTAAACCTCAGGCAATGTTTATACGCTACAGATTGTCTCAAAACTGTTTTATCAGGGTTAGTTTGTTTGAATCATGCACCAAACAAGATCCATGTGTTGCATTTAGTTAATGTGTCAGTAGGCCCTTTTGAGCCAAGGAAAACGTTTTCTTACATTAGATTGACACCGAGGATGAAACTCAAATACCTCTGAGAGTCAGGCAGTAACTGTAAATGAGTGAAGTTAGTTTTTTAAAAAGTCTTTAATTACAGGCATGCTTTGCCTATTAAACACCTAGGAATACATTTCACTTCCAAAGAAATCTGAGGAAAACATTTTCTTATATTAGGTTGATACCAAGGATGGAAACTCAAATATCTCTGAGAGTCAGACAGTAACTGTAAATGAGTGAAGTGAGTTATAAAAAAATAGTCTAATTACAGGCATGCTTTGCATATTAAACATCTAGGAATACACTTCACTTCCAAACTCCCCATTTCATGTCTTGGTCTATTCTTTTTTCTTTTTCTTTTTTTTTTGAGACAGAGTCTTGCTCTGTCACCCAGGCTGGAGTGCAGTGTCACAATCTCGGCTCACTGCAACCAACCCCCCACCCCCCTCCCCCGGGTTCAAGCAATTCTCCTGTCTCAGCCTCCCGAGTAGCTGGGACTACAGATGCATGCCACCATGCCAGGCTAATTTTTAAATTTTTAGTAGAGATGGGGTTTCACCATGTTGGCCAAGCTGGTCTCGAACTCCTGACCTCAGGTGATCCACTGCCTTGACCTCCCAAAGTGCTGGGATTATAGGCGTGAGCCACCACACCTGGCCTATTTTTGGTTTTGAGTAAGATGAGGATGGAAGAATTATCTTATTTTCCTGATAATGCTGCTGATAGTTAAGAAGCACGAAGATGAGAACTGATCACTTGGGTGGGTGGACTGTCCCTGCTGTGGTGGAGCAGAGGCGTCCTCTTGGAAATATCTGTGCCCACGTCCATGTCTACTACCACAGCCTTCAGAAACGCTGGCCCCACGTGCCCAGGTCTTCTCGGTCTTCCAGAGAAGCTGAAAATCCAGATATTGAAGGGAGGGCTCCTGAATATAAACTCTGACAACTGATTAAAATGAAAAGTGATCTGGAAACGCCCACTTGGCATCTTCCAGCAATGTCTCCGATCAGTGGTCCCCGTGCCTGCTCTAGCAAAGTGGATTTTTCCAGCAGAAATCCCTGTAGTGGGGAAAAGGTAATATCTTTTCCTTACCCATTGCAGGGCTCATGGCTGAGACTCCTATCATGAAAGACAGATTAACAAGAGAAAAGCATAACAAATGTTTTAATATAAGTTTTACGTGACACAGGAGGCTTCCGAAACGAAGACCCAAAGACCCAAAGACCCAGGGAAAACTGTTTCTATGGACAATCATGCAAAAGTGTGATTGGAGGACAGGAGGGCAGGGTCTGATGGTGACAAACTGGAGGGAGACCGGCAAGGCATGTTTGTTCTGACTCTTCTTGGCCTCAGGGTACAGGGGAGGCCCCTCTGGAATGAGGGTCTCAGGACCTGCTTTCATGTGGAGGTAGGGCCGAGAATTCCTTTATGACCTGATTCAGGGGAGACAGGAGGGAGAAGAAAGTCAGAGTGGCCTTCCTGCTTCTGTGGAAATTCTGTGGCAACAGGTTAATCGCTTAAAATTATGATTATATCCAAAGAAGAAAAAAAGGTTTCTTTCTCTTTGAGGGCTAAACTCTGACCTTTTTCTTTTCTTTCCCAAATTTTTATCCAAGGGGCCTGGAGAGTCACACTCTGTAAACCATGAAGTGTCATTGGAGGGGTTTGTTTTTTTTTTCACCCTATATCATGTGGCCCATTTTCCAACCTGACTCTGGTGTAACATCACATGACAGATAAAGAAGGAAACTGAAGTATTGTAAACCCCAATGTTTTTTTTTGCCATATCTTTCTTTCTTCTTTTTTTTTTTTTTTGAGACGGAGTCTCCCTCTGTCGCCCAGGCTGGAGTGCAGTGGCGCGATCTTGGCTCACTGCAAGCTCCGCCTCCTGGGTTCACACCATTCTCCTGCCTCAGCCTCCAGAGTATCTGGGACTAAAGGTGCCCGCCACCATGCCCCGTTAATTTTTTGTATTGTTAGTAGAGACGGGGTTTCACCGACTTTGTCATATCTTGAAGTAGTCATGCAAAGTTGACTCTCGTGGGGAAAATGTACATTCTGAAGAGAATCCCCTTTCTTTTCCAGGCCTTTTTCCTAATCCAGGAGAGAATCAACTCTGATAAGAAACATTTACAAGCTATTCCCTCTGAAGCCTGCTACTTGGAGACTTCCTCTGCATAATGGGAACCTTGATCTTCCCAACCTCTTACCTTAATCCAAACATGCCTTGTTTTTTTTTTTTTTTTTTTTTTTTTTTTTCTTGAGACGGAGTCTTGCTCTGACACCCAGGCTGGAGTGCAGTGGTGTGATCTTGTCTCACTGCAACCTCCGCCTCTCAGGTTCAAGCAATTCTCCTGCCTCAGCCTCCCAAGTAGCTGGGCTTATAGGTGCACGCCACCACGCCCAGCTATTTTTTCCAGAGGCGGGGTTTCACCATGTTGCCCAGGCTGGTCTTGAACTCCTGACTTCAAGTGATCCGCCAGCCTCAGCCTCCCAAAGTGCTGGGATTACAGGCATGAGCCACTGCGCCCAGCCCAGACATTCCTTTCTATTGATTCTAGGTCTTTAAACAATAACTTAACTCTTTCAACCAACTGCCAATCAGAAAATCTCTGAATCTACCTATGACCTGGAAGCCTCTGCTTCAAGTTGGTCCACCTTTCAGACCAAACAAATGTGTATCTCACATGTGTTGATTGATGTGGTATGTCTCCCTAAAATGTATGAAAGTAAGCTGTAGCCAGGCCGTGTTGGGCATACATTCTCAGGATCTCCTGAGGGCTGTGTCACGGGCCATTGGCAACTCATATTTGGCTCAGAATAAATCTCTTCAAAATATTTTAGAGCTTGGCTCTTTTCGTCAACATCTTTATACTCTCACAGCACAGTTCCCCCAAAGAAGTTCCACACCCTTGTTTCTTGAGGAGGCTAGTGTGGGGAACAAGGGAAAACTATTCCTTCACCCTCTATATTAGTCCGTTCTTGCACTGCTATAAGGAAATACCTGAGACTGGGTAGTTTATAAGAGGTTCAATGGCTCACAGTTCTGCAGGCTGCATAGGAAGTATAGCAGCTTCTGCTTCTGGGGAGGCCTCAGGATGCTCACAGTCCTGGGGTAAGGCCAAGAGGAAGCAGGTGTCTTATATGATCAGAGCAGGATGAAGAGAGATTGGGGAGATGACACACGCTTTTAAACAACCAGATCTCACGATAACTCACTCTCTCACTATCATGAGAATAGCACCAAGGGGATGGTGCTAACCCATTCCTGAGAACTCCAACCCCAGGATCCAATCACCTCCCACCAGGCCCCACATCCAAAACTGGGGATTATAATTCGACATGAGATTTGGTGGGACACAGATCTAAACTGTATCACCCTCTGAAGGGTCACTGAAAAATCAACTGACAAAAGGCAGATTTAGTCTTACAACGATCTCAAAGCAATGGCCAAATGGTTGATGCTTTCACACCATTGGCGACCTAAATGGAAGAAGCTGAGGCAGAATTAATATAAGTAGAGAGTTTATTGGGGCCAGGCTTGAGGATTCCAACCTGGAAGCATAGATTCAAGTTGACCTGAATATACTCTCTGATGAGCAGCAGTTACAAGTGGATTTTTATTTTATTACATTTTATTTATTTATTTTTGAGATGAAGTCTCACTCTGTTGCCCAGGCTGGGGTACAGTGGTGTGATCTTAGCTCACTGCAACCTCCATCTCCCAGGTTCAAACGATTCTCCTGCCTCGGCCTCCTGAATAGCTGGGATTACAGGCAGGCACTACCACTCCCGGCTAATTTTTGTATTTTTTAGTAGAGACGAGGTTTTACCATGTTGGCCAGGCTGGTCTGGAACTCCTGACCTCAGGTAATCTGCCTGCCTTGACCCCCCAAAGTGCTGGGATTACAGGCATGAGCCACCATGCCTGGCCACAAGTGGATTTTTATAGGCAAAAAAAAGGGGAACAGGCAGTGGGCAGATGCAAAGTTGTTGTCAGGAATTCTCATTGATTACAGAAGTAACACTGATTAGTGATTGGCTATACATGGTTAAGCTATAGGGTGTGGGTTTTAGTGTCTGGTACGATGTTATTAGGTTAATTTATAGCTACTTATGGCAGTAGCAAGCAGTTTCAAGAGATGATTACATAGCTCAGGCAGGGAGTAGGGTGTGACTGAGGTCTCATTTTAATGTCTCTCCAGGTGTGATAATTAAAAGGACTTGCATTCCTCAGATGAGTTCTTTTCTTTTCTCACCATCTTGAGGTTACAGAAAGAACAGTGGCTTGGATCGTGGCAAAACAGGTTATGGTGGTAAAACAAGTTTACGGGAGGGAGAGAAAAGGAGGCCTGGCTAGTAAAGAGGGTCTTGTTTTGTAGATGAAACCTCACAGGTAGCAGACCCCAGAGAGGATAGATGGTAAATGTTTCTCTCAGGTTTTCAAAGGTGTCAGACTCTCAGTTAATCCTTCCTGGATCTGAACAAGGAAGAAAAAGAGAAAGCCTGGCTGCATAAATGCAGATTTTCTCTACAGATGCAAACCTCACCCACGAAAAACAGCTTTTCAGCTATTCTTGTATTTCTAGCCCTTCTGAATAGCCATACTGAAATATGTCAAAGAAATATATTTTGGGGTGACATAGTTTGGATTCCTTCACTAGGTGATTGTCCCAAAGCTGCACCCTGCTCCAGTCTGCCTCCACGTCCCCATGCTCCCAGGCTGCGCCTGCAGACCGCACCTCTCTCCAGGAGAACACTGTATCCTCCTTCCCCCGTCTTACTCTCTGAAGTCCTTGCCCTTTGTGAAATGAAATGATTCAAACTTAGAGCTGTTGGAACTTTAGATTCTTCTGAGCCTTGAGAGGAATGTGGCTATGTGGCCCGAGTCACGTGGCCTGCAGCTGCAACATCTGCCTTTTTCTTCCCTGTAAAACACAAGACCCCCTTAGATCACGGCCCCTCCTCATGCAGTAATACATTAATCTTCCTTGGAATGTAGTGTAAACTAAAAATAAAATCCTAAGTCCCCCACCAACTGAACAGATGCCTTCTTGACAAAGGGGACCCCAGAAAAACCTTAAAAACTGAATTCCCAGCCACAGTGGGAAGGGAGGTTGGACACCTTTTCTTATACCCCCTCCTTCTGGAGTTTAGGCACAATAACTGACCAGTATTAGTGTTAAAATAGAGACCATACAACTGACAGAACAGACTCTTTGTGGCAATAAGATACCAAATCATAAACAAGACTAAGGCCATGCAAGGCAAGGGTTAAATCACATCTGCAAGCCATGAATCTTGCCAGGTAGCATTCTTATCTTAAAACATTACTTTCTGCTGACTCCAAGTTTTAGACAGAGCCTTACTCCTTTAACCAATTGCAAAATAAAGAATCTCTGAATCTACCTATAACCTGGAAGCCTCCACTTCAAGATATCCCACCTTTACAGGCCAAACCAATGTGTACCTTCACTGATTTATGTGTTTGCCTGTAATTCCGGCCTCCCTAAAGTGTACAAAACAAAACTGTAACCGGACTTCCTTGGGCGCACTTTCTCAGGACCTCATGAGATTGTGTTTCTCTAGGCCTCAGTCATTCATATAGGCTCAGATTGAAAGTCTTTAAAATAATTTACAGAGTTTGACTTTTCTGTTAATAGTAGCAATCTGTAACCAAATTGCTGTAACATTGATATAGGAGTTAAGAGGAAATTACCTAGACAGATAGTGAGGTTACTGGAGTCCTCAGTAAGGTTTTCCTTTTTAATGAAAAGTAGCCCCCAAATCCTCTTCTAACAAAGAGCAGCCGGTAAAATTGAGCTGCAGACATAGACAACCAAACTGGAAGCTTGCACGGGTGAATGCTGGCAGAAAAAGCTACTTGGGATTAGGCATGTTCAAAATGGCGGCTCCATCTTCCCTTCGCCCTTTACCAGCCACTTGTACAGTAAGAAGCAGACAAGATGGTGCTGGTCAACTGGAAAGCCCATTTGCAATAATAAGATCAGGGTGGAGTGGCCAGGCTTCCCCATGCGCTATTTATATATCACATCTGATGGAACCAATCTGTGGGCTCTACGTAAATCAGACACTGCCTCCTCAAGCCTGCCTGTAAAATCTAACGGACTCTGCCACCAGCCAGCCTTTTTCCTCTCAGGAGCCCCTCTCTCTCACTAGAGAGATCTGTTTTCCTTTTGAGAGGTGACAGAGTGCTGGCAGTCCTCAGAGCCCTCGCTTGCTCTCGGCACCTCCCCTGCCTGGGCTCCCACTTTGGTGGCATTTGAGGAGCCCTTCAGCCCCCCACTGCACTGTGGGAGCCCCTTTCTGGGCTGGCCAAGGCCGGAGCCCACTCCCTCAGCTTGCAGGGAGGTGTGGAGGGAAAGGCGCGAGGGGGAACCAGGGCGGCATGCGGTGCTCGCGGGCCAGCTGGAGTTCCGGGTGGGCGTGGGCTTGGCGGGCCCCACACTCGGAGCGGCCGGCCGGCCCTGCTGGCCCCTGGCAATGAGGGACTTAGCACCCTGGCCAGTGGCTGCGGAGGGTATACTGAGTCCCCCAGCAGTGCTGGCCCACCAGCGCTGTGCTCGATTTCTCGCCGGGCCTTAGCTGCCTTCCCGCGGGGCAGGGCTTGGGACCTGCAGCCCGCCATGCCTGAGCCTCCCACCCCCTCCATGGGCTCCTGTGCGGCCCGAGCCTCCCCGACGAGCACCACCCCCTGCTCCAGGGCGCCCAGTCCCATCGACCACCCAAGGGCTGAGGAATGCGAGCGCAGGGCGCAGGACTGGCAGGCAGCTCCACCTGCAGCCCTGGTGCGGGATCCACTAGGTGAAGCCAGCTGGGCTTCTGAGTCTGGTGGGGACGTGGAGAGTCTTTATATCTAGCTCAGGGATTGTAAATACACCAATCAGCACCCTGTGTTTAGCTCAAGGTTTGTGAGTGCACCAATCGACACTCTGTATCTAGCTGCTCTGGTGGGGCCTTGGAGAACCTCTATGTCTAGCTCAGGGATTGTAAATACACCAATCGGCACTCTGTATCTAACTAATCTGATGGGGACGTGGAGAACCTTTGTATCTAGCTCAGGGATTGTAAACGCACCAATCAGTGCCCTGACAAAACAGGCCACTTGGCTCTACCAATCAGCAGGATGTGGGTGGGGCCAGATAAGAGAATAAAAGCAGGCTGCTGGAGCCAGCATTGGCAACCCGCTGCGGTTCTCTTCCACTCTGTGGAAGCTTTGTTCTTTCTCTCTTTGCAATAAATCTTGCTACTGCTCTCTCTTTGGGTCCACGCTGCTTTTATGAGCTGTAACACTCACAGCGAAGATCTGCAGGTTCACTCCTGAGCTCAGCGAGACCACAAGCCCACCAGGAAGAAAGACAATCTCCAGACGTGCTGCCTTAAGAGCTGTAACACTGACTGGGAAGGTCTGCAGCTTCACTCCTGAGCCAGCGAGACCACGAACCCACCAGAAGGAAGAAACTCCGAACACATCTGAACATCAGAAGGGACAGACTCCAGACACGCCACCTTAAGAGCTATAACACTCACCGTGAGGGTCCGCAGCTTCCTTCTTGAAGTCACTGAGACCAAGAACCCACCAATTCTGGGCACACTTTCTCTTTCTTTCTTTCTTTTGCCAATTAAACCTCTGCTCCTAAACTCCTCATCTGTGTTCATGTTCTAAATTTTCTTGGCACGAGATGACGAACTGGGGTATTTATCCCAGACAATGCGGCCGCTTCAACATGTGCACTGGTTTCCTATGGAAAATGTTGTAATCTTGCTAAAACTTCTCTGTCTCTGCCTACACAAGTGAAACCTGAACTTCTCCATTTTGGAAACATAACACCCCTCTTTCGGAGTTGATGTCTCCTAGGTGGCCATCTTCAACTTTTGGGCTTGAATAAACACCATACTTAATCACATTTTCTGAACCTCATTATTTAAAGTTGACACTTTAAGCCTTATCTTTCATCCAACATTCCCCCCTCCCATCTTTGTTTTCTTTTTTTTTTAATCTGTTTGTTTATTATTTTTACCTCATCCTGGACTCCAAAGGCAACCCCTCCCATCTTTGAAGCCACCTTTGCAGAGATTATGACTCACAGAAGCCTGGCGTGGCTGACTCCATCTTGCTGCTGGTCTCACAGGCTGGCTGTCTTCGCTCATTCCTGGACATAGGCCAAACTAATCATGAGAGTAATTTAGTTTATAGTCTAACTTTGAAGCAAGGATGTTAATAGCTTCTCCCTAAAACTAACTTCCTCTTTGTTCAGGGACTGAAACCACTTTTGTAAAACTAATGAAAGGCCACAGGATTAAGATTATGGGAGCAGCCTGAATTCTGCTGAAGTGTAAGCATAGTTTCTATAATCCCTTACTGTTCAGGAGTCATGTGGCCAGGGGTCATAAGATTTGTGACTTCCCCAATTGCTCCTATAGATAACATCACTATTGTAGAACCTAAGAATGGTCTTTTGAGATGTTTTTCAGATTGACCCCACCTGGACCCAGGACTCATGATTCAGCCGGTCCTGTGGCCTCCTACCCAGAGGTGGATTCAGCACCCGAAGACTGTTTTGCACATCTCTATTATTACTGGTGGAGGGTGTCCAGGTTCTTGGCATCTTGAACAAAGAATTGGACAAAACACACAAACAAAGCAAGGAAAGAATGAAGCAACAAAAGCAGAGATTTATTGAAAATGAAAAATACACTCCACAGGGTGGGAGCGGGCCTGAGCATAGGAGCTCAGGAGCCTGGTTACGGAATTTTCTTGGGTTTAAATACCTTCTAGAGGTTCCTTTTGGTTACTTGGTGTATGCCTTATGTAAATGGAGAGGATATTTCCTGTCATAGCTGAAGTGTTTCCATTTGATTTAGTTCTAGGAAGTCAGCATGAATCAGCCTTATGTTCCCTGCCTCCAGACCCTATTCTCCTGCCTCACAATGATTGCATCCCCAACCAATCTGCAGCACCCATTCCCTAGTCCAATGCTACCAAACTATCCTTGAAAAACTCTAGCTTCTGAATCTGTGGGGAGACTGACTTGAGTTCTCCCATGTGGCTGGCCTCAAGTTAAACTCTTATCTTTACTGCAATACCATGGACTCAGTGAACTGGCTTTGTCTGTGCAGTAGCAGGAAGAACCTGTTGGGTGACTACATCTTTTTTGGATGTACTGGTCTTCCACACCAAAGAGAAGTCCCAGTATCCTGGTCTGGTCCATGTCCTGCAAATTCTGATGCTTTGGGTGTTTTAAGGATTTCAAAGGCTTATTTCTTAGCTCAAGAGACTGATGAGATCTATAACCTATTTGTAGTGTTTGTGTCTTTGGTTTCCTTACTTTGTAACAAAGAAATTTCTTTTCTCCAATCTTAGCTACTCAAAGTGTGTCCATCAACTGGTAGTATTGGCTGGCCTAACCTGGGAGCTTGTTACAAACACCAAGACTCAAACTTCATCCTAGACATGAAGATCCCAGGTGATCATATGCACATTGAAGCTTCAGAAAGTCTACTCTGAACAACCAGATGAGGCCAGGGATCATGGCTCACGCCTGTAATTACAGCACTTTGGGAGGCCAGGGCGGGCAGATCACCCAAGGTCAGGAGTTTGAGACCACCCTGGCCAGCATGGTGAAACCCCATTGCCACAAAAAAACACAAAAGTTATCTGGGCATGGTGGCAGGTGCCTGTAATCCCAGCTACTTGGGAGGCTGAGCAGGAGAATCGCTTTAATATGGGAGCTGGAGGTTGCAGTGAGCCAAGATCGTGCCACTGCACTCCAGCCTGGGTGAAAAAATGAGACTCTACTAAGAAAATAAAAATAATACTCTGATGTTGAAACTTTTCTTTGAGTTAGTCCTTCATTCTCAAGTGACTTTAAACTGACCTTGATGGAGCAAACATTTAATTCTGACAAGCATCAGTGTTTTGCCCTGATGTAGTTCACAGAACACCATTCTGTATGATTCCGGTTCCATGGGATCTATTTTACAGTTCTGTAAATCACTGTAAATCACCCACCCACTCCGCAGTGTAGGATGCAAATCATGTCCCGTCTGCTGGAGGTTCAATTAACTTCCCTCCCACTGTGGGAAAACCAGTTTGCCTCAATTTGTATATCAATTTTCATACAACTGATCCATAAATTTGCTCTTTGGAGTTTCTTTTAAACTGGCTATAGTATTTGTCTGCTTCCCTCATGAGTAAAAGAAAATCTTTATCACAGGTTCATTTTTGTATCTGTATGAGAGTCATGATTTTGCCTTTTTTGAAAATTACCATTTAACAGTGATGACTACCTTTCTTCTCTTAGGTTATAGAGCAGTGCCTCTACCTCAACACCACTGATGTTTTGAGACAGATAATTCTTTATGGTGAGGGCTATCCTCTGCATTGCAGGATGTTAGCAGCTTCCCTGGCCTTTACCCACTAGATGCTCCTAGCACTGCCTCCCACCAAATGTCTTCAGATATTGTTAAATATCCCCTCAAGGGCAAAATTACCCACCCACTCCCCAGGTTAGAACCACTGGTTTATAGTTAATAAACAAGACAACATGTGACACCACTATTGAACTAACAGAGAAAATGCAGTTACAGAAATAGCACATTATTCTTTGATATTGAAGGAAATAAAAATATTGTACCCTAAAATACATTTGTTTGACGTATGTTGAGATGGCTGCCAGAGAGCCAGCCTACAGAAGTAGCCCTGCAAAGCTGTCTTTTGTGGGGAAAATTTGCATCTACAGAGAATCTGCATAGAGGAAGCCAGGCTCTCCCTTGTCAGAATCCAGGAAAGACGAACTTAGAATTTGTCACTTTTAAAGGTCTAAAGAAACATTTAGCATCTATTCTTTCTGAGGGTTTCTACCTATGAGGTTTTATTTACATAACAAGACTCTCTTTGCTAGCCAGCTCTCATTCCCCTCCCTCCCATAACCGGATTCATCACCATAGCCTTATTTTGACCATGCTCTGAGCTCACATAGAAGCTTCTGCACCCCATTGGTGGGTTGGGTAATCACTCAGTGATGCTCCCCATATACACGTTGATATATTTTGTATGCCTTTCCTCCGATTCATCTGACTTTTGTAAGTTGATTTTTCAGTGAACCTTCAGAAGTTTTCCTTCTGCCCCTATAATATTTTCCTAAAAATAGAGGAATGAGCAAATCTTCTGGGAATATCATGTTTCAGACATTATGAAAGGTCATGAGCAGGAGTAAAAACAAATAATACAGAAATCCAAAACACAAGCCAAGTGATGCCACCTTTTGGCAGAAGTCCTTGGCATAAGGGCAGTTTGGGAGATTGCAGCACCCTCAGGTCCTGAGGAACTGGCTGGGGGAGGCCATTGGTTGCCACATGAAGGTAGGTGTTTGCTTTGGGCTTAAATGGAATGAAAGAGGCTGTATGCCTGAGGTTGGTCCTGTGGGTGATATACCTGAGCTTCCCTGTCTCCAGCTTTTCCTACCCCAGGAGACCCCCCAATAGGTTGATTTAACATACATTCATTCATTCACTCATTTGCTCACTCATTCATCAACTGACACTTGACCAGGGACCAGGAGCTGTGTGTCTGAGTGAGGGGAAAAGTGAAATCACCTTTGAGAATATGACAGTGACAAAAGTCTAGCATGGTTGACTCCATGTTGCTGCTGGCCTCACAGTCTATCCTTGCTCATTCCTGGGTGTGGGTCAGCTAACCATGGGAGAAATTTAGTTTATATTTTAACTTTGAAGTGGGGATGATAATAGCCACTCTCTAAAACTAACTCCCTCCTTGTTCAGGGACTGAAACCATCTTTGTAAAACCAGCAAAAGGCCACAAGATTAGGATTATGGGAGGGGCCTGAATCTGCTAAAATGTAGGCATAGTTTCTTCCTCCCTCCCTCCCTTCCTCCCTCCTTCTCTTTCTCTCTTTTTTCTTTCTTTCCTTTTTTCTTTTTTTTTTTTTTCAGTCTCGCTCTATCACCCAGGCTGGAGTGCAGTGGCACTATCTCTACTCATTGCAACCTTTGCTTCCCGGGTTCAAGTGATTCTTGGGCCTCAGCCACCAGAGTGGCTGGGATTATAGGCATGTGCCACCACACCTGGGCCACACTGTGGCTCAAGCTGGAGTGCAGTGGTATGATCTTAGCTCGCTGAAACCTCTGCCTCCTGGGTTCAGGTGATCCTCCCACCTCAGCCTCCAGAATACCTGGGACTACACACATGGGCCACCATCCCTGGTTAATTTTTCTATTTTCAGTAGAGATGGGTTTTTGCCATGTTGTCCAGGCTGGTCTCGAACTCCTGGGCTCAAGCAATCTGCTCACTTTGGCCTCTCAAATTGCTTGGGATTGCAGGGGTGAGCCACCACACCTGGCTTGTAGGCATAGTTTCTATAATCCTAATCCCTTACTGCTCAAGAGTCATGTGGCCAGGGTCACAAGATTTGTGACTTCCCCAATTGCTCCTGTAGATAACTTCACTATTGTAAAACCTAAGATTGGTTTTTTGAGATGTTTTTCAGACTGACCTCACTGAGACCCATGACTCATGACTCAACTGGTCCTGTGGCCTCATGCAGAAGTGGACTCAACATGAGGGCTGTTTTCCACACCCTTATGATTACATCCCCAACCAATCAGCAGCACCCATTCCCTAGTCCCCTGCCCACCAACTATCCTTGAAAAACTTTTCTCTTTGAGCCTTCGGGAAGACTCATTTGAGTGATAACTCCAGTTCTGTCATGTAGCCAGCCTCATGTTAATTAAACTATTTCTTTACTGCAATACCACAGTCCCAGTGAATTGGTTTCATCTGTGCAGCAGTCAGGAAGAACCATCACATGATTACAAAAGGGGTAGAGAGGCAGATATATGTTCCCTCTAGGGAGGATTCAGTCTACTGCTAGAAGAATAGGGATGTGGTCATCACAGCAATGATTATAGCATTTATTGAGTGCTCTGTGCTCATTGTGTATGGCCCTTTAATAATGCTCAGCGTAATTCTAAGAGATAGGAATGATTGTTCTGCTTTCCACATGAGGAAATTCAGGAGGGCTAAGTAACTTGGCCAAAATCACACAGCTTAGGACACAGTGGGGACTGGAATGCAAGCTGTGCTTGGTCCACTCTGCTAAATCACACTCCCTCCCCCACTCCACCCTATGCTAAGTGCTGTGATAGATACACAATCATTCCACCAGAGCACAGAGCATGCAGGCTAAGAGAGGAGAGCTTCTTGAAGGAGATGACATTTGAATTGGGCCTTGAAACATGAGTGCTCATTCATCAAACATTTATGAGGCATCTTCATGGGCTCAAGGACCCTGCACTGTGAATTTAAAACTAGGCTGTAGGCCAGGTATGGTGGCTCATGCCTGTAACCCCAGCACTTTGGGAGGCCAATGCAGGTAGATCACCTGAGGTCAGGAGTTTGAGACCAGCCTGGCCAACATGGTGAAACCCCATCTCTACTAAAACTACAAAAATTAGCTGGGTGTGGTGGCATGTGTCTGTAATCCCAGCTACTCAGGAGGCTGAGGCAGGAAATTTGCTTGAACCTGGGAGGCGGAGGTTGCAGTGAGCTGAGATGGCGCCACTGTACTCCAGCCTGGGAAACAGAATGAGACTCTGTCTCAAAAAAGAAAAAACAAAGAATAAAAAAAAGTAAATAAAACTAGGCTTTAGCTTTTTCAGATTTTTGCCATTTAAGAGTCTATTTCCTATCCTCTTCCATTTTATGTGTAAGTTGTATAACTCAAAGCTGGTTGTGGTGAGATGGGGTGCTATTGTGAATAATGCTGCAATAAACATTGATGCATAAGTCTTTGTGTAAATCCCTGCTTTCAGTTCTTTGGGTGTATATCCAAGAGTTGAATTTCTAGGTTATATATTAATTCTATGTTTATCTTTTTTTTAGTAACCACCAAACTGCTTTCCTCAGCAGCTGCATTGCTTTGTATTCCCACCAGTAATGCACTTGCGTTCCAATTTCTTTACATCCTGTCCAATATTTATTTTCTATTTTTAAAAATAATAGCCAATCTTATGGGTATGAACTGATATCTCATCATAGTTTTAATTTACATTTCCCTAATGACTAGTGATGTTGAACATTTTTTCATGTGCTTATTGATGTCTATTCAAGTCCTTTGCCTATTTTTTAATGGGGTTGCTTATTTTTTGTGTTGTTGAGTTATAGGAGTGCTTTATATTTTCTGGATATTAATCCCTTATCAGACAGATGATTTGCAAATATTTTTCCTCATTCTGTGGGGTTTTTTACTCTTTTGATAGTATCCTTTGAACCACAAAAGTTTTAAATTTTGATGTAGTCCTATTTATTTATTTATTTATTTATTTATTGAGAAGGAGTTTCACTCTTGTTGCCCAAGCTGGAGTGCAGTAGTGCGATCTTGGCTCACTGCAACCTCCGCCTCCCAGGTTCAAGTAATTCTCCTGCCTCAACCTCCTGAGTAGCTGGGATTACAGACAGCTGCCACCATGCCTGCTAATTTTTTATTTTTTATTTGTATTTTTAGTAGAGACAGGGTTTCACCATGTTGGCTAGGCTGGTCTTGAACTCCTGACCTCAAGTGATCTGCCTGCCTCAGCCTCCCAAAATGCTGGGATTACAGGTGTGAACCACTGCACCCGGCCTATTTATTTTTCATAGACTGTGCTTTTGGTGTCATACCTGTGAAATCATTGCCAGATCTAATGTCATGAAGCTTTTCTCCAGTGTTTCATAGTTTTAGGTCTTACATTTAGACCTTTAATCCATTTTTAGTTAATTTTTGTTTATGTTGTAAGGTCCAAGTTCATTCTTTTGCATATGGATATCGTAGGGGAGGAAAAATGTATTTTTCTCTACCCATCTTAGGTTCTGCAGCCGGGGTCCTGCAAATAAGACTGGACGGTGACAGATTGACAGAGGACCAAACAGAAGTTCATTAACATGTGCATTGCACATGTACACATGGAAGTGCCCAGAGATGAATCACTCAGAAGAGAGGTTAGGTCATGGGTTCATATATCTTCTTAGGCTAAAACAAAAGGGGCTTTGGGCTTCTGAGTGGGAGAGGCAAGTTATAGAAACAAGACCAGTGAAATTATCGTTGTTTAGTAAGGTATGTTATACAGATGTAATTAAGTTGGTGTCATCTCCATTGATTAGAGTAAATGTCCTTTTCTTCCAGGTACAGGAGCTTGGAAATCATCTCTGCAAGTGGAAGTTTCCTTTAAAAAATAAAAGAAAAACTTGCACACTGTTTTTAGAGCTTTTCCTGTGTCTGTGTGTTCTCACTGGCCTTAGCTTGAGACAATCCATCTGCCAAAAAGGCATATTTGTGGTGGCATAGTGCCACACTAAAACCTAGTGCCCTTTAGTGTCCAGCTTTTCCAGCACCATTTGTTGAAAACACTGTCCTTTGCCCATTTAATGATCCTGGCACCCTTGTCAAAAATCAATTGACCATATATGCATGGGTTTATTTTTGGGCTATCTATTCTATTCTGTTGGTCTATGTATCTGTCTTCTTGCCAGTACCATATCATTTTGACTATTGTAGCTTTGTAGTAAGTTTTGAAATTAGGAAGTGTGACTTCTCTAACTTTGTTCTGCTTTTTCAAGATTGTTTTGGCTACTCGAGGTCTCTGAGATTCCATATGAATTTGGGGATGAGTGCCACTGCTGGCTTTAATGATGTAATTCCTAGGGTACTTTCTAGTATTCAAAAGTTCAGCTCTCGTTTGATGCTTTGAGTTCTCTCTACTAAATCATTGTCAGGGCTCAGAAAACGCAACCCCAAACTTCTTTGAACTGAAGATGATGGGGTGGGTCTCAGAAGCAAGAAGGTTACTCTGAACTTCCCCAACCTTTCTGTGTGACCGCTGGACATAAAGAAATTCTCTGATCTATCTTCCCTGGAAGGAGGTCATAAGACCCTCATGTGCAGGTGGCCTGCCCTATACCTGGAGGAAAAGACAGTGAGGCCAAGAAGCACCTGAACAGACAGGCCTTGCTGAGTTCCCTCCAGTTTAGTACCATTAGGTCATACCTGCTTTTTGTACAATCACATTTCTATATGACTGTCCGTCCTTCATAACATCCAAGCATAAAAATACACTTTTCCCTGGTTCTTTGGGTCTTCCTTTCTGAAGGCTCCCATGTCATGTAAAACTCTGTTAAATAAATTTGTTACCTTTTCTCTTATTAGTCTATATTTTGCTATAGGGGCGTCAGCCATGATCCTTGCAATGGGTGAGGAACAGATCTTAGTTTTTCTCCTCCTCTACATTGTCTAACTAGAAGTAGACTTCTTTGCTTTGATTTCTCATCCTTTTGATTAACAAAGAAATTTTATATACCTCAAAGATTATAGTATACCCTCGTGATAAAGAGTCGTTGTCTTCTCTGTATCTCCAGTGCCTAGAAGGGTTTTGTGGATTTTTTTTTCAATTTAAAAATCAATTTATTTCTATTTACTAACATAAAACAAGCAGAAATTGACATTTGAAAACATTATTTACAATAGCAACAAAAATATGAAATAGAGATAAATCTGATAACCATTTGAAAAATCGATACACTAAAAACTATAAAACATTAGTGACAGAAATTCTAAATAAATTGAGACATGTTGTGCTCATGGGTCACAAGACTTGCTATTGGTAAGATGTCAATTTTTTCGTTTTTTCTGTTTAGGACAGAGTCTCACTCTGTCGCCCAAGCTGGAGTGCAATAGCATGATCCCGGCTCACTGCAACCTCCGCCTCCAGGGTCCAAGCAATTCACCTGCCTCAGCCTCCCAAGCAACCGGGACCACAGGCATGTGCCACCACGCCTGGCCAATTTTTTTCTGTTTTCAGTAGAGATGGCGTTTCACCATATTGGCCAGGCTGGTCTCAAACTCCTGACCTTGAGATCCGCCCACCTTGGCCTCCCAAAGTACTGGGATTACAGGTGTGAGCCACCATGCCTGGCCAGTTTTTTCAAACTAATCTCAAGATTCAAGTTAATTCCAATCAAGATCCTAGCCTGTGTTTTTAAAGAAACAAGTAAGTTTAATTTCTATTTTTGAAGAAATATCATAAGTCAATCAGATTATGTTGGTACTCCAATTTTAATTTTATTCTTCAAAGTTGTTTTGACTGTTCTGGGTTCTGTACATTTCCATATGAAATGCATATGATCTGATTCAAAGATTTACTATAAACTATAGTATTCAAGACAGTTTAGTATTGGCATAAAGATAACAAACTAATTAATAGAACATAATAAAGTTCAGAAATAGACATACACATATAAGAACAACAGATTTCATCAACGATGCAAAGGCAATTCTGTGGAGAAAGCATAGTCTTTTCAACTAATTATGCTAGAACAACTGGATATCCATATGAAAAAAAAGGAACTCAACTCATACCTCACACAAAAATTAACTCAAACTGATGTTTAAGGATCACGACTGCCTCAGGGATAGTGAAGGCATGGAAGAGGAGTGAAGTGAGAGGGAGGAATTAATTACAAAGGAGCTCTAGGAAACTTCTACAAATACATGCACTAACTTCAATATAAGTGAGGTTGCGTTAATATTTACATGTCACAAGCATACCATATTGTACCCTTTAAATATGTGTGTTTATACACTTTACATTTTGATAAAACTGTTTAAAAATAGACATTTGGGGTCAAGCACGGTGGCTCATCCCTGCAATCCCAGCACCCTGGGAGCCCGGGGGACACAGACTGCTTGAAGCCCAGGAGTTCAAGACCAGCCTGGACAACATGAAAAAACCCCGCCTCTACGACAAATGAAAATGCAATAATTAGACAGGCCTGGTGGCGCATGCCTGCAGTCCCAGCCACTCAGGAGGCTGAGGCAGGAGGACAGCTTGAGCCTGGGAGGTGGAGCCTGCTGTGTGCCACGATTCCACCACTGCACTCCAGCCTGGGCAACAAGAGTGAGACACCGTCTCAATAAAAAAAATTTAAAAATAAATAAAAATAGAGCTTTTGCAAAAAGGCAAGCATACTATTAAAATGATGCTACTTCTTATTAAAAGTAGATATTTTTAAATGTAAAGAAGATAATAAAAATGATGCTTGTATGGAAACTTTACTTAGTCATCAAACTCCAAGGATTCTGTTTTCAACATACTAAGAATGAATTAATTATACTGATAAAAAAATTTTACTTTATGTTCTAATACTTCTCAGTATTAATGGTTTAAGTAGTCAAAGGTATAAATAAGAGACCTCATTTAAAGATGCCTCTTTTTAAAATTCTTTTTATTTTATTATTATTATACTTTAAGTTCTAGGGTACATGTGCACAATGTGCAGGTTAGTTACATATGTATACATGTGCCATGCTGGTGTGCTGCACCCATTAACTCGTCATTTAGCATTAGGTATATCTCCTAATGCTATCCCTCCCCCCTCCCTCCACCCCACAACAGTCCCCAGAGTGTGATGTTCCCCTTCCTGTGTCCATGTGTTCTCATTGTTCAGTTCCCACCTATGAGTGAGAACACGCGGTGTTTGGTTTTTTGTTCTTGCGATAGTTTACTGAGAATGATGATTTCCAATTTCATCCATGTCCCTACAAAGGACATGAACTCATCCTTTTTTATGGCTGCATAGTATTCCATGGTGTATATGTGGCACACTTTCTTAATCCAGTCTATCATTGTTGGACATTTGGGTTGGTTCCAAGTCTTTGATATTGTGAATAGTGCCGCAATAAACATACGTGTGCATGTGTCTTTATAGCAGCATGATTTATAGTCCTTTGGGTATATACCCAGTAATGGGATGGCTGGGTCAAATGGTATTTCTAGTTCTAGATCCCTGAGGAATTGCCACACTGACTTCCACAATGGTTGAACTAGTTTACAGTCCCACCAACAGTGTAAAAGTGTTCCTATTTCTCCACATCCTCTCCAGCACCTGTTGTTTCCTGACTTTTTAATGATTGCCATCCTAACTGGTGTGAGATGGTATCTCATTGTGGTTTTGATTTGCATTTCTCTGATGGCCAGGTTTTGTGGATTTTTTAAAAAAACTATTTTGAAAATATTTTTCTGATTTTTAAATAGAAAACTATATTATAATAATGAATAGGCTTTTAAAATGATTCCTCATTGGTTCTGACTCAGTGGTACAGTGATTCTCTGCCCAGATGTAGGCTGGCCAGAGACCGTACCAAGAGGAAGGCTGCCTTGAGGCCTTTCCCTCGGGTCCCAGCAACAGGGAAGGTTGTGCTTCTTGTGAATAGCTGGTTTGCTTTAGCCTCTGGAAGAAATAACTATCTTGCAGTATGGCATTTTTTCCCCCCTGTACCAAGTGTGCAGAACTATCTGGCATGCATTTACTTGTGTTATTTTCAACACAGCTTTTTTTTTTCTTTTTGAGACAGTTTCACTGTCATCCAGGCTGGAGTGCTATAGCATGATCTTTGCTCAGTGCAGCCTCAAATTCATGAGCTCAGGTGATCTTCCCACCTTAGCCTCCCCAGTACCTGGGACTACAGGCTCATGCCACCACACCCAGCTAAGTTTTTTTGTTTGTTTGTTTGTTTAGAGACAGGGTCTTGCTATGTTGCCCAGGCTTGTCTTGAATTTCTGGCCTCAAATGATGCCCCCACCGTGGCCTCCCAAAGTGTTAGGATTACAGATGTGAACCACCATACCCAGCCCTCACTGTAGTTTTATTCTTTTCTTACGTATTGCTTTTCTGACATCAACTCTCTCAAATATTTATTTATCTTTAAATATTACATATTTTTTTAGTGAGCTGACTCAAACCTTTATGGGCCACAGTGTTGGGGCTCAGAAAACAATACCCTAAAATATGGTGCTTTGGCATGGTGAACCAAGGTCTCTCTCTGAGCTTCCTCTGCCCACCTGTCTCCTGATCTTTCTTTACCAAAGCACTAGGAGGGGCTTTCTCTGAAGTTCCCTTCAAAGAACTTCTGATTAAGGGAAGTTCTTCCAGAAGAAAGGCAACGATCTTAAAACTCCTTCTCTAGAAATCACATCAAATATCCAGAAACAATTAACCACCAGAGAGAAGACTTAAAGTCATAACCACGCCCAGACAGACTTTTCATCTATTCTTCTGAGGACAGCTTTGAGAGATTACCTGGAGACTTTAGCTGCATAATGAGACAACCTTTGTTCCATGGTAGTTCTGCCCCATACCTTCCTGTAATTCACCACCACCTCCCACAACGCTCAGAAAAACTTTGTCCCAGGCCAATTGTAGGCCAATTTTCTATTATTGGGGCTCATTTATTTCCCCTAAAAATCATTTACTACCCCTCTAAATTGCCTACACCCCTGTCTCTCTCTTCCCTGTGAAGAGGTGCCACTTAAGCCTCAGTCACCTGGGCCTCCTTTGAGTCTCATATTTTTTATGATTCTGTGCTTACTCACATGAATAAATTTCTATGCCTTTTCTCCTGTTAATCTGTCTACTGTCAGTTCATTTCAGCACCAAACCTTCAGAAGGTGGAAATGAAGTTTTTCCTTTGCTGTTAAAATAGTTTATATGAATAGATTCTAAAACATACATTGAGTTGTCATCACTGTTGAAACTTGGTCTCACTTCTGCCCTCTAGGGCCACATCAAACCTGTTCAGTCCTGTGTTGATTTGAAAGCTGGCTACATGTTAACCCTAAGCTTTTCCTGGGTGATTCTTGGTGAGTAAAAAAAAATTATTATTATTATTTTTGAGACTGGGTCTCACTCCGTTGCCCAGGCTGGGATACAGTGGCATGATCTTGGCTCACTGCAACCTTCACCTCTCAGGTTCAAGCAGTTCTCCTGCTTCAGTCTCCCTGTAGCAGGACAAGCCACAGACAAAACCCCTCAGACACTGAGTTAAAGAAGGAAGGGCTTTATTCAGCTGGGAGCTTTGGCAAGACTCACGTCTCCAACAACCAAGCTCCCTGAGTGAGAAATTCCTGTCCCTTTTAAGAGCTCACAACTCTAAGGGGGTCCACGTGAGAGGGCCATGATCGATTGAGCAAGGAGGGGGTATGTGACTGGGGGCTGCATGCACCAGTAATTAGAACGGAACAGAACAGGACAGGGATTTTCACAGTGCTTTTCTATACAATGTCTGTAATCTATAGATAACCAATTAGGTCAGGGGTTGATCTTTACCAGGCCCAGGGTGTGGTGCCGGGCTGTCTGCTTGTGGATTTCATTTCTGCCTTTTAGTTTTTACTTCTTCTTTCTTTGGAGGGAGAAATTGGGCATAAGACAATATGAGGGGTGGTCTCCTCCCTTATTCCCCCCCTTTGAGACTCTCACTCAATAGTGGGAGTTCTCATTTTCATTCTCACTACCTATGTCTTCTTGCAAGACAGATCTATAATGATTCATATAGTACACTTGTGCTGAAGCATTTTGGTGAACTAAGGTAGCGATGAAGCTTCTTATCATTTGAAGAAGTACAGGTAGCAAACAAGGGAGCAGTAAGCAGGTTTCTATTACCATTATAACTCCTATTATAAGAGTTTTAAATCTTTTTAGCGCTGGGAACCATTTTCCAAAATGGCCCCAGGATCAAATCTGTGCCACACTTGCACGGGCACATGTGCCAGTTTTGTCATATTTCTAACTGTGTCTTCAACTACTTGCCCTTGATCATCTATGTGTAGACAGCCATTAGTAAGGTTAAATTTTCTACAGACCTCTCCTTCAGCTGCTAGCAAGTAGTCGAGAGCCAATCTATTTTGTTAGATAGCATTCTCATCTGAGTTTCTTGCTAGGCCAGAATAGTCAAGGCTCTGCTGGTCTTACTAGTGATTATTTCTAAGACAGCTTGTAACGATATGATTCAGTTAAGCACGTAAATGGGGGTCTGGTATCCCCATGAGCCATCTTGTGCCCAAGTACCAGGCCTATAATATTGTATGATTCTCTCGGGGGGCCATTCATCATCTTTTTAATTTTTTATAGCTATGCTTCTCTTTTTGCAGGAAGCACAGACAGGGAAGCCCAGGAGTTCGCCTGTCTTTATGGGCAGTAGGAAGAAAGATGGTTTAATAGTGCCAATAACACAACTACCTGCCCACTGGTCAGGTAATTTGGTGTAAGCTCTATGCCCACATATCCAGTATAATCCGGTGGGGGCTGTCCAGTCCCAGTGGGACTCCAGGTGGGTTCACACGGTTTGCAACTTCAGGAATTTACTAAACGGATTTTTCTTAGTGTGGTTTGAACTCCACTAGGTGGCTATTTTTGTAGTATTATTATACAGTTTTTGCCCAAGGCAACTGAGTCTTCCCACAGGAAGGGTGAAGTCCTTCCCTACTCTTGCTATACAATATTGTCTAATGATTGAGGCTTTTAGGACCTAGAAGTTATCAGGGTGATTCTTTTGAGCCAGGAATTCATCAGGAACTGGGTCTGTAGGTACTAATTCTCGGGCTTCCCATGGCCATTGATCTCCTATTACAGTTCTTCTATGCACATAACATGAAGTGACATTGAGAGACTGGGTTACGTGCTCAGCTAATTGCAAAAACAAATGTCTTGTTTTTCCTGGAATTTCTGGTACTGGCACATTCAGTTTATCATAGAAGGTTTGAAATACTGGCTCAGGAGAGCATTTATAAACTTCTCCTCAAACCACAATATTTACTCGAGGATCTAGTCTAGCCCTTTTGATTCCTAGGGTTACATGCTCCCCTTTTTTTCCAGCGAGGATCAAGGGGGTTGGTTATTACAAGTTCTAAGGGGTTACACGGACCACTGCTACAGGAAGGGCCACTTCTTCTTTTCTGAAGGTGGACAGGATCTTTTTATTTTTTTTCCAAGTAGCCTGAATGACACAAGACCAGGATCCACATTCATTTCCACACAATCCTAATTCATGACAAATGTACTTATTTTCTGCCATATAGCCTCTTTCCTAATTAAGAGAACCACATTCTATTCGTAATTTATTACTGTTAATGACAGCACAGGCATCAAACTTCAAGGTGACTTGTTTGGGCACCCTTTTTTCTTTTGTTTTGGCTAATACTTTACTCGTATCCTTTATGAGCCCCCAATAGTCCTCAGTCCTTAATCTTATTTCAAAAACTGTGGTCATGGAAGGATCAGATGGGTCATAACACACATCAGGTTGGTCATTTCCTGGGCTTCATACCTTGCATAGAATAGCATTATACAAGCAAGTTTTTTTTTTAAGAGTCCCAGTACACTCACAATAATCATAAAATAATAGGACTGTAGCAACTTTTTGTCCTACCTCCGTGACTTGATGTATACACTGGGAACAGTCCTCAGTCTTAGGAAAGTCAGTTAGAGTCCTTACTGTACAAGTCTAAATTTTAAGGAAAATGAGTCCCACGATGAGTTTTCTCATGCTTCAGCCGTGTGCGGACCAGTCAGCTTCCAAGTGTGACTGGAGCAGGGCTTGTTGTCTTCTTCAGAGTCACTTTGCAGGGGCTGGTGAAGCTACTCCCATCCACGTACTGCTCACAGTCTACTGATGTTCAAGGATGGTTTCAGAGGTTGGCCTGCTAGAATGAACTGAGTCCAACACTTCTACACAGTTATGTTCAACTGGGCTATCTGATACCGGGAGCAAGGTGGCAGGGTTTAGGGTGTTGCAAACTTCAGTGGTTATGCGGGGATTTTCACATAGCAAGCTCTGGTACTTGGTTAATCTAGCATTTGTTAACCAATGATGCCCTTTGGTAGTCATTAAAGTTACCACAGCATGGGGGGCCTTTATATTCAGGTTTTGCCCAAGGGTTAGTTTATCTGCTTCTTGTGCTAACAGGGCCGTTCCTGCCGGGGCCCTTAGACATGGGGGCCAGCCTTGGGAAACCCTGTCTAGTTGTTTTCAGAGATAGGCCACTGGCCTTGGCCAGGGACCTACAGTCTGGGTTAAAACTCCAACTGCCATTTTTTCTCTTTCTGACACACAGGGTGTAAGGGGTTTTGTCAGGTCAGGTATCCCCAGGGCTGGGGCCAACATGAGTTTTTCTTTTAACTCATGAAAAGCTCGTTGCTATTGGTTGTAATAGATGTAGTTCATCTAATTTACATTTTTATTAACTGTCACCCACCAAAATATTGACTCAAATCTTGCAGCTATTTGATTTCAAGCTTTAAATTGATCTGGTATTCCCCGTGGGACTCCAATTACATCTAAATGGACGTATAGTCGAAAGACCTATAAGGGGCTTCTCTCTCTTTACAATGTCTTATTTTCCCTCCCTCTGGTTGATGAAATGCCAGGGTGAAAGGGATAGCCAATTGGACTAAAGTACAAGTGCCACTCCAGTTATTCAGCAGAGTGCCCAGTAAAGGTCCACCACAATACGACCTCACATCCACTAGGGGATAAACAAGGGCTGACTGATTGATAAGCTCTTGAAAATTTTTAAGCTGACTGCATCCTTTCGGGGCTCCAAGAAATGCAAAGTTTCCTCCCTGTCATGACCCGCAGGGTGCCTGACTTTGGGATATAGCAGAGATAGCTTGGCACGACTTATTACTCCAGGCTGTAGAATCCTGGAAAAGAGCTACCATGCAGCCCACACCTGGTCGACTGGAGGACCATCTTAGTGGAAAGGGGACAATCTGGGCCTCTGGCCTGCCATGTGCACAAGCATAACAACTGCTTTTGTTTAACGTGCGGATGGCATATTTGATCCATTCCAACCAGGTATTTGCATCTTGGTATGCTGTCTTAATTGCCAAAGTTTGTTTTAAGTCTTTAACTTCTATGATCCTCTAGTAAAATGAATGTATGTTTGGGAAATTACAAAAACGGGTTGGAGCAGTCCATCCTTGCTCTTTAGCAGTCCACAGAATGTTGGACCAACTATGGCATAAAAGCTCTACATTGGGCAACAAGACTCCTGGTTGACACTGGAGTCTTTATCAAAATTTCCCTGGATTAAATGGTCCTAATTTACTAATGCCCAGTCTGAGGAGAGTCAGGAGGGACAGAGGTACTTTTCTGAAGTAGAGAGCTGTCTTCGACTTGGCAAGTCCCCACAGGGTATAACAAGGCAAGTATTAAATGCAATAGTTTGAGGTGAAATTGACTTGGTTATGTTAATAACCAAATGGTCAGCAATAGAGCGAGGAAAGAAGAAAGAGTAATAGAATAAATGAAAGAGAGAGATTTTTCTTAGCTTTAGTTTGGTAGGGTTTTCCCCTGGGACTGTGGCCCACGACTCTGGAGGGGGTGGCGCTTTGACTTAAGTGTGGTGAGTCCATCCTTTTTCCACTGTATGAACAGCAGTCTTGGTGGTTAGCAGCACAAGGTAGGGTCCTTCCTAGGCTGGCATGAGTTTTTCTTCTTTCCACCCTCTGATTAGAAGGTGATCTTCAGGTTGGTGCTGGTTTACTGGAAATTCTACGGGTGGTACCTGTGCTAAAAGACTTTCAGTTTTGAGGGAAAGGAAAGTGGAAGATACACCGAGTATATAATTTCTAAGAAACTGACTTTTTGTTTTAAATGTGGGGACATCAACAGTGGACTTTATAGTCTTTGGTGCCTTCTTACTGAGAAATTTCCTTTAGCACCTATTTTTATTTGTTTTTAGACCAAAGAAAGCCAAACACCATTTTATATTTAATAATGCTTCTTGTATGATTTTTATACCAGATAAGCTAAATTTCACCTTTATATTAGTGTGCTATTAATGTTAGACTTAGTTTTAATAAAATTTTGTATACATATTTATTCAATATTTAATGTCAAACCATAAGGTAAGATTTTTATAGACTCTTTTTCACCTTTTATAATCTTTGTTAAAGAGCAGGTTAGTGCTTTAAGAAAAACCCATTGTGTTTTTACTTTAATGTCCAGTTCACATAAAAACTGATGATAGCTCTTTAACTTTAGCTAATATGTTTACACACAGAATTCTTTTATAATTAACGTTTTAAAACTTGCTTAAACTTTCAAAACAAAAAAATTTTTTTAACCTTTTAATGTAGGTAAAAATTTACATTCTTATGCCTTCTTATGATCCTTTTACCAAAGGTATATTTTACTTTTCTTATACACCTTGCACATAAACTGTTTTTTTTTTCAATAGTTTTACATTCAGGAGGCCTACCACTTTTAAATTATACAACATTTCTTGCATAAATTCTTTTTTTATAACATTTTTCTCTTTCGTGACTTTCACAGACAATTCTTTGACATGTCTCAACTTTCTGACTTATTACAAACATTTCTTTCTTTAAACAACCAGTTAATTTATTTCAGGACAAGAATTTACCATATAAAACTCTTTTTACATAAATTCTTCCCCAGCCTTTTTTTCCCTTTTTTTTTCGAAGATGATAACCATTCTTTTCCAAAGTGAACTTCTTTTATGCCTGTGGACTTGACTGTCTAAGGCCACAAGATTAGAAGTTACTATAGTACATGTTACACTGTTAACTTTTAGCAAACTTTACTTTTGTTGAACACCTTGTAAGTCTGGGATTTTAATTATCCTTTGCTATTAATAAGACCTTGTTTTGTCCAAATTAACTTAGAATTGGTACAGATGGCATTTTTTTTTTTCTTTCAATTACCTGGGAGGAAACATCAATCATCCTGTCCTGAAGGGAGTTCCTCCTAGGTCTGGTCAGACCTTTGTATGGTAATTATGATTTGGATCCCCTATTAGGAAAGCTGCTGGGTTAAGGGAATTTTCAGTGCTTAATGTTAAGTCATCCTTTTTTTTTTTTTTTCCTTTGGATACTTCTGAACTGGTGAGGTGTGCTCACAATGAAGGTTCCTCTAAAAGTTACTTTTTTACTTTTTTCTGTTAGCAAAGCAGTTGCCGCTACAGATTGAATGCATTTGGGCCATCCGCGGGTTACTGGGTTAAGGATTTTTGATAGGAAGGCCTCAGTGCTTTCAGGATATGCCCTTGTTTACACTGACAACAAAGTGGTATTGGGGTGTTATAGGGTTATGGAGAATACCTTCCGCTATCAATTATAAGTTTTAAATTTACCTTGGCTTTTAAAGGAATAGGGTACACTGTTTTTTTTTCTTAAATACTTGTATATCTCTCTCTTTCTTTCTCTCTTTGATTTTCTGTCTCTTTCTCTCTTTTACTTTCCTTTTGCCTCTGTCCTTTTCTCTCTCTCTGCCTCTCTCTTTCTCTCTCTCTTTCCTTGACTCTCTCTCTGTCTCTCTGTCTCTTCCTCTTTCCCTCTCTGCTGGTCTTTCCTTGCCTCTGCCAGCTGCTTATGCTGCTGTTCTCTCAACCACTTTGGTGGGGGGGCTAAAACCAGCTGTAACCAAGTGTCTATGTATGGGAACTGGTCTGGGTGCCCTGGCTTACAGGTTACCTTGTGCCACACCCTTGAAACAAGGGACCTGTCCAGGCTTCCTTCTGATGGCCAACCCACCTCTAATGCACATGCCAGTCTATCTTACACAAAGTTTTAAGTTTTCCTGGTGTCATAGTACTCCATAGTCTCCCTTAAATCCTTTCTTGAAATTTTTCAACATAGTTCATAGTGGGATTGGCTGACTTTGTGTCTGACCCATGCTTCTTTGAGACAAAACAACACACTTACACCACACACACACCACAAAACAAAGAACGGGTGAAAAGGACACACACACACTTTTACAGTTTACACCAAACCAGAATCAAAACCAAAATCAGAGTATCAAGAAATCCAAGCCAGGTCAAAACCAAAACCAAAGTATCAAGTAATCCAAGTCAAGTCAAAAACAAAAACCAAAGTGCTGGTACAGGCATGCCGTAGGTGATCAGGTCACCTTTCCACTCAAATGGAGTGGGCAAGTTCCAAAGACTAGTCTTGCCAAGTTTTAGATGTCTGGACTCCAAGTGCCAGTTCCTTCCTGGTGTTCAGCCACTGCATTGATCCTCCATGGGGGCCTGCCACGTACTCCTCTGGCAAGGTGTTCCACCGGGGCAATTGCCTACCAAGGAGTGCTCTCAGGATCCACGTTGCTCAAGCTGGCCAGAGTCCCCCTCAGGGATGCTCCACAGGGCAGGCCTAAGCCACCTAAGGGGCTGCCTTGACCATCTGTTAATCACCTCGCTTCCTGGTCAGGGAACCAAGAAATGTAACAGGAGAAGCCGCAGACAAAATCCCTCAGACACCGAGTTAAAGAAGAAAGGACTTTATTCAGCTGGGAGCTTCGGCAAGACTCACGTCTCCAACAACCAAGCTCCCTGAGTGAGAAATTCCTGTCCCTTTTAAGGGCTCACAACTCTAAGGGGGTCCGTGTGGGAGGGTCATGATCGATTGAGCAAGCAGGGGGTACGTGACTGGGGGCTGCACGCACCGGTAATTAGAACGGAACAGAACAGGACAGGGATTTTCACAGTGCTTTTCTATACAATGTCTGTAATCTATAGATAACATAACCGATTAGGTCAGGGGTCCACCTTTAACTACCAGGCCCAGGGTGTGGCACCGGGCTGTCTGCTTGTGGATTTCATTTCTGTCTTTTAGTCTTTACTTCTTCTTTCTTTGGAGGCAGAAATTGGGGATAAGACAATATGAGGGGTGGTCTCCTCCCTTATTCTGAGTAGCTGGGATTACAAGCATGCACCACCATGCCCAGCTAATTTTTGCATTTCTAGTAGAGATGGGGTTTCACTTAAAACTTTTAGTGTATAAATAGGAAGGCTGAGTGTGGTGGCTCATGCCTGTAATCCTAGTATTTGGGGAGACCAAGGCTGGAGGATCTCTTGAAACCAGGAGTTCGAGACTACCCTAGGCAAAATAGCTGGAACTCATCTCAATAAAAAAATTTAGCTGGATGTAGTGGCTCACACCTGTAGTCCCGCTACTAGGGAGGCTAAGGAAGGAAGATCGCTTGAGCCCAGGAGTTCAAGGCTGCAATGAGCCATGATTGTGGCACTGCACTCTAGTCTGGGAAACAGAACGAGACCTTAACTCTTAAAAAATAAAAAAAATAAATCGGGAAAGTTGAACTTCTAAAAATAACCCCATATGGATATACTTGTCAGATCTGCTAAGTATTTCTACTCATAAGGGCGTAACTATCCTTTTTCTCACTCATACATATATTTAAACACTAAATTAGTCAATGCTATTAGGCCTGCCTTTTATTTCCCAGAATAGTGTTTGTTTGGAGAAAATCTAGAGGCATCTGACTTTTACAATAAAATGCAAAAACAAAGCATTCTTAAGCCACTCAGTGTTTTAAAAAAGACTGAAACAACCAAACACAACTGTGGTCTTTGGCTAACTTTCTAGAGAGAAGAAAACAAGCCATCTGCCGGTAACAGGCGGCTCTGGGGATGGCTGATCACAGGGCCGAATGAAATATTCATAGTAATTAGTGGCAGCACCAAAATAGAAACTTCACAGTGCTTTTCCTGTTGTTATGGTGACAGCCCCCCAACAGCCCACCTCCCCGCAAAGGCCCTGGCTTGGTGCATTCTGTGGCCTTCCATCTGGTGCCCTCCCATTGAATGCAGAGAAACTAAACTGACTGCTCATTTGTCCCCTCGGGGTTGTGTGTGTGTGCTGGGCTGCCAGGAGGAGGAGGGCGTGGACTGGAAGATTCCACAGGGCTGGGCCAAGGCTGTCCCCTGTGCTCAGCCAGAGTGACAGGAGAGCAGCTGATAGCCCAGGCTGCCAGACAGGTGCTGTCAAGGGGCCGAAAACTCACTGATGTCAGGAGACGGCACCCGGGTAATGATGAGTGAGGCCTGGCCTGTGACAAACAGGCTCTTAACCTGCCGTTGTGGCAGGAGGAAGTGCTCCCTAGGGCTTCAAGTTACCTGAACAGCCCACACATTTGCCCCCTCTTGTTGAGCAATTTCCGTAGGTCCTTCAGAAGTTGTTAGGTGTCAACATTCTTGTTGCTCTGCTAAAAATCTAAGAATTTGGCCAAAAAGTCTGGTTTGCTCCTGCTCAAAGATTGAAGAAATAGAAATTAGGCTGCTTATTTTCCTTAGTCTTATTCATTTTGGAGCTCAATGTTTAAAACATTGATTTGAGCATCAGTATTACATGCTGTTGTCAATGCCGTCTCTCTGGAGTCCCCAGGGACTGCAAATTGAGGAAACTGTTTAGGATGTAGCTTCTCCATCAAGGCACCAGGAAGTATGGAGGTGGCACAAAAAAGTGCTTTGGAAAAAATGTGAGCTGCACTTAGGAAAAGGGTTTGATTTCCCATGGCATAAGTCTAAGTTTTTGGATATTTTATTCCCTTAATAAATCTTTCTCATATTTTGCTACCCTGTGGTCTAGAGTATTTGTGTAATGGATAGAGTTGATATAATTTGTCTGCTGCCCAGTGAGGCGATCTCATGACATTTCTGGGTAAAGGCTGCTGATAGGAAACACACATTTTCTTTCTTTTTTTTTTCTAGAGACAAGGTCTCATCCTGTCACCTAGCCTGGAGTGCAGTCATACAATCACAGCCTACTGCAGCCTCAAACTGAAGGGCCTAAGTGATCCTCCTACCTCCGCCTCCTAAGTAGCTGGGATTACAGGTGTACACCAGTACACCTGGCTAATGCTTTATTTTAATTAATTTTTGTAAAGCTGGGGTCTGGCTATGTTGCCCAGGCTGGTCTCAAACTCCTGGCCTCAAACAATCCTCCCACCTTGGCCTCCAAAACTGCTGGGATTACAAGCATGAGCCATTGTGCCTGGCCTCAGGAATATAGGCTTTCAAGTCATACCAGTCCCTATTTATATAAACCACAGCCTCAGGGTTTGCAAAGTAGATGGCTGTCATTTTTTCTTTCCCAGAGCCTACCTGGGGGTTGATAATCTGCACATAGGCTGGATACAGTCCTGTGAAACAGAATCATTTTGGGTAGCAATTTACTGGATCATAGACTGTTAGAGCTGGATGCTCTCAGGGGTTATCAAGTCACATTTGTCAGAAAAGCAAATGGGTCAGTGAACTGCTGCTTACAGGCAGAACAGGGCTTGGGGTCCTAGCACCTCCCTCCATCCCAAAGCCCTCTATAGTCTAATTTAATTAGAGATGTTTGCACATGTATAGTGTATGTGTGGTGGGGTGGAGGGTAGGTGTGTTGGGTGAACTAAAAAGAAAATAGATGTGGCAAATTCTGGTCTAGTAGGAAAGATGAGACACAGGAATATGTCCCAGCTGGAGAGTATTCTAAGGCTGATGAGAAGCACATGTGGTGTCATGTGGCCCTCTCCTTGGTGGGTCCCCTGTATCGTGCTGAAGAAAAATAGTAACAGCCATAGGTTCTTAGTTGGAACAGACTTCAATTACAAAAGACAGATTAACAAGAAAAAAAACCCAAAAGTTTATTCACATGTTTGTTTCAGATACACGTGGAGTCACTCAGAAATTGAGTAGTTCTCAAAGAAGTGGCTTTGATTTCAGCTTATATAGCATCCTCAACAAAGAACACTAAATTCATTTAAAAGTGAAAGCAAGTTTGTTAGAGAAGTAAAGAAACAGAAGAATACCTCCTCAATAGAACAGCAGTATGAACTGCCTGACTGAATATACTTATGGTTTTTGTTTTTATTATATGCTAAATAAGGGGTGGGCGATTCATGGGTTTTCCAGGAAAGGAGTAGGGAGTTCCCAGAGCTGAGGGTTCTTCCCCCTTTTAGACTATATAGGGCAACTTCTGAACATTGCCATGGCATCTGTAAACTATCATGGTGCTTTTAGCATGCTAATGTGTTATAGGTAGTGTATAATGAGCAGTGAGGATGACCAGAGGTCACTTTTGTCACCCTCTTCATTTTGGTACAATTTGGCCTGCTTCTTTTCTGCATTTTGTTTTGTCAGCAGAATCTGTATGACCTGTATCTTGTGATACCAGTCCTGCCAACCTCCTATCTCATCCTGTGACTAAGAATGCTTAACCTCCTGTGAAGACGGTGCAATGAATCTTAGCTTTATTTTAACCAGCTTCTACTCAAGATGGAGTTCCTCTGGTTTGAACATCTCTAACATATTTCCCCCCTCCCTTTTAAAAGGGGACTCTCAATCCTAAGGGTTGCAGAGGGATGAAGATCCGTCTTCTGTAACTTCTTCAGGCTGAATGGGGCAATGATATTCCTGCCTAACTATTGGGGTCTCTTATATCCAGGGTAGAGAGGAGCTCAGTCAGAAAGTTGGTATGCTGAGGGCCATTCATAACTCTGAGTTCTGACAAAAGGTGATATCTGGAAGATCAATGTGTTCAATTTAAGAAAACATTGAGTAAGCTTATCTTGCATTTCTAAACAAAGAGTACAACAGCAATATAGTCCACAACAGTAAGCAAAATAAGTAAGATGATCCTAAGTGAACTAAATAAGAAGGCTTTCCATTTACTGGGTAGTTGTTGGAACCAAGCTGATATGAGGTTGCTAGCTGATTCCAATACACGACCAGAATTAGAATACTGATCCAGATTTTTGTGTTACACATCTCCCTTATTTCTTTTCAGCAAAAGCTGGAGATCACTGGTTGGTTCACAGAAACAAAGTGGGTCAGCCTAAATTGCAGGAAAAAAAAAAAAAAACAATGGACAAGAGCAGAATCTAACAACAGGTGTACCATAGTCTTTTTAAACAAATTTTCTCTCTCCAACCCCCATTTTTATTAAAAACAAATCATGGTAGACTGATTTGTTTGCAAGATAAGTTTTAACCTGACTACATTTGGCCTGATTATTTGTATAAAGTGCATCAAGAATAATTATTCACCATACAGGCCTTTTTAAAATTGGCTTTGATGGAACTTTGTTCTACAAGGAATCTCAGATTAGACCTCTCAAAGCCTTGAGCTCAGCCATGGGTTTGTACTTGCAAATAACTGCCTGAGGGGTAAATTCCTCACCTCTTGAGGTCCCAAGATAACTTGCAGCTCCTGGGCCTGTCAGAAAGTGACATTCTTTATTCTTCACCTACCACAGGTCAGGAACCTTGGACAGAGACTGTGTAGACAAGGAATGAGGCTAGCTTTCCCTAGGGGCTTTCATTGGCTCTATAAGTCAACTTTGATTCCTTAAAGCAGTCTGTTTATATTTAAAAGAATACCATTCCAGCCAAGGCCCTGGTAAAATAACCAGTTTCTCCAATTGTGTCCTGTTACAAAGAAAACAGATTATTATTGCACTTATGTAAATAACTATATTGCCATAAGTTAAGAATACTCACGAATAGTTTTCAAATTCTGGAGAAATCAGGTAGAAGGAGATATGCTCCAAATTTTGCTCATAGGTGTATACTCCACTCAATTGCCAAAAGCTGTAAATAGCAACCCCCAAAAAGTTTTCTTGACTCTGAAAAACAAAACAGAAAGGATCAACAATATTTCAAGCAGGAAGTCATGAAAAAACTATTTCAATCTTTTACTAGTTCAGTCTATGCAATTAATTCCTCTTCTGCTTGACATTCATGAACACAGTAGTTTTCCAAGAGAGTCTTGGAAGTTATTTCTTCTCTATTTTAATGGCACACTTTCCAAAGTCATCAGAGATCTACATTCAAAGGCACTTGTCAGAGTCCTATAACTGATTATACACCACCTTTATTTATTTATTTATTTATTTTGAGACAGAGTCTTGCTCTCTCACCCAGGCTGGAGTGCAGTGGCATGATCTTGGCTCACTGCAAGCTCCACCTCCTGAGTCCATGCCATGCTCCTGCCTCAGCCTCCCAAGTAGCTGGACTACAGGCACCCGCCACCATGCCCGGCTAATTTTTTTGTATTTTTAGTAGAGAGGGGGTTTCACCATGTTAGCCAGGATGGTCTCAATCTCCTGACCTTGTGATCAGCCCGCCTCAGCCTTCCATAGTGCTGGGATTATAGGTGTGAGCCACCATGCCCGGCCTACACCTCCTTCTAAAGAGGATCAAAACAAGACAAAAATTGTCTGTGGATGACAAAAAGACTTAGGACAGCCATACTCAAAGACACAATTGACAAGGAAATTTGGTTAACTCTGTGGCACACAATAATCAACAAAACAATCATAATTATTCCTGACAATATACACTAAGTCATATCAGAATTATAGGAGCTTCTCATAATTTTGGAATACATACCAATAACACATCTATACAAATACAGCCCAAAGAAAGCCAAACACGATTTCATACCCAACAATGCTTTCTGTATGATTTTAATATACCAAATAAGTCAAATACGTCATCTTTAGACTTTAGGCAACCCAATATCTAAAAGATCAATTAGATCAGAAAAAGACATAATTTATAATTTGATTTTGGGAAGTTTGTCAAATATCAAAGGTTCAAAACGCTTGATATTATAAAATAGAATCCCAGGTCACTGTAAGTCATTTATTTTGCTAAAATGATAATTTAAAGATTTTTAAAAGGCAAAAACATTTACTCATTGATAGAAGGAAGACTGAACTTTCCAAACAATCTGTCTCTTTGCTTTCCACTCTTTTTCCTGTAGTTTATTCAAAGAGGAAACAAAAATCTTTCATTATTTTCCTCATATTACAAAGAATCTTATTCAACAGATAAAGCCAAAATTCACCTTTGCATTAGTGTACTATTGATGTCAAACCTAGTTCTTAATAAAATCTTATAGAAAAATCTATCTAATTTTTTAAAATTACTTTAAAAATTTATTTCAAAAGTTTTTGGGAACTAGTGGTGTTTGGTTGCATGGAAAATTTTTTTAGTGGTGATTTCTGAGATTCTGGTGCACTTGTCACCTGAGAAGTGTACACTGTACCCAATGTGTGTAGCCTTTTATCCCTCCCCCACTCCCACCCTTACCCTTGAGTCCCCAAAGTCCATTATATCATTCTTAGGCCTTTGTGTCCTCATAGCTTAGCTCTCACTTATAAGTAAGAACATATGATGTTTGGTTTTCTATTCCTGAGTTCACTTAGAATAATCATCTCCAACTCCATCCAGGTTACTGAAAATAGCATTATTTCACTTCTTTTTATGGCTGAGTAGTATCCATTCCATATATATTATATATATGGAATATACATATATATATACACACACCATATGTATGGAATATATAGATACACCATATATATAAAATAATATATATACCATTATATGTATAATGGTGTGTGTGTGTATATATATATATACACACACCATATATATATAATGTGGTATATGGCTGATTAGTATTCACATATATACTACTCGTTTCTTTATCCTCTTGTTGGTTGATGGACATTTAGGCTGGTTCCATACTTTTGCAATTGTGAATTGTGCTGCTATAAACATGCATGTACAAGTGTCTTTTTCATATAATGACTGCTTTTACTCTCAGTAGAGACCCAGTTGTGGGGTTGCTGGGTCAAATGGTAGTTCTACTTTTAGTTCTTTAAGGAATTTCCATACTGTTTTCCATAGTGGTTGTACTAGATTACATTCCCACCAGCAGTGTAAAAGTGTTGCCTTTTCACCACATCCATGCTAACATCTGTTTTTTTTTTATTTTTAAATTATGGCCATTCTTGCCAGGGTAAGGTGGTATCTCACTGTTGTTTTGATTTACATTTTCCTGATAATTAGTGATATTGAGCATTTTTTCTTTTTCTTTTTTTTTTAGACAGAGTCTCATTCTTTCTCCCAGGCTGGAGTGCAGTGGTGCAACCTCCACTCACTGCAACCTCTGCTTCCTCCTGGGTTCAAGCAATTCTCCTGCCTCAGCCTCCTGAGTAGCTGGGATTACAGGTGCATACCACCATGCCTGGCTAATTTTTGTATTATTAGTAGAGATGGGGTTTCACCATATTGGTCAGGCTGGTCTCAAACTCCTGTCCTCAGGTGATCCTCCCACCTCGGCCTCTCAAAGTGCTGGGATTACAGGCATGAGTCACTGCACCCAGCCTCGCATTTTTTCATATGTTTGTTGGCCGTTTGTGTATCTTCTTTTGAGAATTGTCTATTCATGTCTTTTGCTCATTTTGATGGATTATTTGCTTTTTCTTTTGGATTTGTTTGAGTTCCCTGTAGATTCTGAATATTAGTCCTTTGTTAGATGCATAGTTTGTGAATATTTTCTCCCACTCTGTGGGTTATCTGTTCACTGATTATTTATTTTGCTGTAAAGAAGCTTTTCAGTTTAATTAGGTCTGAACTATTTATCTTTGCTTTTGTTGCATTTGTTTTTGAGTTCTTGGTCATGAGCTCTTTGCCTAAGCCAATATCTAGAAGAGTTTTTCCAGTGTTATCATCTAGAATTTTTAAGGTTTCAGGTCTTAGATTTTAGTCTTTGATCCATGTTGCATTGATTTTTGTGTAAGGTGAGAGATGAGAATCCAGCTTCATTCTGCTACATGTGGCTTGCCAATTACTCAGCACCATTTGATGAATAGGGCTCCTTTCCCTACTTCAGGTTTTTGTTTGCTTTGTTGAAGATTAGTTGGCTGTAAATATTTGGCTTTATTTCTGGGTGCTCTATTCTCTTCCATAGGTCGATGTCTCTATTTTTATACCAGTACCATGCTGTTTTAGTTACTATAACCTTTTAGTATTGTTTGAGGTCAGGTAATGTGTTGCCTCGATTTGTTCTTTTTGCTTAGTCTTGCTTTGGCTATGTGGGCTCTTTTTTGGTTCCCTGTGAATTTTAGGATTGTTTTTTCTAGTTCTGATTATGGTATTTTGATGGAAATTGCATTGAATTTGCAGATTACTTTTGTCAGTATGGTCATTTTCATAATATTGATTCTACCCATCCCATGAGCATGGGATGTGTTTCCATTTGTTTGTGTCATCTATGACCTCTTCCAGCAGTGTTTTCTAGTTTTCCTTGTAAAGATCTTTCACCTCCTTGATTATGTATATTCTTAAGTATTTTTTTTTTTTTTTGCACCTGTAAAAGGGGTTGAGTTCTGGATTTGATTCTCAGCTTGGTCATTGTTAGTGTATAATGGTGTCACTGATTTGTGTACATTGATTTTGTATCATGAGACTTTGCTTACTTCATTTATCAGTTTGTATGAGTCTTTAGGGTTTTCTAGGTATACAATCATATCATCAGCAAAGAGTGACAGTTTGACTTCCTCTTTACTGATTTGGATGCCCTTTATTTTTTTCTCTTGTTGGATTTCTCTGGCTAGGACTTTCAGTACAATGTTGAATAGCAGGGGTGAAAGTGGGCATCTTTGTCTTGTTCCAGTTCTCATGGGAAATGCTTTCAACTTTTCCCTGTTCAGTATCATATTGGTTGTGGGTTTGTCATAGATGGCTTTAATTACCTTGAGGTATGTCCCTCTATGCTGATTTTGCTGAAGGTTTTAATCATAAAGGGATACTAGAATTTTGTCAAATGCTTTTTCTGCATTTATTGAGACGTTCATATGATTTTTGTTTTTAATTCTGTTTATGTGATGTGTCTCATTTATGGACTTGCATATGTTAAACCATCCCTGCATGTCTGGTGTGAAACCCAGTTGATCATGATATATTATCTTTTTGAGATTCCATTGCATTTGGTTAGCTAGCATTTTGTTGAGGATTTTAGCATCTATGTTCACCAAGAGTATTGATCTGTAGTTTTCTTTTTTTGTTATGTCCTTTCCCAGTTTTGGTATTAGGGTGATACTGGCTTCACAGAATGATTTAGGGAGGATTCCTTCTTTCTGTATCTTTTGGAATAGTTTCAGTAAGATTAGTATGAATTCTTCTTTGAATGCCTGACAGAGTTCAGCTGTGAATTCATCTGTGCCCTGGACTTTTTTTTGTTGGCAATTTTTAAATTACTGTTTCAATCTTGTTACTTGTTATTGGTCTGTTCAGAGTTTCTATTTCTTCCTGATTTAATCTAGGAGGGTTGTATATTTCCAAGAATTTATCCATCTCCTCTAGATTTTCTAGTTTGTGTGTATAAAGCTGTTCATAGCTTTGAATGATCTTTTGTATTTCTGTGGTATCGGTTGCAATATCTCCCATTTTGTTTCTAATTGAGTTTATTTGGATCTTCTCTTTTCTTTTCTTGGTTAATCTCACTAATGGTCTATCAATTTTGTTTATCTTTTCAAATAACCTGCTTTTGTTTCATTTATCTTTTGTATTATTTTTGTTTCAGCTTTATTTAGTTCTGCTCTGATCTTTGCTGTTTCTTTCCTTTTGTTGGGTTTGGGTTTGGTTTGTTCTTGTTTCTCTAGTTCCTTGAGGTGTGACATTAGGTTATCTATTTGTGCACTTTCAGACTTTTTGATGTAGGCATTTAATGCTGAGAACTTTCCTCTTAGCACCACTTTTTCTGTATCCCAGAGGTTTTGATAAGTTGTGTCACTATTATTGTTCACTTCAAAGAATTTTAAAATTCCCATCTTGATTTTATTGTTGACCCAAAGATTATTCAGAAGCAGATTATTTAATTTCCATGTATTAGTATAGTTTTGAGGGTTCCTTTGCAATTAATTTCAAGTTTTGTTCCACTGGGGTCTGAGAGAGTACTTGATATAATTTCAGTTTTCTTAAATTTATTGAGACTTGTTTTGTGGCTTATCATATGGTCTATCTTGGAGAATGTCCCATGTGCTGATGAAAGGAATGTATATTCTGTAGTTGTTGGGTAGAATGTTCTGTAAATATCTGTTAAGCCCATTTGTTCTAGGGTATAGCTTAAGTCCATTTGCTCTCTGTTGATTTTATGTCTTGACAACCTGTCTAGTGCTCTCAGTGGAGTATTGAAGTCCCCCACTATTATTGTGTTGTCATCTATCTTATTTCTTAGGTCTAGTAATAATTGTTTTATAAATTAGGGAGCTTCAGAGTTAGCTGCATATGTTTTAGGATTGTGATATTTTCCTGTTGGTCTGATCCTTTTATCATTACATAATGTCCCTCTTTGTCTTTTTAACTATTGTTGCTTTAAAGTCTGTTTTGTCTGATACAAGAATAGCAACTACTGCTCGCTTTTGGCTTCCATTTGCATGGAATATCTTTTCCCACCCCTTTACCTTAAGTATATGTGTCTCCTTATGCATTAGGTGAGTCTCTTGAAGACAGTAGATACTTGGTTGGTGGATTTCTATCCATTCTGCCATTCTGTATCTTTTAAGTGGAGAATTTAGGTCATTTACATTCAATGTTAGTATTGAGATATGAGGTACTGTTTTATTCATCATGCTAGTTGTTGCCTGAATACCTGCTTTATTTCCATTGTGTTATTGTTTTACAGGCCCTGTGAGATTTATGCTTTAAGGAGTTTCTATTTTGAGGTTTCGTTTCAAGATTTAGAACTCCTTTAGCATTTCTTGTAGTGCTGGCTTGGTAGTGGCAAATTCTCTTAGCATTTGTTTGTCTGAAAAAGACTTTATCTCTCCTTCCATTATGAATTTAGTTTTGCTGGATACAAAATTCTGGCTGGCAATTGTTTTGTTTGAGGAGGCTAAAGATAGGACCCCATCCCTTCTGGCTTGTAGGATTTCTGCTGAGAAATCTGCTGTTCATCTGATAAGTTTTCCTTTATAGTTTACCTGATGCTTTTGTCTCACAGCTCTTAAGATTGTTTTCTTTGTCTTGACTTTAAATAACCTAATGACTATGTGCCTAGGTGATGATCTTTTTGTGATGAATTTCCCAGTTGTTCTTTGGGCTTCTTGTATTTGGATGTCTAGATCTCTAGTGAGACCAGGGAAGTTTTTCTCGATTATTTCCTCAAATAAATTTTCCAAACTTTTAGATTCCTTTTCTTCCTCAGGATTACCAATTATTCTTAGGTTTGGCCACTTAAAATAATCCCAAATTTCTTGGAGGCTTTGTTTATTAAAAAAATTTTTTTCTTTGTCTTCGTCTAATTGGGTTAATTCAAAAGTCTTGTCTTCAAATTCTGAAGCTCTTTCTTTTACTTGTTCCAGGCTATTATTGACACTTTCCAGTGCATTTTGTATTTCTCTAAGTGTGTCTTTCATTTCCAGAAGTTGTAATTGTTTTTTCTTTATGATATCTGTTTCTCTGGAGAATTTTTAATCCATTATACTGTATGTTTTTAAATTTCCTTAAGTTGGTTTTCACCTTTCTCTGGCCTCTCCTTCAGTAGCTTAATGATCAACCTTCTGAATTATTTATCTGGCAATTCAGAGACTTCTTGGTTTGGATCCCTTGCTGGGGAGCCAGTGTGGTCTTTAGGGGATGTTGTAGAACCTTGTTTTGTCACATTACCAGAATGAATTTTCTGATTTCTTCTCATTTGTGTAGACTATTTCAGTGGAAAAATCTGGAACCCAAGGACTGCTGTTCAGATTCGTTTGTCCACAGGGTATTCCACACCACCTTCCCCTAGGGATGGGGCTTCCTGAGAGCCAGACTGCAATGATTGTTATTGCTCTTCAGTATCTAGCCACCCAGTGGGGCTCCAGGCTCTGGGCTGGTGCTGGGGTGCTGCAAAGAGTCCTGTGATGTGATCCTTCTTTAGGTCTTCCTGTCATGGATACCAGCATCTGCTCTGATGGAGGTGGCAGGGGAGTGAAGTAGACTCTGTGAAAGTCCTTGGTTGTAGATATGCTTAGTGTGCTGGCTTTCTTGAATGTAGGCTAGCAGTGAAGTTGTCATGTGGACAGACTCAGGACCCCTGGTTAGCCAAGATGTTGCAGGCAGTAGTATTAGCTGTTGTTTTCTCCTTCCTTGGAGCAGCGTTATTCTGTCATGAGTTGCTGTAATGGCCTGAGTTGGTTCGCCTCCAGTCAGGAGGTGGCGCTTTTAAGAGAGCACCAGCTGCAGTAATAGTAGAGGATATAAGCTTGCCCTGAATTGACCACAGGAAGTGCTCTGGTTTCCCAGGTGATGGGTGGGGCCATAAATCTCCTAAGAGTTTTTTTTTTATGATTGGGCTATAGGGGCAGTTAGAGAAATACCATCAGATGGGGCAGGGTTGGGGGTTCTGAGCTTTCCTTGGGCAGGGCTTGCCATGGCCACTGTGGTGGATGGGGGGTGGTTCTTGAGCCAATGGAGTTATGTTCCCAAAGGGGATTATGGCTGCCTCCCTCTCCAGGGAATGGGGGAAAGCTGGTAGCAATAGGCTTCACCCAGCTCCTACACAGCTGGCAAGGTCAGTCTTGCTCCTTCTATGCCCCACTAACAGCACCAAGTTTATCTCCAGGCAGCCTGCTTGCAGGATTCAGACCTTGCTCCTGGCTATAAGCTTCCCTGCTGAGAAAGCAAGCATTGCTTTCAGGGTTCTTTCCTCCCTGTTTACCCGTACTGTCAGCTGTGGTTCCTGCGCTCCTTTCTGTAGTGGTTCCCATTCACCCCCCGGATTGTGCTCAAGCAAGTTTGCCCCGGTCAAAATTATTACAAAGTTCAGTTGGGAGCTTTTTTCATCCTGTGACCCCTCCCAAATTCTGCTGGCTGCCTTCCCCAAGGGCCCCTGTGACATAGAGTCAGGGATGGCTTCCCTGGGCTAGAGTTGGAGAATGGGAGTGCCTAGAAGTCTCCTCCTGCGACTGCTTCTACATTTATGTTTCACACTAAATCTGTTTCAGCTCTAGGTAAGGTTAAATCTTTCTCCTGTAATCTGGATTTTCGGATTCCCCAGTGGGGATGTGTGTTCAGAGGCAGGTTTTCCTCTCTCATGCTTTGAGGACTCACAGTTTTTTACGTGTCTTTCAGAATTTGCAGCAGTGAGCTATTTATTTCAAAGGATCTGTGAATTCTTTCAGTTTTCCTAGTATGTTCCTGCAGTGATTCTTGCAGCAAAAGTCCACAATGTGAGTCTCCACATGCTGTTTTGTCTGTTCCACAAATCTGTCTAATTTTAATCAGTTTGACCATAAGGCAAGATTCTCACAAACCTTTTATAACCCTTTACAATTTTCTGTGAAAGAGCAGATTAGTGTTTTATGATAACTCTGTTGTGCTTTTATTTCAATGTTCAATTTATGTAAAAACTAAGTAATACCCATTTAACTTTAACCAACATAAGAACAGTAAACTTTTAGAGAAGTTACAGGCAAGGAAAAAGACTTTGATTTTCTAGGGGTAGGAGCTTGGAAGAAGACAAATAAATGGCAGCCAAAGGTTGGTTAGTGAAGCATTCTTCATATATCATCTCCAGGCCAATAAGAGTCCAAAATTGTCTTCAGTGGTTAAATTTTGTTCTCTGCAGTAGAAGTGGTTGGTGGCCAGTACACCTTTTGTCTTTGTAAATCTATGTTTTGATTTTAGGCAAATAGAGGGAGAGCAGGAAGCTTTCCTGTAACTGCTTCTTCCTAACTGCCTTCAGCTCAGCAATCCTTCATACTTTGGGGCGGCATGTTCTGGTCTGCCCCAGTGTGGGGTCAGACTGCCTAGGTCCAAGTCTCCATTGCATCTCTTGCTAGCTCTGTGTCCCTGGGAAAATTACTTGACATTTTCTCACTTGTAAATTGGGATTCATAATCCTGAATCTTCTCTGGAGAGTAGTTTTGGAAATTTGATGAGGTGACACAGAAAGTCTGGGCACACTGCTTGGCATGGAGTAAATATGCAGTAGATTAGTTATTCCCATCAATCAAGCAAATTCCTCATCACTCCTTCCTGCCTGGCTTTTGCTCATGACTTCTTAGACCTGAGGCTTCCCCTTCAGACTCTTGGTGGAGAAATGGCATGCCTCTCCCTGCCAAGCAGCTGTTCAGGTTCTGGTGGCAGATGGCCAGCGTCTTCAAGTCATTAGCATCTGACAGCCTTTGTGAACAGCAGTGGCCAAGGCCTGCCTTGACCAGTAAGGCCCAAAGCATCAAACCCAGGGCTCCATGTCAACTCCTGCATGATGGATGGGTCCTGCTGGGGAGGGAGAGGGCTCCCGGTGGCAGGGCCAAGTCAAGTTTCTGAGAGTCTTGTTCTCTATGCTGCCAGCCTTCCTTCTGGAGGCCTCCCAGCCTTGAGCCTGTCTCATCTTTACCTGTCAAGAGAAATTGATTCAACAAACATATATGAGCACCTACCACACGCCCAACCCTATGCTCAGCGCCAAAGACACAAAACCAAAACAATAGTCTTTCTTTGAGTTGCTCACAATCTAGTGAACGCGATGCCTAGACCACAAGATAGCGAAGACAGTCAGTGATACAAATTGCGTGGAATTATCATAGACGGAATGGGCACTCCTGCCACATTTAGGGCTGACTCTACTTCCAGCACTGTTCTTGGGAGATCTTATGTCATTGAGTCCTCACCACGTGGCTCTGATGTAGGTACTAATATCCTCACTTTATGGATGGGGAAGCTTCAACCTGGGGGGATTAATGGCCTGATCAAGGTCACCCAGCCTGAATGATTGTAGTGGGAGTTGAAATTTTTGCAGCACACTTAGATGTGCAACACCAACACACCTCTATTATTTCTGTCAGAGCTCATCTGGTTCTGGGTGAGATTCTTGCTGATGGGACAAACTTAAATGTGTCCTTTAAATGTATCTCTACTTCTTCCAGCCGTTTGCAGTTTAAAACAGTCAATTTGAAATGCAACTCCCTACCTAGCCTCTTTCCTCCATCTTTCTCCTCCTTCCAAAGATGCATCTGAGTTTAAGGAAGAACTTACACTTCCTCCTGACGTGTTTGTCTATTTTGGCTCCAACTGACCCTGGTACTGAAGTGATGGTCTGTGGTCTCTGCTCTTATAAGGGTGGCCTCACCTGATTTTTTGTGTGTGTTGTTGTTGTTGTTTTTGTTGTTGTTTTGAGACAGGGCCTGCTCTGTCATCCAGGTTGGTATGCAGTGGTGCAATCATTGCTGACTGCAGCCTTGAATTTCAGGACTCAGGCAATTCCCTTGCCTCAGCCTCCTAAGTAGCTGGGACTATAGGTGCACACCACCACATCTGGCTAATTTCTTAGTATTTTTTGTAGAGACAAGGTCTTGATATGCTGCTCAGGCTGTTCTTGAACTCCTGGACTCAAGCAATCTTCCTGCCTTGGCTTACCAAAGTGCTGGGATTACAGGTGTGAGTCATTGCACCTGGCCCCCACGTGATTCTTTTGGTAGCTGTGCAGGCCCTGGGCACTGATATATCTGAAGCTGATCTATAATAATTTGGGATCTGGTTTCTCAGCACAGAGTCTGGGGCTTTTATAACTCACCTGTCTGACTCTACCCCACCTCAGCTCTTGGGGAGCTGCAGGTCTTCCCAGCCTCAACCCTGACCTCCATCTGACCCTAGTGGTGGGGACTGCCTTGCTCCTAGTCAGCTCACCCTTATGCATGAGCCCCATTGCAGGCTCCCCAGCTCTCTGTGAGGCTCCGCCAAAAGTCAGTAGGACAATCTGGATCCCAAACTGTCTAGTTCAAGTCAGCCTGTAAGAGTAGTTTAAAAAACCCTTTTTATCTCCAAAAGTCTGAATTGCTTGATTGCTGTCTCATGACAGGCTCCAGAAAGTCAGCCTTGACTTTCTGGTTCAAAACAGATCAAGGGCTGTTCTAGGCAGTACCTGCTCATTCTTTTTACTTGAGTGAAATCCCTCAAGGCTGAGCTTCTTCAGTGGTGTAAAGCAAAGTGGTGAGTGATAAGGGATAGAAACATCAGGAGACACATCTAAGACACGGCTATCCCATGGCATGCAGCAGAAGCTGCTGTGCCGTTTGTGTGTATGTGCTGTTCACCATGCCATAGCCCTCTCGGTATGAATGGCTGTTCTGGGAACACAGAGGAGACGTGGGGTGGCAAGCAGGGAGACACCAGGAAAAGGGAACTTCTAACTCTGACTTTTTCTTTTCTTGAGACAGGCTCTCGCTCTGTCACCCAGGCTGCAGTGCAGCGTTGCCATCATAACTCACTGTAACCTCAAACTCCTGGCACAGCGATAATCCCACCTCAGCCTCTCCAGTAGCTGGGAAAGGTGTATGCCACCGTGCCCAGCTAATTAAAAAAAAAGATTTGTGTGTGTGTGTGTGTGTAGAGATGGGGGTCTCACTGTGCTGCCTGGACTGATCTTAAACTCCTGGCCTGAAGCAATCTTTCCACTTCAGCCTCCCAAAGTGCTGGGATTACAGGTTTGAGCCACCACACCCAGCCCTAGCTTGGTCTTATAGGTAAGGAGTTAAGCTAATTAATTATGAGTGGGAAAGTGTTGGGAGTAAAAGAGGCAGCATGAGAAATAGAAATATGAGAGTACAGGACAATTTGTGGAATGGCATCTGTTCATTCATTTATTTAACAAGTTTTTTTTCCAGAAAGCCATCATTGCTAGGCCTGGGGATGGATTATCCCAGTCATCTCAGCTTTAAACTTAATGAGTTTCTCCCTTTTCCTCCAGGGGGCCACTGGGCAACTCTGTGGATGGTGGTACAGTCATTGTTATGAGGACCACGGGAGTGGAGAGGGCATGGGGGAAATGATTAGTTCCATTGTGGGCAAGCGGAATTTGTGATGCTAGTGGGCAACAAGACAGACATGCCTAGTACATTTCTGATGAAATTGGTCTGGATCTGTGTCTCAGTTGTCTATTTCTGGGTAACAAACCACCTCACAACTCAGTGGTCTAAAGCAAACAATGTCTTATTATCTCTCATGATTCTGACTGAGCTCAGCTGTGTGGTTCTTCTGTTTCATGTGAGGCCAGGGGCTTGCTTGGGCTGAAGAGGTCCAAGATGATTAACCCACATGCAGCCTTGGAGGGAACAGCTGGAGCTCCACCGGGTCTCTTCTCCCTCCCTGTCTCTCTTTCTCTCCCACTCTCTCTCCCTCCAGTCTTGGGACTTCTCCATATGACTTTTCACATGGTAGTTAAAAGCTCCTAAAGGCATGTGATCCAAGAAATGAGAAGCAGATGCTGCCAAGCCTCTTAAGGCTGGGCCTGGAATTGGCATGGTAAGATTTCTACCACATTCTCTTGGTTGATGTGAGTCACAGGCCAGCTGAGATTCAGTGTGGGAGAGGACTCTCCAAGACATGAATATCAGAAACTGTGGTTCCCTGGAGGTCATCTTTGTAGGGTAGCTATATGTAACTAAACTTGAAAATAGTATTCTTCATTCTTTTTTTTTTTTTTTTTTTTGAGACTGAGTCTTGATGTGTCACCAGGCTGGAGTGCAGTGGTGCAATCTCAGTTCACTGCAACCTCTGCCTCCAGGGTTCAAGCGATTTTCCTGCCTCAGCCTTCCGAGTAGCTGGGACTACAGGCGTGTACCACCATGCCCAGCTAATTTTTGTGTTTTTAGTACAGACGGGGTTTCACCATGTTGGCCAGGATGATGTTGATCTCTTGACCTCATGATCTGCCTGCCTTGGCCTCCCAAACTGCTGGGATTACAGGAGTGAGCCACTGCACCTGGCCTCCTCATTCTTTGAATCCATCATCAAATATTTCAGAGCTTGTGTCTCAGCTAAGCCTGTTAGTAAAGTTGCTTTGATTAGTTTAAGTATTCCCTGAACAGTCTCCTCATCTCTGTCTAGTCCATGGGCAACTTAAGTGAATTCCTGATGGTATAATCGCAAACAGATCTTTAACTTGGAACCAAAGTGAGGGAGTATATTAGTCTGTCCTTGCACTGCTATAAATAAATACCTGAAACTGGATAATTTATAAAGAAAGGTTTAATTGGCTCATGGTTCTGCAGGCTGCATAGGAAGCATGGCTGGAGAGGCCTCAGGAAACTTACAATCATGGCGGAAGGCAAAGGCGAAGTAGGCGCATCTTACATGGCTGGAGGAGGAAGAGAGAAAAGCGGGGAGGTTCTATACGATTTTAAACAACCAGATCTTCTGAGAACTTACTTGCTATTACAAGACCAGCAAGGGGGAAATGTACCTCCATGATCCAATCACCTCCCACCAGGCCCCTCCTCCAACACTGGGGATTACATTTCAACATGAGATTTGGGTGGGGAGACAAATCCAAACCATATCAGGGAGTGAATATTCTCAGTCTGCAAATGCATTCGTTATGCTGTGATGAGGAGGGTAGACCGGGACCCTGTCAGGTCCTCAGAACCTTGGAGAGTGGCTGTCCCATTCAGCTCTACAAGCTGATGGCTGAATTGCTAATTTTGGAGTGGAAAGAAGAACGCTTTCGTGTTCAGTTACTATCTGTCATTGGAATTCTATCACATACTTCAGTTTTGGGCTTTGTGGGTTTTTAGGGTCATCTGCAGATATGTATTGAAGTATTCAATAGCATAGGCAGAAAATAACACAGTCTTCATATTATTAAATACATTATATTATTAATATCATGCTTCTTTGAGAATTTGTAAAAATGAGAATTTTGCTGTGTATTTCCCATGGTAAAGATAAAATGAGATAAAAACTCTCAGTATACTGCAATTATTACTCAAAAAATAAATAAATATGTACTGTGTAGGAGTTCTTGTCCTCTCTTGCATGTTTTTTAACCTCAGGTTTGATCCCTGAATCACATTTTCTTGCTACTTAGGAGGACCCATCAGCCGATTTAAGAATGATCCAATTTCTCTCAATTGGCAATATCTCTAGATATAACACATACCACACAGTCTTTGAATTCCATGAACACAGAATCGATGCTGGCCATTTTTCTACTATACTGCCCCACATTTTTTTCATCTATAAAATATGAGTTAAAATTTATCTTAAAATAATAGTTGGAATAAATGAGCAAGTGAAAAGCACTTTGAAAATATATAGCACAAAACAACTGCACCACTAGCTATTATTACTATTCCTCAAAATATGTAGTATTTCTAGTCCTGTTGTCTATACTTCTTTCACCTTTCTAAGAGGTGTTGGGAAATTTATTCTTAACACTGAGATTATTAAAGCACAGCTATTATTCCCCCTTGTTGTGGCAATAAAGGACATATTATTTCAGCTATAGCTAACTTATAAAAATGTTCAGTTACTCATGTCTTAGCCCGAGTGAACATTCATTATTATGCTACATTCTTTACTCTTTGTAAAATAGTTGTCAGCTACAAATGCATTATCCTACACATTGAAGTTAATGATGGAAAAATGCTGCTGTCACAGAAAATTGGATTGTGAAAATAGATAAATGCTCAGGTGCTTATTTTTAAAATAGGAAGCATTCATCTTGTGACAGTATTGGCTTCTAGTAGCTCTATCTCCATTACATAAGTGCCAGGCAGGCAATTATTATCCTGGAAGAGTGTGAGGACTTGTTATTTCATCAGCACATAAACAGTCTTCCTACTAGATGCCATATATGGTCTGAAGTCCTGGACTCCAATCCAACCTCTTCATTTAAACACTTTTAAATTTGTATATTTTAAAATATAAACAATGATCCAAAATTCAGACACTTCAAAAAGGCATATAATGAAAAGTCCCCCTTCCCTCCTCTCCTCCAGCCACACAGGGCCCCACCTTGAAGGCAAATGATGTTAATGGTTTCTTGTGTATATCTGAGATATTTTGTGCATATATAGACATAGATCTGTATATCTATCTTCCTTATTGCCCCCTGTTATGGACTGAATTTGTATTCCCCAAATTCTTATCCTGAAGCCGTAATCCCCAGTATGTTCTGCATTTGGAGATAGGGCCTTTAAAGAAATAATTAAGGTAAAGTGAAGTCATTTGGGTGGGCCCTAGGCCAATATGGTGTCCTTATAAGAGGAGGAGATGAAGACAAACACATGCAGAGGGAAAACCACATGAAGATACAAAGAGAAGATGGCCATCTGCAAGCCAAGACAAGAGGCTCCAGGAAAAACCAAACTTGCTGACACCTTGATCTTGGATTTCTAGCTTTCAGAGTTGAGAGAAAATTTCTGTTGTTTAAGCCACCCAGTCTGTAATATTTGTTATGGCAGCCCTAGCAGACTAATATGCCTCTGCTATTTTTTTTATTTTTTAATTTTTTACAAACTAGTAGCATACAATGCCCACTTTGCTGGACCCCTCTTTTTCACTTACTATATTTTTCACGAAGCACATAAAAGCTTCCCTCTTCATTTATTGTTATGGATATATGAATTATTTTTATTATATGGTTGTAGCATAACTATTTGACCATTCTCCTACTGATGAACATTTAGAATATTTCCAATATTTTACTACTAGAAACAATACTGTCATAAATAATTTGTATATGAATAATTTTACACACAAGCAAGCATATCCATAGAATCAGTTTCTAAAACTAACACCACTGTGTATAAGGACATCTGCAGTAATATTTTGGGTTTAAAAAAATGTTTTTAAATTTTTTATTTTTTGAGACAGAATCTCATTCTGTTGCCCAGGCTGGAGTGCAGTGGTGCAATCTCAGCTCACCACAACCTCTGCCTACCAGGTTCAAGCGATTCTCCTGCCTCAGCCTCCCAAGCAGCTGGGATTACAGGTGCCCGCAACCACGCTTGGTCATATATATATATATATATATATATATATATATATATATATTTTTTTTTTTTTTTTTTTTGTATTTTCAGTAGATACGAGGTTTCATTATGTTAGACAGGTTGGTCTCGAACTCCTGACTCTGGTGATCCGCCCACCTCCACCTCCCAAAGTGCTGGGATTGCAGGCATGAACCACTGCATCTGGCTTGCAGTAATATTTTGATAGTTATTGCCAAATTGCCCTTCCTGGAGGACATACAGACTTATACTTACACCAGAAAGAATGAGAGTGCCTACTTCCTACATCTTCCACACACAGTTTGTTATTGAACTTTTTGATTTTTACTAATCTGGTAAAAATTTTGCAGGTCAGGAAGTATCATTTTGCAATTTTCTCATTGTGATGATGTTGAACATCTTTTCGTAAGTTTAAAAGACATTTATATCTCATTTTTTGATTAAGCTTCTTTTTCCACTGGGCTTTTCATCTTTTTTGTATTGTAGATGTTCTTTTTTTTTTCTTTTTCTTTTATTTTTATTTTGAAACAGGGTCTTGCTCTGTCACCCAGGCTGGAGTGCAGTGAGGTGATCATAGCTCTGTGCAGCCTTGACCTCCCTGGCTCAAGAAATCCTCCCATCTCAGCCTCCTGAGTAGCTGGAGCTACAGGTGCACATCATTATGCCTGGCCAATTTTAAAACAATTCTTTGTAGGGATGAGGTCTCACAATGTTGTCCACATTAGTTTTGAACTCCTCGGCTCAAGTGATCCTCCTGCCTTGGCCTCCCAAAGTACTGATGTTCTTTATTTGTTAGAAAAATTAGTCATTTTCAGTGATATGAGTTGCAAACATTTCCCCCAGTTTGTACTGGTCTTTTTACATTACTTCTGAGGAGGCTGTGTAGAAAATTTTGAGTTTAATATTATCAACTTTATCAGTCCTTTTTAAAACAGTGCAATGGCCTCTGACAATAAGCACCCAGAGTGAGGATTAACTTCCTGGGGACCTCGGGACCCCTGAACTTGCTTGCAGCTGGTGTCTGAAATGAGGCTCACTTCAGACATCAGCTGCAAGTTCAGGGGTCCCCAGGCCACCTTCACTCCTGACCAACTGGTTACAAGTTTGGGGTTCCCACAATCCTCTCAAGTTTGATAATTCACTAGAATGACTAACAGAATTCAGGGAAGAGCTATATGATTTTAAAAATTACAGTTTTATTATCACAAAAAGATTACGAATAAGAACCAATCAAAAGAAGAGACAGATAGGGAGAGGTCTGGGAGGGTCCTAGATGGGAAGCTTCTGGTGTCCTCTCCCTGCAGAGTTGGGATGCATCTTCCTCTGAGCACATCGGTGTGTACAATATGCAGAGTACTCTCAACTAGGATACACACTTGAGCTTCAAGTTCAGAGTTTTTTTTTGGTTTCATTATGTGTGCATGATTGATTGAAACACTAGTCACCCTCTGAACTCAGTCTCCAGCCGCCCCTCTCCCCTCCCTGGAGATCAGGCTGATATCACTTGGCTCAAATTCCAACCCTCTAATCACATTATTGGTCTCTCTGTCAGTGGCCAGCCTCTGTCTCGAGTCGTCTCTTAGAAACTGTCGAAGAGCCTCCTATGAGTCACCTTATTAGAATAAACTATCAGGGCATACCATGAATAACAAAGACATTCCTATCACCCAGGAAATTCCAAGAAGTTAGAGATTAACTCACAGGAACCAGGAACCAGGGACAAAGCCCAATAAATTCTTTATTACTCAGGATACAGATTCTGGATTTTGTTTCATACATAGAAAGCACTTCCTTTTCTAAGATTATTACAAAAACAAATTACCCCATGATTTCCTCTAGTACCTGAATGATTCAATTTTTTTCCAACATAAAAGTGTGATTATAGATTCAAATAGTTTTCTTTTTTCTTTCTTTCATTCTTTCTTTTTTTTTTTTTTTTTGAGACAGGGTCTTGCTGTGTTGCACAGGCTGGAATACAGTGGTGTTATCATAGTTGACTGTAGCATCGAGCTCCTTGGCTCGAGCAATCCTCCCATCTCTGCCTCCTGAGTAGCTGGAACTATAGGCATGTGCCACCATGCTTGGCTAATTAAAAATTTTTTTTTTGTAGAGATGGGGTCTCCCTATGTTGCCCAGGCTGCAAATTGTTTTCTTGATAATTGTCCCCTAACCATTTGTTGAATAAACTATTTTTCTTCTACTGATTGAAATGCTAACCTTATCCTATACTAAATTTCCGTATGTATATGGATCTATTTCTCAACTTTATAATGTGTTCAATTGCATTTTTAAATGTTTATACCACATTATTATAATTTTATAATTTATTATTTCAAATTAATATTAACAGTAAATTTCTTAAACTTCTAAAAAACATTTTTTTGGAAATAGATTTAAAATCAAATACCAATTAGAGGTGGTAAGACACAAATGTAGCTGTCAGAGGAGTAGACAGCATCCTATTGATCTGGTTTGTCAGCTGGTTAGCAGGTTAGCATAGGGATTGTTCCAATGAATTCACTTACTTTATTGCCAGAATTGAAGAAAACTTATAAAACTGTGCTGCATTTATTTGTGTTTTACAAGCAGTTATTCAGAATCAAATGGAAAATTTTCACCACATTGGAAATAGCCTGGCCAAATCCTCAAATTCCACAGAAGCAGTTTAGGTGTTTGGGCTTCTCAATGGTCAGCTGTTGGATGAGTTGGGCACTTGTTTTCCTCAATGACCACCTCCTGTACATCTTGACCTGGAGACAAACTACTCACTTTCTCCCAGCAGCATTAACTGGGCCTCACTCTGTTCTTGAACAAGATGAGTTCAAGTCAGCCAGTGCAACCAGATCCAGTGTAGACAGAATCCGGTTCTTTGATCATCAACCCTGGGAGGAATTATCATCTTCATACTAGTCTTTTCCTTCAGACTGGGCAAAGAACATTTGTGGAATAGACCATATATTTGTGGCTCTCACTGGTAAAAATGTAGCTTTGTAAGCTTGCCTGAGAACAGAGCATGAATGTCAGATCCTGGCTCAGCTGCACTGCCTAACTTGGGGAGTTTTAGAAGTTACGCATCAGCAAAAAAATGTCCTGATCTGACAGCTTTGAAGAGAGTAGTGGTTCTCCCTGCTTGGAGTTTGAGATCTGAGAACGGACAGACTGCCTCCTCAAGTGGGTCCCTGACCGCTGAGTAGCCTAACTGGGAGACACCTCCCAGCAGGGGCTGACTGACACCTCATACAGCTGGGTGCACCTCTGAGACGAAGCTTCCAGAGGAATGATCAGGCAACATCTGCTGTTCTGCAAAATTTACTGTTCTGCTGCCTCCGCTGGTGATACCCAGGCAAACAGGGTCTGGAGTGGACCTCCAGTAAACTCCAACAGACCTGCAGCTGAGGGTCCTGACTGTTAGAAGGAAAACTAACAAACAGAAAGGACATCCACACCAAAATCCCATCTGTACGTCACCACCATCAAAGACCAACGGTAGATAAAATCACAAAGATGGGTAGAAACCAGAGCAGAAAAGCTGAAAATTCTAAAAATCAGAGCGCCTCTTCTCCTCCAAAGGAACGCAGCTCCTCCCCAGCAACGGAACAAAGCTGGATGGAGGAAGACTTTGACAGGTTGAGAGAAGAAGGCTTTAGACGATCGGTAATAATAAACTTCTCCAAGCTAAAAGAGGATGTTCAAACCCATTGCAAAGAAGCTAAAAACATTGAAAAAAGATTAGATGAATGGCTAACTAGAATAACTAATGCAGAGAAGTCCTTAAATGACCTGATGGAGCTGAAAACCATGGCACGAGAACTACGTGACACATGCAAAAGCTTCAGTAGCCGGTTTGATCAAGTGGAAGAAAGGGTATCAGTGATTGAAGATCAAATGAATGAAATGAAGCAAGAAGAGACGTTTAGAGAAAAAAGAGTAAAAAGAAATGAACAAAGTCTCCAAGAATTATGGGACTATGTGAAAAGACCAAATCTACGTCTGATTGGTGTACTTGAAAGTGACAGGGAGAATGGAACTAAGTTGGAAAACACTCTTCAGGATATTATCCAGGAGAACTTCCCCAACCTAGCAAGGCAGGCCAACATTCAAATTTAGGAAATACAGAGAACGCCACAAAGATACTCCTCGAGAAGAGCAACTCCAAGACACATAATTGTCAGATTCACCAAAGATGAAATGAAGGAAAAAATGTTAAGGGCAGCCAGAGAGAAAGGTCGGGTTACCCACAAAGGGAAGCCCATCAGACTAACAGGGGATCTCTCAGCAGAAACTCTATGAGTCAGAAAAGAGTGGGGGCCAATATTCAACATTCTTAAAGAAAATAATTTTCAACCCAGAATTTCATATCCAGCCAAACTAAGCTTCATAAGTGAAGGAGAAATAAAATGCTTTATAGACAAACAAATGCTGAGAGATTTTGTCACCACTAGGCCTGCCTTACAAGAGCTCCTGAAGGAATCACTAAACATAGAAAGGAACAACATACCAGCCACTGCAAAAACATGCCAAATTGTAAAGACCATCGAGGCTAGGAAGAAACTGCACCAACTAACAAGCAAAATAACCAGCTAACATCATAATGACAGGATCAAATTCACACATAACAGTATTAACCTTAAATGTAAATGGGCTAAATTCTCCAATTAAAAGACACAGACTGGCAAATTGGATAATGAGTCAAGACCCATCAGTGTGCTGTATTCAGGAGACCCATCTCACATGCAGAGACACGTATAGGCTCAAAATAAAGGGATGGAGGAAGATCTACCAACCAAATGGAAAACAAAGGCAGGGGTTGCAATTCTAGTCTCTGATAAAACAGACTTTAAACCAACAAAAATCAAAAGAGACAAAGAAGGCCATTACATAATGGTAAAGGGATCAATTCAACAAGAAGAGCTAACTATCCTAAATATATTTGCACCCAATACAGGAGCACCCAGATTCATAAAGCAAGTCCTTAGAGACTGACAAAGTGACTTAGACTCCCACACAATAATAATGGGAGACTTTAACACCCCACTGTCAACATTACACAGATCAATGAGACAGAAAGTTAACAAGGATATCCAGGAATTGAAATCAGCTCTGCACCAAGTGGACCTAATAGACATCTACAGAACTCTCCACCCCAAATCAACAGAATATACATTCTTCTCAACACCACATCACACTTATTCCAAAATTGACCACATAGTTGGAAGTAAAGCACTCCTCAGCAAATGTAAAAGAATGGAAGTTATAACAAACTGCCTCTCAGACCGCAGTGCAATCAAACTAGAACTCAGGATTAAGAAACTCAATCAAAACCACTCAACTACATGGAAACTGAACAACCTGCTCCTGAATGACTACTGGGTACATAACGAAATGAAGGCAGGAAAAAAGATGTTCTTTGAAACCAATGAGAACAAAGACACAACATACCAGAATCTCTGGGGCACATTTAAAGCAGTGTGTAGATGGAAATTTATAGTACTGAATGCCCACAAGAGAAAGTATGAAAGATCTAAAATTGACACCCTAACATCATAATTAAAAGAACTAGAGAAGCAAGAGCAAACACATTCAAAAGCTAGCAGAAGGCAAGAAATAACTAAGATCAGAGCAGAACTGAAGGAGGTAGAGACACAAAAAACCCTTCAAAAAATCAATAAATCCAGGAGCTGGTTTTTTGAAAAGATCAACAAAATTGATAGGCCACTAGCTTGCTAATGGCCTAATAAAGAAGAAAAGAGAGAAGAATCAAATAGATGCAATAAAAAATGATAAAGGGGATATCACCACCAATCTCACAGAAATACTAACTACCATCAGAGAATGCTATAAACACCTATACGCAAATAAACTAGAAAATCTAGAAGAAATGGATAAATTCCTTGACACATACACCCTCCCAAGACTAAACCAGGAAGAAGTTGAATCCCTGAATAGACCAATAAAAGGTTCTAAAATTGAGGCAATAATTAATAGCCTATCAACCAAAAAAAGTCCAAGACCAGGCGGATTCACAGCTGAATTCTACCAGAGGTACAAGGAGGAGCTGGTACCATTCCTTCTGAAACTATTTCAATCAAAAGGAAAAGAGGGAATCCTCCCTAATTCTTTTTATGAGGTCAATGTCATCCTGATACCAAAGCCTGGCAGAGACACAACAAAAAAAGAGAATTTTAGACCAATATCCCTGACAAACATCGATACAAAAATCCTCAATAAAATACTGGCAAACTGAATCCAGCAGCACATCATAAAGCTTATCCACCACGATCAAGTTGGCTTCATCCCTGGGATGCAAGGCTGGTTCAACATACACAAATCAATAAACGTAATCCATCATATAAACAGAACCAAAGACAAAAACCACATGATTATCTCAATAGATGCAGAAAAGGCTTTTGACAAAATTCAACAGCCCTTCAGGCTAAAAACTCTCAATAAACTAGGTATTCATGGGACTTATCTCAAAATAATAAGAGCTATTTATGACAAACCCACAGCCAATATCATACTGAATGGGCAAAAACTGGAAGCGCTCCCTTTGAAAACTGGCACAAGACAGGGATGCCCTCTCTCACCACTCCTATTCAACATAGTGTTGGAAGTTCTGGCCAGGGCAATCAGGCAAGAGAAAGAAATAAAGGGTATTCAATTAGGAAAAGAGAAAGTCAAATTGTCCCTGTTTGCAGGTGACATGATTATATATTTAGAAAACCCCATCATCTCAGTCCAAGATCTCCTGAAGCTGATAAGCAACTTCAGCAAAGTCTCAGGATACAAAATCAATGTGCAAAAATCACAAGCATTCCAGTACACCAATAACAGACAGAGAGTCAAATCATGAGTGAACTCCCATTCACAATTGCTTCAAAGAGAATAAAATACCTAGGAATCCAACTTACAAGGGATGTGAAGGACCTCTTCAAGGAGAACAACAAACTACTGCTCAAAAAATAAAAGAGGGTGCAAACAAATGGAAGAACATTCCATGCTCACAGATAGGAAGAATCAATATTGTGAAAATGGCCATACTGCCCAAGGTGATTTATAGATTCAGTGACATCCCCATCAAGCTACCAATGACTTTCTTCAAAGAATTGGAAAAAACTACTTTAAAGTTCATATGGAACCAAAAAAAGCCCACATTGCCAAAACAATCCTAAGCCGAAAGAACAAAGCTGGAGGCATCATGCTACCTGATTTCAAACTATACTACAAGGCTACAGTAACCAAAACAGCATGGTACTGGTACCAAAACAGCATGGTACTGGTACCAAAATAGAGATATAGACCAATGGAACAGAATAGAGCCCTTGAAAATAATACCACACATCTACAACCATCTGGACTTTGACATACGTGACAAAAACAAGAAATGGGGAAAGGATTCCCTATTTAATAAATGGTGCTGGGAAAACTGGCTAGCCGTATGTAGAAAGCTGAAACTGGATCCCTTCCTTACACCTTATACAAAAATTAATTCAAGATGGATTAAAGACTTAAATGTTAGACCTAAAACCATAAAAACCCGAAGAAAACCTAGGCAATACCATTCAGGACATAGGCATGGGTAAGGACTTCATGACTAAAACACCAAAAGCAATCGCAACAAAAGCCAAAATTGACAAATGTGATCTAATTAAACTAAAGAGCTTCTGCACAGCAAAAGAAACTACCATCAGAGTGAACAGGCAACCTACAGAATGGGAGAGAATTTTTACAATCTACCCATCTGACAAAGGGCGAATATCCAGAATCTACAAAGAACTTAAACAAATTTACAAGAAAAGAACAAACAACCCCATCAACAAGTGGGTGAAGGATATGAACAGACACTTCTCAAAAGAAGACATTTATGCAGCCAAGAGACACATGAAAAAATGCTCCTCATCACTGGCCATCAGAGAAATGCAAATCAAAGCCACCGTGAGATACCATCACATACCAGTTCAATTGGTGATCATTAAAAAGTCTGGAAACAACAGGTGCTGGAGAGGATGTGGAGAAATAGGAACACTTTTACACTGTTGGTGGGACTGTAAACTAGTTCAACCATTGTGGAAGACAGTGTGGCAATTCCTCAAGGATCTAGAACTAGAAATACCATTTGACCCAGCCATCCCATTACTGGATATATACCCAAAGGATTATAAATCATGCTGCTATAAAGACACATGCACATGTATGTTTATTGCGGCACTATTCACAGTAGCAAAGACTTGAACCAACCCAAGTGTCCAACAATGATAGACTAGATCAAGAAAATGTGGCACATATACACCACGGAATACTATGCAGCCATAAAAAAGGATGAGTTCATGTCCTTTGTAGGGACATGGATGAAGCTGGAAACCATCATTCTGAGCAAAGTATCGCAAGGACAGAAAACCAAACACCGCATGTTCTCACTCATAGGTGGGATTTGAACAATGAGAACACTTGGACGCAGGGTGGGGAACGTCATACACCAGGGCCTATTGTGGGGTGGGGGGAGGGGGGAGGGATAGCATTAAGAGATATACCTAATGTAAATGACGAGTTAACAGGTAAAACACACCAACATGGCACATGTATACATATGTAACAAACCTGCACGTTGTGCACACATGCCCTAGAACTTAAAGTATAATGATGATGATAATAATAATAATAATAAAGAAGATATGCATCAGGCTTCATGTGTCAAAATGCCTGCCTTATCCTATCTTTCCATCTTATTTATTTATTTTTTTGAGATGAAGTTTCACTCTTATCGCCCAGGCTGGAGTGCAAAGGCACGATCTCGGCTCACTGCAACCTCTGCCTTCCGGGTTCAAGCAATTCCCTGCCTCAGCCTCCTGAGTAGCTGGGATTACAGGCATGCACCACCATGCCCGGCTAATTTTGTGTTTTTAGTAGAGATGGGGTTTTGCCATGTTGGTCAGGCTGGTCTCAAACTCCTGACCTCAAGTGATCTGCCTGCCTTGGCCTCCCAAGGTGCTGGGATTACAGGTGTGAGCCACTGTGCCCAGCCCATCTTATTTAATTTGTATACCTCCTTTGGGAAGTCAAGGTGAAAGAATCACTTGAGGCCAGGAGTTTGAGACCAGCCTGGATGAAATAGTAAGACCCTGTCTCTACAAAAAAAAAAAAAAAGAAAATTAGCCGAGTGTGTAGCCTGTAGTCCCAGCTACTCAAGAGGCTGAAGCACAAGGATCACTTGAGCCCAGGAGTTCAAGGCTGTGGTAAGCTATGATCAAGCAACTGAACTCCAGCCTGGATGACAGAGCAAGCCTTTGTCTCTAAAAAAATAAAAATAAATAAAAAATTTTATATACATTAAGATTTAAAGGCCATGAAAGTTGTTCTTCAACAGAAAACTATGTTAGTGTTAGATATAAGTTCTAAATTTCTCTTCAAAGAATCAGTATGTCAGTATGTTTAATTCTTGGCCTTCTACTTTTAAACTTAACTTCCTCGTAAAGCAACTTTTTTCCATTACTTACTCCACCCTGACTCATTCTGATTATCTGCTCCATTCTGACTCATTCCGATCACCTGCTCCATTCTAACTTATTCAGATTACCTGCTACCTGCTCCGCCCTGACTTGTTCTTCACCCTGCTTAACCATTTTTTCCCGCCAAAACACCCACCCCGTCACTCTCTTTAAATTAGACAATCGGAATTAGTTTAGCCTGTGCAGTCTAACCCTACCCAATAGGGGAATGACACAGCAGCAGGGGCCACGTGCGTCAGGGATAAGAACCTCTTCCCCTCCCTTGTCCAAGTGTGTGCTCACCATTGCTCCATCTGTAAGGGTGCACCCTTCTATGGAAGTAACTTGCCTCGCTGAGAATTAAAATTTTATATTTGAGTGCTATTTCTTTTGTGGCATTGAAACTTTATATATAACAATTTGGGGGCTCACCCATGATTGCATTCCCCTCTTGGGATGGTCTCTGGTTCTGTCTTGTGAGGAGGCGCGCCCCGCCCCTTGTGGCAGCCTCAGGGGTGAGAAATGATTCCTCAGTATGGGAATAACCTGAGCTCTCAGCAACATGGAAAAAAAAAATAAAGGCAAGAATTTTCCAGTGGGGAAATTGAGCCTTATCCCAAAAGGCAAGAAATTTCCAGTGGGGAAATTGAGCCTCACCCCAAAAGGTGAGAAATTTCCAGTAAGGGAAATTGAACCTTGAACCTTACCCCAAAACCATCAAGATGGGAAATACACCAAGCAAGACAGGGATCAAGGAGGATAAAGATGGTAACAAAGATATCACTCTGGATAGCCCCCTAGGTCTCATGCTAAAACACTGGAAGGCTAATGAAAGAACTAAACATAGGAAAAAGCAACAAATGATAAAATATTGCTGTTTTCTTTGGACTCAGGGACCCATCCTCAAACCCTCAATCTTCTGGCCGAAGTTTAGGTCGAATGAGGATGCAATGTGTCAGCTTCTAATCTGATATGTTAATGATAGAAGTCCAGTGTCTCAAGAAGAACTAGGCTATGGAGGCAAGGACCTGCCCTCCTTTTTCCCTTAAAAACAAATAGAGAAGAACCCAATCTGGCACCTCAAAATGAAAAGTCAGAGGAGCCAGCTCTCATGCCTGAAAATTCCAGCACATGGGATCCCCTAGACTATCTTCCCCCATTCAGTGTCCCCAATTTTTCCCCTCAGACAGCCACTGCTGCCTCAGATCCCATTCCAAATTCCTCCTCTACTCACATTATCCCTCCTCCTTATAACCCTGACTCTTGGGAATTACCAACCCATCAGCCTGTTCTCTCTCAACCTAAATACCCCTCTCTAAAAGGACTCCATCATGCGGTAGAACAATGTAAAAAAGATATTCAGGATTTCACATTTCCCTTGGTACCTAAGAGGTCAGCCCCAGTGCTCTTCGCTTTGAAAGAGGTACCACAAAGAGGGGGTGGCCATTGGCTTTGTAAATACTCCCCTAACCAGCTCAGAAGTCCAGAATTTTTTTAAAAAAGGAGCTTAAACTGCTACTAGGTGACCCTTACGGTGTGGCAGACCAAATTGACCAATTCTTAGGACCCCAGTTGTAAACTTGGGTTGAGTTAATGTCCATCTTGGGCGTCCTCTTTTTAGGGGAAGAAAGAGTAGCTCCACTACTGCTGGTCCTTCCCCTAGGGGAAAGGGAAGGAGAGGGGAGAACAGCAGCATAAGCAGCTGGCAGAGGCAGGGAAAGAACAGCAGAGAGGAAAGAGAGAAAGAGAGGGGAAAGAGAAAGAGAGAGCAGAAAGAAAGAGAGAGACAGAAAGAGAGGTGGAGAGAGAGGAAGAGACAGAAAGACAAAGAGGGAGTCAAAGAGAGAGAGAGGCAGAGAGAGGAAGAGACAGAGAGACAAAGAGGAGGGTCAAAGAAAGAGAAAGAGAAAGTCAAAGAGAGAAAGAGAGAAGTAGTAAAGAGAAAACAGTGTAACCTATTCCTTTAAAAGCCAGGGTAAATTTAAAACCTATAATTGATAATTGAAGGTCTTCTCCATGAGCCTATAACACTCCAATAATACATTGTTGTCAATATAAACAGGGCATAGCCGGAAAGCACTGAGGCCTTCCTATCAAAAATCATTAACCCAGTAACTGGTGGATGGCACAAATGCATTTAATCTGTAGCTGCAACTGCTTTGCTAGCAGAAGAAAGTAGAAAAATAGCTTTTAGAGGAAACCTCATTGTGAGCACAACTCCCCAGTTCAGAACCATCCTAAGTCAAAAAAAAAAAAAAGCAAAAATGTAGCTTACTAACTCAAAAATCTTTAAGTATGGGACTATTCTGTTAGAAAAAGATGATTTAACATTAGCCACTGATAATTCCCTTAACCCAGCAGGTTTCCTAACAGGGGATCTAAATCTTAATTAATTACCATACAAAGGTCTGACCAGACCTAGGAGGAACTCCCTTTAGGACAGTTCCCGGGAGGACAGATGGTTCCTCCCGGGTGGGTGACTGAGGGAAAAAGACACAATAGGTATTCAGTAATTGATAGGGAAACTCTTGTAAAAGCAGAGTTAGGAAAATTGCCTGATAATTGGTCTACTCCAACGTTTGAGCTGTTTCCACTCAGCCAAGCCTTAAAGTACTTACAGAACCAGGAAGGAACCATCTATACCAATTCTAAATTTGGACTAAACAAAGTCTTATTAACAGCAAAGGATAATTGAAATCCAAAACTTACAAGGTTTTCAACAAAAGTAAAGTTTGCTAAAAGTTAACAGTGTAACATGTATTATCCTAACTTCAAATCTTATGGCCTTAGGCAGTCTAGTCCACAGACAGGAAGTAAGTTCGCTTTGGAAAAGAATGGTTATCATCTTTAGGGGGAAAAAAGTCGGGGTGCAGGGTGGGGGGGAGAATTTATGTAAAAATAATGTTATATGGTAAATTCTTATCCTAAAATAAATTAACTGGTTGTTTAAAGAAAAGGATGTTTGCAACAAGTCAGAAAGTTGAGGCATGTCAAAGAATTGTCTGTGAAAATCATGAAAAAAAAAGTTATAAAGGGAATTTATGCAAGAAATGTTGTAGAATTTAAAAGTAATTAGGCCTCCTCAATGTAAAAATATTGAAGAAGTAGTTTATGTGCAAGGTGAATAAGGTAAGTAAAATATACCTTTGGTAAAAGGATTATAAGGAGGCATAAGAATGTGGATTTTTACCTACATTAAAAACTTTAAAAAAATATTTTGTTTTAAAGGTTTTAGCAAGTTTTGAAACATTAATTGTAAAGGAAATTCTGTGTGTAAACATATTGGCTAAAGTTAAAGAGGTATCATCCAGTTTTTCTGTGAACTGGACATTAAAATAAAAGCTCAACAGGTTTTTCTTAAAGCACTAACCTGCTCTTTAACAGAAATTATAAAAGGTTAAAGAGTCTATAAAAATCTTACCTTATGGTCAGACATTAATAAGTGAATAAATATGTCTACAAAGTTTTATTAAAACTAAGTTTAACATTAATAACACACTAATATAAAGGTGAAATTTAGCTTATCTGGCATGAAAACCATACAGGAAGCATTGTCAAATATAAAATGGTGTTTGGCTTTCTTTGGTCTAAAAACCAATAAAAAGAGGTGCTAACAGAAATTTCTCAGTAAAGGCACCAAGGACTATAAAGTCCACTGCTGATGTCCCTACAATTAAAACAAAAGGTCAACTTCTTAGAAATTATACACTTAGTGTATCTTCCACTTTCCTTTCCTTCAAAACTAAAAGTCTTTTAGCACAGGTACCACCCCTAGAATTTCCGGTAAACCAGCACCAGCCTGAAGAACATGTTTTCATCAAAGAGTGGAAAGAAGAAAAACTCGAGCCAGCCTGAGAAGGGCCCTACCTTGTGCTGCTAACCACTGACACTGCTGTTCATACAGCAAAAAAGGGATGGACTCATCACACCTGAGTCAAGAAAGCGCCACCGCCTCCAGAGTCGTGGGCGATAGCCCCAGGGGAAAACCCTACCAAATTAAAGCTAAGAACAATTTAACTCTCTTTCATTTATTCTGTTACTCTTTCTTCTTTCCTCACTCTATTGTTGACCACCTAGTTATTAACATAACCAAGTCAATTTTGCCTCAAACTATTGCATTTAATACTTGCCTTGTTATACCCTGTGGGGACTTGTCAAGTCAAAGACAGCTCTCTCCTTCAGAAAAGTACCTCTGTCCCTCCTGACTCTCCTCAGACTGGGCATTAATAAATTAGGACCATTTAATCTGGAGAGATTTCGATAAAGACCCCAGTGTCAACCAGGAGTCTTGCCCCCTGATGTAGAGCTTTTATGCCGTAGTTGGTCCAACATTCTGTGGACCACTAAAGAGCAAGGATGGACTGCCCCAACTGGTTTTTGTAATTTCCTAAAACCATACATTCATTTTACTAGAAGATCATAGAAGTTAAAGACTTAAAACAAACTTTGGCAATTAAGGCAGATACCAAGATGCAAATGCCTGGTTGGAATGGATTAAATATTCCATCCACACATTAAACAAAAGCAATTGTTATTATGCTTGTGCACACGGCAGGCCAGAGGACCAGACTGTCCCCTTTCCTCTAAGGTGGTCCTTCAGTCGACCAGGCATGGGCTGCATGGTAGCTCTTTTCCAGGATTCTACAGCCTGGAGTAATAAGTCATGCCAAGCTCTCTCTCTGCTATATCCTGGAGTCCGGCACCCTGCGGGTCAGCCCCTGAGAGCCATCCAGCTTCCATCTCCCAACACTAAGTTCACTTTGTGTCTCTCACGACAGGGGGAAAACTTAGCGTTCCTTGGAGACCTGAAGGGATGCAGTGAGCGTAAGGATTTTCAAGAACTTATCAATCAGTCAGCCCTTGTTCATCCCCGAGCGGATGCGTGGTGGTATTGTGGTGAACCTTTAGTGGACACTCTGCCAAATAACTGGAGTGACACTTGTGCTTTAGTCCAATTGGCTATCCCTTTCACCCTGGCATTTCATCAACCAGAGGAAGGAAAAATGAAGCATCGTAAAGCTAGAGAAGCCCCTTATGGGTCTTTCCACTCTCAGGTCTATTTAGACACAATTAGAGTCCCATGGGGAATACCAGATCAATTTAAAGCCCAAAATCAAATAGCTGCAGGATTTGAGTCAATATTTCGGTGGGTGACAATTAATAAAAATGTAGATTGAATAAACCAAATCTACTACAACCAACAGCAATTTATTAACTACACTAGAGATGCTGTTAAAGAAATAGCTGTAAAATTAGGTGCTACTAGCCAGAGGGCGTGCGAAAATAGGATAGCCTTAGACATGATATTAGCAGAAAGAGGAGGAGTTTGCATCATGGTTAAAACTCAATGTTGCACCTTCATCCCAAACAACACCACCCCTAATGGAAGTATAACAAAAGCATCGCAAGGTCTGACTGCTCTATTCAATGAGTTAGCCAGCGACTCAGGGGTAAATGACCCCTTTACAGGATGGCTAGAAAAGTAGTTCGGTAAATGGAAAGGAATAATAGCCTCTATTCTTATTTCTCTCGCAGCTGTAATAGGTGTACTTATTCTTGTCGGGTGCTGTGTCATGCTATGCATCCGTAAGTTGGCACAGAGGCTCATAGAAACGGCACTTACTAAAAACTCCCTTAACTATCCTTCACCTTATCCAAAGAAGCTTCTTCTTTTGGAAAATCAAGCAGAACAAATAAGCCAAGACATGTTAAAAAAAGTCTGATGACAAAAATCTGTAAGGAAATGCAAGAGGAAGGATTGTTAGATATAAGTTCTAAATTTCTCTTCAAAGAATCAATATGTCAGTATGTTCAATTATTTGCCTTCTACTTTTAAACTTAACTTCCTCATAAAGCAACCTTTTTTGATTACCTACTCCACCCTGACTCATTCTGATTACCTGCTACCTGCTCTGCTCTGACTCATTCTTCACCCTGCATAACCATTTTTTTCCCGCCAAAGCAGTCACCATCACTTTCTTTAAATTAGCCAATCAGAACTAGTTAGCCTGTGCGGTCTATCCCTAGTCAATAGTGGAACAATACAGCAGCAGGGGCCACGTGCGTCAAGGATGAGAACCCCTTCCCCTCCCTAGTCCAAGTGTGCACTCACCATTGCTCCATCTGTAAGGGTGCACCCTTCCACAGAAGTAACTTGCCTTGCTGAGAACTAAAAGAAAATTTTATATTTGAGTGCTATCTCTTTTTGTGGCACTGAAACTTTATATATAATGTTAGTCTTATTTATGTATGCATATATTTATTTTTAGCAGACATTCATTCACTGCCAAACACCTACTATAAGTCAGGCAGCATGTGTTGGAGACAGAGAGGTAGTAAGACAGATGGGACTTCAGGCTTCCCAAAGCTTGGATCAATTTGGGTAAATTAATGGGGACTAAGTATTTAGAAAACAACCCCTATTGTATTTTATGGGAAGAACTGAGTTGGTAGTGTTAGAAATAAAATTTCGGTGCCACAAAAGAAATTGCACTCGAAGATAACATCTTCTTTTTAATTCTCAGCAAGGCAAGTTACTTCTGTAGATGGGTGCACGCTTACAGATGGAGCAATGGTGAGTGCACATTTGGACAAAGGAGGGAAAGGGGTTCTTATCCCTGATGTACATGGCCCCTGCTGCTGTGTCATTCCCCTATTGGCTAGGGTTAGACTGCACAGGCTAAACTAATTCCAAGTGGCTAATTTAAAGACAGTGATGGGGTGAGTGCTTTGGTGGGAAAAATGGTTATGACAGAGCAGGTAATCGGAATGAGTCAGGGTGGAGCAGGTAATGGAAAAAGGTTGCTTTACGAGGAAGTTAAGTTTAAAAGTAGAAGGCAAAGAATTAAACATACTGACATACTGATTCTTTGAAAAGAAATGTAGAACTCATATCTAATGATAGGACTCCAGGTGTAAAAGAATCCATGAGAATCCATGAATATTTGATGTTTTTATTTCTCACTGTGTTCCAGAAAGGATTTGTGGGGGCTTAAATTTTTTATTGACATAAAAACACCCAGTAAAGTAGTATATGCATAAAAAATATCAATGAAATGCTATTATACATTAAATTAATAATAATGGATACCATGCATTTGAATACCCACTTTCCTGTGGCAGGATGGTTTGTAAAATATGAAGTCTTTTTTGCTAGCTCATGTATTGAAAATCCAACATTCTTGGCTTATATATTCAAAAGGAAAGGCCCAGTTGTGATGTAGAAACAAGTGGAAAGGAGAACAGATGATGAGTGGAGTGGATATTGCTGTAGCGCTCACTGGTGTCCCCTCTTCTGGGAAGAGGCAGCCATCTCACAGCAACTGAGAACAGCAGGTGCCTCTCAGCTGGGTCCCCCATCAGAAACTGCCCTCAGCCACAGGGAACTGATTAGGCATCACCCCCTTCCACAAGATAAGGCATCACCCCCTTCCTCCAAGAAGTGGTGGGTCTCCTCATCCAGTCTCTGTGCTTGTGCCAAGTGACTGGGCAATATGGGGATATAAAAGCCCAGCCTCCTTGTCTCAGTTTGGGCCAACTCTGAAGGGCCATCCAGCTCCCCTTAGGAAAGGCTGGAGCTGCAGTTTACAACACACTGGGGGGAAACTTCTCTTTCAGCCCCCAGTCCTGCCTTTCTCACTTCTGGAGGTTAATTGGGAGAGAGAGAGAGAGAGAGAGAGAGAGAGCAAGCAGGACTCGAGACTGGATGAGGAGACCCACCATCAGAAGGTATGGCGTGGACAGTTGAGGATGCAGCTGTGTCTCATGGAGACCATTGTAGGCAGACTTCTGAGACCCCCATCGCCCTGCCCTGGTTCCAAGTCCCTGGTGTATATGCACCTAGAAGCTGCTGTGATGGCATTTTGCAGGTGTCATTAAGTTACCACATAAGTTGGTGTGAAGATAGGGAGATGATCTGTGGTGAGGGGAACCAACCTAGTCACGTGACCCCTTTAAAAGCAGTTTTCTCCCTCTGGCTACAGATAAGGAAGTCAAGTTTGAAGCCCACGATGGATTTGATGCAGCCTTGCTGGCTTGAAGATGGAGGGGTTCATGTGCAAGGACGTGGGTGATCTCCCAGCTAACGGCCAGCAAGGAAACCAGGACTGCAGTCTCACAACCAAAAAGAATTGAATTCTGCCAACAAGAATGAGCTTGGAAGTGGATTTTCCCCCAAAGTCTCCAGAGGACTTTGCCCCCCGAGCAGCGAAGCCAGCCATGCTGTGCAGAACTTCCGACCTACAGAACTCTGTGCTAACAAATGAGTGTTGTTTTAGGCTGCTAAGTTTGTGGTAGTTTGTTACACAGCAATCAAAAATTAATTTGGAGGGGGAAAAAGAAACAGGAGGAGCTCAGATAAGCTCCTCCCCACCACCACAAGCTGCATTTAAGTGGATAGCATCAGCTCCAGGTAGAAATCCAGGAAGGTGTGTTCTGAATGTGATTAAAATGGAAAACTCACTGCATTTGATTAAATTTATCTGAGGCTGGGTTGAGTTTTCAAACTAAAGACAGAATGGGGGGCTCAAGTTAAAAATTGGTAAAATGAAGTTACATTTTTGTGCTTTTGAATCTATGACTTGTGAAATTTATACTCACT